>NC_056666.1:45651630-46298192 GCF_018350195.1 Panthera tigris | reverse complement strand
TCTTATTCTACCTTCTCTACTTGGGGAATTTCATCACTTCCAAGGTGTCCATGAGTACCTGAAGACGCTAATGACTTTTCATATCTGTTTCTCCAACCTACCTCTCCTCCCTGAGGCAACACAGTTCTGCCCTAATTGTCAGCCTCAGCTTTTAAGGCTCAGAAACTTGGTCTACCTGCTTTTTAAAGTGGCTTTTTCTCAGAGGAAATTAAGTTATAATCGTCACATAGTAAAGATGCCAAAAATGTTAGGAGCTATTGTCATTGCACTGATATTATCAGTGGTATCATTAGCATATTCATCACAAATATTTTTAGCGTGCAAGTGATTTTTAAACAATAAATCAAGCCCATTCTGAAAGGGGCAGAGGGACCAAAAACAAAATGGCTCGTCATGCTTGACTGCAATAACCTACAAACAAGGGAACACGTCTCCATTATTCTGTCCTATTTGAAGGGAAAGATGTCATATTGTACAACCTCGGTGTAGAGTGTGTTTCTGGACTTCAATTCACAGGAAGAATAAAACTAAAAATCAAGGCCAATCAAATGTTATCCAAAGTAACTGAACCTTGTCTCCTTTTAACTAAGGCCAGGCTCAACTCTGACTTCCCATGCGACCCCCTGACTTGGGAAAGTATGTTGGCTTAATAAACGTTTCCTGCAAAGAAGGAAGAGGCAATTATCATATGTTTCAGGGAAAAAGAAAAAAAAAAGCCACTTCCATTTAAAGTGTCTTTCCTCAAAATCTTCCTCTCTCCTCAGTAGCTGAATTCTCCCTTCTTACCATGCTCACTTCACCAGACTCCCTTCCCACAGCTCCTGGTCTCGCTCTCTCTTCCCTGTAAATGGTTAGTAGGCAATTCAACATGCATACAACTTTGGTTGCTAGAGCTCTGCTTTGTTTTGCCTTACACATAAATATTACTACCTGCATGATTTCTCTCTCGGCCTAGGTAAACCCTGCTTCTGAGTGTTCCTCCCATCAAGCTCCAAATTTTGAGTGGGTTCTTCTGCTGTAGATATCAACCCCCGCATCCACCCCCGATCTCATGAACTTGTCTCTCTTCCTGGGTATCATTTCCAAGGAAACAAAAGCAGCTGTAGCCATTGCTGTGATTCATTGTGAAGTCTCCGACTGCCCTCTTCCCCAACCTCTTCAGCACTTGGTGACTTGGAAATTGGGGGGGGGGGGGGGGGGGGTCACACTTCCTGCTCTAATGCCCTAGATATTTACAGAAGCATTCAGAGCAGCATGACTCTGGCCCTACAGTACCTGCCTTTGAACCCTACCTTCACCGTTACTAGCTGCCTGCTCTTAGGTAGATTACCTAGCCTTTCTATGCCCCAATTTCCTAATCTACAACACTGGGGAAGTACTAGTACCTTCCTCCCAGGGTCAAGGTTAAAGGAGATAAACCTAATAGAGCACGTCTGATGCTTACTGGTTCATATACAGCCCTTAAGGAGTGTTATTATTATCCCTCTCCTACCAAATTCTGCTTCATCATAACATTGCATCCTTAAAACCCCACTGCCTAAACAATCCATACGGTATCTTTTGTCTATAGTACACACACGGTCAACATTATTCAATTTTAATAGCTAATAAATTGCAAAGGGAAGTATCTCACAACATATCAAAGTCTTCAGAGAAAGGAAAACTCCTAATAATCTGTGCTTTAAAATGATGCATCCATACAATGCTCTTGAAGCAGCTGGGGTCAGTTGTAGGTAGTGCAACCAACTTAATCCTAGGAGTAGGGAGAGTCTAGCCCTTAACAGTCCACACAGTGCTTTTAAGTGCCTGAGCAATTTCCATCCTGCTGACAGCACTGTAAAGGGACATTATTACCCCAACATTGCAGATGTAGGAATGGAGGCCTGCAGAGGCTCGGGAATTTGCAGAGGAGACTAATCACACTAGCAGGACAGAGCTAAATTGGAATCCAGATCTTCTGACCCTATGTTCTTCTGATTCCCAAATGTTCTTGCTACTTGACCATGCTGAGAAATAGGCCCCATTTCACTGTAACTAAAACAGATGATTAGATCTAATGTCAAGAATAATTCTGTTGGGGAGCCTGGGTGGCTCAGTCGGTTGAGCGTCTGACTGCGGCTCAGGTCACAATCTCACAGTCTGTGAGTTCGAGCCCCAGCGTCCAGCTCTGTGCTGACAGCTCGGAACCTGGAGCCTGCTTCGGATTCTGTGTCTCCCTTTCTCTCTGCTCCTCCCCCGCTCATGCGCGCGCGGTCTCTCTCTCTCTCTCTCTCTGTCTCTGTCAAAAATAAATAAATATTTTAAAAAAAGAAGAAGAATTCTATTAATCATTGGAAAGCCATTGAGCAACCCTTGGATGAGGGTAACGCTAAAGAAAAATAGATCTTTGCCCTTTAATAGATTAGTTTGTAATAAAAGGGACATGACTATGAGAAGGAAAGACCCAGGAACTCTTACAAAGCAACATACAATCTCTTCCGAATCGTAAACTGCATGCTATTTCACATTTTAATGTCCCTGGATGATTTCAAATCAATTAAATATCATAGTTTACCAGGTAACATTTGTTTTCTTTCTTGGTGGCACATAAAATAACAGTGCCTCATAATCAGTGTCATCAAGTAATTAAAATAATTAAACATTTATTTTATAGTAATCAACAAATATTAGTCAAAAGTAAATCTTGTTTATACACAATAAGGTTAACATATGTTACCACAAAACTGGACGCCATCAGCATCACCATTATTGATCACCACTATCTGGCTCAAGTTCAAGGTCCTCTCTGTCAAGATGCAGGCACAGCAGGAAGTCCTTCAAGATTGGGGCAGAGCGGCCTGCACAAATGAGGCTAACAATTAGGTTAACAACTCCAGATGACAATGATTACCAGTGAGTTAAAGGTGCATTTAAATTCCTCATATGGGCAGAACACTTTGAATAAACAAAATGGTGGGTGAGTTCAGACAGAAGGACCGCAGGGTGTTTCCAGGGACACAATGAACGTTGTACTGTCAGAGAATATTGACACCATGCATATGGACAGCATGCTCAGGGATTCAAATCCTGGCTAAGCTGCACACTGGTCTTTCACCTTAGGAAAGTCAATTATTCTGAGTATCGAGTTCCTCCTTTGTAAAATGGCTATAAAATATGCATGTTTAGTGGTGAGAGGAGGTGATATTTGTAAAATGCTTGTCAGGGTGAACAGGCACTCAACAAATGGTAATAACATTGGTTAGAAGGTTCTGAATAGAAGGGATGAATGAGCAAAGCCACGATTTGAGAAATTAACGTGGAATTTGTGATTAAAACTGGTTGCAGGAAAGAAAGTAGTAAGGAGAAAACTAGTTAAGATGCTTTTTCAATCGTCCAGATGAGAGGTAACGGGGTGGAGCGGGATACACTGGGATATCTGTAGGTGGAGATGCCGCCATCAGCTGTCTCCAGGGGTCAGGAGCTACAGAGACTTTGAACCTCGTCTACTCAGTCCCTGCGAGGGGCAGAGCCTTAAGAGTGGAGCACCAAAAAAGCCCGAGAGGAATCAGAGGCTTGGAAGTTTGGCGTCCAGGTACCTGAGAGCAGAAGCAGCCGTGGACAGAGTGGAGGGCGGCGGGATGTAGGAAGTTCTCCGTTACCGTTGCCTAAATCCCTAACGCGGGAGAATCTCTTTCCAGGCCCCCCAGAACGGTCGGACTCAGTGGAGGAGGCGGGGCCGGCGGAGGCGGAGCGCGGCCCCTCCTCCGCCGCTCCCGCCGTGCCCCGCCCAGCCCGCCTTCGAGCGCCGCTCCGCGGGGCGGAGCCCCAGCAGCCCAGCCCGCGGCCTGCGGCCCCGCTCGCCCTATCCACCTTTGCAACCTCGAGTCCGCAGGTGCGTCCGGAGCGCCGCAGCCGCAACATGTTGGGCATGATCAAGAACTCGCTGTTCGGGAGCGTAGAGACGTGGCCTTGGCAGGTCCTGAGCAAAGGGGGCAAGGTAGGCCCGCAGGGCTGCCGAGGACCTGAAGCGGGGCGGCACCTCCCACCGCACCCTGATCGGAGGGGGGGCGGGGGCGGGTTCTGACGGGCAGGTGGGACAGCGCTGTGCTCCGGAATGTGCGTTTTGGCGCCTACCGGGGGCGCGGCCCCCCAGTGCCCAGCACGTGAATTGGGAAGGAGGAAGTAAGGGAAGTCCAGCACAGCAGGCCTAGGGCTCTGCTGGGAGGAGGGGTGACAAAAAGGAGAGGTTGCTTTGGGGGAGGGGTACCCCGTGGCGATAGAACTGCGCCTGTTGAATGCATTCCTTAGTTTAAACATCCCAAGCATTCTGCTCTTTTGCTTCCTGGGAGACCTTCGGTTGCAGAAAGACCAGAAACATGCTTGTCCTTAAGAAACTCCCAACTCCTGGAGGACTGAGTATAAAGGAACAGGATCTGTGCTCCACAGAGGCACAGGGGCAGGAACAAACCATTCTGCCAGGGGCTGATGAGGGGGCCTGCCCTGAGGAGGTGTCTTCAGCTGGGCCTCAGAGAGGTTAGAAGTGCACAGAAAAGGAGAGAGCAGGTGCAAAGGCCCAGAGCTGTGAAATGGTATGTTGGCCAGTGGGACTCCCAGAGTTGGGTGCTAGAATACAGGTTTGGTGAAGAGGGCGTGACTGCTGTCTCCCCCCAAATTTACATCAGTGCTAGCACAAGCAAATGGGACTGCCCCCTGAAGACAGAGTCCCCCACTAGAGCATAGTCTCCTTGCAGACAACTACTTTGTGCACTTTGTAGACTCAGCTCCCAGCTTCGCATCTCGTATGTTAAAGGACTGTGTTGTCTGGCGGCCAAGTTCTGGTACCTGCTACAGTGATGGTCACAAAAGCCCTCAACTAGACTCTAGTCTGCACTCTTCAAGCAACTATAACCAGAGGCCTGTCCCTTCATCTGTCTGTCTCTCCATTTCCTCGGCAGCACATAGAATGATCAAGGTTAGCCCAGATCAAGGGTGACATAGTCAGATGCCCACAAGCATCCAAGCAGGTAAGGGGAATGACGCTAGCCGTGTTAGGTGCTAGGGCAAGGTGGGGTCTGAGGCAAATCAGAGAGAACTCACGGCCCCCTCTACAAAGGCAGTGATGTGGCTTCACAGAGACATAAACCAGAGTTGCCAGATTTTTAAGGAAGACCAGAAATCCAGATTCTTGGTGTGAACTCTCCCAAGTTAAAATTAATTTATTCGACAAGGAACTACTTGTCGAGTGCCATCTGTGTGCCAGTCCGTCTTACAGGCTGTGGAGATAGAGCAGTGAACAAAATCAAAAAAATTCCATGTCCTCATGGGGCTTACATCTTAGTGGTTAGTTAACAAAAAAACAGGTCAAACATCATTATCAGATGGTGATCAAGGCTGTGAAGAAAAACAAGCAGGGGAGAGAGGAAGGAACAGGGAATTTTAGGAGTGAGGCTGTGCAAATATGTCGGTTTTAACTGTGGATAGCTGCCTACGAATGTTTGTAAACTGCGGGCCATAGGATCTGTCTGTGCCTAGACCAGGCCTGTGTGCCTGCCAGTCTGTGGACTCAGCCCAGGGATGTCTACGGTGCTTTTTGGCCCTAACACTTATAGAATCCACATGTTACCAACAAGTTCCAGAGAGCTTTCCTTTCTATAGTGGAATCCAGCTTACTTGGTCTCTTTAGGTTAAGAGACAATTGCACATTCAGGTCTGAGTTGGTCTGCTGCCTGTTTGCCCTCAGATCCCTTCCTCACCCACTCCCTGCTTTGCTCTCTGGGTCTCTGTGTGGAGTGGGGGCTGATCCCAGTTGCCTGTTTCCCAGGCTCCGATGTCAGGCACCTGGCAGTGAGGTTCACCCAGTGGGAGGCACTACTGGGAGATAAGAGGGTGGGAGGAAGGGAGGAAGGTGTTTCTCCAAACTATCAGGGCTCTGGCACCAAGAGTGTCTCTGTGGATCCAGCTCTTTCTAGACAGGCCACCATGGTTCTAGCTTCCACCAAGTGATCCAGGTGTCTGAGCTCAGGTAGCATAATCCTCCCTCTACCCCTCCTAAGGTGTTCACTCACCTCTGGGTTGCCTCACTGTTCCCTGTGGGGCATCTCCGCTCTTCTATTATTTATGAAATTAGTTCCTTGAATCAAGATGCCTCTGTTCAAAATACTCTGGTAGCTTCTGTTTCCCTTATGGATACAGTGTCACCTACCACTGATTTGGTGCCTCTAAGGACAAATACAACTCCCTGATAAGCATCTTCCCTCAACGTTTGATGGGAGTATGGTGCTATCTGGGATGTTGCTATCAGGCTGATGCAAATCATTTAACCTGACCGACCTCAGTTTCTGCAGCTGTAGAATGGATATAAAAATATCTTTCCCAACTGCTCCCAGTGTTACTATACATATTAATTTTTTAAAAGGCATGCGGGGTGCCTGGACGGCTCAGTCGGGTAAGCGTTCTGACTCTTCATTTCAGCTCAGGTCACGATCTTGGGGTGGTGAGATTGAGTTCTGCATAGGCCTCTGCACTGAGTAAGGAGCTTCCTTGGGATTCTCTCTCTACGTCTCTCTGCCCTTTCTCCACTTTGTGCTCTCTTTCCCTCAAAATAAATAAACATTTAAAATGTTTACCCCCTTCAAATATGGTAATATCATGTCACAACTCAGCTCTGTTCTTACTGGCTGTGTGGTCACAGGCAACTTACTTAACTTCTCTGAAGTAAGCATGAGAGGAAATAATTTGTATCTTATAAGATTGTTTGGAAGCTTAAATGAGATAACCAATTCAAAGTTGTTCAACAAAATACCTAACACTTGGTTGGTATGGTGTTAGTATCCCTTTAGTTTCACAGGTAATTTTGGGTAAACTACTTGACCTCCTAACCACTCTGAACCCTGAAATTCCTCAACTGTAATACAAGAATCACCATGCCTATGTGACAATTACTTAAATATTCAAAGGTACTTACAAGCCTTTTTAAATATATATATATATATATATATATATATATATATATATACACACACACACACACACACAAATTCAGGGTGTTATTATTTTGAAAACAGACTCTCCCTGAAATTGAACATCTTACCCTGGAAAGAGTCTGGGTCAGGAACTGTTGCCTACTTCGCTGGGCAAATTGATGGCAGGAAGCGTGTCCTGTGTAGCTCAGGTTCAGGCTCACCAGATGTTCAGAACTGATTGTGATGGGGGAGGTCCAGTCTGCTGCAGACCTTATCAGGTGCCTTCCACATTGCTTCTGGAGAGAGGAGGACACACTGCTCTCTGTGTTGGATTGGGTGGGTCTTGTGGATGCTCAGAGCAGGACTGACATCAACAACTGACATCTTTATGGGATTTTTTTCCAGCCTGTGCACATTGGTTGGGACCCGACATCCTAGGTTGGAATCCTGGCTCAATCACCTGCCCGCTGTAACTTGGGCATGTTATTTAACCCCTTGTGCTCCAGTTTCATCTGAAAATGAAGATAAAAACACTAACGTCTTCACAAGATCATTGGAGGGACTGAGTGAACGAATCCATGCAAAATATTTAAAATAATACCCGACACATAGAAAGTCCTGAGTTAGGTTGATTGTTATTATTATTTTCTTACAATGAGAAAGCTGGCTTCCAGAATTAACATGTACACCCACCACATCAGGTGGCAAGGAAAAAAAAAAAACTGACCTTGCAGAGGACCTTGCAAATACCCTTGCAAGAGGCATTGTTGCAAGATCCCTGTCTGGAGTTTGAACTTGACCAGGGTTCCCATCGAATGCTGAATATTGATGTTTGTAGTCATGGGCCAAATCCTTATATGACTGGGAGCATAAGCTAGCCAGATCTGGGGCGGAGGTGGACTATTCTGTTCCATGTGACAATGAAACACACTAAAGACATTAAATCTGAAGAACCAAATGTGTTAACTGGGTTAACCTAGGTGCTTTATTTTCTGCAGAAATGGAATTCTATTTCAATTCCCCCTCGAGAACTAGAGTAGTTTTGTAATACCCGTCACTTAGGTTTCAGCGATCCAGTAAACAATGAGAGTTTATCGACTTAGATGCTGTAAAAACAAGGTGGGACCTGCCATGGTACCACCTTTAGACATTGTGACCCCGCTTTTCTCCAGCATAAATATAACTAGACTAGTTTCTTATCTCTCTACCCAGCTCTGTCTGTTGTATTTCTTGTCGTTAGGGTAAGACCAGGTTTTACTCCGCAGTCTCCTTCCCCACAGACCCTTACAGTACCTAATATATGCAAGACACAGTAGTACATGCTAAAGTATGCAGACAGCCCCTGCCCCCATGGGGCCTGGGATTGCAGGTGGAGGTTAAACACGTTATTCTTCAGCTGTAATTACAATACGTATTGTGTCTCGAAAGGACAAGGGCCTGTACAAAATACCAGGGGAACTTGTTTTAAATTGGGATCCTCTTTGGGAAGCGACTTTTCGGTTGGGGCTTTTTGGATAAGTAGGGGTTCGTCAGGCAGAGACAGGAAAAAGATATTCCGGGGAGAGAAAAGAGGCAGGTTCAGAGGCCCTGAGTCAGGAATGACCATGGCACTGAAGGCAATAGAAGGCCAGTGAGGAAGTGCTCTGAGTGTGGCTGGCAAGGCAGACAGAAGTTAGGCGGGGCCTAGACCACCTGGATAGGTTAAGAAACTGGTGAATGACGGCTTGTAGGTAGGGGATTAATTAACATGATTAAGTGATACGGAACACTCATTTGTTCCCCAGGCAATCTTCGCTCCATTCACAGCTTTAGTTACCCCTTCTGCTGATGACTCCCAAACTTATATACCTGTATCAGTGTCTTGCTGAGCTCTAGACCCACGTGTCCAGCTTGCACAATGGACAGTTTGCTCATCTATAACAGGACGCAGATGAACAGATAGATATGAAAGGGCCCTTCTAACCTTAGTCTTGTCTGCCTTCCGAGCTCCTCAGAAGGAGGAATCACTCTGGAGGAGGAGGTTGAGTTGAGCCTTAAGGGTGGGTAGACTTATCATGGAAGCCTTATCTCTCTGAATCACACTGGATTCCTTTCTTTGAAGCCCTTCCTCCCTGTCCCTGGACTTTCTGCCAGGGGGACAGGCTGAGAGCACATACCGCCTAAACCATCCCCAGAACTCTCCTTTCTGCTCCGGGACCCCTCCTACTCGAAATTCCATATCTGGATCACAAAGTCAGTTGAATTAATGTGGGGTGGATGAAACTGACTTGCTGGCTCACTGTCACTAGAACAGTTGTCACAAAATCCTTCTCCCTGTGACAGCCTATGAGGTCTTTGTGCGTCTGGCCCCTCTCTTGCTGTGCCCTGCTTGACCGCCTTTGCTCCAGCCCCAGTGAACCACATCACACCCAGCAGTTTGTTCTTCTGTTGTTCTCATTTACACTCGTGGTGTCCACGACCTGGGATCGCCCTCCCCGAGCTATCAGAACATTTACTACATCATACGATAATTTTATAATCTTCTCACCACCCAACCAGACTGCCCATATCATATTAATCTCTAAATCTATAGCACCCAGCAGAGGTTTTCAATATTTATTCAATGAATCAATGCATCAGTGGCTGAATGTCCAGCTGGATGATCCATAAGCACCTCAAAGTCAGCCTGCCCTAGCCAAACACGTCAACATGCACCCGTGCCCTGCAAAACAACCTGACTAGTCTTCTTCTGTGTTCCCACCCTGCCCTGCCTCTCCTCTTAAACATATCAGATTATTACCTGTTAGCCCGTGCCCCTCCTGGTGTCAGAGACTCTGTCTCTCTTCTCTGTATCGTAGCCCATGCCACAGTGCTCAGCACACGGTAGATGCCCCATAGTTGTAGGTTGAGTGAATAAAAAGAAGGAAAGAAAGAACAAAGGAAAGAGCCAACCAGCTCTTTTCTCCATTGAGAGTTTATCACTGGTTTCTCTAGTTGTGAGAGATGAGGGTCCATGAAATGAATTTGGATGCCCCTATTCTGAGTTTGATGCAGGCACACAAATGTCTATCAGAAGTAACTAACTCAGGGCGCCTGGGTGGCTCAGTTAGTTAAGCATCCAACTTTTTTTTTTTTAATATTTTATTTATTTTTGAGAGAGAGAGCGTGATCGGAGGAGGGGCAGGGAGTGGGGGGCAGAGGATCTAAAGCAGGCTCTGTGCTTACAGCAATGAGCCCGATGTAGGGCTCAAACTCACAAACCGTGAGATCGTGACATGAGCCAAAGTCGGACACTCAACCAACTGAGTCACCCAGGTGCCCAAGCATCCAACTCTTGATTTCAGCTCAGGTCATGATCTCACAGTTTATGAGATCAAACCCTGCGTCTGGTTCTATGCTGACGATGCAGAATCCGGCCTGGGATTCTCTCCCTCCCTCTCTCTTTCCTTCTCTCTCTCTCTCTCTCAAAATAAATAAATAACTTTAAAAAAAAAAAAGAAATAACTTACTCAGTAGCTAAAGAAAGATGCTTCAAAGCACTAACATCATCCCCCATACAGTATAGAGTCCGGCAGTAAGCATTAGACTAGGGTTTGGAGGTGTGAAGTCTGGTTCCAATTTCACCGCTTAGTAGCTGTGTGTTCTTGGGCAGTTCAATCCCTCTGGTTCTTCATTTCCTCTTTGGGAAATTTCAGGCTGAAATTCTGTGATTCACAGAGTAGCATTTCTGGAATTTAAAACATAAATGGCAGGACTCGGTGGGACCTCCAGTGGAAGGTGTGTGTCGTCTGTGCTGCGACAGAGCCAGAACGAGCAAAACCGCCCCGTTTACACAGCAGGGTTTGCTACTGGAGACTCTTTGGTAGTGTGACGCTCTCCGAGGGGAGGGCCTCACAGCAATCCTTGGAATTAGTAGCCGCGGTAGATTTTCAGCCTCTTGATTCCTGGTCTGGTGCAATTCCCGCCCCCCGCCCTGCTTCTTGCTATTCTCCTTTAATTTTGCATTACAAACACAATAGGTATTTTTCTCATTCTAAACACAAAATTATAATGTAAGTGTACTTTTTCAGACTATCCAGGCCACTTAGCCCCACCTCCAGAGAGTCATTCGGTCCCCTTGGGAGTTGAGACCTTTCAGTCTAGGATGTCATAGGAAGTCCTGTTTCCCCAGCCAGGGGCAGCCAAGTTCTCTCTCCCATGTGTCTGTTTTTCATCATCATTAGTAAGCAAGGCAGTTCCTTAATCAATAAATAAACGTCTGTTGAGCATCTAATTTATGATGCTCTGTGGCATAGCTCTTGTCCACAAAGACTTCATGGCAGATTTTTCAAACTGCACCAGTGTTTCCTTACCCGATAGCTCAATATAGGGCACGTGTTTCTTCTTTTCGTGGAATAGCATGAAATTTACTTGAGTAGAGTGGAAGTCAACGGGGAAGAAAGAAAAGGCTAGATTCAGAATGTATCCCCTCCCGAAGGGTAAAGTATTATTTTTGTGAAGCTTTGTTTCTCCTTGTAAAAAAATACACATTTCTTGTTATGTGTCGTGGTTCTCTTTAACGTTTGAAAGACACGGTCTTACAGTGTATGTTGAGGAATATGAAATTATCGGAGATATCACAGGGCAAGGAAGAGGAGGAGGGAGTGAAGGAGAGCTGCGTGGGTCTCTATGGCAAAGGACCTTCGGGCAGAGACCCACACAGAGAGTGGTCATGCTGGGGGTGGCGGGGGTGGGGGTCCCGCCAGGAAGGCTCTGGAGAAGTAGTGGAGCTGAGCATCCAGGGGAGTGGGGGAGGGGTACCATTTAGCGAGACAGGAGTAGTGTCTGGAAGTACTGAGTGAAGAGAACTACTCTGTTTCTTCTTGCCCGGAGTCCCTGCTTCTAGAATGAGGCCCATCCTGGAGCCTTGGAGTCTGTGGCATTGTTGTTGTATCTCTTTGTTTCCTCCTTCGCAATTCTCTTCTCTTTTTCCTGGCTCTCCTGTCATTCAGATGTTGGATCTCCTGGCCTGATCCCCTGAGTTCATTTCCTCCTCTGTTTTCTTTGCCTTTTCACTTGACTTTCTGGAAGATTTCCTTCCGCTCTATCTTCTGACCTCTCCACTGAATTTTTCATTTCTGTTGTATTTTTAATTTCGAAGAGCCCTTTGATCCCTGGACATTCTATTTTTATCGCATTCTGGGGGACATTCTGAGTGGCTTGGGAATGCAGTATCTTCTCTTATCTCTCTGAGAATATTGATTATACCAAGTTTTTTTTTCTGCTGACTCTACATTTGTAAGAAATCCCAGAACCTTTTTCTCATGGCCCTTCATACCTCTACTGTCCTCTCTTCTACCCTGCCACCATGCCCGGGTTCGTCATGGAAAGTTCTTTAGCAGTCAGGGTCTCTTGTAGCTGGACCGTTACTGCTTCTGGAGTCACCACAGGTTACCACTTTACATCTCTTAAGCATGTGTATTCTGCCCCTAGGAAGAAGTCTCCTATGAGGAGAGGACCTGTGAAGGCGGACAGTTTGCCACAGTGGAAGTGACAGATAAGCCTGTGGATGAGGGTCTGCGTGAAGCCATGCCCAAGGTCATGAAGTATGTGGGGGGCACCAATGACAAGGGTGAGTATCCCTGAGGGATGTGGCTCTAGTCTCAGAGGCAAGCTTGCTACGGCTCCCGTCATCAGTGGAAAACACAGGGAGAGGCCACAAGGCACATGTCACCATGTGTTTCCGTGGCCTGTGAACTTGTTGTACTGTGTGCACGGGGGCACTCGGCAGGTGGGGGGATGGGGGGCGGGCGGGAACCACACTGACTTCATCCCAGCCTCCCCCTCGTTGGGTGGTATCCCTGCTCAGTATCACTGCCTTCCTGCTTCTCTCCCAGGCGTGAACATACACTCTGGGGTTTTTAACCGTACAGTGCTTACCATGACTGAGTGAAGGAAGCCGAGTCACAGAGCCAGGCCAACCTCTGCCCCGAGACCTCTGCCTCCAGGCTGAACATCTCTGCTCAGTCCCCTGGTCTGGTTGCTCAGAATCTGCAGGGTACTGAGGCTCAGTGAGTGTTGAGTACGGCAGGTCCCCGGCTCTGTTCTAGCAAATGAAGGGTCTGAGAATTTTTAAGCTGTCCCACTCCTTACAGTCTTGGCAGTCTGTGATGGCTGTGCCCCTATTTTTAAAATGATGGGCGTGAAGTTTCAGTGTGCCTGTCAGCATGAAAACCATATTTAATATGAATGTAACACTAAAGCTCTCTAATTTAAACTACCCTTTATGATCAGTGCAAACCCAAAGTGAATCAGAAAGCAAGGTGAAAAAAGAGATGTGATGTTTTATTTTTAGGGTATTTCTCAAGCTGATAATTCAGAAAGTTAGAAACTGGTATTAACCTCAGTAACATTTACTAGGACTAAAGTAATCAGGCTTTGTATAAGTCCACCAGTAGGAAGTCAGAAATCTTTTCCTTCTTAATACTGTCATAACTTTTTTTTAGAAGAAAATATGTATAAAAATTATAAAACTCGTCAAAGAAAATTTTGAACATAACACAACAGCACCCCAAATAATACAATCATTGTTGTCTTCTGAATGTATTTCTTTAGGGCTTTTTGCTAGGCTTTTTTTTAATATTTATTTTTGAGAGAGAGAAAGAGCGTGAGCGGGGAGGGGCAGAGAGAGAGGGAGACACAGAATCCGAAGCAGGCTCCAGGCTCCAAGCTGTCAGCACAGAGCCCAACACGGGCCTTGAACTCACAAGCCGTGAGATCATGACCTCAGCCAAAGTAGGACGCTCAACCGAGTGAGCCACCCAGGCATCCTTTAATAGGCTTTTAAAATGTAATCATAGTGTTTGTGCAATTGTATACCCTTCTGTTACTTATTTCATAACTATTTTCCACCTTTGAGAAATTGTCTTCTTAAGCGTAATTATTGATAGCTATGTTATATTGTATCATGCGCCTATAATTCACTTAGACATATTGCTGTTTTGAACACTTATATGGCTCCCAGTCTCTCACAATTATAAATTCTGCTGCAATGAATATCCTATCACCTGTAGCCTTTTCCACATTTTGGATTATTTCCTTAAAATTTATATTTAAATAGAGAGTAATTAGATACTGATCTATTTACAGTCTTGATATATATTAGCAAATAATGTTTTCCAAATGAGTTGAATCACTACACTCCTATTTCCAAAATATACAAATAAGAGGTGTTTTGTATGTATCTGACTGTATAGTTTTCATACCTGAAAGATTTATTATTAATTTCAAGAACAAAAAGAATCCTGATTTGAAAGAAGAATGAGACCAGCAGGTCTTTCACAGTTCTGAGCCAAAGTTCTGTCTACAATACCCTCACTCTGTGGGTTTTTATGTTTTCAGGAATCGGGATGGGCATGACCGTGCCTATTTCCTTTGCTGTGTTTCCAAGTGATGATGGCTCCCTGCAGAAGAAATTGAAAGTCTGGTTCCGGATTCCAAACCAGTTTCAGAGCAACCCGCCAGTTCCCACCGATGACAGTGTTAAGATCGAGGAGAGGGAAAGCATCACTGTCTATTCCCTGTAAGGAGAGGGTTGTGTGTGTGTGTGTGTGTGTGTGTGTGTGTGTGTGTGTGTGTGTGTTTAATTTATTTACTTAAATTCAAGTTAGTTAACATACAGTGTGGTATTGGTTTCAGGAGTAGAACCCAGTGATTCATCACTTACGTGTAACACCCAGTGTTCATCCCAACAGGTGTCCTCCTTAATGCTTATCACCCATTTAGCCCATCCCCCCACCTCCCCACCGACAACGTTAGGTTTGTTCTCTATGTTTAAGAGTCTCTTATGGTTTGCCTCTCTCTCTGTTTTTATTCTATTGTTGTAAGGAGAGGAATCTTTAGGCATCCAGGGTAGCACGTGACTTCCATCACCACTCCTTAATCATCTGGAGGAAGCATTTACATTACATTTATATTTTATTCCAGTTTTATTGAGATATAATTAAAATATAACATTATAGTGACTTAAAGTATACAAGATGTAATGCTTTGATATAGGTAAATATTATGAAATGATCACCATAATGTTTACTTAACATCCATCGCTTGACATAGTTACAATTGCTTTTTCCTGAGATGAGAACTTTTCAGATCTGCTTTCTTAATAACTTTCAAATATTTATTACCGTATATTGTTAACTATAGTCGCCTTGCTTTCTATTATATCCCCAGGACAAATTTATCTTATAGCTGGAAATCTGTACCTTTTGACCACCTTCACCCATTTCTCCAGCTCTCCGCCTACATCCCCTGTCGTTGGCAACCACCAAGCTCTTCTCTGTGAGTTCAGGGTTTGTTTTTTTTCACTTCTACATATAAGTGAGATCATACAGTGTTTTCCTTTCTCTGTCTGACTTATTTCACTTAGCATAATGCCCTCAAAGTCATCCACATTGTTACAAATGGCAGATTGTCCTTTTTTTATGGCTGAATAATACTGCATTGTATATATGTACCACATCTTTGTCCATTCATCTGTTGATGGCCCCTCAGGTTGTTTCCATATCTTGGCTATTATAAATAATGTTGCAGTGAACATGGTAGTGCAGATATCTCTTCAAGATAGTGATTTTATTTCCTTTGGATATGTACCCAGAAGTGGAATTGCTGGATCGTATGGTAGTTTCTACTTTTAATTTTTTGAGGACCCTCCATACTGTTTTCCCTAGTGGCTGCACCAATTTACATTCCCACCAACAGTGCGCAGTTCTCTTTTTTCCATAGCCTTGCTAACTCTTGTTATTTCTTGTCTTTTTGATAATAGCTATTCTAATGGATGTGAAGGCATATCTCATTGTGGCTCTGATTTGTATTTCAATGATGATTAGTGATGTTGAGCGCCTTTTCATGTATGTATTGGCCACTTGTATGTCTTCTTTGGAAAAATGTCTATTCAGATCCTCTGCCCACTTTTTAAAAATGTTTATTTACTTTGGGGGGAGAGAGAGAGAGAGAGAGAGTGTGTGTGTGTGTGTGTGTGTGTGTGTGTGTGTGTGTCAGCAGGGGAGGGACAAAGAGAGAGGGAGACAGAGGATCTGAAGCAGGCTTTGCACTGTCAGCGTGGAACCCAATATGGGGCTTGAACCCATGAACCATGAGATCGTGACCTGAGCCAAAGTCAGATGCTTAACCAACTGCCCATTTTTTTATCAGATTGTTTGGCTTTTTTGCTGTTGATTTATAGGAGTTCTTTATATATTTCAGCTTTTAATTCCTGATCAGATATATCATTTGCAAATATTTTCTCCCATTTAGTAGGTTGCTTTTTCATTATGTTGGTTTCCTTTGCTGTGCAGAAACTTTTTTGTTCAATGTAGTCCCATTTGTTTATTTTTGCTTTTGTTGCCAAATACAAAAAATTGTTGCCAAGACTGATGCCAAGGAGCTTACACCTTATGTTTTCTTCTAGGAATCTTACGGTTCCAGGTCTTATGTTCAAGTATTTAATCTATTGTGTGTTGATTTTTGTGTGTGGCGTAAGATAGAGGTCCAATGTCAGTCTTTTGCCTGTTGCTGCCCTGTTTTCCAGACACCATTTATTGAAGACACTTGGCTTCTTTGTTGTGAATTGGTTGACCATATATGCATGGGTTTGTTTCTGAGCTCTCTATTCTGTTTCGTTGATCTGTATATCTGTTTTTATGCCAATGCCGTAGTTTTTATTATAATAACTTTGTAATACAGTTTGAAATCAGGACATACGCTTCAGCTTTATTCTTTTTTTCTCAAGATTGCTTTGGCTATTTGGGGTCTTTTGCGGTTCCATACAAATTTCAGGGTTGGTTTTCTAGTTCTGTGAAAAATTCCATTGGAATTTTTATAGAGATTGCATTGAATCTGTAGATTGCTTTTGGTAGTATGAACATCCTAACAATATTAATTCTTCCAATCCATGAGCATGGAATATCTATTCATTTATTTGTGTCTTGTCCAGTTTTCTTCATTAATGTCTTACAGTTTTCAGGTACAGATCTCTTACCTCCTTCGTTAAATTTATTCCTAGGTATTCTTTCCTATTTGATGTCAATAGGATTGTTTCCTTAATTTCTCTGTATTGTCGATGAATTAAGTTAAGAAATACCGAGTCCTGACAATTTCTCACTTCAGTTTCTTCAGCTTCCAACACACAAACATTTGTACTGTAGCTGAATAAATGCGTTTGCCAGTTGCCAAATTCACCTGGATAGAGTATCCCCACAGCTTAAGCTGAACATCCACATTAGCCACAGCAGGGTTCTGGGAGACTCTGGGAATATCTAAGTCAAGCGGTAGTTTGGGGTCACGAATATGTAAATGAGTACATAAATACATAAAGGACTTGGGGGAATCTCCTTTTCTAGCCCATGCTCCCTTTGAATGCCAGAAGGGCAGGAAGTATTTGCCAGAGCTGGACTGCCACCCCCTTAGCTGTTCATTGTCCATGGTCCTTTGAGCAGAGCACTATTATCATTCTAGTCCTGTTGCCAGGGCCTCGAATGGGGTCATGTTCCTTTTGACTGTAGAGCACAACAGGTACAGATGGTTGCATGTTTTTATTCTTTGGGCCCCAACCTCCCTTCAGAAACCAAGTCTCTTGTAGATAATCAATGACTCCCTGTTTTCAAAATCCTACTTCGTGGCAGGCACTGAACCATGTATAGTCAGAGACCAGGAACATCACCAGTATCAACTATAGGTATGGATCTGCTCTTGCTCTGGAACAACTTAAAGAAAAATAAATATACAAATAATCTTGCACTGGAGAGTTTTTGTCCACGCCCAGGGGCCTCCAAACATACTTATTTGACTGCCCCGCCCCACTTCTGCACCTGAGGGTGCAACTTTCTCTGTTGCCAACACTAAGGCTGGGAATGTGAGTTTGGCTGCTCTGGGCAGTCCTAGGCCAAGCGACGCAGGGCCCCCCAGAGGACAGTGCGTGTACTGCAGTTGGACCGCTAGCACTGGAAACTCCGCTTTTCTCCAGTCATCAGACTTTCCAGCCTTCACTACAGAGTCTGCAGAGAAAGCAAACTCTAAGTAAAGAATGTCTTTCCCAGGTCACCTGGGTGGCTCAGTCAGTTAAGCGTCCGACTCCAGCGCAGGTCAAGATCTCAAGGTCCATGGGTTCTGGCCCCCAGTCGGGCTCTGTGCTGACAGCTCAGAGCCTGGAGCTTGCTTCGGATTCTGTGTCTCTGTCTCTCTCTCATAAATAAACATTAAAAAAAAAAAAAAAAAAGAATGTCTTTCCCAAGGGCAGGGACTAGAGTGGGGAAGCGAGGTGAGGTGCCTGTGGCCCAGAATTTAAAGAGACACCCACTTTCACAGTTGTCCAAGTGTAGGGTTAGCACTGAGAGAATAAGCACCTCCTTAAATCTTATGCCCTCTGTCTCACCTGTCTGACCTTCATGCCTGATCCCTCTGTTCCATTCTCTTCCCTGTGTCTTGGGAGGCAGTCTGGTATACTCCAATGAATAAGTATGTTTTCGTTTGAATCCCAGAAGCTTAGGAAGTCCCTCACCCTCTTTAAGACAGTTTCTCCATCTGTCAAGTGCCATAACAATGTCCCTCATAGGATTATTACTAAAGAGTACCTTTCAGTAGCTACTAAGATGCTTCTGTCTTTACAAATCACTTCATGACCTGTGGTAAGTTTCAGTAATTTTTTTTCCCTTCACTCCTTTTGATTTCATGAGGAATGAGGTTGACATGGTTAAATCAGTTCGCATAAGACTTCAAGCGGATGAGGCTGGCTTTGAATCGTCTGTTTTACCAGACCCAGGGTGATGAGTTGGTATGATTTTTTTTCTTTTAACATTTTAGTTTGGAAATTTTCAAACTTATAAAAAAATAGAAGATCGTGAAATCCTACGTAACCCATCACTTACCTTCAATGATAATTAACTCAAGGCCAAACCTGTGTAATAAAAAGATACAATAAACTTAATGACGTTCTATGTAACCTATCACTCACCTTCAAGATAATTAACTCAAGGTCAAATCTGTGTCATGGGTACCCTCACAACTACCACCCAGCCCCTCTACTGGGTTATTTTTAGGCAAATTCCAGACATTTTATCATTTCATCCACAAATACTTCAGTGTGACTACCAAAGACCTTTTAAAAACACACTCATAATGTCTTATTACTCCTAAAATTTTAACATCATTTCATTAATGTGATAATAATATAAAATATGTCCAGTGTTCAGATTTCTCCCACTACCTGAAAATTTGTTCTTAAAAGTTTGTTTTGAGCTGGGATCCAAATAAAATCCATACATTGCAATTGGTTGGTATGCCTTTTAAGCTTTTACTAATCTGCGGCCTTCCTCGCCACTACACCTTTTCATTTTTCATTACTGCTTAGGGGTCATTTGTCCTCTTGTTTCCTGTAGTCTGAATGTTGCAGATTGCCTTTCAGTGACCTTTTAACGTGTTCCTCTGCCTCCAGCACTGCCTGTAAATTAGTCGTTAGAACCAGAGGCATAGTCAGATTCCAGCTGCTGCTTTTGGCAAGGATGTTTCATAGGTGGTGCTGTATCCCTCTATCGGGGGCCCATACGGTTTGCTTGCCTCTGTTTTTGCGAGGTCAGCGACTGTAGATCACCCTTGCCTAGAGGCCTTTCTTAGAGCTGGTAAAGTGATAATGTGTTCTATTTGTCCTTCAGTTATTAGCTGGAATACTTTGATACAAAGAGAAACCTCTCCTCGTCTGCCACTTGACTTCCCTGAGATGGAGTCGTAGAGAAAATGCAAGATACCTTCTCTGTAGCTTGTTGCCTTTTCCTTATCTGTTTTCAGAATAATGACTTTGTTCCTGAACATCTGCCACACACAAGGTGGTGTCGATCTGTTTTTTGAGTGTCGGTATTAACATACGAATTTAGACATAATGGATGTGTTTCAGTTCTTTGTAGCTGTTCTTACTGATGTTCAAATTGTCCATCTTTGGCCAGGGGGAGCCTCTTCCAATTGGTTTCTGAGTCCTTTGGACATGACTCTAGTGCTCTATGGTAGCTTCCTTGCTTTCTGGTGTCACAGAAATGTTTCAAGCACATCTGGGCATTTCTTGCTCTAGAGCTGGAATTAGCCATTTCTCCAAGGACCCTGGTTCCTTATAGTGTGAGAGGGTATCTCTTTAAAAGTACTATTAACATCAGGTCTGTGGAAGTTTCCTTTTAATTCTCTGAAATCTAAACCGATGAAAATGATAAATAATGGTACCTTGCATGGCTTAGTGAATTTTTTTTTTTAACGGAACACATGGTCCTAAATTAACATGTTATTCCTCAACCAGCCACTGGGTGACACTGCAAGTCAAGTGTGCATTTAAAAGTACCTTTATGTGGAAGGCAGTGTGAATGCGGTAGTAGAAAGTCAAGTACACAGTATGTGCATTAGATGACCAAAAAATTAATTCCAAAATGAAAGCTTTGCATCCTTCATTCAGCCTTCCTTTTGTATGAGCTTGTGAAGGGATGTTCAGAAGGGAGTATACATTTATTAGTAGTATGTGTTAGCAGTCAATGAATAGAAGGCTAAGAAAGAATAATACTATCAGAATCCTTTTAGTATTCACAAGAGGCAATAGAAATACCCTCACATTTATATGAGTGGCCCCATTCCAGACCACTGTCCTCCCTCTGTGTTCCACAAAGGCCACTTAGGTTACAGCTCAGCCTCCTCAGCGTAATTCAGCACTGAGTTCAACAGAGACCGATGGCAGGAGGAGGTTGACAGTTTTGGTGAAATGTCTGGGTATAAAGTGTTGGAAACTAGGAGTTCATTGTCAGGGTGACCTGAGATCCAATGCTAGCTCAATGGCCACAGGACCTTTGGCGTGTTGCCGAGCTTCTCTGTGCCTCAGTTTCCCCAAGTGGAGCAAGAGTACCTAACCCACAAGGTTGTTGTGAGGATGCAATATTGTGTATCCACAAATGCCTACACATCGCGAGACATTAGGTAGACGCTTGGTGAGAGTTAGCCTCTTCTCTTCTTGACTTCACTTCCCTCTGAGAATCAGGTCAAGTTTTACTAGAATTGACAAAAAAGTCAAGCTCCTACAGATACACTTCAGTTCAAACCTCAACTCTAATTATTATGAGTTTTACAGTTGGGCTTTCTGAGCTTTAGTTTTCTCATCTATAAAATAGAACTTATGGACACCTAGTCAGTTAAGCATCCAACTTTTTTTTTTTTTAATGTTTATTTTTGAGAGAGACAGAGTGTGAGCGGGGGAGGGGAAGAGAGGGAGGGAGACACAGAATCCGAAGCAGGCCCCAGGCTCTGAGCTGTCAGCACAGAGCCCGATGCGGAGCTCATGACCTGAGCCAAAGTCAGACGTGTAACTGACTGAGCCACCCAGGTGCCCCAAGTGTCCAACTCTTAATTTTGGCTCTTAACCCTTCCCAGGATCATGAGATCGAGTCCTGTGTCGGGCTCCATGCTGGGCATGGGGTCTGCTTAAGATTTCGTCCCTCTCTCTCTCTCTCTCTGTCCCTCATCCACTCACACTCTTGATATCTCAAAAAATTACATTAAAATAAAATAAAATAAAGCCTATGATGCACTGTTGTTAGGGTCCAGTGAAATGTGCATATGACACCACTTTGTCAGCCATGAGGCACCAACGGATGCTGATGTTGTTTTTCTCTCTAAATGACCAGGCCCTTGGGTCATCTGGGTGGCTCAGTCGGTTAAGTGTCAGACGATTTCAGCTCAGGTCACGATCTCACGGTTTGTGGGATCGAGCCTTACATCAGCCTTGTGCTGACAGCACAGAGCCTGCTTGGGATTCTCTCTCTCCCTCTCTCTCTGCCCCTCCCCTACTCTCTCTCTCTCAAAATAAATAAATAAACATAAATAAATAAATAAATAAATAAATAACCAGCCCCTAACTGAGGACACTGGCAGCTTGGGAAGTTCAGCCTAGAGAACATGAACTTTGGTAAAAAGAGTACAACTGCTAAGCTTCTAGGGTGTTTCCAGAGCTATAGACCAGTGTTAGCCAAGTTCGTAGATAATTCCAGCACCCATCTGTAATCACAGGAGGCTCAGGCCGAGGGTGACATAATATAGTTTTGCCTCCTCGGTCAGCTCAATACTCAAGCTCTGTCCTTTTGATTGCAAGGAGCCTCACCTTCTTTCAAAAACCTCACCCCTTCCTTTTCTGTCCCCTCACCCTTTATTTTCCTCACCTCACTTATTCTCACCTGCATTATATACCCATTTGTTCATTTGTTTATTGTCTACTCCCTCACCAGGATATTCTTGAGGGCAGGACCTTGGGCTAGTCTCTAGTAAGTGCTCAGTTAAAAGTTGAATAAATAAGTGAGTGAAAGTCTTGGTCCTTGCCTTCCCTGCACTTCTCTTTTTTTGCTGTCCTCCCTAAAAATCTTGGTCCCCTCCCATAGCTTCAACTGTCACCCTTCCATTGGTAAATCTCCAGCCTGACCATCTCTCCAGCTCCCTTGAATGTCTTAGCAATCATTAGACTCAACATGACTAAGGTGAGGCCATTTACACACCCATGAATTCATTCAAAAACACCACATATTCATTATTCACTTACTCTGTGCCAGGAATTGCTATAGGTCCTCAAAATAGTGCAGGGGAACAAGTGACGTGGCCGCCCTTTGAAGCCCGAAAAACATTCTAGTGGGGAAGAGAGATGAGAGACAGATGATGTCTCAAGTATTTGAGGACTGTGTTATTTCCGAGATAAGAAGTCGTGTTTGTGGGTTGAGATTATAGGGGAGCGTATTTCTTTTTTTTTTTTTTTAATTTTTTTTTTCAACGTTTTTTATTTATTTTTGGGACAGAGACAGAGCATGAACGGGGGAGGGGCAGAGAGAGAGGGAGACACAGAATCGGAAACAGGCTCCAGGCTCCGAGCCATCAGCCCAGAGCCTGACGCGGGGCTCGAACTCACGGACCGCGAGATCGTGACCTGGCTGAAGTCGGATGCTTAACCGACTGTGCCACCCAGGCGCCCCGGGAGCATATTTCTTACTCTGGCATGAAGTATCTAACAGTAAGAGGGACAGGTGACAAGGCAAGGAAGCCCTTGCCCTGAAGGAGTCTAAGCATCATCTGGAGAGACGTGCAGCCCGTGTGCTATGTAATGTTCGTACTAACTGGGAAGTTTGGCTCCACTGGGCAAATGTCTATCGAGTACCTCTGATATTTAAGCCACCTCCCTTCTAAGAGCCTGCCAGTGATGAGATTCCGAATCTAAAAACATTTCCCCCCACAACCGGTCAGGTGTCCCACCAGTCCTTCGCGAACGGGTACTTGGAAGGGACTTCAGTCACCATTTCTGGGCGGGTGAGCCTGAGTCAACACGGCTCGCGCTGCCTTGTCTCCCAACCACCAGCCTCTCGTTCCCAGCTCCCCAGGAAGCATCTTTCCAAACACGTCCCCAGGGTCTCCCAAATCAATACGTCGAACATGGAATTCAGATGTCCTCCCCAGATCTGATGCCCTGTGTTCTGTCTTACTAAAGGTCCCTTCTGTCCTCCTACTCGTCCCGTTCAAATGTCATCCTGACTCCTTCACCTGGCACATCAACTGTCGGCCAAGTCCTGGTCACCCCCCAGCCGTGCCTCCCCTTGCATCCGCACCGCCTTGGTCTTCGGCACCTCTTGCCTGAACTGTTGCCGTGTCCTCCTGATAATTTCTAGTTCTTCCACCTCTGCCCCTTCTAAGTTGTCCTTTTATCACCACCTTCCATAGAGCGTGGGACCGATCGCACTCCCTCCCCGCTGCTGCTCAACTCCGGTCACGGGCCTCGCGCCTGCCTCTGACCTAGGCACGCATCAGGGTTGGGATCTAAGCCCAAGCTAGTAATAAAATGAGAAGGGGGATGGGGAAACTTTGGGCTGGGTCCCCGAATGTGTAGCCAGGCAGCGAAGCCTAGTAAAAATGCTCTGTCATGGCATCGCATCCGCGACGTCGCCCCACTCCGTGTCCACCTGATCTCAGCGCACGCCGCCCCCCAGCTCCCAGGGCCCCCCTCCAACACATGCGCAGGCACCCTCCACTTCCACGCTTTCACTTTCACCCAGCTCCTCCTACAGACTGTCTCCAGCTTCTGCTTCTTGGAAGCTGTGTGAGGACAGGCATTTTTGTCGTATTGTTCATTGTTGGCATCAGGAAGGGATGCTCAATAAACAATTGCTTAATATCAGGTCCTCCGTGATGCCTTCCCTTCGTGTTGTAAGTCAGAACCAATCATTCCCTATTCCCCGCCCCCAGAGCATTCCATTTGTACCTTCTACCTTCATTCTAGTGCTTCCTTCTGCCCTATATAATCTTTATGTGTGTTTCTGTCCTGACCACTACAGTTAGACCTCGAGAGGGTAGATAGACGTCTTCGTCGTCTTTACAGCTCTGTGGTGTCTAGCTTGTGTGTTGTGCCCCGTGATGCTCGACTCCGTGAGCACGGTTCAGTCTGATGGCCTGAAATGCCTTATAGTGTGACTTCTTTCCTGTTGACGTGAAATTATCAGCTCCTAGTCTTAATACCTCTTTTGCCTAGCACAGGGCTACATGCATAGCAGATTGTCTCTAAATTTGTGTGGGCTTGTTGATAAAGTTTTAGACCAAGTTGGATGGTCAGGCTAGACCATGCATTTCTCTTCCTATTTTATTTGCATGCCTGAACTATTATTATCTTTTGCCTCTTTGGACCAAAGCCTCTTGTCTGTTGGCCTGCCTCATTGATGCCTGCATCATCCATCACCACCACCACCACCCCCCCCCCCCCCGCCTCCCCAACCTCTTCCAGACCTTTTTAGTCAGCTCCTTTCATGTTTCTGCAATCTAGGGTGTGTGTGTCTTTCCTCGGTTCCCATAGTAACCCAATTCTTTGTTCCAAGTGCTGAACTCTGACGTGGGGGGAGATAAAATGCAGTGCCCCGGAGGAGAGCTTCTTTGAAGATGGAGACTGAGACTTGTTAACAGGCTTACAAAAATAACGTATAGACTTCGTGTTTACTTCCTTTGAGGAGCTCAAAGCGCGTTACGAGAATTCTTGAAATCACACTCAAACGTGCATGTGAACTTGGAGAGCCATGGGCACTGTGTTATCTTCCGCGGATAGCTTGGAAGCTTGAGGCAGGGAGGAAGGAGGCAGCTTACCTGTGAACAGGCTGAGGAGCCAGCACTGGGCCTGAATCATTTATTAGGACCACGTGCCCTGTGGGGTTTGGTTTTCTGGCCTGTTTATGCCGTTCTGTGATTGGGTATGGGTGAGTTGGTTGATTTACCGGTGAGGAGAACACATGTATCTGTTTCATGGCCCACTCGCTTGGTTTGTTTTCTAGTAGAATACCTCCATGATGAAGCAATAGGGAATTTTTATTCTCATTATCAGCATCTCAGTCAGCCTGGGAATAAATATTTTTTAATTGGGTTTGTTGTTTTTTTTTTTTTAATGAACTTAAGAATCCCCAAATGATGACATTCTCCATGTCACGTCTCAGACAAGTTCCTTCTCCAGTGGCCCTTGCCAAGGCCACTTTTTCCGCTCACTGCTTGGGGAGGAGGACTCCCAAGAGCAAACTGCTGACCCTCTGTCTGCTCACCATCCAGGCCTCGTCTCCCTCCTTACCATGATGACAGCCAGTAGCTACTCACTGAGGACTCCCAGTAGCTGTCACTAGGCCCACCTTCCCACATCAGGATCTCTGACTCCAGTTCTTTCCCAGGTCTGAGGAGATTTTCACAGTGCCCGACACACACCTAGGTACACAGTAATAGTTGCATGAATGTATTTCACAGATGCACCTTCATATCAACATGCCCCCAAACCATATTATTGACCGTCCTCACCCCGCTCCTTCTTTTCTTCAACCTAGCATCCCTATTCTGGTTATTGGCACCAGTTGCCATCTAGAGACTTTACTGGAAGCCCTGGAGAATCTTCGACTCCTCCACCTCTCCCTGCCCTCCCCTCATATCCAGTCACCCCTCACGCGTGCCTTTGTCCAGAAGCCTTTTCCACCTCACACCTGGCTGTTCCTGGCCTCCACTGACTCTATCTCTCCCTCCACTGCCACCAGAGGAATTTCTCCAGAACACAACCTGATCATGTCAGCCTCTTTCTTTCAACCCCCTTGTAGGTCCACCTTTGCATCTAGGATCAGGTTCAAAGTCAGCATGGCATTCAAAGCCCTTCCCAGTGTGGCTCCAGTCAATCCAGTTTTCTTGTTTAAATTACCACTACTGTCCCCTTAGTATGTGCTTCAGATTTTATTACATGAGTGAGGGAATATGGAGGCCAATAGACCTAAGTGCTATCATCTTGAGGTCTGTCGACCTGAAGACCCTAATCCTTATTGTTTATCCCAGAATTGTTCATCTAGCCAATAGATCTAATACGTGTCAGGCACTGTGTTAGGTGCTCAGAATATACCAGGGGGGAAAGTGACAAAGATCCCTGCCTTCATGGGGCCTATATTCTTTCAGGAATTCAGACCATAGACAATGAACACAATAAATGAATTATATAGTATGTTAGAAGGTCATAAGTGCTGAGGAAGGAAGGAAGGAAGGAAGGAAGGAAGGAAGGAAGGAAGGAAGGAAGGAAGGAAAGGAAAGAAACAAAAGAGAGTGAGAGAAAAAACAAAAAGCAAAAGGGAAAAGAAATGGGGGCGGGGGAAGTGGAGTGAAAAAGTAAACAGGGTTTGGAGAGAGGGTCCAGTTGAGAAGGTGAGATTGTTTATCGAGTCGGGTCTTCATTACTAGGCTGTCTTCCCGGGTTCCTGATATTACCGTAGATTACCGTCATGTCCCCCACCCCAAAGGCAGGGAACCAGATAGCTGTTCTGAGCAGAATTGCAAAGTAACAGCAACAGCTTCTGTTTGTTGTGGGCTTACTTTGTGACGGGCACTGTGCTGAGCAGTTCACAGTCTTTTCTCCCTTCATCTTTACAACAGCCTTCTGAGATTCTGCTGTCAACCCTATTTAACAGTTGAAGGATCTGAAGATTAGAGAAATTCAAGCATTTGCCCAAGACCATGAGCTAGGAAAGGGCAGAGGTAGTATGATTGAGCACACAACTAGCCATTTTGGCTCCAACCGATGAATGAAGGTATTTGAGGACCACACCTTCTTTGGACATTTCAAAAACCCAGTAGCCTAAAGAGCCAACATTGTTCATTTTCAAGGATAAAATATAGTGTCACAGCATGAGAGGGGGATGCAGAGGGCACACCGCACTCCTACATTCAGCATCTGATTCGTCTCAGGCAAGTGGCTCTCAACCTATAGACATTCTCTGAAAATAATTCCAATGTCTTGCAAGCTTTTATTGCCAGAACAGTCTTTCCTTAATGTTCATCGTTGGTCTGCTAATCCAGTTTTCTCTCCTTGAGTTAGAGTTCAGCTTTTCTTCAACTGCCTTGTAGTCTTTCTTTGATATACTTGAACCAACTTTCTTCTCTTCCAGATTGGTCTCAGCTTTGTCCATGTTCTATGGTGATTGTCTAGACACTGGAAGAATCAATCCCTTAAAGATGAAATCCTGGGTGTTTTTACATCAGTAACCCTGTAATCAACGTGCTGAATGCTTGCCCAGCATGACTAACCGCTTATAAAAGAGCAAAGCGTGACTCAGAGAACCCCACCAAAAATAATGCATTTGGCCTAATCTTGGCCTGGTGCAGATTCAGACTTTTGAGTCATAAAGCTCATTAGAATTGGGGACATATTTGACTCTAATAAAGATTTTAGTGCAACCCAGATTTAGAGTGGTATATTTAGGGTAGGCCACAGGATGAATTTTGGAGCGTAGGCAGATGACGTAAGGAGGGAATAATCATCTTGAAAAGGCAAGCTTTATTCCTTCTCTGTCCCCACCTTCTGCCATCAAGAAAAAGCCTGATTTAGGAAAGTCTTTTTACATGCTAGAAAAAGAAGGCTTTCATGATTTGAACAGGAGAAGGGATTTATTAGAAGTGATTTCTTTATTTGGGGCATGCTTACAGCTTGCCAAGGGGCCTCCCAAGCCTTCCTCGGGTCTCTGCCTTTGGTCGCTCTGTGTTTTTAACAGAGCTGCTACCTGTCACTGCTGTGATGTGCTCCCTCCTCAAAAAGGATCTGCTGGGGAAGAGACATTAGCTTCAGCTCCACCCTAGCTAACGCCCCTGTCTCCTCCTCCTTCCTCAGCTAGAGCCAGAGGGGCCCAGAGGAGTGGCTGCCTGGGCGGTAGAGAGATCTAGAGAGAAGGGTGAAGGCCCAGCCTATGGGAAGGTCAGCCTACCCTCGCTCGGGGAGATTCCAGAAAGGAAAGGGAAGCTCACACTTAGCACTTGACTCCTGTGTTTCAGGCTCTGCATTAGTTTTTCACATCCATTACTCTATTTAATGTTCATAACAACCTTGGGGGGAAAAGACAGCACATCCCCATTGTACACACGAGGATCTGAGGCTCAGAGGGGTCAAATCTCCCCATCTAGGAAGTGGCAAACGTCTTACTGCTCTCGCGTGCTTGTCATAGTAAGAGCGGCCAGTGACTTCTTTTTTTTAAAGACTCCCCCCTCTCTTGGAGACCCTGTGTTTTCTTAACCAGCCCCTTGTTCTTCTACCCTAGGCAGTTTGGTGGTTATGCCAAGGAGGCCGACTATGTAGCACACGCCGCTCAGCTGCGGACCGCCTTGGAGGGCACAGCCACCTGCCGGAGTGACATCTACTTCTGCACTGGGTACGATCCTCCCATGAAGCCCTACGGACGCCGCAATGAGGTCTGGCTGGTGAAAGCATGAGTAATTCTCTGAGTTAGACCTTCCTGGACATGTGTTTCTGTGTCCGCTTCCTCAGGGGAGAGGGAGGAGCAAAGCTGCCGGCTGTATCTCCAGCTTAACCAATCTTCCTTCCTTCAGAGCCCTTCACTGCCAGTTTTCTGAAATCAGCATGTTCCATCCCTGCTCTTTTTCTCGTGGTGGGAAATAATACAGCCCAGGTAGGCGGCATCCTTCTGACTGACTTAGAAAGCTCTGTGGTAGACCAGAAAAAGAATCAGCAACGTTTTTCCAGGTATCTAGGGCACTCAAAACTGCTTTTTAAAAATTATTGAACTTGTATTTTTGCTATTGAGGGGAAAATGTGATTTGTGCGTGATCTTTCATCTGTGGTCCTTACGAGATCTTTGTCTGGAAATAAAGATCTTCGATTCAAACAGCTGATACCGATCCTAAGTATAGTTATTTCCACGACTCCAGAGTCTCATAAATAACATCGTTATGAGTACTAGTGATGATGTTTACTGTTAAAGAATCCCAAGTTTTGTTCCAGAATATAAAGCCAAAAATCCCGGGGTAGAAGGACATGTGCCATATGCTTGAACGTGTCCACATCAGAGACGTTCACCTTGACTGTGTTGTGATGATTCTACAACCGTGAGTTGACTATCCTTTTTGCAGCTGTGGTCCACGAAGGGTTCCGGGAGTCACCAAAGTAGACCAATGAGAAAAATCATCACATTCTGTTACACATCCCTGAAGGCAGAAAATTTGCTTGGAGGATGTATTCATGGTGACGAGATGAGGTTAGAAAAAGCGCAGGTCTGGTTTCATGAGCTGAAGAAGAATGTGCGGTTTGGCCTGCGGAGAAGGAAAGGGCCCCTCGACCCCCTGCTTCTGGGGGCTGTGAGGGGCAGGCGGGAAAGCGACTGAGCCGAAACAGAATGTGTGGGTGAAGCAAGAGGACAGAAGAGCCTGGTGGGTCATGGGGCAGGTACCAGGGCCCTGTCCTGTCAACAGCCCTCCCGGGGACAGCTGGAAAGGTTTTCTGGGAGAAACCCACCTCGGCACCCATCAGAAAGTTACAACGTGAGCAGCGAGGAAAGAAACCAAAATGAGCTTGGATCCTCACCAGGATAAAACGGGATTTGCTAAGGAAAGGGGTAAGAGCTATGCCGTCGCCTTTCTTGGCAACCATTCAGAACGGCCATCTCTTCTGAGGGCCGGGCCGGGCCCCTCTCTGAAGACCAGTGAGAGAGCACCCTGGAGCCTTGGCCACCTGGAAACACCGTGCTGGGTGCCTTACGTGCAACCCCACGTACCCCACGTACACGCTCTGGGAGGGAGGAACTGTGGTGACCCTCACACACAGCTGAGCACCACAGGCTCACACACTGAACTCAGGGCCAAGATGCCAACGCGGCCACAGGGGCCTTAGGTCACGGCAAGGCGTTTGAACTTTACCCGGAGAGAAAGGAAAAGCACGTGAATGACTGTGAGCAGGAACACGACACCGCCGTGGTTTAAAGGGAAAATTCTGTGGAAGGGAGACCGGAAGGGAATGCAAGCGGAGGTGTGAAGAGCAGTCACGAAACTCTCAGAGGACGGGGGCCTAAGGTGGGATGGTGGCGTGGGGGTGGGGAGAAGCGGGCAGTTCGAGAGAAGCAGGATCGACAGGACTTGGAGGTGACCGGGTGAGTGAGGTGAGGGAGAAGGGGTCCAGGGCAGTGCCCAGGATGTTGGCTGGAGCGGGGTGGATGGAGCTGCCACTCTCTGTGGCAGGGAGCCCAGGCGAGAAGCAGGTGACCGAGAGCAGCGTCCACGCGATGGTCGTGCGGGAGCACCTGAGGGAGGCTGCCTCCCAGTTGCACGTAGGACATATGTGCGGAGGCCGTCAGTATACAGATGGAGTGGATGAACTACGGACTCTCCCAGGGAAAGGCTGCGGAGGAGAAGCGAGAACCTAGGTAAGCATCCAGGGGAACCCCATGTTTGGAGAAGAGCGGAGGAAAAGAGACTGACAAAGACATGGTCAGTGGTGCAGGAAGAAAATGGGAACATCAGCAAGGAGGACATGGCCAGCGAGCATTACTACATCAGGAAGTGCCACTGAGGCAACTCTGTCTCCACCGGGACCATCCTAGGGCACGTCACCATCTTTCTTCCCTGGACTCCCGCAGCGGCCTCCTGACTGGTCGCACCTCCCTTTGGTCCGTTTCTATACAACATCCAGAGGGACTTTGCTTTAAAACTCTCACTTTGCCCTTAGACTGAAATGTATGTTCCATTTCATGTCCTGCCAGGCCTTGTGTGATTTGGCCCCTGAGCACTCTTTCCCCTTCCTTTCTTTATAATCTCTTCCTTCTATCCTCCAGCCTTGGTGAACTTCTGCTTCCTTGAACACAACGAGCTCTTTATCACCCCCAGAGCCTTTGCACTAGCTGTTGTATCTGCCAGAAATCCTTTCTACCTTCTTTTTCAAGTGGCTGGGCCCTCTTCTCTTCCCATAGGCCCTAACCTAACCCCCTCATCCTCAAAAAAGTCTATAATGGCCCCTCTGTCTAAACTAGGGTCCCCCACAGTTTTCTATCATAGCATTGTATTTATGTTTTCCTTCTTAATGCAAGCCAGTATTTGTGATTTGGGGACTTACTCTTTTTTTCTTCCCTCTTTCTTGATAATAAGGAAGAACCGCATACCTGGTTTGTTCTCCATTATATCCCCTGACCTAGTTCAGGGTCATCATTTAGGGATGAATTTAACCTTTAAGTAACAGACAACTGAACCAACAGTAGCTTAAACTAATACAGTTTTTTTTCTCGCATAGCAAGAAATCTAGTGGTAGGTTCATTAGCTCAATGCTTACATCTCTGCACTTGCCTTGCTGTTTCCCTCATGGCTGCAAATGGCTGGCGCAGCTCCTGCCATTGCACGTTCGTCCATGTTCAAGGTAGGAAAAAAGGGAGAGGAGGAAAGGCTGTATCAGTAGTATCATCTAATTTTATGAGTAAACAAGCAGACACTCCCCCAGCAGATTTCCACTTATATCTAATGGGCCAGGACTGACATAGAGCCCCCATACCTGCAACAGAGATGGGGTAAGTGTGTGTGTGTTTAACTTTCCAGCCTCTGGAGTGGGGAGCAACAAGGGAAAATGACATTCAGAATGGCTTCGGAGTAGCTAATCTACAGGGGTTTCTGCAAGAGGACAGTGAGTAGGGCTGTTTACCTGGAATCAAGAATTTGGGACAGAGAGAAATGAGAGACAGCTGAAGAGATGGGTGGAGGCCAGATTGCAGAGGATCTTAAAGGTTTTAATTCTACATTCTCACTTTTTTTTTTTTTTAAATGTTTATTTTTGAGAGGGGGCGGAGAGAGGGAGGGGCAGAGAGAAACGGAGACACAGAATCTGCTCCAGGCTCTGGCACAGAGCCCCATGCGGGGCTCGAACTCACAAACTGTGAGATCATGACCTGAGCCAAAGTCGGGCACTTAATCAGCCAAGCCACCCAGGCGCCCCCTCTACATTCTCATTTCTGAGCTGGTGCAAATGGCTTCGCACTTTGCTGCCTTCCTCTGCCAGTGGTTCCTGTTCCCCCATCTCTCCTCTCTCCCCCTTTGAAAGCCCAGAAGAGTGGAGTGCCATCAAAGTGCAGAAGGGATTGATTTTCAGTCCCCCTACCCCACAGTGAGGACAGGGGGTGACTGGATGGTGATACAGTGAATTAAGAAAAAAAGAGGGACAGGAGCGAAGGAAATAAAATGTTTATCTTCAATCTGGATTTAACAATGAAAAACAACCACAAACCAGGGTTTCCAATTGCCAATCTGTGAACTAATGAAGGTAACATCTTTTCCTGACTCCCATGTGCTTCTCGTCTGTATCTTTCCCAAAATAGAACGTTATGAAAAGGCCCTCTGGCCCCATCTCCCTCCTTCTCTCCCTGGGATCTGGAGTAGAGCATATAGTTAATATTTGAGATTATTGTGTAATGAAGTTGGAAACCAGGAAACAGTAGAGTACAGATATTAACAAATTATCTCAACTATGCTCAGGGTCTGATGCTTAGGACCACAGCCTGGAACTGCGTATATAAGGATGCTGTCTCTGCCTTCAGCCAGAAGCCATCTTCCTGTGGCATTAATACCCTTGTATGTTTTGTGAGCACCACCCAGTAAGCTTTGTCCTGTACATAACCCAGCACGATACCTCACTCTCCTGCTTACACGAGTGCTTAATGGCCGTCAGGTGATTGTGGCTGTGACTACAGTGGAACATTTGGCTGAGTTCAGGGAACTGGTCATCACTTGTTTAAGGAAGACCTCCTTCATTTACATTTGGCTTCTTCACTCTTGAGTAAAATTACTTTGATCTTGAGCACAGTAATTAAAGCTTCATAGCATTTGGTTGAATGCCATGGATCTTGCCTTTGATTGAATTTATATTCTTGACTAGCTCTAGGCTTTCTCTTTAGAGATGTTTTGTTTCTCTAGCAATCATCATCCTGTAGAAGTTTGGGGAGAGACCCAAGCGATGTGCACAAATGCAGAACGGAGAATCCATCTGTGTGAGGTGGAAATGCCAAAGTGGACTGAAAGTGTGGCAGGAATCGGTATGGGCTGCATAGAGCAACCTCGTAATCAAACTTCAGATAAAACTTGAGTTAAGTTTTCCTTGGCAATGAGTTCATTAGACCCTCATCAGAAAGTCATGTTATGAGCTGGCTCAAACCCAGCTTCTTTTCATGTCTTGCCTCTTCTCCTCTCCTGGGCTCCTTATCCTCCAATAGCATGAGAATACATGCTGGTTCTCCAAAAGTACCCCTCACTTTCCCCACTCCGTGCCTTTGCTCATGCTGCTCCCACACCTAGAACCTCCCCTTGCCTCCCTATCCATCCCTCACATCCCGGCTGAAGTGACTTCACGTTCTTCTCTGATTCCCCCAGTTACACCCCTCTTCCCCATGTCACCCCCAGAGTATAAGGATATGTGCACAGTGGATGCTCAGTCTTGCTGATGTAGATTGTTTTGAATTTTTAAATGAAAGCTATTGGTGACTAACATCTATGGAGCGTTCGTCATGTCCCAGGCATGTCCCTAGGCAAACTCATTATGTGAATTATTTATTCTATACAACAACCCTGTGAGGTAGTCACAGGCGCCACCATTTCTACCCCATTTACAGATGAACTGGGTCAGCTCAGGAAGGTTCATTAACATGTGCCAGGCTGCACAGATGGTACATGACAGAGCTAGAATGGGAGCTCAGGAAGTTTGACTCCAGGACCAAATACTCCTAAACATTCAGTTCAACATCTGGCAAGAAGGAAAGGAGGCCAAGAGGGAATATACTGGGTGGACGCTCCCTCCCTGTATAATTTATTCTGAGGCTGAGCCAAAGTGGCAATGATATAATCCCTGTATCCCTAGGGTACATGGCATGGCCTGAAATTTCGGTGAACCAAACTCCAGGAACTTAAAACTCCAGAAACAACACAGATACCCAGCAGCAACCTATTCGCTACCTGTCAAACCAGCAGCCTTGGTCTGTCCCGTCTCTCTCTCTCCCTCTACAGATTAAAATTCAGCTAAAAGAAGTTCATATGCCACCATTGCAAACACAGGACTATTGCCCCTCCTTAAACAATGTCCACAACATACTTTTGAATATATCATGTGTGTCTGTAATCATGTTGTCTCCACTCTGATTTTAGAGTCCTTTCTTATGGGCCACCAAATGGGGGCATTCACACAGGGTGTTTGCGGGGTGAGCGGAGTGTGTTTCATGAACGGAGAGGCCTCAACCAGAGGCAGAGCCCTGTCAAGCCTCAGCCATTCTAGAAACCAAGAGGAACCTTCAGCACTTGGTTGTGTCTGCAAAGGCCCCATGGAGGAAACAGACTTATTGGAGTCTATGTAATTCTTAGGAGAAGGGCTTGGTGGTCGTTGGACAATACCGTCCTTGATTCCTTCCCTTTCACAGAAAATGAGGTGTCCCACTGTCCATCGAGACCTATCCTGTCACCTCTGCTGGGGCCAGGTCTCACTTCCATAAGAATTCTGGACTATCTTACTCCACCCTTATGATTTCAATCTTTTCCTCTTCCCTGGCTCTCTCCTCTCCAACGTATGATCATCTCACACCCTCCAGTTAAAACAGAGGAACTTGGGGCGCCTGGGTGGCTCGGTCGGTTAAGCGTCCAACTTTGGCTCAGGTCGTGATCTCACGGTCTGTGAGTTCGAGACCCGCATCGGGCTCTGTGCTGACAGCTCAGAGCCTGGAGCCTGTTTCAGATTCTGTGTCTCCCTCTCTCTCTGCCCCTCCCCTGTTCATGCTCTCTCTCTGTCTCAAAAATAAATAACCGTTAAAAAAAAATTAAAAAAAAAAAAAAACAGAGAAACTTCCCTTGGTCCTGTCTTGTTTTCCAGGTACCATTTCATTTCCTCCACAAATTGCCTTACAAATTACTTTACACACAGGGGCACCTGGGTGGCTCAGTCGGTGGAGCATCCAACTTCGGCTCCAGTCACGATCTTGCAGTTTATAGGTTTGAGCCCCACATTGGGCTCTGTGCTGATGGCTCAGAGCCTGGAGCCTGCTTTGGATTCTGTGTCTCTCTCTGTCTTTCCTCCATTCACATTCTCTGTCTATGAAAATTAATTAATTAATTAAAATAAAAACAAATTACACACAGAGTATTCATTTCCTTGCCTCTCGTTCACTCTGTTGATAGACATTTATGTTCTCTGAAAGTGATCCTCATTCACAAAGTCCAGCAGGCACATTTTGGTCTTTATCAGCGTAAATGGCTCCTCTGTACCATTTGATAGAGTCACCACCTTCTCCCTTGCATTCCTCCTTTGACACCTGTGATCTGTCATTCTCGAGGTGCACCCACCCCAGACTACTCCCTAGTGCCTTCACTCCCCACCCTGCCCTTAGGTTGCTGTGGTTCTCGGGGTGGGGGGGGTGCGGTAGAGTCGAGTAATACTCTACCCTCTTTCTGCCACATCATTTGCTCTGCACACCCTCCCAAGGGAGCCCATCCATGATCTCACAGATCACGTGCCTGGGTTCTGTGACCATCCATGTGCCAGTGACTCCCAAGTGTTCGATTCCAGCCCAGACTTAACTTTTGTATGCATCCCATCTCCTTTCAAAAGGTGGCCTGCAGGCATGTGGAACTAAGAAATGGGTCCATTGCTAAGACCTACACTGAACAGACCCCCTCTCAGTGATGCAAAAACATAAGACCTTTGAAATAACCACTTGTGGGGGGTTAATAGGTAATTGATAAGGCCTGCCCTTTTCTGGAGTCTCTTTCCGGTAGGAAGAGAGGTGGGTGTATTCATTTATTCTTCAAGTTACACCTTCGAGTGCATCCATCTCCACATTTGTCAGCATAGCTCACCAATTCGATGTGATTTCTTGAATGCTGATAGTTAGGCTTATTTGTTTTTGTATTCTCAGCTCCCAGCAGAATACCAGTTCTTAGCAAAGGCTCAGTGTCTGATTGCGGGATGAATAAATGAAAGAATGTGCTTCCCAATTTATGCAGCTGCTGAGAGACAGCTGGAAAGTGAGGGTGAAGGGGTGTCCCGTCTCCCTGTCATCCAGCTTGGTACCAACAGGAACCTGGCACATAAAGAAAAGGACAAAAAAGCAAAAATAAATCTATAAGCTCCAGATTGCATTTATCCAACAGACTACCTGACATATTCACACACACAATTCACAGGTACTTTGGACTTGATGTGTCCGAAACTGAACTCTCGGTCCAGCCACCAAGACCTTTTCCTGTCTCAGTCTTCCTTGTCTAAGTAGCACACCATCCCCCTACTACCTTGAGGCAAAAACCTGGAAATCTTCCTGGTAAGAGACAAACCCTCAGTTGGTGGGTGGTCCTCAAGCAGCTTCTCCCTCTCCTGTGTGGCTATCGTCTGATACCAGAGTATTCCTCTTGCCAACAAGGCCATTCTCCTTGGAAAGCCCCCATTTTAACTTGACCAGTTGGCCAATTGTTTCTTGTCTCCTCCCAACTTCTCTTACAGAGACTGGAGGGGTGGGTAGGGAAGAGTGGAGGCCCTCTCCTGGATCACCATTCCCACAGTGCCTCCAGGCAAGCTTGGCCAAGAGTGACAGTCCAGGGGCCACATACATGTTGCTGACTGTCTGCTGCTGAGTCCTCGCTATTAACCATGCTTTAGCTTATGTTTATAGCTTGTGGTGTTAGGCTCTCCTCTTGGGCGTAACACATTACTGACTCCTTCTCATCGCTCATTCATTTCACAAATATTTATGGAGCCCCCACTGTATGCTATATGCCCACTGTTGTGGGCGATTAGATTCATCAGTGAAGGGGCACCAGCGTGGCTCAGTCGGTTGAGCGTCCGACTTCGGCTCAGGTCATGATCTCGCAATTCGTGAGTTCAAGCCCCACATTGGGCTCTCTGCTGACAGCTCAGAGCCTGGAGCCTGCTTCCGATTCTGTGTCTCCCTCTCTCTCTGCCCCTCCCTGCTCACTCTCTCTCTCTCAAAAATAAATAAACATTAAAAAAAAATTAAAGATTCATCAGTGAATGAAACAAAGATCCTTGCCCTGTGGAGTTGGGTATGTAGGTAGTAAACAGTAGACATAATAAATCATTTACTACCTTATATTTTAGAAAATAATAAATGCTATGGCAAAATTAGAAGGTAGAGCTGGATAAGAAAATAGGCAGTGTTAGAGGATGGTGTGAAATTTTTACTAGTGTGGAAAGGCCCCATAGAGAACAAAGACTTGAGGCAGTGAGCGAGCTAGCCATGTGGATATCGGGAGCGGGGCGGGAGGGACGGGGGTGGGGTGTGGGGGAAGCACATTCTAGGCAGAGGAAAAACCAATGTGAAGCCCTAAGACAAGGTAAGCCTGTGTGACTGAGGCCAAGCTGGCAGGTCAATGGGGCTGCGACAGCAAAGGCCAGAGCACAGAAGGCGAGTTCAGAGAGGTAATGAAAAGAGCTGGTCCTGTCAGGCCTTAGAGGCCACTTTATTTTATTTTATTTTTTGTAATTTTTTTTAAACTTTATTTTTTTGAAACAGAAACAGAGCATGAATGGGGGAGGGTCAGAGAGAGGGAGACACAGAATCCAAAACAGGCTCCAGGCTCTGAGCTGTCGGCACATAGCCCGACGCGGGGCTCGAACTCACAGACCGTGAGATCATGACCTGAGCCGAAGTCGGACGCTCAACTGACTGAGCCACCCAGACGCCCCTCAGAGGCCACTTTAAAGCACTGGCTTTCCCTCTGCACAAAAGGGAGAAGACCATTGCAGTATTTTAAGCAGATACATAAAGCCATCCTTTGAAAGAATCCCTCTGCTGCTGTACTGATTACATACTATAAGAGGCACAGGGTCGGGCTTAGGGTGGGGACAAGAGCAGAAGCAGATGGCCAGCTAGGCGTTTTCCTTCAGCCAAGCAGACAAGGGTTGATGGTGACTTGGGTCAACGGGTGACACCGAAGTGGTGAGAAGCGATCAGAGCCTGTATGTATTTTCAAGGCAGAACCAATAGGATTTCCCATTAAATTGCATATGGGGCGTGAAAGAAAGAGAAAAGTCAAGATGATGCCAAGGTTTTGATTTGAGGAACTAGAAAGATGGATTTGCTATAAACTGAGATGTGGAAGGGGGACCGGTGAAGCAGGTTGGGGGTTTCAGGGGCCCAGTTTTCCTTTATTCTCTGTCTCTCAACCACCAGCAAGTCAGATTCCTCTTCCAAAGTGTCCCTCGAATCCCACTGGCTCCCACCTACCTCCCCCACCAGCCCTAGGAAACCGACAGCCACCATCACGGCCCGCCTGGGCTGGAGGTGGCCTCCTGCTTCCTGTCCTGATCCTCTCCGATCCACGCTCCTGCCGCCAGTTCCTAAGCGGGTCAGTCTGATGCCCAAGCTGGATCGCATCACTAACCTGCTAACCGCCCTTTAGTGGTTTCTGTTGCACCGGGCTCCATTCCCTGGGTCCCAAGCGCCTGCACCGTCTGATGCTCACCTCCTGTCCCACTCTCATCCCTTGCTGCAGACACAGTGGCCTTCTTTCAATTTCCCAAACACTCCACTCTTTGGCAGCCTCGTGCTCCTGCTCATCTTACCTCTCTGCCTGGATTGCTCTTCCTCTTTCTGCATGGTCCTGGCTGGCTCTTTCCTGTCCCGTCCCATCCCATCTCTGCTTCAGTGTCCCCTTCGCTGAGAGACCCTCCTAAGCCACCCTAACAGAGGCACTCCCCACTCCCATTTTTCGCTAGCACAGTCTCTTTTATAGTACTTTCCACAACCAGTAAATAATGTATATTTATATATTTTATTTGCTGTCTTACTGCCTGTTCTCCCACCAAACTGCAGGCTCATTGAGGCCAGAAACATGTCTGTCTTCTTCATCTCTATGTCCACGGCATTTGACACAAGAAGTAGTTACAGATGTTCCATAGCCATGTGTGGGTATGGGAACAAATGAATCCTATTAAGTGTAATGCAATAGAAAGCTTAAATGCCATAAATAAAATTACCCTCGGAATAGCATCTATATTCTTTAAAATACAAGGCTCTGGGCCCCTCCTCCTCTCTCACCTGTTCATGCCCCACCCCCCACTCACCTACTTGTCATTCCTGGCCTCAGCCACTGTGCATGCAGGCTGTTTCCTCCATCTGGAGCCCTCTGATTCCTCGTTTCACGTAGCTTAGCTTGGCTTACACATGTCTTCCTCTGAAAGGTCTTCTCTGATTCCCCCATCGGGTGTACCCACAGATTATTTACTGAATGCCTAATGTTTCCATTATCCGCTCACTCTCCACCCACCTCAGTCTATAAGCAACTTGAATACAGCAATGGGCCCTAGGTCTCATTAGCTGTGACAGCTCAAGCAAAAACAGATGCTCAGAAACAGTCATTAGAAGAATGAATGAGTGGGCACCTGGTGTCTCAGTCAGTTAAGTGTCTGACTCTTGGTTTCAGCTCAGGTCATGATCTCACGGTTCTTGGGTTCCCCACATGGAACTCTGCACTGACAGCACAGAGCCTGCTTGGGATTTTCTCTCTCTCTCTCCCTCTCTCTCTCTCAAAAATAAAATAAATAAACTTTAAAAAAAGAACAACAAATGAGCAAATGAATGAATTAATGCCGATAATACACTTCTAGAGACAGGCTCTAGAAGTAAATAAATGGACTACCTTCCTCTGTAGACCTAACATTTGAATTTAACATCATAGTTTGCATGTTGACAATTAAGTTACAAAAGTCCTTTAAAATTAATAGTATTCCTAGGTTCAACGGTCTTCTTTAAACTTTCATAGAGTTTGTATCATCATTTTGCTTTCAAGACTCTTTAACACCAAATTATCACAGAAATCACTGATGTTTTCTTCTTTAAGTAAATATACCCACAGGAAAGAGGAAGCATTTATGTAAGTTCAGAGAAATCGAGAAAATTGTCTAGGATCAGAGAGCTAGTTCATAGCTGGTATCCAAACCCAAGTGGGATTCCAGGCCAGTGCCCATTTGATGAAACTAGGATTTTTCAAACTTTTTGTTAACCCCAGCCCACAGTCAGAAATACGTCTTACATTTCAACCCAGTAACAGCACATGCACACCCCCACACACTGATGAAACAAATGATATGAAAATATGAAATGATATTTCCCATTACTACCAATGGTAAATAAAAACAGAGCAGAGTTAACATTGCATACGATTCTATTGATATTTACACAGAAGATAAAAATCCAAAATTGAAAATAAACAAAAATTTAGACATGATTTTTCTTTAGTGAACAGATGTGCTTGCCTGTTTGTAAATTCATTCCAGTGGAATACCTGAAGACAAATGTAATAATTCCAGCTGCTGGACAAAGTGTATACCTGAGGATATACATCTAATACGTTGAACCTGGTTCTTTGCCTTTTTTAATCCAGTAAAAGTTGAAAACCCTAAAAATTCACCCAAATGTGTTGTTGTGATTGGTAATATAGTAATACTCTCTATGTAGAACTGGAAATTTATTAAAATCTCAATCTAAATAACAAACATAATACCTCTTAATCATTCTTCAGTATCAGAATGAAATGAAATTACTTATTCTCTTTTCTGTTCACGAAGGTTAATTCAATTATTGATTCAGAGTTACTGACTCAGATTCAGTGAAAAGCAAATGTATCTTTTATTCAATGTTTTCCCTGCAAGCTTCAGATTTTCCTCTACAAAGGAATGATTGGGACTTTGAGAGAAAAATGAAGTGTAACAGTATCTCTCATTTTATTTCATTCAAGCTGATTTTATAATGTTCCCTTCTAGGGGTGCCTGGGTGGCTCAGTCGGTTGAGTGGCCGACTTCGGCTCAGGTCATAATCTCACAGATCGTGAGTTCGAGCCCCGTGTTGGGCTCCATGCTGACAGCTCAGAGCCTGGAGCCTGCTTCCGATTCTGTGCCTCCCTCTCTCTCTGCCCTAACCCACTCGCAATCTATCTCTGTCTCTCTCAAAAATAAATAAACATTAAAAAAATTTTTTTATAATGTTCCCTTCTATGTGTTGCAATAATGTCGGGAACATACAGCAGCTGGAATTATTACATTTTTAAGGAAAATTTAAAGACTGGAATGAACATCGTTTCAATGGAGTGCTGGTCGCTCTGATCGTATGGGGATGTGGGCCTGAGGCGTTAACTAGACTACACCCCCACTTACCCACCCAAGTAAAACATGTCAGTTTTCATTTGGAGCACTGAATGAAGTTTCAACGCACTTCAAAGCTTGATGACAGGAACAAAGATTTAGAGGTTAGATGTGAAATTGGTATGTGTTTCAGACCAGGACAACTACAACCTTGAAAAATATTATATGCACTTCTACACAAAAAGCGTATTTGTCACTGGGACATCTTTGTCAATGGGTTATACAGAGCCTTCTCTCAGGATCCAACAGTTTATGAAAGTTACATTTCTCGTGTGGGCAGGCACTGGTATTGTCCACAAATTTTCCATAGGGATTCATTATTTCCAATATTAGCTAAGCCAACATTTGCTATCTTGCTGAGTACCGTGCCGTCTTCCAGATGCTCATTTTTTTTGGTCATTTGACCACTCAGTGGGTAAGTAGGTAGGTATTCACCTCTGGAAATGAAAAACAGGAGAGTAGCACATTGGCAAGTCAGGGGGGAAAAAAAAAAAAAGACCAACCCAGCTCTTTTAGCGTTGATCTCTCTAAACTTGCTAACTCAGACTTGATTCTGCAAATCCACTCAGTAGTAATTGCCAATGTCACCTTTGCCTTCAAAGTGGATTTCGTCACCCAGTACTGACTTGGCTTTTTTAGAACTCTGTAGAAATAAACATTAAGCTATAGAAAACTCATAGCAATGCAAACAATTCTTACATATAGACATGTACATAAGTTCTGTTCAGTGTAGTGTCAGTGGAACACCTGGAACAACAGGATCCATTTCCCAGATGGCTTTTCCATTCCCATGTCTGGTGCTTTGGTGTGGATGGCTGGAAGACTGAGCTGGTGCTGTTGACCAGCGAACCTACCTGTGGTCTCTTAGTGGCTTGGGATTCTCAGAGCATCAGAGCTGTGTAGCTGTGTCTCAGGAGAAATCATCTGGGGATCAAGTATTCCAAGGGACCAAAGCAGAAGCTACAAGTCTCATTTTGACCCAGCCTCAGAATTCACGCATCATCACTTCCACCATATTTTATTGGTTACAAGAGAGTCGGCCAAGTGAGATCTCCCCTCAAGTGGTGGGGAATTCGACCCCGTTTCTTGACTGGAGGAATGTCCAATAATGACAGCCATCTTTTAAAACTGCCCTGTCTTTTGGAATCCTTGAATGTGTTTGACATGTTATAGTTTTCTTCCAAAATTGTTAATTAAGGATGCCCCCAAATCAGCCTAATATGCACTTTTACTATCCGAGTATCACGTCCAAAAGGACTTGCGAAATGAGATATTTTCCCAGTTCAAGAAATCTAAATCTTATTTCTGAGTTTATGTATCATGCTTTGCTTAATATTGTATCTTATGGCGACCAGAAATTCTATCATGTATAGTAAGTAGATGTGGTCAGCTCCAACATCTGAACAAAATATTTCTACAGGCTTTGCTCACTGGCATCTCACTTGGTTTCAATGAATCCATGAGGTTCAAGAAATTTAGGTGCCAAAGATTCATGATGAATAAACCATGATTGCTAATCAGTTTTTAATAACTCTGATATTGTTTCTGCTCATATTTGTTGTCCATGCTTGTAATTTCTTTGCAATGTTTCCAGATTAAATAAACATTGAATCCACAACATATTGTTCCAACTCAGAGATTATATTTAATCTAGTTGTAAGTAAAATTAAATGTAAACAACTTAAAAAATCTTCCATAAAAATTGTCTTGTCACTCGTATCCGATATAACCAAAAGTGTTGGCAACTTAGATCAGTGATGTTATCAAGTTAAATCACAAAACTTATAGCAGACTATAATTATGCTAAAACATAGCTTCTCTGTGCTCTGCAATAAGACAGATTTGATGAGATATTATGGTATACAGATCTTCCTCAATTTACAACAGGGTTACATCCTGATAAATCCATCTTAAGTCGAACATAGAGTACGTTTAAAATGCATTCAATACACCTAACCTCCCAAGCATCATATCTTAGCTTAATTTGCCTTAAGTGTGCTCAGGGGCGCCTGGGTGGCTCAGTCAGTTAAGTGTCCACCTTCAGCTCAGGTCATGATCTCACGGTTTGTGGGTTCGAGCCCCGCATCAGCTCGGAGCCTGGAGCCTGCTTCGGATTCTATGTCCGCACCCGCCCCCCCACCCCGCCCCGCCGCCCCTTCCCTGCTCACATTCTGTGTGTCTCCCTCTCAAAACTAAATAAACATTTAAAAAAACCTTTTCATGTGCTCAGAAATTTCCATTCGCATAAAGTTGGGCAAAATCATCTAATACAAAGCCTGTTTTATAATAAAGTGTTGGCTATTTCATAGAATTTATTGAATACTATGCTGAAAAACAGAATGCTTGGATGGGGGCAGAGTGATTATAAGTGTATGGAGGTGTTTAGCCTCATGATCTTGTGGCTGACCGGGAGCTGTCGGCTGCCACCACCCAACATCAGGAGAGAAGATTGCTCAGCACATAGTTAGCCCGGAAAAAGATCAAATTCAAATTTGAAGCTCAGTTTCTACTCTTTGGCACCACCATAGTCCAAAAATTGGAAGCTGAACCCCGGTAAGTCAGCAGACTGTAAATTTCATTAAAAATTATGTGTCAAGTCTGTGGTTTTTGCTAAGCTTTGCTTATTTAATTAAATCACATTTAGGGGATTTTCATATTTAAGGTCCTGCCTCTACTTTTTCCTTTTTATAATGCTTAGTCAACATTTTTCTCAATGTTGTTGTGTTTACGCTTCCAGATCCAGCAGTTAAACTTGACATACCTCTATATTTTGCACATCATCTCTTTTCTTCTAATGAGGATAAAACAACCCAATATGAAAGCGATGTATACTAGTTCAATTAAAATGTTACAGTAGTTGCAAACTGGAAAAAAAAAAAAAAAGTCGGATAATTTCCTTTCCAAAAACTACCCTGCTCATTCATAAATGAGACTCAGTTGAGTCTTGACACTTTGCTGACCCAGATAAAACATTGTAGGTTCCTCGCAACTAACTGCACATCCCATTAATATACAATTAAACTGTACAGTGGTAACATCCCGATATTATATGCATTAAATTGACCATATGTGGGAAAGTTTAATGAGATGCCCAAAGCCTGCTACATAATTTGCAGGGCTCAGTGCAAAATGAAAATGTGGCACCCTACCTGGCCATGGGTAAGTCAGTCCCCCCTTTCCAAGAGCCCACCACCTCAATCCAAGGGGAGAGGTGACCCCTGATGGAGTGTGCCAGCAGTCATGGGGCAGGACCAGAAATGGGGAAGCCAAGTGACCCAGGGCGCCAAGTGGTGGTAGGGAGTAGGCGACAAAGAGCCTGTCTCAGGGAAGCAGAGAGACAATGGGAGGCAGGATCACGCCTGACCCCAGGCTCCAAGCTCTCAGGGCCTGCTCCATTGTCTCATCTGACTTCACGTTCATCACACAGATTCAAAGACAAAATTAAGAATTTCGAGATGGTGACCACAAGGTGCTAAATTTGAAGCATGGGATCCTTCTGAATGGGAGTCCCTGGTGGCACCACCATGAAGCTGGTCCTGGAGATGCCAGTGAGCAAAATGAGCAGGTAACCCAGTCCTGGCCAGCACCACGCGCCACACGGCCAGTCCTCGCCTGGCTGCGGGGTGTGCTGCAGGATGCCGAGCATCTGACGTACTCTCGTAATCTATTTTTTTATGTTTCTTTCTTTCCGGTCATGACCCATGTGTCATGTCTGAGTGCTCCTCTCTTCTGAGGCCTGTCCTCCCGAGGTGGAAGTGTCAGGGAGATAGCCAATATGGCAGCAGGAATGTGCCAGCAATCAGATGGCCCTGGCCATCCCCTCTAACATTCCATACCTTCGGTACCTCCCTTCATCTCTCTGGGCCTCTGCCTCCTTGCTATGCAATTTCTCATGTTATACTATTGGCTTCCTGCTTATTAATTATTAATGAGAGGGTGAGACTAGGTGACCTCTAACATTCCCTCCAGGTCTGTTTCTGGAAGAAAGAGACAACACAAATCGGTGTTTGGCAAAAGGCGTTTGGCCTCTTGACTGTTTTGTCTTCATTTTTATTGGACTTGTTATAATCAATATACTCTGATTCATCAAAGCCACATTTGAACTGTTTGGTGAGATGTCATTGCTGCATAAAAGCCAAAAGAAAGGAGATGTGAGTAATGTGGACGTGTGTAGGCACAGAAGGCCCTCGTTTCCTTAAGGCCTGGCAGCAGATGGGTTAATTCCATGACCCCAGATTTTAGAATGGCAATAATTAGTACCTGAGACAAGCTCTTTTATCTAAGATGCTCAAAGGGCTTTGAGGTCATTAACCCATTAATTCACCTGCCTCAAGCCATCAGGAGCTCAGGAAGAATCTTCTTAGAAGACAAGCATGCTGGAAATGGAAACATCACCACAGTGAGGAGTGGCCATGAGTAACTAGCTGGGGGGAGGGGGGGGGAGGGGAAGGGTCACCAGAACAGTTCTCTTGGAAGAATTAAATGGGAAATCCTCTGCTGTCCTACAGACAGCAATGTAACTACTCGTGAGGCCCTCTGAGTGAATTCTCATGGATGTCCCATTTCATCATCTGGAAAAATCTCTTTACCCTTAAAGTAAACTTTAGATTAGCTTTTACAGTTTCTGACAAACCACAATTATGCCTAAAGCAAGTAAAGGAGAGGACTCTCCTCCCTGGAATATTCTTCTCTCAAAGGGGGGGAAAATGGCTCGTTAAAGTTGAAGAGTCTCTAAAGATAGAGCACCACTTCAGAATGAATTTGTCTGGGGTTTGTTAAGGTCCTGACTTGTTTGCTGGTAGTTTCCATTAAAAAGCTTCTGCTGGAAAACCACACTGCTAAGACCTGCCTTCACAAGGTCAGGAATTCTATCATTAGACTCTCCCAGCTGAACAATCCACCCATCACCTAGGATGGCCAGGTGCTATGGGGGCATAAAATGTGGAGACTGACCCCCACCAAGAAGCTATAAATCTAATCAAGGGGGTGAGGCCAATACAAAGAAAATAAATTAATACATTTATTATTTATTACTATTTTGAATTCACTGATTATTTTATTTATTGAAAATCGATTGATGCAAATAAAATGGACAGAAAATATGGTTTCCACTAATTGTGAAGAGCACAGACCCAACCCCAGCATGCCTTGGAGTTCATGGTAGGAGGTGAGTGGTGAGGGCTCCAGGGATTAAGGGAGTCAGGGAAGCTCACAGAGGAAATAAGAGATAAATCTTAGAGGTAGGGAAAGTATTTGGTTAGGGAACAGGATCAGCGGAAATAAAGCAAAAGGCAATTCAGGTCATGGACAACATCTAAGAGAAGGCAATCAGACCGGAGTTTGTTTCTTTATGCACAGTGGGAAAACCAACCTGGATAAACCATAGGGCCAGGAGACCTGAAAGAAATACAGTTGGATGAGAAAGATAGGGCCAGATCGCAGAGTGACTGGAAACCAAACTAACAAGTACTGACTTGGGGTCTTTGGAAGTCCTCTATCAAAATGCAAATACCCAGCGAAAGAACCAAGGAGTAAACTGGGGGGTGTAGAGGTGCGGTCAGTATAGGCTGGACACTACTAATGTGTTCCATTATACACTGTCACAGGAGAAAAGGGATTTGTTACACCAATATTGGCTGGTAAATTCAACTGTGAGTTCCATCTTTGGCCTTGGGATGCCCTGATGGAATGAAACCCAGAACAGGTGTCTTCTGATAGGAATGAGGAGAGGAAGGACAACGGGAAATTGTACCAAAGGCTTCGGCATTACCAGGAAGAGCTGGTCAAGGTAGGGGCCCACACTTGTTGGACAGCCAAAGCCTGAGGAAAGACTTCCACTGGATAGGGAAGAGTCGTAGAGAAGACAGATTTCCCCTAATTCACAATTTTGCCAACCGCTGGCCCTTTTAATGCACATAACCCTTCTTTAGGGCCCAGTAAAACTCTTATTCATTAAATGGATACTGTTTTGGATCTCACAACCAAAATCAAGATGTGGGGAAGAATCCAGATGGCTCTTTAGGGAGGAGGTCAGACGGAGAGTGAAGTGTCCTCACGTAAGGCCAACTGAAGGCCTCTTGCGGCTTCCTAAACACAGTGGAGTATATGGGGAGGAAGCCGTCTTTTCCTAAAGTCACCTTCAGGACCCCCTAAGGCCAAGGTGCCTCAAGTTAGCAATAGCATAGAAAATAATTGTTCTCGGGGCGCCTGGGTGGCTCAGTCGGTTGAGCGGCCGACTTCGGCTCAGGTCATGATCTCGCGGTCCGTGAGTTCGAGCCCCGCGTCGGGCTCTGTGCTGACAGCTCAGAGCCTGGAGCCTGTTTCAGATTCTGTGTCTCCCTCTCTCTGACCCTCCCCCGTTCATGCTCGGTCTCTCTCTGTCTCAAAAACAAATAAACGTTAAAAAAAAAAATTAAAAAAAAAAAAAGAAAATAATTGTTCTCACCAAAGAAAGCTCTGGAGAAAAGTTGCCGTGAAACTGGAATAGGTGTGTCCTTCCGGTTCTTTTTATAGGCACTGCAGGAACCTGAGTGAGGGCCTTCCACCCATTTGGGAAGAGATTAAAGAAGCTGCGATTGTCTCCTTCTTACTCATTGGCAGTTACAACCTCGCAGCCACTACCAGCTTCCAGCGTGGACACAGAGAAGGTAAGTGGGAATGAAGGGGCCATGTCCTTAGCCATAAGCCAGGATTGCTCCAGCCACCTGGCTTGGGAATAACTGAAGGGGAAGAGAGCTAGAAGTATCCAATTGCAAAGTACTTTTTTCCTAAAGAATGTGTGGAATTTTTTTTCCTGGGCAGCCTCAGTGACGACATAGGTGTTGGTGCTCAATGGTCCCAAAAGGTAGTTGAAGCAGGGACCATTTTGCATAATTCTTTGATGAACAAACAGTAGGTATTTAGCAATAACATGTTCTGTTGGATTGACTTACATTAAAAGAGGGAACAGCCATTAGAATTACTAGGAAAAATGATCTGCCTGTCTCCCTCAAGCAGTGCATCAGTGTCTCGAATGATCCGATGATCCATTAACGTTGACAGCGCTCGTTCTGGAGTCCGACCTAACTGGAATCTCATCAGCCATGCAACCTTTGTCACATACCCTATTTTGTGAAAATGATCCTGCCTCAGGTTTCAAAAAGGCTTGGTGGAAACTGACGTGAAAATGGATGAAGCATCGGGAAGTAGACACTGTTTTGCTTTTCCCAGCAGAATGGAGCCAGGCGAGATTTCAGGGTTTGATAGTTTGGGGACGTTTTGTCCAGTATGTCCAGGTGTCTTCTTTTGGGAATGAGAGACATTATAGTGCCCAAATAGGACTACCTGACAGGCGCTCTTATGGGTGGATGTAGTCAGAAATTTGTCTCATCTTTCTTCTGCAGGGAAACAGAAGTCCATTCTCGTGAGGTCCACCTACAAGTCACCATGTATGAGGACTGCGTCAAGTCCACTGAGGACTATTATTTCCTCTGTGACAACGAGGGGCCATGGAGCATTGTTCTAGAGTCCCTGGCAATAATTGGCATAGTAGTTACGATTATCCTACTCTTGGCATTTCTCTTCCTCATGCGAAGGGTTCAAGACTGCAGCCAGTGGAATGTCCTTCCCACTCAGTTCCTCTTCCTCCTGGGTGTGTTGGGACTCTTTAGCCTCACGTTTGCCTTCATCACTCAGTTCAATCAGCAAACTGCCCCTGTACGCTACTTTCTCTTTGGGGTTCTCTTTGCTCTCTGTTTCTCATGCCTCTTGGCTCATGCCTCCAACCTGGTGAAGCTGGTCCGGGGCAGAGTCTCCTTCTCTTGGACAACAATTCTGTGCATTGCTATTGGTGTCAGCTTGCTGCAGATAATCATTGCCACTGAGTATGTGACTCTCATGATGACCAGGGGTATGATGTTCATGCATATGACACCCTGTCAGCTCAACGTGGACTTTGTTGTGCTCCTGGTCTATGTCCTCTTCCTGATGGCCCTCACATTCTTCGTCTCTAAAGCCACTTTCTGTGGCCCATGTGAGAACTGGAAGCAACATGGAAGGCTCATCTTCGTCACTGTGCTCATCTCCATCATTATCTGGGTAGTGTGGATCTCCATGCTCCTGAGAGGCAACCCACAGTTCCAGCGGCAGCCCCAGTGGGATGACCCTGTCATCTGTATTGCCCTGGTCACCAATGCATGGGTCTTCCTGCTCCTGTACATCATACCCGAGCTCTGCATTCTCTACAGATCGAGCAAGCAGACTTGCCCTTTACCAGGGAATGCCTGCCCAGCCCCAGCCTACCAATGCAGCTTCAGAGTGGAGAACCAGGAACTCTCACGAGGTACTTTCCCAGGGGATTCAGGGAGTAGGGAGGCTTTCTTGTGGGAAAAACAGGAGAGAAATTGAGAAATAGGATGAACCAAGAGGGAACAATTTAGATGGGCGACTTACTATTTCCAAAAAGGAGGTAAAGATACCCGGAATCAAGATTAGACTTTTACGAAAATTCAGTTCTTCCAAAATACAGAGATTTATGGGGGAGAGGCCAAGACAGAAACGAATCAAAGGCCCTAAATAAAGAGGGTGTGGCTGAGTGCTCACGCTGGGTAAAGAAAGGCACCCACTATAAAGTGAGTTAACTAGCACCAAATTAGGCTTGGACCATGCAGTTGCATGGCATACGATGCTAAGTCCAGATGTTTGGGCCATCGGATGCAAAAGTCAATCCAGGTAACATGTGATTGACATTTTTTAAAATTTAAGTCTTGAAGCTAATTTGCCCAAACATCATAATAAACTGATTCATAGGACTCATCACTTCATTAATGTCACAAATCCCAATAACTTCTAAATCTCTACTTTTCAAACCATTCACTGCTTGAAAGCCTTCAAAGTTTGCAAAAAGTGACCGGAAGAGCCATCGAATCAGAATTCTAATAAAGGCTCCGATATGTAATCATTAACAGAAATAAAGCAACTTGCTTATGTGACATTTTCAAAAAATTTCTGGTCAGATTTTGATTTTATCTTTATGTAAGACCAAGCCACCTGTCTATACTTGGTTAATGAATAAAATAGATTAACCATGACAACAAAAATGCTTGGACCCTACCAACCTGGGAGATAGTGGCTAATTTTGGTTGTCTAGAAATATGTCAAACCCCATTCATTCCCTTCTGAAACATCTGGCCTATTATTCATAACCCAATATCATAGTTTTACATCAATTTTTGTGTCTTAATAGGCATCTGATTCCTCACAATTTATTTCTAATGTGCAAAATGATGTTATTTTAAATGTTGTATATCACACATAATGTTCACCAGGCTCAAAAAACTTAATAGAAGCTTTCCCTTTAAGTGCATACACTTTTTTGAGCTGTCATCTATGGCCAATTACACATTCAAATTAAATCCTGTTCAGAGAGATGCAGCCATTCATTCTTTTCAGTTCAGTTGACCGAGAGTCGGAAATTGATGCTATACATCCTTCCTTTAACAGTTTTTCCTTGCTTGTTGATGGTGCGTCATCAGATCACTAAGGTTTATGGCAGAATTGCAGAGTCAATCCCTGAAACTACGTCTTGTAGTTCTCACCAGAAGATTAGATAAAATTTCTTGTGTTGTTTTATTGTCGTTGTATATTTCCAAGAAACAAAAGCCGAGAGAAAGAGAGAGAGGGGTTCTTAGAATTGTTCTAGAACTCCCATTGTTCTAGAACTCCAATTGTTCTAGAACTTAGAATTGTTCTTAGAACTCCCAAACATACTGGGAGTTGTAATGATCAAGAGTCCATACCCAAAAACACAAGTGTTTTAAGTGTTCTAAGGAGGGTTTGGTGAAAGACCAAGAGCTTAGTACTATCCTTGTCACTCGAGCATGGTTAGAAAATCCATTTCTGAGCAGGAAATGCCTGCCAGTGACAGTCACTGTCAAAGCAGTTTGGTGTTTTGTTTGTTTTTATTGTAGACAGAGAGAGAGCATGAGTGGGAGAGAGGGGCAAAGGGAAAGAGGGAGAGAGAGAGAGAGAGAGAAGGAGAGAGTCTTAAGCAGGCTCCATGCTCAGCTCAGAGCCCAACACAGGGCTTGATCCCACGACCCCGGGATCATGACCTGAGTCGAAATCGAGAATCAGACACTCAACCAACTGAGCCACTCAGGTGTCCCCAGTTTGATGTTTTGTTAAAAATAATAATAATAATAAATCAGTAGTGTAGTAAAGGACATACAGATTGCTCTCCACATTGGTCAGAATAACCAGAAACTTAAACTGGGACAACAGAATCAGAATCTAGGTCACCTGGGAAAAATTACAAATATCAAAACTTAGAAGAATAATTGAAACTCAGTACAAAATAGAGGATTCCACCAAGCTCAGGAAAACATACCAGTAGACACAAAATAGATAAGAGCCAGACTAGAACAGTACGATAACAAGAACTTGAGAAACCCTACGTATGTATTATAGGTCACAAGCTAGCAATAGGCAAGCAGCTTACCACTGCCTTTGTTTTCCTTTGCTCAAGAAACACAGTGCTATATAAATAGACGTGTGGTCAGCAAGAACAATCAGGCTGTTGTGCTGGGCGTCAGTCAGCCAGTCGCCAACAAGAATACCCATTCCAGTTCTGGGATCCACCAATGAGAAGTGTGAGGGACTTGGGGAGGCTGAGGGAAAACCACAAAGACAGTTAAAGGGTTATAACATCAGACCCATGTGGAAAGGTTAAGACAATGGAATAGACAGTAGTTCTTAAGGTGCCTTCCTCATAGACCATGCCAGTTCTCTCTCTAAATTCTGTACACCAAAACATGACATTTTGTGTGAGTCCATGAGGCATGCGTTTGTCATGAGACTCTTCTGATTAATACTGCCTGTAGCTGTGACTCCAGTCACATAATTATTTGATTGACCACTGGGTTGTGAGATGAGAATTATTCATCTGAAAGAAGAGAAAGACAAGAGGAGATTAGCAGGGAATTTCACAAGTATGAAGACCTCTCTCCAAGAGGCTGTTGTCCTGTTTTCTGTCTCCAACTAAAGACAATCTGTAGGAGTGAACTCAAACCAAAGCACAAAGGATTTAGATTAACTGTGAAAATAAGAGTTAGTAAACACTGAAATAGATCGGCAAAGGGGATTAAGGACTCTATTTCCCTGGGATTCTTTCAAAAGAAGATTAGGCTTTATCTCTCTGAAGTGGCTTATGAACTTAATTCCGAGATCTAAAAACATCCGGGTGGAGAATAAAAATGCACTCAGGCATGTTACCACAGGACACCAAACAAATGGTTATAAATATTCTTTGCCCTCTATTATAAATGCATTCCTAGAAAGCTGTATATTGATTATATTTTTTAAACCAGTTGTCCTTTTAACTGAGATTTTTTTTTTTTTTAACGTTTATTCATTATTGAGAGACAGAGGGAGACAGAGCATGAGCATGGGAGGGGCAGAGAGAGGGGGAGACACAAAATCCCAAGCAGGCTCCAGGCCGAGCTGTCAGCACAGAGCTCGATGCGGAGCTTGAACTCACAAACCACGAGATCATGACCTGAGCCGAAGTCAGACACTTAACCGACTGAGCCACCCAGGCGCCCCCTTATAACTGAGAATTTTAAATGCAATATAATTTGTGGAGATCTTAAATATAGAATATCAGCCATCAAAATTTTTTTGTGAAGGGAAAGCTCTTGTTCTAATTATTGCTTATTTCATCTGCCCTAGTTTACTTAAGGTATTGTTATATCAAGTTTGCTATAAGCAAGGCCCATGTATATGTGTGTGTGTATATATATATATATATATATATATTTTAACATTTATTTACTTTGAGAGAGAGAGAGGGCGCACGCATGCACACGAGCATGAGCAGGGGAGAGGCAGAGAGAGGGAGAGAGAGAATCCCAAGCAGGCCCCACACTGTCAGCGTGGAGCCTGACTCAGGACTCCATCTCACAAACCAAACTGTGAAATTATGACCTGAGCCAAAATCAAGAGTCAGACGCCTAACCAGCTGAGCCACCCAGGCACCCCAAGACCCATGTATATTTTAAAATATCACATTATTGTGGGCATTTTTTTCTGTTCATTGTTTGAAGGTGTACCAACCTAGCATGATTCTTTTTGAAGGCTTTAAGATAAAAACAATGAGTCTATGCAGTGTAAAAGTGGTTCAATGACTGTAAAATGATGTGAACCAAGAGAATGTTACCGCAAACGTAAGCCCATTCATTGGGCTGTTTGCCTTATAGTAAATACGAGCTTTTGCTGGACGGCCCTTTTTTTTTTTTTTTAATTTTTTTTTAATGTTTTTATTTATTTTTGAGACAGAGAAAGACAGAGCATGAGCGGGGAAGGAGCAGAGAGAGAGGGAGACACAGAATCTGAAGCAGGCTCCAGGCTCTGAGCTGTCAGCACAGAGCCCGACGCGGGGCTCGAACTCACACACTGTGAGATCGTGACCCAAGCTGAAGTCGGACGCTCAACCGACTGAGCCACCCAGGCGCCCCTGGACAGCCCTTTTTGACAATTCTCAGCATGTTTTTCTTCAAGGCACCCCCCTTCCTAGGAGAAACCCAATTTCAGTGGTCCCAAGTGGTGTAGTTTTTGTTTGCTCTTTCTCAGGAACAACTCTCAGAACTGCTGTTTTATCAACTTCAAGAGCTACAGGTTACAGAGAGAATCGTGGTGTAAATTAGGGAAGAAGACAGTGAGTCTGGGCAGGATTTGTCTGCTCTGAGGACGGATAAGGCACAGGTTTGACATTCCTAAAGACCCAGAGAGCGTGAGATAATTGTGCAGCATGGGGCAGCAGAAAGAACGCAGAATCTGGATGCCCTGGCTTGAGGCTCAGCTCTGCTTCCTGCCAACTTTGAGACAAAACCAAGCTCCTCAACGTCTAGAAGCTCAGGCTCCTTGCCTAAATGATGGCTATAATGTCTCTGCCTCCTCCCTGTATAAACATAAGGTCTTCCTTACTCAACTCAGATTTCACAGCATGAAGTGGCTGCAGGATGAACAGAAAGAGGAAAACACTTTGGTGTTTTCCTTTGGTAAATCCATGAACAGCAACCAGTCCTGGAGAATTCTGGAGAATGAAGCTTCTCTGGTGTCTAGTCTAGTCTGATGAGAATGTTGGGTGAATGTCGGTCCCTAAGGAGCTGAGTGTGAAGGAGTCTCGTTATACCTCAAGGAACAAAGTTAAACCGAGAATTCAGTTCGTTCTGCCATGAAGGAAAGAATAGCATTTCATATTTCACAGGGTCCGACCCTCTAGAAAAAAATGACAATGGGAAGACAATGTCAGAGCATCACGTATGACCACACCACCAGCACCACCGTGGGTAATAATATGCAGAGTGCAGCAATATGGTGTTTTCGATGATCATGCCCTATTCCAAGGGCCGTACACATATTGAATGACTTAATCCTCAAGACAATCCTATGAAGGACATTTGCTATTGTGATCATCATGATCTCCCTCTTATTCGCATCAGGAAACAAAGGCAACCAAAGGTTAAGAAACTTGGCCCCAGGTCACACAGCTAGCGAGAGAGCCCCTAAGTGTGAACCCTGGGGCATGGCCATGTCTGTGATCATCAAACAACAGATACGTATCGTGCAAGGGCCTGACCTCGGAGACAGACAGACACAGCTCAAAAGTCTTGTTGAGGGGACCGACATTAAACACATAACCGCGCATGGGATTATTCTATGTCCTGAACACACGTACGCCATCCATAGCCAACCTTCCTCATAAGCTTTAAAGCACTCTTTTTTTAAGTCATAGATTCAGGGGAAAAAGAAAAAAAAAATCAGCCTCGACTGAGAATTCCTTTCTAAAAGGCCAAGAACCTCTTTGCAAGCCCTTGAGTCTCCTCATAGTCCTCATGTGCTGTTTCCACGTGAATCTCTGACACTAACCCAGCCCTTCCCTCCTTTGGCTTTCAGCCCGAGACAGTGATGGAGCTGAGGAGGATGTAGCATTAACTTCATATGGTACCCCCATTCAGCTGCAGGTAAATGTGCTCGTCTACAATCACCAAGGAGGGATACAGCAAGCCCACCTTCCACAGGAGAGCTGTCAGGCTTCATTTCCAATGTCTTTACTGACCTGAGAGAGGAGAGGCAGGGCAGGCTCGTCCCTCCAAGTCTGTGCAGCTTGAGTCATCCAGATATAATGCCTTTGTCTCTGCCCGAGCCCCTCCAAATCCCCATGGCCCCTCCATTAACGATGTACTCCAATATAGGTGAATGTCGCTGGAAAGAAAAGGCAGCTTGAAGGGTTCGTGTGAGGGTGAAGAGGAGCAAGCTCGCTGCTTTTTGCCTTGGGGGCAACAGGGACTTGTGAATATGGATGAGGTCACATCTGCTTTTAGTATCTATCAGTTGTCTAGATGATCCCCTGAGCCCCGCTGGCTGCCTCTCTGAGTCACTGTCTAGCTCCTGCAGCTCAGGCTGCCCCCAAGAACTGGGTTAGGGCTGTCACCACCATCACCAGATGGGTGTAACCGATTTTAATTCTTTCAGACAAAAGCAGAGGGAGCGCTACTGAGTAGAAGGGGAGGCAACTTGCGTTTGTGTCACGATGGCTTGAGGGCACACAGACGCAGGCAGCCAAAAATACCACACTGGGACACGGTTCTTGTATTTTGATCCCCGTAACTGAAATCTGAGGGTGAAAGTCATGCTCAGATTGTTTGTTTGATGAACCGTACACGGCAACTCTAAATAATCCTAATCCTTCTGGTCTGTTATCTGAGACTTTGCCTTTTCCTGGAATGGCACACAGCCCAGGATACAGAGAGATCGTTTGCCGTCATTAACCCTCTGGAGGGCATTTACATGATGAGAAGATCTTTATTATACCTTCTCCAAGAATTTCTTGGATTACTTCGATGTCCAGTGATCAGCTCTTCAAGAATCTTGCAAAAAGATTCTTGTTACTGGCTAAGAAGGAAGATGGTAAAACAAAGTTCTGATGTGGGTAGCTTCAATATTTTTTTTCTTTATCAACAAAGGACTGAATGAAGCTGAAATGGTATTTCAAACGTAGCTCTGGAGAGTATCATCCCTTGTGTTGGCTCAGAAAGTTGACAATGCCATTTCTTCTTTTCCAGACTGTTGATCCCGCGCAAGAGTGTTTTATCCCACTGCCTAAACCAAGCTCCCAGGAAGATGCAGAAATACAAAGTCCATAGGAAACACGTGCAGTGAAAACTCAGAAGATCATCCCAATGGAGCCCTGATGGGTTGCTGGGTAGTCCTGAGTCACACTATCAACAGAGTATGGGCTCATCCTTCCTCCCCTGCTTCCTAGCCCATTCCATCCATCTGGGACCCATCATCAGAAGACCACACTCTCAAGCAAAATTACAATCTTGCTGGCCACCCTACCTTGATTATGTGTCTCTTTCTTCCTTCGTGCAGCTGAAAGATTCCCTTCTTTAGCAATGCAAAAACAAATTGGCACCTCTTACTAATGGGGCCCAAAGACCTTGGTCTGAAAAAAATAGGGCCATATTAATGTGACAAAATATAGAGGTCCAGGGATGCCTGGGTGGCTCAGTTGGTTAAGCATCTGACTCTTGATTTCAGCTCAGGTCACGATCTCATGTTCGTGAGATGAACCCTTGCATCAGGCTCTGCACTGACAGCCAGGGGCCTGCTTAGGATTCTCTCTCTCTCTCTCTCTCTCTAGAGAGAGAGAGAGAGAGGGAGAGAGAGGTCAGTAGCAATTTACTACTAGATTGATCTTCTAGTCATGTTTTATAAAGGGACCCTAAATGAGTAACCCAGAATTTGCAACAAAAATTATAGCAAAATCCTCGGGAGCCCCACAATTGGGCATACTAAATAACACAGACATTTCATGGGCTTGCAAGCTGGCAGCAAACTGGCAGCTTTCTCCCATGGTTTTAGCACCCCATGACAGCGAGTATGGTGGCAGATGTGGCTGAGGTCAGTGACCTGCTTTGATGAACCACTAAGAGCAAAGGAAGAACCACCCTAGTTGATGCTTATAAAGGATTTTAGGTGGTGCATATAAAAAGCAGTCTGCCTGTCTTGATGTTTCTAATGGACTGATGCCTCTGCCTTAATTACTTTGACTACATTCCTCCTACAGCTCCACATCCTTCCTGATGGATTCTTCTATTCTTAACACCCATTTGTTGTACATAACAGGTATAACAGGACCAGAGGTGTGCCACCAGAAAACAGAACCTTAGAGAAAAAGAAAGACTTGCCCAAAGTCACACAGTAGTTAGTGGTGGGCCAGGTCTTTCGACTCACAGGCCACCCCTCTTCCCATTCTATACAGCTTCTCCATGCCTGTATTTCTGTATTAACAAGTAAGCATGGACCCCCTGAGAACCAAATGTGATATCTCAGACCAGTGAGTGTTGAGGACCTCCTATGTGAAAGCAATTTGAAGGATAGCTAAGACTCCATACATGAAAAAGAGCCTTTTTAGTAAGCAACATACAGCGTGAACTGCTCAAGATCACCAAGTATCTCTTTTTTTTTTTTTTAATTTTTTTTTTTTAACGTTTATTTATTTTTGAGACAGAGAGAGAGCATGAACGGGGGAGGGTCACAGAGAGAGGGAGACACAGAATCCGAAACAGGCTCCAGGCTCTGAGCTGTCAGCACAGAGCCCGACGCGGGGCTCAAACCCATGGACCGTGAGATCATGACCTGAGCCGAAGTCGGACGCTTAACCGACCGAGCCACCCAGGCGCCCCTCACCAAGTATTTCTTAAGCACCTGCAAGAACAGGAGCTGTTCTTGGATTGAGCCCTAAGCAGATAAGGCAGACAATGCTGCTTTGGCGGAGTTTATGGTTTTTGTAGGGGAGATAACACAACGCAGAGAATTTCAGGATCACAGCTCCCTCCTTTTACAGACAAGGAAAGGGACTTGGCCAGAATAACATGGCTTGCCCGCGGCAGAATTGACTAGAATCCAGGTTCCCCAGCTACGGTTCAAGGGCTTGCTCACCCTCTACACATGTTCCATGTTCCAACATGTCATATATTTTTCTGCTGCCCTCAGATAGCTGATCCTTTTTGAAATCTGTGCCCTGAGCAATGTTCTCAGAACAAACAAGTATGTAGGTAAATGACCAAAGAGTGTCGCCCTCTGCTTTTATCGGTAATAAAAAATTGAGGGAAACTGTTTAAACGTGAAGACTCAGACCTATTGATTAGATGCTATTTAACAAACCACGTAAAGAACCCAACTCGAGGGATAAACAAGCCACAACCTTACATCTGCTCTGGAAGAAAATCATCATCACTGATCCTCCTAGTTTTTATCCTCAAAATGATGACAGTGGCATCTTCAACATAATTCTGTTCTGTTGAGTTGGCCAACCCATTTTAATAATGAGCCCATTCAAACTGCATGTGGTAGCTAATATTGTTTCCCCAAATGTCTTTCTTAAAATTAGTAAAAGTAAAATCGAACATCTTTGTACCAAATTATGGACTACATGTTAGTTAGATTTGAGGGGTGGGGGTTCTAAGGTGGCAAGTGCCTCATTCAGGCTATTTCAGGAATGACGTTGGATTGTGAGGTTACATATGGCAGCAGGGAGACAAAACTCTCTGAGAGCAGATATAGCCACTCAGCCAGCTTCGTGGAGATGGAATACTGTCAGGCATTGGTAGGAGATTGTTGTCCCCACCCCAGCCCTGAAATGCCCCTCAGCCATTTTGATAATTTCCTCACTGTCTCCTTTTGAGGTGTTTTCATGTATCCACCCACTATGGGCTGACTGGTTCTCTCCCCAAGTATCATATTCAGATTCCTGAAAGGAAGTCTGAGCAGTCCAGCTAATCATCATTGCTTCTGACAGGGAGCTCTTTAGAAGTGGCCCTCCTCTTAATTTACAGTCAGCTTCTGGACTGACAGCCCATGGGTCTCATACCCATCCTTGGTCCATTCAGCTGTGCCTGCCTTTGTCATGTGGTACAGACTTGGTCACATACGTCTGTTCCCTCAGCAAGAAGCTGTGGGCAGGAAATTCGCCTCCAGGCAGCAAGGCATAGCATGCACCATGAGTGGCCAACACAGGAGAGATTAATCCAGAAAAGTATGAGTTTATGAAGTTAAAGAATATTTTAATGGAAGTACAATTTCATTTCTTTGAAGTTAATGCAGCAATTCACATAAAGCTAAAAACCCCAATAGCCTTCTAAGTCAAGATCCATGAGGAACCACTTAAAAAAAAAAAAGATAAAACTATTTATGATTACCATATTGTACTCAATTACTCAATTCAACAGGTATTATGTGAAGATTTAAACTCATTTACTTATATGTACCAGGTTGTATCATTTAAACGGTGCTTATTCTCTTACGGATTTTAGATAATCCTCTGCTGACTTTATTTATCCAGAAGAAAGGGTATTGGTGAAAAACTTTGTTATAAAATATCTCCCTGGTATAATGTGGCTGGTTAGCTCAGTTAGAGCATGATGCTAATAAAATACCTGCCAAGTAGAGTTAATATATCCTTCATTTTGATGATTTTTCCTGACCTAAAGATCATCAAAGATTTGTTTCCCTCCACATTAAATTTCATGCTCTCCCCGTAAGCTTAAAGGCTTCCAGTTAGCATGCCTTATTTCAAGCTGTGGTCTGATCAGGCTAAATTCTCTCACGCTCTCTACCATTATTCCTTCTTCTCCTTGTATTGTTTTTTTTTTATTTTTATTTATTTTTTAGAGAGAGATGGCACAAGTGGGGGAGAGGGGCAGAGGGAGGGAGAGCACGAAACCCCCTGCGGCACTCAATCCCATGACCCTGTGATCATGACCTGAGCCGAAATCAAGAGTCTGATGCTCAACTGACTGAGCCACCCAGGTGCCCTTCTTCTCTCTTCTTTTAAACAGATGACCCCTTTTTCCAGGATTCTTTCTCCTTCAGATTGGCCAGATTCATGCCTTGTTATCCTCTTTTTCTCCTCCCACAATCAGTTCCAATCTACCTTTTCCCAGAAGCTTTCTCTGATAATATAAGGACCCAGGGGTGTCACATACCAAGCCCTTAAGTTGTGGCAGAATGAAGTTCTCTTTTTGCCTCAAGCTCAGATGGTAAAGAAGATATTTCTGTAGCATCTTCCTCAGATTAAGCCTACTCATCTCCTTTACGAGCACACAATTGATGAGCAATAAACTGGAAAACGTATGTGTGCTTCCTTGGTACAAAAGCCTCTGTATTTTTCGCGAGAAGAAGGCGCTTCTCAATTAACATTCAACGGGGGCAATCGTGAAGACCTCGACTTCTAAGGAGACATGCTTGACATCCCAGACATCTCCTTGGAGTCGTTGAAAATGTCTTGATGGCTCAAGCCAGTTTTAAGCTCCCGGTCTTCTGTGAGAGATCATACTGGCTGCCTTTCACAGACAGATGAGTTAAAATTAAGTTTGCATTTTAACACGTATCAGAATTTATTTATTCAAAGGGCTTCAAAGTGGAGGACTCAGGAAGCATGAGGATGCATCCACTGCTGACAACGTTATTAGAATGGTTTTCCTGGAACAGCTTTCAAGAAAGTCTCAAGAAAATCAGTGTGATTGGGTTACTGTGATAGTCCAGCTGTCAGATCGGAGAGGTGAGTTGAATGAGGAATTTCCAATATTGATCTCATCCGTCACTCAAAGAACTACCAAGTACGCTTCGGAAATGCCATTGGATATCTTTCTGGATTTTTCTAAAGAGAGTGGAACTATTAGAACTCAAACCACATTTAATCAGTAGATAAATCAAATCCGGGTTTGGAAACGTTGCACCAGATCTCCAACAGGATGAATCCTCTAGACAGACTGTTTTTTTAATATGAAAAGTAAGCAGATTTTATTGACTTTTATATGTTCTAGGAGAAAAACATTCACATGTACAAGATTGGCATTTGATATGAGATGTGTTCGCACTTTATTTTACACAAGTCCTTTCATTTGAGGTCAGACATAATTTTTCATCTCGACAGGACTTTCACATGATTATCGTCACAAGCTCTTGAGATAACTATGTGTCATCACAGGGCTCAAGATAAACTAAACTGGTAGGGATTTCAGTCATATCTGTTATTGCCCAATTACTATAGGATAATGGAGTACACGTAGTAAAGCAGATACAGAGGAAGCTATCCATAAAAAAGGTGTAAAACACAGGGAAAGAAAATAAATTATAGTACTGCATATGTATTTTATTTGACGAAACTGACATTTTTAACTCACCAACATGTTCTTTTATGTGATATAAATATACCAAGGGAGCACGATTTTAAAATTCCTTTTAGGGGCGCCTGGGTGTCTCAGTCAGTTAAGCATCCGACTCTTGATTTCGGCTCACGTCGTGATCTCGTGGTTCATGAGATGGAGCCTTGCGTCAGGCTCTGCACTGACAGTGTGGAGCCTGCTTGGGAGTCTTTCTTTCCCTCTGTCTCTGGCCCTCCCCCACACATGCGCTCAGGTGCGTGCTCTCCCTCTCTCTCTCAAAGTAAATAAATAAACAGTTAGAAAAAAACAAAAAAAAAATAAAACAAAATAAAATTCTTTTTAAATTTTTTTTTAACGTTTATTTATTTTTGAGACAGAGAGAGACAGAGCATGAACGGGGGAGGGGCAGAGAGAGAAGGAGACACAGAACCGGAAGCAGGCTCCAGGCTCTGAGCCATCAGCCCAGAGCCCGACGCGGGGCTCGAACTCACCGGCCGCGAGATCGTGACCTGAGCTGAAGTCGGACGCTTAACCGACTGGGCCACCCAGGCGCCCCAATAAAATTCTTTTTCAATGTGAAATTCACTGCTTAGTTATTCTGTTTTTAAGAGTCTTATAGATGTGCACATCTTCCAAAAACAGAGCCCACCTGAACATACTAACAGGGCTGAACTTTTAAAAATATATTCTACAAAGGGAACGTTTTGTCGTAGCTCCCACCTGGACTTCATTGGTATGTAGAAGAACTCTGTGTAGACTTCATCTGCAATTCATTTTTAAATTCCTTAATGTCAACTCCAAATGGCATTACTCCCAGGGCAATTTCTGTCTGGAAACTTTCTGTCAGTCTGAAAAACTGAGCTTTTTGAGTTTTGATTTGAACTTACAGCTGATTCACATTTTTAAAAATGTTTGCTAGATCTGTTATTATTAGGGGCCTGTTTTAAAAGCAAATGAAAATCCATGGAAAAGAAACAAGGAGATGCCTATAGCAGGATAAGATCTTAGAATAGATGGATCTTTGGGATGACTGGTCCTTTAGGCTAATAATAATTTACATACATATATACATACATATACATATATACATATATATATGTATATAAATCTTTCTAAGATAATAAGAATCTCTTTTAAAAGTGCATTTGGGCCACTACCACTCAGCTGTTTTTTACAGTATAATCTGAACTACATCTGTAAACTGCAACAGACACAAACCCCATGAGAATCCTTATTTATGAGCAAAGATGTCACTGAAAGATTTCCAAAAAAGACTGTGCTTTTTGGTTTCTAGCTACAGTTGTTATCACCATGTTCTGATGTTGATAACCCATTTTTCTAAACACCAAAACAAATGACAGGAGCATTTAGGAAATGAGGAATCTCCGTCAACTCTATGGAAAGTGTCAGCTCCGGTAGTCGTAAGTGCTGTTTGCCAAACGTTTTTCAAACTCTCCTGCCTTCCAGGCATATGGCAGGATTGCCCTTGTGAGGTTGGGTGGAACCCTGGCACTAATTCTGGCCAATAAGTTGGAGCAGAGATAATGTCATGTGCAAAGTCAAAGCCAGGCAGAGGCAATTAATTGCTGGCGCAGGGCCATCGGGAGTTTGATTCTTTTTCTTCCACGGTGGCAAGCTCCATCCATCTGGATTCCATGATGAAGATGCAGTCTAAGCAAGAAATAAGACGTTGGTATTAACTCACCCAGAGTCGGACTTGTTGCCTTAGCTGGCCCAGCACATTCCGACTAACTTAGCCATGAACCAGTTGTCTGGTGTCCTGAAGGGAAAGGAGTTACTTGTCTGGATGTTTTACTTTACCACTGATTGTTCTAGTGCTCTTCAAAGACATCCTTAGATTAAAGAAGAACCACCCTGTTCTTGACTGATATATGCCAGACGAATCTGCCAGCCAGGTGGCTCCATGGTTGTTCCCATAATTACAATTCACTGAGAAAGCTGCCATCATAAAAGCACGCAGAGGATGAGGTGGTGACTTAGAACACAGAGTCACTCTGTCTGAGAGACTGAGGGCAAGGAAGTCTTCACAGTGGAGGTCAAAAGCTCGAGCTCTATCTTAAATGGTAGGCAGGAATTCATGGGGCAGGTGATACAGGGAATGATAGAGCAGCCACCAACAAGGAGTCTTTGTGCAAACCAGAAAAATGTGCCCCCTATGGGTGGATGAATTAGAAAAGGTGCCTCCCCACCCCCAACCCCCAGGGAGGCAGCCTCATGCCAGGACACAGGGCTTGGTAAGCGGAACGAGGCTAAATTCCAACCTGCTCACCATCTCAGCCAGGTGTCTCTGTGCGGTACAAAAATCAACAACAACAAACTACTCAGCTGACTGCAATGACCCAGATTTGCAGGGCAGAAAAAAATACCCGTGTAAAGGTGTAGCTGCGAGGAAAATGCAGACACATCCAAGACAACCGCGAGGCATTCGTTATCGCTAGAGCACAAATGCACAACAGGGGCAGCAACCGGACATGGGGCTGGACAGCTGGGCTTGGTCAACTCATACAGAGCTTCTATCCCAAAGGCAGGAATGTAGCCCTGGGAAGGAGGAGCTCCAAAGGGAGAAGCCCACGCTGTATTGAGCCGCGTTGGAAACTCAGGCAAAAGGCAAAATGAGCGTTCCTGTTTATACTTACCAAAATACCTCCCATACTTTGAACCAAATAGAAAATCTCCAATGAAAAAAATCTAAGTCCATTGCCTAATCTGTTCACACGCCTCTGTCAACCCTCATAAACCCACGGGAGGGACAGGACAGCCACACAAGCCTGGGAACCACGGTCCGATTGGAAACAATTGCTCCTGTTGCGAAATAACGCAGGGTTGTAAAACAAAAAAACCACAACAGGCTGTTTTTATAAAATGTTGATGTGCTGTTTATCGTGGTCTTTTTTGCCTTCATTTTGATTTTCAAACATATTATTTACCTTGATTACTGCGGGTCTTGGTGCTCCCTTGAATTTTGTGCCCAAGGTAAGTGCCTTACCCTCCTCCCCCTGCCTCCCCCACCCCCAGCTGATCAGATTTGCCTCCTGTGGAAGGAAGTGTGTAACTGGGGGAGAGAGAACCCTGGTTACACATTAGAATCACCTGGGAAGTTTGAAAAGTTCTCCATGGCTTGGGACAGCCCTGTGGCTCAACCATTTGAGCATCTGACTCTTGATTTTGGTTCAGGTCATGATTTCACAGTTTGTGAGTTCGAGCCCTGCATTGGGCTCTACGCTGGCTGCATGGAGCCTGCTTGGGATTCTCTGCCCCCCCTCCTCCCCCTTCTTCTTCTCTCTCTTTCTCTCTGTCCCTTTCCCGCTTCACTCTCTGTCTCTCAGGATAAATAAATAAACATTAAAAAAAAAAAAAAAAAAAAAGCTCTCCAGGGCCTGACCTCACCACAGACCAATTAAGTCAGAATTTCTGGGAGTGGAGCCCAGGCATGGGTATGTTTTAAAAAATCTTTCCACATGATTATGTTTTGCAGCCAGGGTTGCAAACCACTGCCTTAAACAGATATGTGGGATTAGATGCAAAGAATGAGGAAGGGGGAGAAGTCGGGATCCTGGCCGGGGTAACTAGGTGGATGATGATTCTGTTTTGTAGAAGAGGTAACCCAGGAAGAACACATGTGGGGGTGGAGAGGAGAGATGAGTAGTCTTGCATGAGCGGAGTTTGAAATGGAAATGCGCACATGCACTGGAGGCCGTGGAGTTCTAATAGAGACAGGGAGAGACTTGGGAAGGAGCTTAGAGGCGAAGATGGAAACTGGGGGGAAGGTGTGGTTGTACCAGGAGCATAAGGAGGGGGCCCCAAGTGGGGTCCTAGTGCTGGCAAAGGCCATTCCATCCCTAAAGGGATTGTCTCCTGATATCCCAGTCCCACCTCAACCACTGGGACATCTCCACCAAGATCCTTCCAGAGAGAGGACCTAAGTACTGTCCACAGAACCACATGACATGCTGAATGAACGTACTGAGAGTCTTCCTCTGGCTTGGAATTCAAAGGTTGAGGAGGCAGCAACCAGGGCTTGCCTGGAAAATTGGTGGATCTGCCAAAGAAGAACAAACGTGGCTAACTATCCAATGCCTTTCCTCAAACCTGCAGAATCAGACAAATCAGCCGGGACAGTTGTTCCAAATATAAATTCTCCTTGTCAGACCCAGAGCTACTAAATCAGAACCTCCAGGAGACGGCCCTGGGACACGGCATTTTTAACAAGTTCCCGTGTGATTCTGAAGGTAGTGTGAGGGGTGCCTGGACGGCTCAGTTGGCTAAGCATCGGACTCTTGATTTATGCTCAGGTCATGATCTCCCCATTGGTGAGGTCGAGCCCCACATCAGGCTCTGTGCTGACAGTGTGAAGCCTGCTTGGGATTCTATCTCTCTCTCTCTCTCTCTCTCTCTCTCTCTCTGCCCCCCCCCCATTCTCTCTCAAAAATAAATAAATAAACTTAAAAAAAAAAAAAAAAGATAGTGTGAGCTCAGCAAGCACCGCTCTGTTAACAAGGGAGGTCTCCCTCCTTGCTCTGGTTTGTAACAAAGACTGTCCTGGCTTTCCCAACTTGGCCCAGGAAGGCAGAAAGTGATTGGCTTGATATGGCACAATCAATGGAACGATTTTATGAGTCAGTCCTGTCACTGGAAACATTCAGCTTCCAATCTGCACCTCCCCTCCTCCCCTTGTCCAGAGTCATGTTCAGCCCAGGACACACTCACCCAGTTCTCCTAAGAGAAAACATTGCCAGAAGCAGCTTACTGCCTTAAATTTAGGAAGATAAATCCTTTCTGAGCCTACCTGCTGGCATATGCTCATCGATTTCCAGTTTGGTTTATACAGGCTGGAAGGTCCTTGTTCATCTATTTGGTTCGAGTCAGTTTAGAAAAGTAATGCACTTGAAAAAAAAAAGAAGAAGATTGCAATTGATCTTTGGGGGGGATCAATCTAAAATGGTTCTCTGATTTTTGCTTTGGGGATGCTTTTCTCGTTTATATTTGAAGTTGGTTCTTGTGTGGTTCTCGTAGGAAACAGCACTTTCCCAAGCTCAGCAAAGAAAAGCCTCAGGGAAATAAAACTTGGATGTGATGAAATGCACTCAGCCCAAAAACTAAAGAATTTCCTTTCTTTCCTCCAAGCCTCAGGCTTGTAAGTAGCTTTTATCACATTGGCTTTAAGTGTTCTTATATGAAAAAATAAAAATAAAAAAAAATTAGAACCTCATGGTGGATCAGCTGAAATCCATCAAAATTATTTCAGAAGAAATGGAGACACCAGAACAGACCAGAGGGAATTTGACAGTGGTGTTCTCTAAATGAGATGTTATAATCCCAATTAGCCTGTGACAAACAAAAAGACGCCTTTCTCCCCAAAACTGTATTCGTTCATGCAACAAATGCTCCTATATGTGCAGACAGTGTGCTGGGCCCTGGGAAATACAGAAGGAAACAAAACGAGTTCCTGTCTTCCTGAAGCACACAGAAGAGTAGGAGAAAAGCAGGTAAGCCAGCCAATAAATATAACTTCAAATTTTAAGTACTCGGACACAAAAAGGCTGGTCCTCTGAAGACCAGCTACCGTGAGAGCCCAGGATTACTCAACTGGTAGGAGGCCTCACAAAGGATGCCACATTGGACTGAGGTGTAAACACTGTCAAGAAGAGTTTGGGGAGATTTGGGAAGAGTCGGGGCAAGACCCAAGTGGGAGGCACGTAGAGCTGGGCCCCTCAAGGGAAGGACTTACAGAAAAACTAGTCTCTGAAGGGAATTATTGGCACCATTGAGAACTCTAACTCGCAGGGTCAGACCCAAGAAGGACTGGCAAACCAGACAGGAGAGAGGCAAGGAGTCCTGGAAGAGATCACAAGATGGAGAAATGTCAGTTCCCTAGACCCAGGGGCAGCCAGGCAGGGTTTGAGGTGCCCAGAGCCCCAGACTGCCCATGTCTTGGCAATGAGCAGCAGCGTCCGCTTACTGCTTGTCTTAAAATATTCGTGTCACTTCCTAGGTGTCCCAGTAGGTGAATATGAGAGGTCCTGCCTAAGGGTTTAGGCCAAACCTAAACCTCATGAAAATCTACCTGGGATTAACCTCGTCTAGATACATAAGTTAACTCCTCAAATTTCTTCACTATATATAGGAAAGCCTTTCAGACTGGAATGCCTTTCTGGAAGAAAAGATGTTGAGAAAAGCAGGGATGTAGGAGGCCATAGATAGCGAGGTAATGCTCTTTGTCACATCACCCACCCTAAGGGCATATGAGAAAGGTCGTGGAAAGCCAGGTCACAGGGGTGGGTCATGAATCCTCGGTCACAACACCTGGTGACATGCATCACTTCTCCACTTTGCAATTAACTTCTGTTTTGTTACTGATTTGACTGGAATGATTTTTTTTACCGGCATGATATATTTGCATACACAAAGTGATTAAGATTAAGGGCGATGGTTTCACCTCACTGTGGAAGTGACTCTGTACCTTACAATTACATCTGATCTCTGGCTACACGCATAGATGTGTTGTGTAGGTGAGTTGCACACGTGTAGGTGGGTTGCACATGCATAGATGTGTTGTGTAGGTGAGTTGCACACGTGCAGACACCCCGCACCCATACTAGGGATCTCCGAGACTCTCACAGACTGCCGGAAAAGATACTTGGAGAGCCAGCAAACTCCTTTTATCCTTTATGCAGAATTGATAAAGAACTATCTTTCTTGGAGCACCTGGGTGGCTCAGTCAGTTGAGCATCCAACTCTTGATTTTGGCTCAAGTCATGATCCCAGGGTCGTGGGATCAAGCCCCGAGCTGGGTTCTGCTGAGCATAAAGCCTACTTCAGATTCTCTCTCTCTCTCTCTTTCTCCATCTGCCCTTCTTCCCCACTTGAGCACTCTCTCTCTCTCTAAAATAAAAAGTTTTTTCAATTATTCTAACGAAAAAGAATGATCTTTTTTCCTATCCTCTTATTTCCTCTTTAAATAACATGTAACACACACGTGCACACACACACACACACACACACACACACATACACACACATACATACCAACTCCCTGGGTGGGCAAAGTTTTCAGGTTCCCGTTTGGTATGTCACAGCCACCGGGTGTGTCAGGAAAAGGAAGGGACAGAAGGCCCAACCAATGCCTTTGAAGGGGGCTATGGGACCATTGGGCCACCTGTTCTGCTGTCATTACCGCAGACAGCAGAGGGGCAGCAAGGGGTTGTGTGTAAGAGATCCCAAGGCAGCCCACCCGGCTTTGACCCTCAGCCCTATCACTTGGTCGCTATGTCACCTTAGGGCTCCCATTTCTGCAGGTATGAAGCAAAAGGGAGATACGTAATCATAATAACTCATACGGTTTTTATAAGTATGAAATGAAAGAACCACAAAAAGAACCACCTTGTTCGCAGGCCAGGGTCCGCGCCTTTTGGAGGCTGCTTCTCCTCACATCATCCCCCTCATTCATGATGCGAGGGCTTCTGGGAACTTAGAGACAAAAATAACCTCTCTTACTAAGCCATTCTGTGATGCGGTTGCCCAGTTGCATGGACCGCTCAGGACACTCTGGGAATTGTCCCTTCATGTGTTCCTGGATTTCTGGTTCTCAAGGCCTTAACTTTCATTTCACCTCATGATACCTTTTTCTTCCTTATTTTTCCAGGTCCCTGATTTTCTAACCCTTCCTTCCTACCTAGGGGCCTTCTCTCCCCACCCTTCCCTCACTCCCACACTCCCTCCCCAGTTCAGCTTTGTCTGCCTCCCCCTCTGGCAGCTACTTAAGTACACTCAGATGCTCCCTCTGACCCGCTCCCTGGTTCCCAAAGTGTTCGACGAGTTCACGGGTTTATGACTCAGATGACTAAGCTCAGGCTATGCAAGCACAACCCACAAACCTTTTTGATTTTGCTGAGAATACAAACCATGAGTTTCTTTCTTATGCAATTAATCGCCCTCAAAGAACAACATGGACCTGTTTTTTTGTACTTAAAAAATGATAGCTTTTGTGTAAAGAACTCCATCGGGCTATATTTCAGGCATTGACTGCATGTTCCTGAGGCAGGGGGTGCACGCTAAGTTCAAGTCTCTTTGCAGAGGAGTCCACATGATTGATCATCGTATCACAATACAGCGTTATTAAATACAGATGCAAAGTATTCGCATGGTCACTTCCATTCCAAAGCAAACCTGTGAGGAATTGTTCTGTAAAATAAAACTACCAGCCAGGGGATGGTTTATGACAACCAAAAATAACACACTTACTAACAGGTGAGGGTGTGTCGAATGAAGAGCATTTTCCTTTTCCCCTGAGGGCTGAGGGAGTGTTTGGGGTTGCAGGTGTGGGAGAAGAAAACTGCACAGTAAAACCGATAACCCCTCCACGGTCCTTAGAATCCAATGCCAGGAACAACAACATCCCAAGTAAAACTCCAAAACCCCAACAGTTCCAAGACTCCTTGAGCCTCCTGGTCCAGCCTACTCCCAACACGGGACGCCCTGTATCATCCTCAACAGAGCGTCATTGAGCTTGAATACATCCAGCAGGAGTTAACCCACCGCTTTGCAGGAAGCTCTTCTGGGAGCTGCATCCCTGAAATTTCTAACCATTCGGCCACTTGTTAGAAGCAAAAGGGAGATAAATGGTCATAATAACTCATACGGTTTTTATAAGTATGAAATGATATTATACAAATAGAGCCCTTAAAATGGAACCTGGCACAGAGTAAGCTCCCAATAAATGAGACCCATGTCGAGGATAACGTAGCCTGCAGAAGTCTTGCCCTCTCCAGGTGAAATAGCTCCATTTCCATCAACCGTGCTGTATATCACGTAATTCTAGAAACAGCTCCCCTGTTAGAAGCTGCCCAATTACAGTGAGACGCGCAGAAATGGATTTAATAATCTGAGGTGGGGTAACATGTCCCCAGTTCAGCGAGAACAGCAGCTGCCCTGATCCAGACTTCACAATTTTATCAGTGCTGCCTTTGATCGCGTTGGCGTTTTGCCTGCTAAACCACATTGCCAGTCGGTATCCAAGTCTTTCCAAACAATATTTATGTAATTTATTTGGGAGGTATGAATACATCTACATTCATTAAACTAAATTCTTGGTTTGGGATCTTCATTCCAGTCTTTTGCAATACGTTTGTATTCTCATTTTTTTTATTCAGTCTTTTCCTAATGTTGTGTCGTGTGCAAAATTTGATAAACCCATGCTTTGTTTTTAACCGGGTGGTTGATAAAAGTGTTACCCAAACAGATCGAAAGACAAAGCCCTGTGGGAAACCGCTAGAGACCTCCATCTCTAAATGATCTCTTCTTGAATGTTTGCCTTATGATTGCACCTAACTCTATTACCATTACCCCTGCCTTTTTCCATCTTGTTCATAAAGATATTGTGCCAAAATCAATATATGCTTTTTCCGCTTCAATTTCTTATGGGTAAAAAATGTTGATCTGGATTTATTCCTTCTTAGGGAAAGAGAGAGAAAGTAGTTTTACATAATCACAGGATACGGTGCTGGTCCCCCTCCTACCACGCCGCAGAGCTCAGGGCAAAGCTACATGGGTTTGTCAGAGGTGTTTTTTTGATTTGATAGAAATCCCACAGAAATGATGGACAGTAATATGAACTGATGCAGCTTGTACACATGCAGTAAGCAAATTCCATCAAAATTTCACCTTTTCTTTTCCAATTTTTTTAATGTTTATTTATTTTTTGAGAGACAGAGCGAGAGCAGGGGAAGGGCAGAGAGAGAGAGGGAGACACAGAGCCTGAAGCAGGTTCCAGGCTCTAAGCTGTCAGCACAGAGCCTGACACGGGACTCGAACCGACGAACCTGAGCTGAAGTCGGATGCTTAACCGACTGAGCCACTCAGATGCCCCCACCTTCTTTTCTCTTGAGATCATCATGCTTGGATCTGGTGCTTGAGACACGTGGGTCAGGTCACAACTATAGAACTGTTACTTTCAAAGGTTTGTCAAGGGCTGCCTCAGAAATGTGCCCTCAGGAACTACACGGGAGTAAAAGACTCCAGAGGGCTGGGACAAAGCCCCCTGAGGGGACAGATAACTCCATACAACCAGGAAAACAGGAAGGTGCTGGGGATGGGATTTGACTCAGTATGGGAGTCAGGGAAGAGGAAGGATTATCACGCTGGCAGGGAAAATGAAGAATCCTGTCTTGTCTTACAAGTCCTCCTCTGACACTCTACTTTCCCAAGAGGCAAATGTTCCCTTGGCTTGGGGCTCGTCGGGGAGTGACCTGGGGTTAACCACAATATGCCCATCGTCACCCCCTCCTTCTCTCCACAGCTTGCATGCGGAAGGGAGAGGAGACACTAGACAGGAAGTCAGGGGAAGAAAAGGCAATTCGGGAGGCAAAGTAAAATGAGAAGGAAGCTTAAAATACAGAGTGACCATGGCCGTTTTATTGGATTCTTTACTCAAACACCCACTTTGGGGCAGGGGCGGGGGGGGGGGGGGGGGGGCGGGGAGAGGGTCTAAAACTGGCCACGCAAGTGTTGCCAGTAGACAAAACACAGAACCTGAAATCTGGCCCCAGTCGTATTGAGTCCACTAGGCCTGAGTTCTCTCCTCTGTAAAATGAAGGCCGGGGGGCCCAACTGAAGAAGGTCTGTGACCTCAAACGCCAACATTGTAGGCACTGGAGTGTTCCATTCTGAAGGGTTCAGAGAGTTCTAGCAATCTGGAGGTGGCAGAAGTGAGGGTCAGGCACTGATACCCTGCCACACAGACCCATCTGCATACCTGAACGTCCTGAAGCCACGGCTGGGGGCGGGGGGTGGACAAAGCATTGTCTGCCCTGGATGGAAGAGATTCTAGAAGACGACCACAGGCTGGACCATCCCATGTGCAAAGCCAACAATCTACAACCCGGAGGCCGATTTCCCAGACCCCAGGTTTCAGCAGTCCACACTTGAGAAAGATTTTTCTGACGCTCCAATTCCAAAATACTTCCATGCTTCAGATCGGGGCTGGAACAGCAGCAAACCTGCAAACCCCGATAGCAACAGAAGGAAGTGGGCCAGGAAGGAAAAGATCAGCTGGGCACAGTTCGGCTCTCAGCAATAATGACAAGGCTAGAAATGAAGGAAGGAAACCCAGAATGCATGGGGGCAGGGGACCGGGAGGGATGGGCTTTACTGCTGCCTTTCCAGGGCCAGGCTGTACTCTTTGTTTTGGCACGCTTTCCCTGACAAAAAGTCAATGTTCTCACCACATAAATATTCGTCGACATTAATAACAACAGCATCTGACACCGTTATCCGTAAAAATGCCAGATTGCATGCAAATGGGCTGCTAGAATACCTTGGAGAGTTTCACAAAACTAACACACCGGGCAATGAACGTCTGGCAGAGGAAATGGGTCCTTTAATGATGGTGGGAGGGAGGACACGAACAGCTCATACATACAAGCCTTTTAAAATGGGACGCATTTGCCTCAAGCCCACTGAATGTCTCTGGTTCTGCCTCTGCACCGGGCCCTCCCTGAGGCTGATCTCTGAGGTTTTACCGCCATCAAGTGGAAGCATGGGGTATGGCAGCGGCAGAAGAGCCTCCGCGTGACGCCAGAGGCAGAGAGGAGACTCTGACAGTGAAAGATGAGAGGAAGGTTGCTGAGTTTCACTTCATTATCACCCATTTAGTTCAAAGGAGATGCCATTTTGGTTCCCAGCCATCAATCAACCGGCGTCACTTGAGGCCCAAGCTGGGCTAAATTTGCACCTTCTATTTCAGCCCAGTGAAGATGGAAACCTACAGGAAGTCTTTGAAACCCTCTTGTCCGATATCGTAGTAATTGTCAGGTGCCCAAACCTCCAGTTCCTGTGATGTCCCTATTTTAACAGAAGAGTTTAATTATGGCCCGAACACGTAAGACCTGAAGACAGGGTAGCAGCCACGGACAGGGTTTGACAAGATCTGTTCAAACGGGGAGCAGTTATCTACCTGCCAACAAGAAACAAGGATTCGGCGAGGTGATGGTCTACTTGTCCAAACTCTGTATTTCTTGGGAGAGAAGCCAGCAATGGGCGCCATTTCCATGTTTTCTCCCGTTTTTGAAGAGGCTGACATGAGGACTGCCATCATGGGATTACAAAAGCCCGGCAGATCCTTGCCCCTAACAAGAAAGCAGATCCAGGGTACTCTGTGGCTTTGCCTTTCACTCAGGCCCTTCGCTTGGTTGATGGGCTAACGACCAGAGGAGTAAAGAAAAGAGGGAAGGGAATATGTATTTCTTGAGTACCTACACCGTGGTAGATAATACACGTGAAATTATATTGTCTTCACCTGACAACAACCTCACTGAGGAAAGATTAACCTCTTAAGAAAGATTAGAATGGTCTAGAATGATCCATCTCATTATTTGTAATTCCCCCTTTTCAATACAAACTAAGCTGATGCTGGGACAAAGCCATGTGGGAAACCACCAAATCTTTGTGGAACGTAAACATCCTTAATTCAGAGTGTCATTAATTCTCCAGCCTCACCTCACCTCTTCCCAACAGGGTTTTTCCTTCTGATGAAAAACGGAGCATCAGGCTCTTTGGAGATAACTCCCAAACTCAGCTACGAATTTCTAAATGTCATTCCATTTCTGCATATGGGGCTTTATTCTTTTTCCTTCACCAAAGAGTGTTTCCTATTGCCCCACCCCACAGGGCTGCTTCTCGGGGTAACTAAATAACAACTGTTAGTCACTATGCATTTTCCAAGGGATATTATGAACCGATTGTGTCAAACAGGGATCTGAATTCATCCCCTCCTACAATTAAACCTCCTGTGGATCGGGAAGCTGGCCTTGAGGACTCCTCCCAGTCCTACTGGGGCCACCAAAGCCCATCCCAGGGTTGCCATTCCTCTGCCTTCCTGGAACAAAACCTCAGAGTCCGTGGCCGTTCTTGGCTCCCCCTCTCACCCTTGCCTCTCACCCAACGGAACTGAACCTTGAACTTCGGCTCCGTGTCTTGAGCTCCACGTGAAGAAGACAAGAGCCTGCCGTCTCTCCTTCAGGTCCCACCGCAGCTCTCACAGTCAAAGAGTTGCCACCGTATCTTTATTGCGTCTCCAAGTGAGGAACAGTGAATAACTTATTACACACGGAACACTCTGCTTTGGAGGACAACGTCCACTTGCGGGACATAGGTGGTGAACACAATGCAGAGCTATTTACAGAAGCTGAGGAGCAAGGGGCTGAGAGAAGGATCAGTGCCAGGAGTTTATAGCAAGAACAGTGCACAGATTCTCCTGCCGAAGAGAAATCGGGCTTCTCCCCGCTGGCGAGCTACAGAAGAGGGACTTCTGGTGAAGCGTACAGGGGAGCTTCAGCCTGGGGATGGACAGCATGTTTGGGAATGGTGACCTGTGAATTGGTGCTGCGGACCCACAGGGGTCCTGTGGTAGCACCAGAGATGAGAACGTTTAGGGTGACCTTGAGCCTCTCCTACCCAGGCGAGAAGGGAGGGTGCCAGTGAGTTGGTCTCCAGTGTAGATTTCAGCAGGGACAGGCCTTGGCTGTTTTTGCCCAGATTTGCCATTCTGCTCTGGGCCAAGCGGTCCTCACAAAACCCGTCTTGAGTTAGAAAGGCTGGCACCCGCAGCTAACTGCGCCAGTAAGCGGTCAGATGAGCAGAGCTCTCATCGCTTGTGAAATGACTGGGCACAGTGAGGGGCACACCCTGAGTTTGCCTGAGACTCCCTCCCGCTGAAAAGACGGATCCTAAGTATGGGACGAAGGAAAAACCCTAGAGTGCTGTGACCTGCCGTCCTGTTAGCCCCCCAGCAACTCCAGAAGGGAAGGAAAGCTCGTCCCAAAAGGTTCTGTACCGTCTCCTTAGGCGACTCCGGGTGTAGCCCACATCCCTTTGAACCCCCCCTGGTTGGCTGACTTGCTGTGTTCGCCCCACTCTTCAGAATAGCTAACTGCCGCCTTTCCTTCCTTCATAGTCATTGTAAGGGCTGGTCCGAGTCTGGGCCCGCGGAATGGAGAAGTCCTTTTGGGAGGTCCGATTCTGAAAAGGCAGCAACCGTATCGTTAAACCCACTCCAATTCCCGGATATTTCCACAGAGCTCCAATCTGGGCGGGAATCTAACTCTCTCCCCTTCTCCCAACCCTCCCCCTGAAGCCCTGCATTCCAGGGTCCTGTGCTAACCCCTGAGGCAGATCACGGGAAAGGAAGACACCGCACCCTTTCAAGGTGGCCTTCCAGGGGCCATGAGAGTGGCTACAGCCCGTGTTCCCAAAGGACAGACATTCCAGGGGGGCTGACGCTGCTGGTGTAACAGGAGAAAGAAACCATTTACCTGCAGCTGAAAATGGGTGGCGTAGGGAGCATAGAGCGTATCACCTAGCTCTTCAAGGCCTGAAAGAGAGGGAGAGGGGGGATTACAGCGTTAGGGTCCCCCCACCACATCATGCTTCTGCCTGTGCCTACCCCAATTCGGTCATTTATCCAAGCGTCTATCTTCCCAGCAGACCGCGAGTTTCATGTGGGGAGAGATTGTCCCAAGCCCAGGGCCAAACACAATATTGGTTGAATAAATGAATAACCACCAACATAGGGTCACTAGGGAAGCACCTTTCCCAAAACTTTCACTGGTGGCGCACCTCAATCCAGGACCACTTGAAAAGCACCCTTGAAACCAGTCTTTTCAGACAGAGCTGTCCAAGCGCTGTCAGTTACCTACAGTGAAGCTCACTACGGATTTACCCGCTTCCTTAACCACCAGCAAGGCAAGAAAAAAAAATTTTTATTACTTTCTTTGGGAGGGGGCAGAACTTATGAGCAATTGTTTTCTCGGTATTTGGGGAACACTAGAGGGATTTAAACTCTGGAACAGAAGAGTAAACGCATACAATTGTCGTGAATACAATTTAAAGCAATCCATTTACCTGTTCCAGTTTACTGAGATTTCCCACCAAGTGTACCTATTCAGTTTACTCCATGAACACCTCAAATACTTTCTCTGTGTTACTGTGGAGAATATAAGGATTAACCAGACGGATTCCTGGCCTGAGGCTGACACTGGAGAGCAAGGGATATACGACAGCTACACAAATAGCTATGAAATGAGACAGACTCTGATAAGAGCATTTCAAAGTTCTACAGCATGTGGGAGGAGTGAATAAGGAGACTGGGCAATGTGTGCTCTGGAAAAGGGCAAGAACAGGGCACAAAGGCATGCCTGGAGCCTGGACACACAGGCAGGGAAAGGCACTGAGTGACTTGGTTTGTTCGGACGGAGAGCACAGCTTCCGTGGTTGTTGGGTTCTCGCTGGGAAAAGCCTCCCTAAGTCAACATGGTGGATCTTAGACAGCCAGCAACGTCTGCGAGCAGGAACATGTAGTAGCCAGAGAAGTATTTTAGGGGAGAGGAAGGGAACGGGTGGCCTACAAAATGGATGGAAGGAAGGATGAAAGGGAGGAATCGCAGCTAGGGAATGATAACAGGGAGTCCAGGAGCGCGGTGACAGAGTGAAGCCGTGAGAATGGACAGGAGTGGATGGGTGCTAAGACATCCCCTCCAGCCACCCCTGTTTCCCTTTGGCCTTCCAAGCGCCCCGGAGAGGAATCACAGCTCCCGTGAGAAGCACCAGGAAGCTGTGCACCTCGGGCTTCAAGAGCAGAGGAAACTGTCAGCTGAACCTAAGAACCTAGCCTTGGAGGTCCCTCACTCCTCTCCCGAACTCATCCCCCCCAGAGGTCGGTGTAAACCTCAGGGACCCTTGATTAGGCCCAGAGAGCAGTGGACACCTCACAGACCAACGGATAGGTCCCTAAGGGCAAGGGCAGTCTCTAGCTGTCGGTGTAGCCTCTTTCTGTTGAGAGAACAACAGAACACCTGGTTACTCGTGACTTCAGGCAAGAGCAAAATCATTGGATTCTTTTACGTCAGATACAATCTCTTCCCTCCCGTGGGCCCAGAGACACGCAGTAAGATGTGGCTGTGCAGGATAAATCAGAACCCTCAGTAACTTTATGGAGATTTCTGCGGGTTTGTGGTAAAAGGGCTTTCTCCCTCCTCTGTGCTCTGTGCCTACCGCAAGGAATCATGGCTTGGCTTTCTGCATTCAAATCTATAAAGGCTTCACGTTTCTGGAAGGAACACCCAGCTATCTTTCATAAAGAACACAATCTCGCCTACAGGTCTCTAGGGATGTTTCTAGTCATTCCTTTGCCCCAACTTATTTTGACTCAGAGAAACCCACAGGGTATTGTGTAGAAAGTACTAGATTAAGACTCCAGAGGCCAGCTTCTAGTTCTACTAGAACTCTAACCAGCTGGATGAGCCTTGGGGACCCTGTCTGTTCTGTCAGGGGTATGACCTGGATAATCGTGAATGTTCCTTACAGTTACAATATCCTATGATTCTGGGGTGCCTGGGTGGCTCAGGTTAAGCGGTTAAGCGTCTGACTTCAGCTCAGGTCACGATCATATAGTTTGTGAGTTCGAGCGCCGCATCGGGCTCTGTGCTGACAGCTCAGAGCCTGGAGCCTGCTTCGGATTCTGTGTCTCATTCTCTCTCTTCCCCTCCCCCACTTGTGCTCTGTCTCTCTCTGTCTCTCAAAAATAAATAAAAATGTAAAAACAAAACAAAACAACAACCAATATCCTATGATTCTCTCCCATCTTCCTACAAGGAATTCTCACCCCGCCGTGCTCTGTACCTTGAGTGATTTCCTCTTGAGAGTAGGCTCTGTTCTCCACACCATAGCTCTGCTTCATGAGCTGAGGTTTACAAAACGCATCCTCAACAGGGTAATCCATGGGGTTCCGTTGCTTCGTGAGCAGCTGAAACTCGGGCGCAATGTAAGCCAACAGGAAAACCCAGCCATTGGCAACCAGGGCTGAGCTGAGGGTGGTATCATCCCACTCGGGGCCAAGGGCAGAAATCAGGAGCAGGGTGATCCACGTCACCCAGATGGCAATGGAGAGAACCATGGTGAGGAAGATGTGGACCCCGTGTCTCTTCCAGCCAGTGAAGGATCCACAGAAGATGGAGCAGGACGTGAGGAAGGTCAACGCCATCAAGAAAAGGACATAGGTGAGCAACAGGACAAAGTCTTCATTGCGCCGAGAGGCAGAAAGCTCAGAGAAGATGGCGACATTGGTCCTGTTCATGGTGAGGACGACGTACTCGATAGCAATGACGTCCTGCACCAGGCTGAAGCCCACGGCCAGGCCCAGCATCACCAGCAAGGACAGGGGCTTCCTCCCACGCACCAGCTTCGTCAGGTTGAAAGCATGAGCCAGCAGGCAGGAGAAGCAGAGGGAGAAGAGGACGCCGAAGAGGAAGAAGCGGGTGGGCCCTGTACTGCCATCGAGTTGGATGATGAAAGCGAAGGTGAGGCCGAAGATGCCCAGCACACCCAGCAAGAAGAGAAACTGGGTCGGGAGCACTTTTCGCCTGTTGGAGTCCTGCACCTTGCAGATGAGGATCAGTAGACCGAGCATGAAGGCCACCGAGGTCACAGCCCCCACTGCGGCCACCGCTTCTAGGACAATGCCCCAGATTTGAGTGGTATCACAAAGTCTGTGGTACTTGGCGTCCAGGCTTGAGCGGCAACCACTAGGGGATGTCGTGGCCATTCTGGTCCTGCATAAACGCAAAGTTGGGGGGAGGGGCGGTGAGTCTCCTAACAAACTCGGACAGGCACAGGGGACCCAAAAGATTAGGGAAAACTTTTACATGTTTGGCCGGGGTTTTGTCTCTGAACTCGCTACGTTAGATGGAGCTACTAACTTTTCTCCACCTCTCATGGCAAATTCTACAGACTGATGGAGGGAAAAGACAAATCTCCCCACAATTAAACTATATTAATATGTACCCTGACGCTAGACGACTCAGTGCTCTGCTGAGGAATTTCAGGGTCTCATTTCAAAAAAATATGTCACAAATACCTTGCCAGGGATCCTGATACTTTTGGCTAGTATTTTCTCAGGAATTATCGAACATGAAAATCTCTAAGCTTAAAGCTTTAATCATAACTTGCCAGTCTCAAGGTTTTCTCCACCTTTGCCTCTGTTTCAGACATTTGTAAGCATCCCATTCTTTCCTGTAAATTTCTCTACAGAAGGCCAAACATTCCCTTCACCACCATGGGATCCTCGACTTCAGCTTTGCTGTCACATATTACAAGGGTTTTTCCCCCCCTTGAGGTTTGTAAGGATGGCTCTACTCATTCCAAAAAGCGATGGAAAGAGTCTTCTATGTCAGAAAGAGTTCTTTATTAACTATCTGTAAGGAGGGACACCCTGAAGGACACAAAACAACGGTGGATAATCCAATGAAACATATTACGAATAGCTAATGCTCATTTTTTCTGTGGATCAGAAACTCTTCTAATCACGTTTCGTATATACTAGTTTAATTTCAAAGCAGCTCTAGGAGGTAAAAAAAAAAAAAAAATAGCCCTGTATCACAGATGAAGAAACTGAGGCAGAGACAGGTCAAGTTTCTTGCCCAACATCATATACGAGGAAATAGCAGAAGTAGCATTTGAATATAGGTCAAATTCTAGGATCTATGCTCTCAACTATTCCAGGTACCACCACTCAAGTGAGTTCTAGTTGGCCTTAAATGCAAACTGAGATACTGTCATTCTCTCTGTCTCTCTCTCTTACCTCCTCCCCTTTTTCTCCCTTATCAGATGCCCCATAAACCAGTTCTGTTTATGGTCTTGATTCCACTTGGTTCAGCCCCATACAGGCTAGGAGCTCCCAGGAGATAGATGATCCACAAAGCAGGTAATCTGCTCACCCACTCAAAGACAATCAGAGTTGACTGGCTATATAGCAGATGACTTCCTATATATCTCTCCTTGACCTCCCAGGTCCACTTCCTTCTCTGCTCCCACAACCTTCATGTCAATTTCAGACCCAGCTGATTTCCCGAACCCCATGAAATCTAATTCCTAAGAATTCAGGGCACAGTGGGAAGATAAATTGAGACATAGGAAGAGAGAAGGAGTTTGTACATTTCCCAAAAATGTATGGTTCTCAAACCCCAAAGTCAATGTCAAGTAAGATGCTGAAATTCAAAAGTGCTAAGGCTTTAAAGTTTGTCAACAAAATTTGTTCTGAATTATCTGGCTGTTTATTAGTTTCTAGGACACAATTACTTTTGGTTTGTTGTATGCTATTTGTGCATGATTTTTTTGTGGGGGTGGGGGGGTGGGGGGGTGGGGCTTTAGTTTTTCTTTTCCTGATAGGATTTCTCACTCAACAATGAAGAGTCCTGAACTGACTAGAAGAGAAATATGGTTGGGACAGGGAGCAGAGGACAGAGGTAGGGGAAGGGAAGGCTCACTGAGAACCGCCCCCACCCCCCACACACACACACACAGAAAATCACCCGTGAAAGATCTCGGCTTCTGCTAATGCCAAGTAGGGAGAGCCTGTGAAGAAAGGAATTGAAAGAAGGGAAGCCACTGGCATTGGGAAGCAGGAAAAGGTATAAAACATCTGCCGGATCCTGCTTCTTTCCTTGTAGCAGAAAAAACAGCTCAGAATTTCTTCACCACATGCCCATACACGCTTATAGACAAGACTTCTCTGGCCCTTCATGGCTCTATGGGATTATGTGATCAACCCAATGGAAAAACAACACCCTCCCTTCTCCTTCCATTTTATGTCCTCATGATCAAACCACAAGTCAGAGAACAGCACAGTGAGATATAGAACAGGCCACTGTTCACTGACTGTCCAGGGCAAATGAGCAGCTTCCTCAGTGTAGACAGAATTCCAACATCTCCTTCCCTTAAAGATACAAAATCTGGGGGCACCTGGTGGCTCAATAGGTTGAGTGTCACTGCACTCTACCCCATGGAAATTATACCACAGTCGCCCCTACCGTGCAGAGCACAGAGCAAAGGATGGGTCTTCAGGGCAGTGCAGAATACAAAAAGGGAGGAAGAAGGAAGGCAACTGAGCTTAGATATAGGCAACTCCTGAAACACAAGGACCCGAAGTCTGATCTGCCTTGCATACCAATGTCCACTCCATGGAGCTAGGGAGAAAGGAGGTGCTGACCCCGCTTACTGGTCCGCACCATGAATATGGAAGAGAAAGAACCCCTGTTGAGTTCAAACACGGTGCACAAAAGGGAAGGGACCGAGGCCATGTGCATTTCATCCTCACTCACCTCTCCTCTCCTCTCAGATCAGTCAGAAGGCTGCATCCAGCAAGAAAGGTATCTCACCCTCCCAGCCCTGCCCCGCAACTGTCCCTTCCCCACTCTTCAAGGTAGTGCCGTCCCTTGAGGGTAGTCATCATAATCACGGAAAACTATGGAGGACTTTGGGCCTGATGACTAAATCTTGTCAGAGACTGACGAGGTGTTTGCCTGAAGGGCACCTGTGGTGCTGGACAGAGGAACAGTGAGGCAGAAACCTCCCGCCCCCAGCTTAGAGCTCCGGGCCCCTCCCTTGTGGTGGCAGCTTTCCGGGTGGGGGATGCTGTGTGGGGGCCTCCTGGCATCCACAGAACAGAGTCCAATAAGAGCAATGGGCCATGGGTGTGGAGAGGGGAGAAACCCTATGTCCCTCAACTTCACCTCCACCTCCCATCCCCAATCATGCACGGGAGACAGAGAAACAGTCCCTGAAGTGCCTTTAAAACACTATTTTTAAAGAGATGCTGAAATTTTCAAGCATACTCACAAAAAAAGAATAATATGGTGGAGACCCCTTGGACTCATCCCTTGGTTTCACAAATTACCAATATATGGCCAATTTTGCTTCATCCACATCCCCACCCACTCACTAGGTTTTTTCTTAAGTTTATTTATTTGTTTTGAGAGAGGGGCAGACAGAGGGGGAGAGAGAGAACCCCAAGCAGGCTCTTTGCTCTGAGCTCAGAGCCCAATGCAGGGTTTGAACACCCGAACCATGAGATCATGACCTGAGCCAAAATCAAGAGTCAGACATTTAACCAACTGAGCCACCCAGGTACCCCTCACTAGATTTTTTAAAAATTTATTTATCCATTTATTTTAAGGTAGACTCTACATCCAACGTGGGGCCCAAACCCCCAACCCTGAGAACAAGAGTCCCATGCTCTACTGACTTGAGCCAGCCAGGCATCCCTCACTAGATTGTTTTTAAGCAAACCGCAGACATCATATCCTTTCATACTTAAACACTTCATGTATCTCTAAAAGATAAAACTCCTTTTTAACTTAACCACCCTTTAAAAATTAACAATAACCCTTTAATATCAAATATCCAGTTAGGGTTCATATTTCCCAATTCTCTCACAACTGTCCTTTTAAAATTTTTCTTAGTAAATACGTGTTTATCTGAGTGACTAATTTTTTTGGAATTATCCTTACTTCACCTCCGTTAGCCCTCCTCCACCTCTTCCCCTGCACGACAGGCATTGCGCAATGGGTCTAAAGTGTCCTAAGTACTTTGAATTTGGTCAGAGGAAAATAAAACTCACTGGACTCATTAACAAGCAGCTCTGTATGGGGAAGGCCCTGTGTCACCCAGGGAGTGGCCCAGATGAGGAAAAGACACCAGGAAGGTGGCTGGGGGAAAGGACGGGGTTCTGAGAAGCTACGAAGGACTTCTAAAAAGCAAGGTTTGAGGGGGAAAGGGAAGCAATGAGCATTTGGGAAAACAAACTGCCAGGAGCTAGAGAGGAACCTCAGGGCGGGAGCAAGAAAGAGAACATGGAATGAGACCACGGGTTATTTGGCCATCGCTTGTAACCAAAGTCAAGGGCAGAGAGATTTGGGGTCCCATCAGCAAAAGACTACCTCCTACAAAGTCCGAATGGGGGCTACAAGGAGCCATTTACTCTTGGACAGCTCTGAACAGGGAGAGGACGTCTCACCACTAACTCATTCTCAGCAGGGGTGAGGCATGCCCTTCTGCGCTCTACCCATTGAACCCTCACAACCACCTTCTGCTATAGCTCATACCCTCATTATCCCTGTCCTCCAACTGCAGCCACTAAGACACAAGTCAGCTGGCTCACCAAAGTCACACCGCTAGGACAAGGCAGGGTCAACTGAATCCAGTTCTGAATTCAAACCAGAATTCCAACTCCAACATTACACCCGTAGAGCCCTATGTCTGGTAAGGACTTTAAAGCCAGGGGCCCTGCCATTGGCGAGGGTGAGGGGGGTGACTCCATCAATACTCGGGCAATGCGCTAGGCTTTGAGCACGGATGAAATCCACCGAGGCACGCGGCCTGCCCTTGTGAGCTGCTCCAGCTGTTCAAGTTACGCATAATACCCTCAGATTCCTGCACACTGGCCACATGCGCTCCACTGCAGCAGGCAGGGCAGGAGAGAAGGCCGTGGAAGAGAAGAAAGAAGGGCAGGAGGCAGCGCAGGGGGCTCCCGTCGGTGAGCCCAAGGCAGAGGCACCAAAAGCCAATTTAAGATCCACCTCAGAGCTGGGAAATGGCCTGAGAAATCCCCATCCCACATTAGCAAACCCAACATTCATGTCCTGCGGATGACATCTCTTCAGGAGCTCTTGAATATTCCACTCCTCTGAGCCCTAAGGCAGTCCCCTCCACCTGGACCCCTTCAGAAGACACCCCCCCTCCCGCTCCAGGCCTGTCCTCTCTGAGCGGCTCTATCGGCAGCCAGGGGGGAAGAGTCATAATCCTGCACAAAAGTGTAAGGCTCTGCGTCCTCAGCCCTGCCTGCCTCTTGCGCTTCCTACCATAGCCCTGTTCACACAGCCCTGCAATACCTATTGAAAAGTCTGTGTCTTCTTCCAGACTGAAAGGCTCTTTGATGGCAGGGACTGAGTTAAGAGTTTCTCCCCAGTCTCTAACCTGATAGATGGTAAATGCCTAAGTAGGATGGACGAGTGTGTTCAGGGATAGAAGTGGAGTCCGCTGGGAGAGGAGGGGATGCTCAGGGGACAGCGTGGGTGGGGTGGGTCGTACCTGGTTTCCTTGCTAGCTCCCCGTTCACTGTCCCGAGTCCCAACCTCCCTTCCTCCTGTCCTCCTCATGTGGGCTGTCTAAAACACACTTCGGGTCCGAGGCTAGGGGCTCTGGGCCATGTCTGGAACCATGCTCCTATCTGAATGACGCCAGGTGTCTCCCAGGAAAGTATGAGTCCTGAGATTTCCCAGGAAGCAGAGAGAGATTTACTAGAATCCAGTCCACATTCCCACCCAACTCCCTGATGACTAAACCCTGTACTTGGCAGGAACATGGTACAGTTTTAAAGTATGTAGCCTCTGACCTGGGACACAGGAAAGGGCCTTGAGTCATAAGGGTGAGACCCCCTTCACTTATTACAGCTGCTAACTAAGCTAACAACTCACGGTCCAATAATCCAACAACACCTACCACGCAGACCTTGAAGTCGCCTGGCGCTGTCCTAAACCCTTCTGGAATGAGTCAGGGCATGAAAGAAAAAAAAAAGAAACGTTAAAAAGAAAAAAGAGAGGGGAAAGGGAGAAAGAAAGGACAATAAGAGGAAGAGGTGATAGGGGAGGAAGAAAGGCAAGAAGGGAGGGAGAGAAGGGAGGAAGGGGGAGGCAGGAAGTCACTTCCTGGGCTCAAGACCAAGCCCTGTCTTCACCCCGCCCTTTCAGAAAGAAGGGGTTTCAGCTGCCTTCTGTGTGGACACTATCTCCAGGAACCTCCCTCCCCTCCTCTGAAAAATGAGGGTGGGGTGCTGAACTCGATGGTGTGAGCCCACCTCCAGCTTCACTGTTCATCCCTCTAGAAAACTCCTTTTAGACAATTCCCAAATCTCTTTCTCCCTCCCCCTCATTCTTCTCCTCGCCCCACCTCCTGTCATTAAAAGGACATGCCCTGCCAATTCCTAACCAAACCCCAAAACAGGGCTGGAGGTGACTGAGGGTCCGAGCACAGGCCAAGCAAGGAGAGGGCCACCAGGCAAAGGCTCACCTGTAGGACGAGGCCACCAGGTAGCAGAGCAATACTGACCTTAGACCCGGGCCTGCTCTTGCCAGACCCAAGGCCCTAGCTGGTATGCAAGAACAAATGCCAGCATTGATGAGTCCCCCAGCTTCCCCAAGACTCCTCTCCTCTTTTCCCAGGGGGGCGAGAATGGGGTCTAGAGCTCCTGAAGCCCAGACCTGGAAGGTTGCCCAAGCTGGTTGCCTGGGCCACACCCCCCTCCACCCCACCCCCACCGTATCTGAGCGTGAATAACCTGGGGCCCAGAGCCTAGCCAAAGCCAATCTTATCTTCCTCCTTATGAGACATATCTCATTCTTTCATCTGAAAATGAAGAAGACAATACCTACCTCTCAGCGGTGCCTGGGGAATGATACCAAATAACTTTAGTGTTTGTTGAAGCTGAGTCCCCTCTACCTGAGCCAGGAAAACGTGTGATTTTCTAGCATTTTAATTTTCTCTCTTTTTCTTGAATTGCCTCATTCAATGTAGCGCAAGAGTCCCAATACAATTATGAATAAAAATAATGACTCCGGCCACATCCTGAGTTCCCCGGAGGTAGGCACCCTGCTGAGGGTTTATGTTTTTGTATGGATTCTCTCATTTACATGTTTTCACATTTATTGCTTCATTTTCTATTCCTACAACCCATTTTATACGTGAGAAGACAGACTCTTAGAAGTTACTGTGCCCAGTTTCACAGAGCTGAGAAGACTCTCCCTTTATGAGTGGCCTTAATCATAATGTAATTTTTCATTTCATCTCGAAATCACGGTGATGAACTCTGAAGCTTTGCCCCCCAACTCCTGCCTCTCTCCACTTAAACCGGCTCTGAGAAGTCTACACAGTGAGCAATACTACACTTGATCAACACGCATTTAAATGCCCACTCTGTGGGGCGCCTGGGTGGCTCAGTTGGTCAAGGGTCCCACTTTGTCTCAGGTCATGATCTTACAGTTCACGAGTTCGAGCCCCACGTCGGGCTCTGTGCTGACAGCTCAGAACCTGGAGCCTGCTTCGGATTCTGTGTCTCCTTCTCTCTCTGCCCCTCCCCTGCTCGCTTGCCCTCTCCCTTTCTCTCTCTCTGAAAAGTAAAAATAAACACTAAACATTTTTTTAAAAAAATAAATGCCTAAAAATAAATGTGTTAGGTACTGTGCTAAGTCACACAGACCAAAAGTATGTCTACTGCCCCTGGGAGACCCAAAAGAGTCACGGTGACATACAAAAAAGGAGTCACGGGCTGTGCAGAGAATGCTAAGTGCACATGGAAAACAGTGATCCATTCTACCTAACGGGTTTCTTTTTTGTTTTTTAATGCTACAGAGACCAGGGAGGTGAAGCATGAAAGATAAGCAGCAAAGAGTGGGAGATTTTTAGGAAGGTAGGTTAGTTCCCAGATTTCTGGCTTAGGCAACTGCGTGGAGCCTAGAAATGCAGGCGGGTGAGGACCGATGCCAAGCGTGGTCGTGTGGAATCTAAGATGAATATGGAACGTGCAACTGGAGGCATCCAGAAAGGACAACACAAAGTCCTCCTGAGAGTTTACTCCGGGCCACACATTCCTGCCTTCTCACAACAACCCTATTATTATGTCCCCTTTCTGCAGTTGAGGCACAGAGAAATTAAAATAACTTGCCCAAGATCTCATGGCGCTTAGAAGCCAGGCTCCAGCACCTGGTTGTGCTGACCCCCTCTGCACTTAGACATGCAAGTCTGAGGCTCCGGAGAGGTTTGGGCTGTAAGTACAGAGTGGGCCTAGAGGAGGTATCTGAAGCCTTGGGAGGAGAACAAGATCACACTGGGAACAAGTACGGCGGGTAGGGGGCCCAGGGCAGAACCAGGGGAACACCATCTCCCCAACGCAGCGGTCGACAAAAGATGGTTTAAAACTTGATCAGGGATTGGGGCGCCTGCGTGGTTCAGTTGGTCGAGCGCTCGGTTGATTTCTACTCAGGTCACAATCCCAGGGTTGTGGGATGGAGCCCTGCATGGGGCTCTGTGCTGAGCGTGGAGCCTGCTTAAGATTCTCTCTCCTTCTGTCCCTCTCCCCTGCTCATTCTCTCTCTAAAATTAAAAAAAAATTTTTTTTTTTCTAACGATCAGGGGTTGGTAAAAAAACAATCATCATAATAAGCCTGAGTGGACTGGTTTCCCAGAAGCCAAGGAGCAGCTTCAAAAAAAAAAAAAAAAAAAAAAAAAAAAAAGTGGTCTGTAAGGGGAACAAAGAAGGGAAGGCTTGGGAAGGGATCTTTGAATTAACATATTAGCACCTTATTGTCTGTTATAACAGATTCAGTTCCAGAGCTTCATGGCTTTTCTCCAACTGGTCCTCCCAACCCTTCCTAACTCCCGGCCCCACCTCCATGCAAGGCAAACCAATCTTCCAAGAGTATTTCTATCCAGAAGGGGATTGTGACAAAGTCCTGCTTTTTGCCTCAGCACGTGCATTGTTCTCCCAACCAGAAAGACCCTTCCCCTCCTCTTCACAATCCATTTACCATATTGCTTTGAAATATAACTCAAAACTTACCCCTATCTTGAGGTAATAATAATTTAATAATAATAATTTTAAAAATTATTAGTCCCATCTCATTCTAAATGTATTCTAAACTCTCGTCATAGTTTTTGCGATTAAGTATTTCTTGGTACTCAAGTTTTTCCACATATATGTTTTATACAACACATTAATATCAATGCTGACTCAACTATCAGATAACAAGCTTTTTTTGTTTTTTTTGTTTTTTTTTTTTTATTTATTTTTGGGACAGAGAGAGACAGAGCATAAACGGGGGAGGGTCAGAGAGAGAGGGAGACACAGAATCGGAAACAGGCTCCAGGCTCCGAGCCGTCAGCCCAGAGCCCGACGCGGGGCTCGAACTCACAGACCGCGAGATCGTGACCCGGCTGAAGTCGGACGCTTAACCGACTGCGCCACCCAGGCGCCCCATAACAAGCTTTTTAAAGGAAACAGCAAACTTTCTATTTGTTGGTATTCTCCTCACTACATGCTCTGCACAGGGGTTGCTGAGCAAATGTTTTGGACTAAGACTGGCCACTGAATATCTACTCAAAGCAAGTTATTTATTGGCAAGTGTGAGTTAATGGGGAAGAAGAATTTTGGAAGATGAATACAAGCTGATGCTTATCCTCATCTTTTTATCTAGGCTGAATTCTAAGACAAGGGTGGAGTCTCAAGGGAATGTCTCTGCCCATGATGAAGGATTAGTTATAAGTGGAAAGTGTCTACAGGGAAATCTCCAGGATCCCCTGTTCTGGGTAGTCATCCTAAATCTGATGACATAAAAGTGATTATGGCATCAGTTTATGAATAACCTCTGAATAACATCACTGAATTGAGTTCCTTTTGTAGTAACTGAGAGAAAATAAGTTACCTTACCACCGTAGGCAGATCTAAACAAGCATAACTACAGTGTATATCCCAGTTTCTTTACTTTCGGGTAGTTCCCTGGAGACATTCCATACCATCTCCCTCCATTCTAAACAAAGCATATGAACTTTAGATTTCTGTGAAATAAATTGCTGGAATATAAAATACTAGAAATCTTTAAAAGAAAATAATATTTTGAGTGAAACTTCCAAATATTTTAGGCCCAGGATTTTAAGAAATAAAATTTCCAGAAAATAGGTGGATAAAGTAAAGTCCATACTGGTAAACCAGCTCACAGCTCTCAAAGATGCCTTCTTCTAAATATTTTATATATAAAAATAACATATTCGTGTTCAATCCAACAAGTCCCAAGCTAAACTTATCATCTTTCCTTACAAGCCTGTATTTCTAAGTCCTAAGAATGGCATGACCACTCACTTAGCACCCTACTCGATCTAAAGATACAACACAGACTACCTAATGTGGGAAAAGATTGAGAGAGCAGACCATGTGACCAAAAATTATATGGCAATAGCAAGCAACAATTATTACAATAAATGTAAATGGTAACTTTTTCACTTTGAAAAAAGAAAAAACAAAGGCAAAATATAAATAAACACAAAAATAAGCAATAAGAAATAGTGTTTCTTTAGCAGGTATTATGTATCAAGTACAAAATTAAATAGCTTGCTGAAGGTTAGAAAATTAAGTAAGAGGTGAAGTATTAATATCACACAAAGTTTAGTTAAGGCAAAAAGACATTGTAGGAACTAAAAAGCTTACTTTATAATCATTAAGGATACTCCACATTGAAGATACAACTATCATAAACTTCTACGCACTAAATAACATAGCACCAAAATACATAAAACAAAAGCTACTGGAAATACAAGGAGAAATTAAAAGAAATACTATAGTTATAGGAGATTTTAATATTTCTAGGAGACTTTCATATTCTTTATCAGTCCTTGGCAGATGAAATACAAGAGTAATAATACGATAACTTTTTATAAATGTTCTATGGACACTTTAATTGAAATAGTCTCTATGTTCTTATTAGATCTCCATTGTTAATCATATAATTCCGATCGTCTGTATCTGTGATCAGCAAACGTTTTCTGCAAAGATCCAAATAATAAGTAGTTTAGGGTTTGCAGGGCTGAAAGCAGCCATACATAATGCATAGAAAAATGAGTATAGTTGTGTTCCAATAAAACTTTATTTGCAAAAAGAGGCAGTGAGCTGTGTTTGGCCATGGAACTAGTTTACCAACCCCTTTCTATATGATTGCTTCTGTTGAAATGGTTATGAAATATTTACAAAAACAGCATGTTTTAAACCACAAAAAAATCTGAAATTCTAAAATAAGAAACATACAGATTATGTATTCTGACCACAAAGCAATAAATACAGAAATAAAAGTAGAAACAAATACACCAAACTGCTCAGAAAATCTGAGATCCTTCAGATGAAAATACTATTCAGTTCATTGTTTTTTAAGGTCCTAATATACCAGCACATCATTTCCTGTCCATTTCCTCAGCTCAGTCTGGGTTTTAAACAGAACTGGACCTGAAGGCAAACTTCCAAAATGAGAAAAACGAAATCACAGTCAAAATTCATCTTCAATTTTCACTAAGTAGTGGAACACTAAGAAGCAAACTCCAAAGAAGATTCCCAAAGGGACACATGCAGATACAGAGGGGCTAGAATCTCAGCCATGGGAAGGAGATGGGGGCCTTGCCTAGACCCCTTAGGAGGAACTCAAGGCCCAGGCCCTGGCCTCCTCACAGCTGCAGGTTCCCGCAGAGCCTGGATGAGAAATCAGTCTTCTGACTCAAGACTGAGCGCACTTCCCAGAAATGTCATGCTCATTCCTATCTGCCCTCTGAGCACACATCTGGCCATATCCTCAGAGGAGCCTTTCTGCTTCCCAGGTAACGCCGCTGCTGACTGTTCCTTTCTGTCATTCCATCCCTCTCCTAGTGATAGCCAGCACACAGACCTGGAGGGGGGAGACCTGACCCCCATTCTCAACCCTCCCATGGGTCCCAGCCCAATGTATCTGAAGTGGTTCAAGTATTGCCCTTCAGGAGTGAGCCCACATTGGTGTCTGATTCAATTGAACCCTTCAACAGGTGTGGCCTTTACAAACCCTCTAAGGAGAAAAATCAGCCTGGAAACAAGCCAGGAACAGAAAAGCCTTCCAATTCTTTGGTCCTAAGCAGGCTTTCTCTATTACTAGCCCTATGTTACCCCCACCCCCCACCACCACCACACACACACACACCCTTCCCCCAGTAGATATTTAAGGGAGTATCTTGGACAGCTTTGGGGCCATACCTGGGTCCTATCTAGTTGTTGCCAGAAAGTGGGCTGTTATTGGATATTCAACTTCCATCAGCCCCAAGGTTCCTGAGCAACTCAAAGGACAGCCAGGGAAGGAGAGCTGTGGGACTGACAGCCTGACACTCTCATCAAGAGAAGGGGTGGCTTCAACGATCTGCTTCCGAAAATTCACAAGGGTCTGCTTGTTGTGAAAGGAGAACACAAATCAAAACCTTTCAGTACCTGAGTGAAGTAGCAGCTGTCACTATGTCCCTCCTCCTACCTCCCTCCACCCCCAACTCCCAACCCTCTCCACCCCCAATCCCATCCTCTAAAAATCGGTCTCCTTTTCTCTTCCCTAAGTGTGATCCCCAAGCTGCCCACGTGCCCAGCCAGGATTCCACCTGCTAGGAGTTTGTAAACGTGTCTGAGCACAAATATTATCCCGACTAATTTTTTTGCTCTCCGCCTCTTTCTCAGCCTGAGAACCTCAGGGCGGGGATTCTGAGTTCAGTTAACCAAACTAGAGAAATTCCATTCTTGGGATTTTTTTTCTCACAGCCAGCTGTAGTCCATTACCAGGAGTTCTCTTTTCTTGTATCCCACCCCTCCCAACGCCGCACTCCCCCAAGGATTTAAATCTGGAGGCAGAGGGCGCCCCGGGCCGCGTGCCTCACTCACCCTTCTGCCCTGGCCGTGGCGTGTGAACTTGGGCTGCTTGTTTCGCGCGCGTCGGAGGCGGCACAGGAGCCCCTAGCTGCTGGAGAAGCCCGCAGGCAGCTATCCCGCCCTCGCAGCGCTGAGCGGTTATAAAGGCAGCCGTCGCCGGAGGGAGGGAGCAAGCGAGGGGGTGAGCAGAGGGACACGGGGCGGGAGAGGGTCAGGGGGAGAGGACACGCCTATTCCAGTTCCGCGGCACTGCATGCTGTTATGAAAATAAAGTCCCCGTGCCAGGGTATGAACCAAAAGTCGCCTGACGTCAGCGGCACAGTCACCCTTGAAGCGGGTGGGGGGGGGTGGTTTGGACAGGAGGAACCACCCCCCGGGCCCCCGCCTGGCGCATCCAAACTGCTGCGGGACGCGCGCACGGGCAGGTCCCAAGGCCCCGGGGGGAAAAGTGGCCAGAGGGGACCTCTCGTTATCGTCCCGCAAGCTGTCACGTCCGGGTTGGGGGTGGGGGAGAGCCACACCCGCCCTCCCCGCCGGGCACCCCTCTCCGACAAGGGCCTGGGCCAGCCAGGTCGTGGCGCCTGGGTTAGCTCCTGGGTCCCACGGCCGGCGCGTGCGCGCGCGTGTGTGTTAAATAGGAAGGAGAGCTGACCTCCAGGTGGCCCTTCCTGCCGTGGTGCGGGAGAAGTTCGATTTCCTCACCTTTCCTCTTAGCTTAGCCTATCACTCTCCCCCACCAGTGCAGGATGGGAAGCCAGGCGGGGCAAGGAGGTGACCGCTCTCTCTGGCGCCCCAGCCAAAGCCAGGTCGAAACCAAGGAAGATTCCTCGGGGTCCGGAGTCAGCTCCGCGAACTCCACCTGTCGAACTGTCCTCAGATGGGCAGCATTAGTGCCGTCCCAGGGTGGAGACCTCACTATCTCTGTACTTCCCTAACTACCTCTCTAAAAGCCTTGACCAGGCAGGTTGATGAGAATGGGGACGCCAGATAAAATTATGAAATAAAGGAATTTGCCTTTGGTGTCCGGTTCCGCCTCCCTCGCTGCCCACTCCTCTTCCATTATCAAGCCAATCCTACTGAAACTTGTCTTTGTTTACTTGTCAAACAATCCTTGAGTGGCTACCCCTCAGTGTCAAGGCTCAGGCAAGGCTCTACCCCAAAGCCTTGGGGGAGGGGGAAGTTCTGTGCTTTTAAGGTGTCCATTGGCACTCCTGGTTACTATGCATGTGAATTAACAGGAAGGTCTAGGGCTCCCCAGCTTTGTCCTCACACCCCAAGTTACCAGGATCTAATGGGCTTTTAAAATGTGACTTTATTCGGTTTAATTTCACTCCCAAGAATCCACAGCCAATGTCTTGAGTCTTGGAACATTTTCCTTGAGACCTGCAGCCCGGGGGGCTGCAAGGACCACCCACTCCTCTCCCCAGACTCACAGGGTGTGGGGGCAGGGGAAGGGGCAACTGAGAGCCTGGTGGAAATGACAGTGTATTTTCGTGTGTACCATTTGCTAAGTGAGACCTTCTCTCGAGACCTCTGTCTTCTTGTGTTTAAGGAGGAAGTTGGACTAGACCAGCCTTATCCAACAGATCTACCATTCAAGTGACAAATGCAAGCCACATATGTAAAGTTAAATTTTCTAGCAGCCAAGGTGTGAAGAGCCCCTAGTCCAGGGAAATGGGGCTCAGCCACAAAAGGGGCTGCCCCCTCCCACGTTTGTGAAGAATCTGGTGCTAATCCATGCCTAGAGGACCTGCTTCTAGGTCAAGGTTTCATACACAGAGAAGCTTCATTGCTGCAATCTACTGAAAGTCAGCCCTCCACACAAAGGTTTGTAAAAATAATAAGTAAAAATAAATACAAAATAAAAAATTTTCTAGAAGCCATATTAAAATAAGTAAAAAGGGGGGACACCTGGATGGCTCAGTCGGCTCAGTATCCAACTCTTAACTTTGGCTCAAGTCCTGATCTCACAGTATGTAGTGAGATCCAGCCCCTGTCAGGTTCACATGGAGTGTGGAGCCTGCTTAAGATTCTTTCCCTCTGCCCCTCTCCCCCACCCCCACGGCTTGTGCTCACTCTCTGTGTGTAAAATAAGTAGTAAAAAGGGGGGATTGATTTTAATAATTTAACCCAAATAGATCCCAAACATCATTTCAGTATAATCAAGCTTTTACAAAAATCTCAGTAAGCTAACTTACATTCTTTTGTTTCAAGCTAGGTCTTCAAAACTTCAGTGTATATATCACCCTTAGCACTTGGGAGTTTGGAATAAACACATTGCAAGTGCTCAGAAGCCCCGTGTGGCTAGAGGCAGCTGAGGCATTTTAGGACCCTGAATCACCATGCCTCCAGGTGAGGTTGGTGATGTCCAGAAAAAGCCGTCAGGTCCAGGAGGGAGTCAAATCAGAGAGAACGTGTCTTCGGGGATTTCTTCCCCTTTTCTTGTCTTCCCTGGGACAAGAAACTCCGGGAAACCTAATGAGCCGGGGATGAGGGCATTTTGTTTTTCCTGTTGCTTTCTTGTTCTCTCGGTGACATCTGGCAGGCTGTGCGTGTGGAGCTTTGTGGGGAAAAGCTGCCCTTGATCGCCTGCACCCACTATTCTTCACTCTTTTAGTGTTCGTTTAAATTCCAGCTAGTTAACACACAATATAATGTTAGTTTCAGGTGTACAATTCAGTGTTTCAACACCTGCATCCAACACCCCGTGCGCATCTGGACAAGTGCCCTCCTTAATCCCCATCACCCATTCAGCCCATCCCCCACCCACCTTCTGTGGGTGGGACCATGAGTCTATTCTCTACAGTTAAAAGTATGTTTCTTAGTTTTCCTGTCCCCCCCCCACCCCCATGATCTTTTGTTTCTTAAATTCCACAGTATGGAGGTTCCTCAAAAAGTTAAAAAACAGAACTACGCTTTGATCCAGCAATTGCACTACTAGGTATTTACCCCAATACACCCATTATTATTCACTTTGCCACTGACTTCAGAGTTCCCTCCTTGTTCAGTTACCACGGTGTCTTCTACTCCCTGCTTTTAACTTCTTTTTCTCCTCCCATCCCTTTATCAATTCACCAGCCCAGCAGCCGGCCTGGACACCGCAGAACACAAAATTTAAGGAAGCACTTAGCCCCGAGAGTGAGTGCCTCCTTAAATTGTGAGCCCCTGAGAGTAAGACTTGCTTACCTCCTCTAGCCCCAGCCCTGTCCCAGTGCCCCAGAATCCCCTGGGGTCTGGTTGGGGGCCAGGGGGGTCGAAGTGAGTAGGAGGGTGGAAAAGCTTAGTAATTTTGAGATGCCCCTGATGGAGACAGGTTGGGGGCCAGTAGAGGAAATAATTCATTTAGTAGGTCTCTTTTCCTACTAAAACTGTCTGGAGAACAAGGTTGAAGGCCCTTGGAAATCAATAGAAGAAATGGTATAAAGGGTGTCTGGAGACTCAGGTATGACTCCAACTCTAGTTAGCCTCCTTTGAGTGTTACCTGGCTTCAAGTGACAGGTAGCATTGTTAAGGGACACAGAAGGGAAGCTCACATGACTGGAAATGAGGTGAGAAGAGAGAGCCTCATAATAAGGGTGCCTTGTTCCCCCAAAAGAGAGGCTGGTCTGATGCTGGGGAGGACCTTCGTTCAGCTGCAAGGCCGGCAAGGGGTCATTTTCCATGGGATGGGCCCAGGTCAGCCTCCGTCTGGGTGTCCCAGCGCCCAGTCCCTGCTGACACCTCCCTTCCCTACCCCACCGCCCAACATCGCCATGATCCTCACTCTTGATTGCAGGAATAAACCAGGAACCAGCAGCGCCCTGGTCCTGGCCCTTTACCAAGGGAATTGTAATTACTGTTTGGAATTCAGGACTGCTCAGGCCCAGAGCTCCCCTTTCTTTCCCTTTACTTCTTCATTCGCAAGATAGGAAGGTGCCACCCGTTCCCCCTCCCTGGCCTCGATTAAATCTCACTTAATTTAACTTCACTGAAGCACCTGAGTCAGTTGGAGAAAAGGACAGGGGGATTTTGCTCTAATGGAATTGACTAGTGACCCACAGCTCCCACTCTCCCTGTGAATAGTGGCTTTTCCATTCAATCGCTAAATGATACAGGAGGCATTGGAGAGCCAGCTATGTACCAAGCACTGTAGGGAATATAATACAAGTATGAGAAACAGCCTCCTTGGTCTCTGTCCCCTGAAGGGAATTTCCAAGTTTATTCAGCCATTTAGCAACGGTGGGTGATCTTGTGTATGGCTGGGGTGGGGGGGGGGGCGGGGGACTCAAAAGATAACTGCCTCTATGTTGCTCAGTTTGGCAGGGAGGTAGCCAGTAAGGAAACAAAAGCAATGCATTGTGTTAGGTGTCACATGGGAGAAATACCCAAGGACCACAGCTGGGCACAAAGGCCCCAGGTAGCACCCCCCACGGCATTCAGCGTAGCTCTCACCCGGGGGAGAGGCTTCAAGGGTGAGTGAGAGCTTTTCACATGGAGAGGGAAGAGGGCTGAGGAACAGGGAGTGCGTTCCAGCACGGAGGGAACAGAATTTGCCAAGGCACAGAGGTGTGTGACAGCCGTGCCCATTAGTAGATTGTGAGCACAAAGCGTGGGCAGTGGGGCATGAAGTGGGACAAGTAGACAGCGGCCAGACTGAGCGTGGAGTCCCAGACTCCTCTTTTTTTTTTTAAAGTTTATTTATTTATTTTGAGAGACAGAGCTTGTGGGACAGGGGCAGTGAGAGAGGGAGAGAATCCCAAGAAGGCTCCACACTGTCAGCACAGAGCCTGCTGTGGGGCTCACGCTCACTAACTGCAAGATCATGACCTGAGCCGAAGTCAGACACTTAACGGACTGAGCCACCCAGGCGCCCCGTCGCAGATTCATCTTGGAAGCAGAGGTCACTGAGGCGTGAAGGAGGGGACCGACCTGAGATGTGTGAGATGGACAAGCCACTCCAGTGGCCCTAAATCCAGTGACTTGTGTCTTTATAAAAAGGAGACGTGGAGAGAGCAGACCCAGAGGAGACTGAGAAGAAGGCCGAGGGAGACGGGCAGAGCCCGCACTTTAACTGCCACAGGCCAAGAACACCAAGGGTAACGACAACCGCCAGCAGCTAGGAGAGAGGCGTGGGATAGTTCTTCCCTTGGAGTTCCAGAAGGAGTGCCTGCCAGTACCTGGATCGCAGACTTTTAGCCTCCAGAACTGGAAAGAATAAACTTCTGTTGTTTTCAGCCACTCGGTTTGCGATACTTTGTTCAGGCAGCCCTGGGAAATTAATACACCCCTGCGACGTAGGCCGTCTCGTGTCTGCCGTGGGGTTCTGTGAACTGCTACGAGGAGCCTGCCTAGCGCCGTGGGAGTCTCAAGGGCTTCATGCCGAAGTGGCCTTGGTCTCCCCTTCCCACCGCCACCAGGTAGAAGGGAGAGAGGTGGAATGCGCACAGGGTAAACATGTGTGGCTCCGGAGAGATGACACTTGAAGCCTCGGAATGCAGCCTGCGGGGAACCAGCGCTCGTGTCTGCCTGCCTCCCGTCCCTAGTTAGGCGGCAGTTGGAAATGCCACGGTCACGGCCCAGACTTCCCCACTCTTTCAGGGGTTGGCTTGAATGTCGTGCTCCTACTCAGGGCCCTAATTCGGAGGAAAGTTATGAGCCAAGGCTGCCATGCTGACACCAGAGCGGCACTGCCGGTAACCCCAAGGCTGGGTTAGAGAATCTCGTCCCATCAAGTGCCCAGGCTGGTTAGTGGCCTGAAACCCAATGCAGCTCCAGGAGTCTGCACCTTCCACCCAGTGGATTTGCCTGACCTCTCCTTCTCCTCTCTCATTCCTTTCTCCCTCCTCCCTTGCGTTCTCCCCGTTCTCCCTCTCTCCCTCCCTCTCCCTTCCTCCCCCCTTTCCTCTCTCTCCCTCTTTCTCTCTCCCAGTCTCCCTCTCTGTTTCTCTCTCATTCTCTCCCTCCCTCCCTCCCTCTCTCCTCCAAATAAGACCTGGCCTGAATCCCACTAATAGATCAAGAGCCCGTTTCCTCTTGAAAGAAGGGAGCCCACGACATCTAATTCACGGTGTTGTCATGAACATGGACTAGAATTACATCTCGCGCCTAGGAGGGATTCAGTAATACTCATTTACTCACTCTTGGATTTCTGGCACTGAAGGCAGGAAGGCTGCTCCTTGAGTCTGTACGTGACAGACAAGCAAACTGGTGATGCTGGCAAAACCGCCTTTCGGCGCCCTGCCTTTGTCAGGCTTCCCCCTCACTTCCTGTTACCCAAATGTTCTTGTACTTTCCGTATGTGGCTCGAGCAAAAAAAAAAAAAAAAAAATCATTCAGACTAAAGTGTTACAGGACTGCCAGGATTACAGTACTTTCTATGTAATAGAATGGCCTGCTATTTTCACTCGGCAGTAAAAAGGAACAAACCACTGATACATGCAACACCATGGATGAATCTCAAAAACATGTCAAGCAAGACAATAAAGAGTACCTACTGTATGCTTCCAGTTGTATAAAATTCTAGGGGTGCCTGCATGGCTCAGGTGGTTAAGCGTTGGACTCTTGATTTCAGCTCAGGTCATGATCTCACGGTTCATGAGTTCGAGGTCCTCATCCGGGCTCTGAGCTCACAGCGCACAACCTGCTTCAGATCCTCCGTCTCCCTCTCTCTGCCCCTCCCCCCCCCAAAAGAAATAGATGTTTAAAAAAAATTTTTTTAATTCTAGAAGAGGTGGAATTTGTCTATGATGACAGAAAGCAGATCAGTGCTTGTTCATGACCAAGGGTACTTGCTGAGGATTCCCACGAGGGAATGTTTTGGGGTAATGGATGTGTTCTAGTCTCTTCATCATGGTGGTTGTTACCCAGCGGTATGCCTTTGTCAAAACCAGCAAACTGTGCCCTAAAAAAATTGAATGCATTTTAGGCCTTTTGAAGAGGTTGATGCTTGGGGGGCACCTGGGTGACTCAGTCGGTTAAGCATCTGACTTCAGACCAGGTCATGATTTCATGGTTTGTGGGTTCAAGCCCCACATCAGGCTCCGTGCTGACAGCTCAGAGCCTGGAACCTGCTTCTGATTCTGTGTCTCCCTCTCTCTCTGTTTCTCCCTCGCTCACACCCTGTCTCTCTCTTTCTCTCTCTCTCTCTCTCAAAAATAAATAAAAGATTAGGGGCGCCTGGGTGGCTCAGTCAGTTGAGTGTCCGACTTCGGCTCAGGTCACGATCTCGCGGTCCGTGAGTTCGAGCCCCACGTCGGGCTCTGTGCTGACTGCTCAGAGCCTGGAGCCTGTTTCAGATTCTGTGTCTCCCTCTCTCTCTGACCCTCCCCCGTTCATGCTCTGTCTCTCTCTGTCTCAAAAATAAATAAACGTTAAAAAAAAATTTTTTTAATAAAAAATAAAAAAAATAAATAAAAGATTAAAAAAAAATTTTTTTTAAAGGTTGATGCTTAACACTAAAAAACTCATCACTGAGAGTAGAATTCTAGGGCAAGTGAAGATAATAGATCCAGGCCACAGAGGGCATTTCAGGAGAACATCCTGGACTGACAAAAATCTTTCCAGGCATAAGCTATTTTGGAAATGTGGTTCAGACACCCGAATGTTTATAAGACTCTGTGATTACCCACACTCCCACCTGTTTGTTCTTCACTCCCTGATTTGAGACTAGGTTTAATCACGCAACAAATATGTATTAAATATCTCCACATGCCAGGCACTCTCCCAGAAGGTAGGGATTCCACAGTGAACAAGACAAAGTCTGTCCTCGTGGCGCTTACAGTTTAGTGAAGAGAATAATAATGAATAATAATAAGGTAATACATAATAAATAAAACGATAATCAAATAAATAGAGTATGTTAAGCACAGTTGGGAGGAGGGGCTGGAGGAACCGATGCTACTTTATTCACTCTCTGCTGTCGGCACAGAGCCCACTTCAGATCCTCTGTCCCTGTCTCTCTCTGCCCCTCCCATGCTGGTTCCCTCGCTCTCTCAAAATAAATAAATAAACTTCAGGAAAAAAAAAAGGTGACTAGATTCTGAATACATTCTGACGATAAAGGCAACAGAACTCAGTGAATTGAATGTGGGATATGAAAGGGGGGAAAAAGAGTCAAGGATGATTCTAAGGTTTGAGGCTTTGGATATGCAGTTGTCCCTTGTACAACATGGGGGTTGGGGCATCGACTCCCTCCACGGTCAAAAATCCAAGTATAACTTTTGGCTCCCTCCAAAACTGAACTGCTAATAGCCTACTGTTGACCAGAGGCCCTACCAAGAACATAAACAGCCGATTAATACGTATTTTGTATGCTATGTGTATTCTATACTGTATTCTTATAATAAAGTAAGCTAGAGAAAAGAAAATGTTACCAAGAAAATCATAAGGAAGAGAAAATACGTTTACAGTACTGTGTTTATTGAAAAAATCCTTGTAGAAGTGGACCCGTGTGGTTCAAAGTGGTGCTGTCCGAGGGTCAACTGCAGTTGAAAAGAAAATCCTTTTGGTACATGTGTTTTCAAGAAACAACTAGGGCCCTTATTACTAAATTATTCTCTAAACTAAATGACCATGGTTTGAAAATAAAAATGAAAAAGTGTAGGCTACGAAACAGCTTTGTGCCACACCCAGCTGGAAGAGGCAATTTCAAAAATATAAAGACTTAAGGGGCACCTGGCTGGCTCAGTCAGTGGAGTGTGCAACTCTTGATCTCAGGGTTGTGAGTTCAAGCCCCATGTTGGGCGTGGTGCCTACTTACAAAATAAATAAAATTTGGGGTGCCTGGGTGGTGCAGGCGGTTAAGGGTCCAACTTGATCTCAGCTCAAGTCACGATCTCGGCTCAGGTCATGATCTCACGGTTCGTGAATTCGAGCCCCACATCAGCTCTGTGCTGATGGTGTGGAGTCTGCTTGGGATTCTGTCTCTCCTTCTCTCTGCCTCTCCCCTGCGTGTGCCCTCTCTAAAAATAAATAAACTTTAAAAATAAATAAATAAATACTTAAAATATATATATAAAGACTTAAATATGGAAATTTCTGAGACATAAATGTTTATGGGGTCAGCTGTGAGATGAATATTTGAAACTGGGATGATCCCATAAAGTGCCATAAACCACCAACTGTTTCTAACAGAATTTTAGAAGCACTTTCTCATTGATTCTCAAAAGAATCATGCAATTATAAATTATTTCTTGGTCAAGCCACTTGCACCATCATGGCTGAGCCAGGCGAACTGGAACACTTGCATAGTGAAGCAGTTGTTTGGTGACACAGTCAGATATTAACACTTAGAAACTCACATGAAGTGTGTCAGTCCCTAGAGTGGTTTAGAATAAGTCGGTCATTATTTAGCCAAGGGGGGAAAATGTAGCAGGAACATCAGTGATAACTTTTTCCACATTGTTTTTATCCTCTCTGGTGCCATCTTCCACAAGTTTAAAGTCATCAGGGTTTTCTTCACAAGTGTTTACAAGCGATGACTCATGGAGAGTCCAGTACAGAACCACAAATTCTCTCCTCTGCCTTTAACCCACAACATTTATCTCCCAGCAAATAAAAAAAGATGAGAAAACATTTCTACTCACATAGATTGGGACCACTCCAGAGTTTCAACTTAGGAAGACACAGAAGGCCTTTATTTCTAAAACTGTTTTCAAATTAATGAACTTCCCAAATGCCCCAATCTCCCTATGTCCCTGATTTGGTAGGCTTGGCTAAGACCCATAGAAGAAAAAGGACTTGCTCAAAATTTACTTGATGAGACAGTGGAACTGAGAAAAAAATACTCCTACCAAGATAAGAAGGTCAGTAAATAACGTCCATTCTCCTGAGTGCGGGAGAAATATTTGGCTTTCCAATACAAGTTGGTCTGAGGTTTTGAAAATACATATATTCTTTAACACAGCCTCCATCACGATTTCCTGAGTCAACAGAAGTAATAATGAATCACCTGAGGGGAGAAACTGGTAAGAACCAAATGCTGATTGAAGGCCTATTTTGTGTCAGAGCCCCTTTCAGCACAAAAGCACTAAGGAGACCGATCCATGCATCCATGCGTTCTCTCAATAAACTCATACAGAACAGCTATTATGTGTCAGGTGTGTGTAGTGTTTCAGATGAAACAGAGACAATGAATAAAAGGACTTTGTCCAAATCAATAAATCACCTTTGCATCAAAATGCCCTCAGTCTCCTCTCTTGAGTTGGAAAATCAGCAGATTATCAACAGATTATCCTTATCGCCTGTTCCTTTAGTTGCTAAGTTTATTCAGTGTGTTGGTGGGGGACCCCAAGGAATGTGGCCAAAAAGGCTGCGTCCCCTGGGTGGTGGGGTACAATGAGAGGGGTCCCCAGTCTGCTATCCAGTCCCAGGCCACATCTGAATTTGATTCTGGTCTCATGCCAGAGATGGTCCAATGGCTCCAGTGGACACAGGAGACTAATTAACTGACTAATTCCAAGGACAACACGGACCAAACCAGAGTGAAACTCCTGTGGAAAGATTCTGGGCTGGCAGTCAGGGCACACCCCAGGGCCCGCCAGCAGGGACAAACTGCCGTGGCAACTCCCAAGCCACCCTAGCCGGTGGCAGGTAGAGAGCAGAACAAGGATGCCATTGGGCCCATCACTTGCCTGCCAGCCATTTCCTTATTTCTCTTGTGCTACCCAAACCACAACTGTTTGAAACACCCTTTCAAGAAACTGATGGGTGTGACCTTGGGAGGGAACAGTGTAAATAGGCACTGACAAAGGTGAGTATTGAGAAAAGAAGATGATTTTAAGGGAAAATGGGAAAAGACACAGCCACCTTGGTCTTGTTAAAGATGAGGGCCCCAGATGTCTCTGGGTAAGAGTTTCCCCAAACTAAGGCTTGTCCTAGATCCCCTGGGAAAGAACTTCTGAAGTGAGACCTAAGAGACCTAGGAAAAGTTTATTTTCCCATTGTAAAGAAATATGGCTCTCTTCCCACAAAATAACTGTGTGTGTGTGTGTGTGTGTGTGTGTGTGTGTGTGTGTGTGTGTGTATGTGTGTGTGTGTGTGTTACATACATCTGTGCTATACAATGTTGAACTATTAATATTTGGGGGTATGGGTAGCACTTGGCATAATGTGTTTGGCCCACAATAGACATCAGTAAACAACAGCTGTAGGTGGGAATAAGCTTGACCAATGATAAGCCTGAAGTTCAGAGAGACAAAGGGACATGGTTTAGGTCCCAAATCTAGTTAACTGGGGAGTCAGGACTAGAACTCAGGTCTCCAGACTCCCCTTCCAGGCAGCCAGCTATTTAACACCCTAAACCCACTTCATGACTTATTGAAGGATAACAAGACAGTGAACTCTTTTACATTCTGCATTTTTACTCCCCCACACACACAAAAAAAATGGAAGAAATTCCCTTGATATTCTCAAAAACCACCAGCATTCCCCATTTTCTGTAGTGCAGGGGCTCATAAACTGAGGTCCATGGACCACACACACACACACACACACATACAAATACGCACACACACACAAATCAAAGGTGGATTTCAAGTTGAAAGCCCCTCTCCATTGTCAGAAATGTATTCGCATTTTCCTTGAGAAAATGTCCATAGCTTTTGTCACCTTCCCAAAGGTAGTCATGGAGGGATCAAAGGTCAGAACCACAATTAGCCTATGTCTCCTCACACCGTACTTGCCAGTGCAGATCAAGTTTTCTCTGGCTCTCACTTTTAAAACGGTGTCTCTACAAGTGACATAAAGGGTACAGCAGTGATAGACCAACAAAGTTCTGGCTGAGAAATCCAGGATCAGCCTAAGGGATTAACATTTCCCTATTTTGGCATACGATTGGAAACATTTTCTTACAACCAATAATTCTTTCTCTCTCTCTAAAATACATCGGAGAATATTCATAAAAAGGAATAGTTTCTTTTTCCTAAGTTTATTTATTTTGTGAGACAGAGAGTGTGTGCTCAAGGGAGGAGCAGAGAGAGAGGGAGACAGAGAATCCCAAGCCGGCTCTGCGCTATCAGCACAGAACCCAATTTGGGGATCAATCTTACGAACCCCGAGATCATGACCTAAGCTGAAATCAAGAGTCAGGCGCCTAACCAACTGAGCCACCACGTGCCCCAGGAATAGCTTCTTTTTAACCAGTACTATGAATTGGATGTTTGTGTCCCCCACAAACTTCCTATGTTGAAATCCTAATTCTCACACATGACAATATTTGGAGATGGGGGTCTTTAGGAAGTAATTACGGTTAGATGAGGTCATAAGAGTGGGGCCCTCCTGATGGGATTAGTACTCTTTCGAGAAGAGACACCAGAGAATTTGCTTGTGCTCTGTGTGTGTGTGTGTGTGTGTGTGTGTGTGTGTGCACAAAAAAATTGAACTCATGTGAGCACACAGCGAGACGCGGTCTCCTGCCAGCCAAGAGAAGAGGCCTCATGTGAAACCACCTTACCGGCCCCTTGATCTCAAACTTCCAGCCTCCAGATGTGAGAAAATGAACTCTGGTGAGTAAGCCCCCCAGTCTGTGGTGTTTTGTCACACAGCAGCCTGAGCTGACCAATACGAGTTTAGTTCCTTGTTCATGACAATGACCGCTGGCATCCAGAGTATTCAGTTTCCACAGCACATGGGCTTTCTCTGTCTCATTTTGAATCTTTACAGACACCCTTCAAAGCAGATGCCATTTTCCTCATTTTACAGATGAGGAAACTGAGGGGTAGGTGGCCCTCACGTCGTTGGACCTTCAGAAAACAGAGCAGCGCTCACATAGCCCAGCCCCCAGTCCCAGAGGCAGCCCGTCCTTCCTCTGCACCCCTCTGCCCTGGCCTCTTGGCCCAGCACATGACTGACTTTGCAGGGACACTGAGGCTGTGCTCTCTGCCATGTGTTCCCCGGCGAGCTCTGCCCTGGCCTCCCTGCTGGCCTCGCCCCGCTGAGCTCATTTGCAGCTGGTGTTGCCCTGCGGCCCTAAACAGTCTGCTTTTTAGACATTTGGACATTTAGGTTTGGCAGGGGCTGCAGATCCTCCCTTAATTTCCCTTTCCCAAGTGAAAATAGCTGACCAACTGACTTCACTGGGGCCATGCTGGCATCTCTTAGCAAATGTCTCCATTCACAGCCTGTTTTCCATGATTCATATTTGGTGCTATTATTGTATTTCTACACATCCTAAGATGCATAACAGATCTGTCAAATGGTTGTGTCTTTATTTAATAAATAAATAATTAAACCCCCCATTTCTGGGGTTCCAGCTCACCTGTCATGTTCAGGGCTTCTGGTGGACAAGGGCAGGCTAGTCTAGGACAGGCTGGGAAGGGCATGCTCTCAGCCCCGGGTCTCCTGCCCCCAACCCCACTCCTGCCAATGCCACATCCTTCTCCATATCTCCTCTGTTTTCTGAACACCTTCCCACTTCTAATCTGCTCTTTTGTCTGGTTCTGTTCTAAGCCAACACCTGTTGGGCACCTTCTTATTCCAGGCACTGCATTACGTGTTTTATATCCATAATCACAATCATTTTGCACTCCAAGAGGCTGATAAACACATTCATGGCAAGGGATATAGGACAGATAAGGTTTAATAAGTTACCCCTGGGGCACTTTGGTGGAAACTGGATCTACACCAAAGCATGAGGCTGTCACTGTGAATATGAAAGTATTAGTAAGCCAGGTAAGGAAGGAAATGCATGGTTTGGTTTAGTTTGGTAGCCTGGAGATGCTTTCCTGGAAGACCCTGAGTCATGTTATCAGGTGTTCATTCACCTGTTCCTCTTTTGCGAGACTGTTGGCAAATATCAATACTCACTTTGATTCAGCACAATGGTACATATGAAGTACCTACTATGTGAGGGCCTTGTACTACTCTTGCAACACAAAGATCTCTACACAAAGGAGGCCCCTGAACTCCTAAAGCCACAAAAAGTTCATGAATGTCTCTTTACAATTTTCAGGAGAGAAGTTTTGTATCTTCCTGAGATTGTCAAGGTTCTTCGATGCACTAGAGGATAAGAGCGGCTGCTTTACAGAGTTAAATTATAAGGCAAGCCCTCAAATTGTAAGATATTTTGTCAAAAAAAAAGAAAAGAAAAGAAAAACAGAACTAATACATAAACACACACCTAAATGAAGCCCCCTCTCTCTGTTACCATCTGTCATGGAAGCATGCCATGGCCATGTGGAACAGAAGGACCCTGTAGCCACCTTCACTCCCTCCTCTGATGGTCACATGGCATCAGTCTGGACTCTAACAAAAGGAGTGGCTAAGTTATTCTACCTGAGGCACTTGGCTGAACTAGAAGGCTCAGGAGCTGACCCCACTCTGACCCATCTCTTATTTAGCCTTGTCCATTTGGTGTTCATTTATTGTTACTCCTTATAAATCAACTATTTATTTTTCTTGGCTAGGTTTCCCTTCAATGAAAGGAGTTCTCAAGATAAACAATTTTAAGTACACACACACACACACAGAGACATTCATATTGTAACTGAAGACAACAGACCTCTGGTTTAGCCATCTGGTTCATTCATTCACGTATTCAATCAGTATTTACTATCCTACCTGGAACCAAGCTCTGGAGTTAAGGACATAAGTAAAGTAAGTCCTGTGCTTAAGGCCCTCACAGTCTAACAGGAGAAACAGACATAGAAATACAGGATTGCAATAAAACGTGAAGAAGTAAATAAACTGGGAATTTAATAGAAAGAGAGCAATTTCTCCTGGAGGGTTAAGGAAAGCAGGAAAGGTTTCACTGTAGAAATGAGCTGAAGAATAAGTAAGATCAGACATAACAAAGAAGACACTCAATATGTGTGTCTCTCTACAGGGCTGCTTTTCAGTCCTGCCTGCGTTTACTCAGCAAATACTAATCCAGGGGGCCTGGGTGGCTCAGTCGGTTGAGCGACTCTTGATTTCAGCTCAGGTCATGATCTCACGGTTTGTGAGTTCAAGCCCTGCATCGGGATCTGCACTGACCGCACAGAACCTGCTTGGGATTTTCTCTCTCCCTCTCTCTCTGCCCCTCCCCCGCTTACTCTCTCTCTCTCTCTCAAAATAAATAAAAATAAACTTAAAAAAAAAAAAACCCAAATACTAGTCTAACACCTATGGGAGCTATGCACTAACTTCCCAGCCTTCAACTCTGTGATGGTAATAATGCATAGTCAAAGCACCCACAGGGTGTGCCCTCGCCCCTTTCACCAGACTGTAAAAGATAATTTGTATTGCAAACATCCTGGTTAGGGTGGAGGGCACCTTATGAGCAGGGGTTTATGAGAAGTTTATAAAACAAGGTAAAATCTACTTTCACGCCTGGCTAAGTGAAAGCCAGCTTTTGACATGAGCTACGTCAGGAAGGCCCATCTAACCCCCAAATCTCTTGCCTGAACCCTGTCGATCTGCCCGAGGGCGGGGGGGGTCCATGAGTATTAATAAGAGTCTTACTTTGAAATGCTAATGTGCCAAGAAATGGCCAGCACATGAATCTGGCTTTTACTGCTCCTACCTTGTGTGTAAGTATAATGCAATTCTCCCGTCTGCAGAGTTGCTAGCCATCTCCCTGCTTTGGAGCCCGCTTTGCCTGCACCTGTGAAAAGCCAGCCATATGCAGTCCTGATGCCTGTCCATGGCGCTGAACCAAAGTCTGGTGACCACTGACGCGTGCGGGTACGGGCGCCGGGTGTGAAAGCTCCAACTTCTTGGCTCCAGTTGGGTCAGATCTCCTCACCCCACTCCCCACTTTCAGGCAGCCCAGGCAGAGACCGCCCACCTTCCTCGGCTCCCTCCTCTGCCCTGTCCAGCCGTCCCACTGATCTCCCCCTGGGAGCACTTCCACAGGGAGCCTGAACTACAGCTGCAAACAGAGGAGGCACGGCACCAGGAAGCCAGAGAGGGAAAATGGAAAGGCCTGGAAAATAAATCCCCAGTGCTTGACAGTGTTGCCTTGGGAAGGCCCTTTGAGGAGGAACACAGAGGCCTGAGGCAGCGTATGTGCAGAGTGACTGGCAAAGCACCAGTGTCCAGGGTTGTCATTATTGCCACTCTTCCACGTTCCTCTCTAGGCCTGTAAGTGGCCGACAACCACGGCTGCCATCCACGGCACCCTGGGACCAGGGCCACGAGCACGCTTTCTCGTTTAATCCTCACAACAACCCAGTGAGGCAGGAATTACTTGTATTCCCACTTTACAGGGAGGAAACTGAGGCTTAATAAGGTTAATAACCGGCCCAAGGCCGCAGACCTGGCCAGGGGGGAGAGCTAGGACCATTCCCAAGTCTCTCTGGACAGAGACCGGGCTTAACATCACCAGGTCAGTGGAGGCTGATGGTCGCTCTCTCCAGGGGTTTCTGTGGATTGAAACTACATCTCTGCCACAGAGGACAGCCAGAAGGGAGGCCCGGCCCCACAGGTCTAAGGCTGCACTCCCCAGTGGTGCTCGCCATGGCACCAACCTCCTCCCACAGAGCTTCCAAAGGAAGCCAAGAAGTCACATCTCTCCTCACACAACGTTTCTGATGATATCACTCCGAGGGGAGCAGAGGCCCCTCCGAGATCTGTTCTGAAAGGGGGCACAGCAACCTAGTCTTCTCAGGGAGACAGCCCTGACTTGAACTGCAAGTAGGCTTTATCACCAACTCTTTGTTCACTGAACATTTCAGTAACGGTGATCTCTGGAACCTCAGCTAGGCATCAGCTTCTGTGCCAGGCCCAGGGTTACCAAGATTAAAGTAGAAACAACGGCCTCGCCCTTACCCTCAGAAAAGGTAGCGGCCTACTTTGCAGAGGACATAGGTAGGTAAACTGGGGCTACGATGTAGGAAGCACTGAAAATGCGAGGCAGTTCTGGGTGGGTTTGGCACATAAGCGCCATGCAGTTCTTTAAAAACTGTAAGCTTTAGTTTCCTCAGCAGTAAAAGGTGGATAATAGGACTTACCTCTTCGGGTTGCTGGAAAAATTAAACAACAAATATATGTGGAATGTGGAATGGAGGACTGTTCCTGGTTAGCTCCTGAATAAATGCCAACCTTCACAACATGGGGTGGGTTGACTTAACACTTTCCTCCTCAGCTGCCCAATCTGTAAATCAGGGCTAACGCATCTTCCAAACTCCTGGCTCTGTCAATCCACAGAGGTCGCCTGAAAACTCTGAGAGGGTTTTCTGGAGACAAGGGACGGAAAACCGTCAACCCTCACAGGGCTTCCTGTAAAGCTGGGAGAACAATATACACCGCATGTGTGAGTCAGTGCAGAGTTATATGGCGCCTACGTTTCCAGCTGGAACAGGGGTGGATCTGGGAGTGACCCACAAGGACTGGAATAGTAACAAGAGGCTTCCACAGAGGTGAGACCTGAGCTGTGCCTTGAAGAACTTGTAGGACTCTGTCAATCAAGGCCCCATATGGATCCAGGATCAAGCATGGGGTGTTGGTGGACAAGAGAAGAGATTAGAGTAAATCCTCTCAGGAGTCATTTAGAATATAATCTAGACCTTCTGGGTCCTCTAATTCAGCGGGTGAAAACACCAGGCTCATTCTCTGCCCTCAGTCCCAGCAGCCACCCTTGCCTCAGATGTGTCTTCTCAGGATCCCATTCCTCCAAGTAGTAGCCACTGGGGTCGCTTGTTCCCAGCTATGCTCAGATCTTCTAAGAACTATGGACTCCATAGCCAACCTGTGTCCACAGAGGATGTTTGAGAAACACAGCTTGAAAGGGCAAAGATGCCCCAACAGAGTAGCCAATCAGATCTTACTAGTGTTCCACTTGCCAAATAAACTAGGAAAAGCAAACACTCCCAGTCTGACCCAAAGGAGAACAAATGAGGCAGCTATGAGAAAATGGAGTGTGATCCTTCGAATTGAGTTGGAAAAAAAAAAGCTCTCCTTCAAGGAAAATCACTCTCCTCGTGATTTTTCCCTTGGATGCAGTGATTTCTGGGGGAGCACATCTATTATTAGCCGTTTCAGGCATAAGCAATGGAACTGGAAACCATACCTCCCAGCTGAACTACCCCTGCTGAGTTACTTGTGACTACTTATCTGGTTCCATCAAATGGCACATACTAAACCTCTGCCTATATAAACAAGTAAAAAAGGCTAATTTCCTGGCAGGACATTTCTGTGTAATTAGTCAGCAACTGCAGTCCCTTCTCTGTCACTAACTAGCACCATGACCTTTATCAGGTTCTTCTCTCTCCATCCCCATTACCATAAGCCAGGCCACTATGTCCCTCTCATGGACCACAGGAGCTTCCAACTCATCTCTGTCTCCCCCAAGTATTCCCCACCCTGGAGACCTTTAATATAGAGATCTTCCTAAAATCCCAAATCTGGCCGGCTCTTCCCTCCCCGAAATCTGCCACATCTCTTCTATTTACTTTCATATATAATTCAAACACCTCTGTACAACTTACAAAGTCAAGCTCTGGCCCCTGCTTCACATTCTAGACTCAAACCTCATCCTCCCCCATTTAGAGTCCTTTGTTCCAGCCATATTTAGCGGTCCATGTTTCTCTGTGTAATACTAACAATAACCAACACTTGCTGTTTTTCTATGTACCAGATATTATTCTAAAGAACTCTTCATGCATTGCTGATTAAATCATTACAGCACTAGTAGATAACAATTATGATAATCTCCATTTCACAAATGGGGAAACTGAAATCTGCAAAAGTTAAATACTTATCCAAAATCACCTGGCAAGTAAATAGTAGAATTTGACTATCCCATGCTTATCACCCCCCCTTCTTATCTCCATGTCTGTATAAGGGGTTCCCTCTGCCTGGTAGGCCATTTCCTCTCTCTTCCTTTCTCTTCCCCACCATTTCTTCACTTGGCTAACTCCAACTCTTCATCTGAGCATCCCCATGTATATATCTTCTCTGAGTTTTCCCTCCACAGACAGCCCTCTCGCCTCAGTAGTAGTAGTTAGTCTCCAAAGATGGCACCCAATGAATGATCCATCCCAAAACTCCTGCCCTCGTGTAGTTCCTTCACATACTGAATCTTAGCTGACCCTGTGACTCACAACAGAGTATGGTAGATGAGATGCTGAGTAACTCCTGGTCCTCGGTAATAAAACGCCTGACAGCTTCCACCCAAATATCTTGGAACATTCACTAGGGGGCAAATCAGACACTATGTAAGAACTGTCTCATGCTGTGAGGAAGCCAATGTAGCCACGTGGAAAACTATGTGGAGCTGGAAAGATGCCCCACCAATCCTCAGCTGTTTTAGCCACTAAAGGCCATGTACCAGATATATATAAAGAAACCATCTTGGATGTCTAGCTTGGTTGACCTCTCAGATAACACTAGCCTCAGCCATCACCTGACTGCAACTATAGAGAGACTCCAAGAGGGAACTATGTAGCTAAGTCCCATCGACCCACTGAACTGTGATTTGTTATTTTGAGCCACCAATCTTTAGTGTGGTTTTGTTAAGCAGTAATAGATAACCAAAGCAATGGGGATACAGTGGTGAACAGCTGATTGTGTCTGCCCCCAAGGAAGTCTTAGTCTAATGGCAAAGACGGTCAAACAAACAGGCAAGTACAACATGGTGTGATGAGTTTGGGTGATGGAGAAAGAGTAAAGGAATGACAGTTCAGTCAGTTCAGTCCTTAGCACAACCAAGATGAAAATAGATGAAAGAAAGCAATATGGTATGGTTGATAAAAGCATGGGCTTTTGAGTCAGATGAAGTTGTCCAAATCCTGGCCTTATACTTGCTTTCTGAGCGACTTAAGGAAAATTTCTCAAACTTTCTGAGCATCACCTTCATCATTTATAAAATGGGGATAATAATACTTAGTTTAGAAGATAGTAGTAAGGGTTAAATTAAGTATTATTTGTAATGTTTATCACGTAGCTTATTATATGGTAACATGCTATATAACATATATCAAATGTAACTAAATATAGTTAATTACCAAAAAAGAATATGTTGCAACAATAACCTCGACTTGTCAAAGCTCATGTCAAACTAAGGAGAAAATTCCCTCTACACATGGAACTTACCTCCATATTGTACATTTTATGACTAAATCATTAATTATATTCCATTTTCTTGAAAGCCCATATTTGGGGAAAAGAATGAAGAGGAAGATTATGGCTTATACTCTGATGTATACTCAACAAGAGACTAGACGGGCTACTCCTGGAGGGCAGGAAGCAAATCTTATTCATCCTCATACCCCATGATGATCATAGCACCTGCTATATGGTAGCTGCTTGCTAATATAATTTGAATGAATGATTGAATGAATGAAAAAGAGAACTCCCAATTACTGAGCACGTACAAAGTGCCACAACTAGGCTGAGTATTTTACCTAGAATATCTCTTTGACGTCTCAAAACCACCCTATGACATAGGCAATATAGTCACTTCTGATTGAAACCACTCTCCAGCATTCAACACGTAGTTTAATACCACTTGTACCATAAACTTGAGGCTGATCTTTTTCAGAAAGCAAAAGTGTGGCTTGACCCAACTGGCTAGAGAGAAGACTCACTGCCACACAGAGCTTATCTTCCAATTATTACATAACTATGTGAATACCCTTCGAAAGCTAAAATAAGCTGGTGAAGGCAACGTAGCCGATATAAATGCCCAGTAACTAGAGCAGAATGAGGGCCAGGCATGTAGATCCCTTCAAGACCATAAGTGAATTTGCAATTTATGTACTCCAGGAATCCCAGTCTGGGAGATCAAGCTAGATGTCAGGAAACAAAGAACCTCTCTACAAAAAGAGAAGGCTCTGCATTTTAGCTCCCTGCCAAAGAGGGGAATGTACCTATGTCAGTCTGGGTCCAGTCAGGAGGCAGAAACCACACAGTAATTCCAACAGGGAAAGTTTAGTTTTAAATTTAAAGACTTATGAGACTGTGATAGGAGCATAGTTATCCGATGTAAAGAGAACTATAAAGGGTACTTGAGGGCTGAGGGAAAATATCCAAGGAAAGACAAACTTGAAGGGGAGACCTCGTCCCAAAAGCTGGGCTTCAGATTTCATTGGAGAAGATCTGGTTGCGGCCTACTGGACGGTGGAGAAGTTCACTGGGTTGCCCAGGCCAGCGCGGGTCCACAGTTGCTGCACAGACAGGAAACGACTCCTCAGGGCACACGCAAGCTAAGGCTGCTGGACAGGTGTGCAGAGGGAGTTGGCGCACCACTGCAGGCCTGAAGCATACCAAGCCACATCAGGAAGGCCACAGGAAGGTGGTCACTGGGCCTGCATCGTCTCCAAGAGACTGCACATTCTGAGCACACAACTAGGACAGAACACCGCTGTCTTCACAGATCCACACCACTGACCACCCATCTAAGCAAGAGCAAGACAGGAAAACCACAAGGCACCATAACTAGGAAGAAAAGCCTACAGTTTCCTCTTCAAATTCCCTCCTTTTCCCTCTACTGAGACAATTTAACAACATTCTCAGCATGTACAAGAAATACTTAGAGTCTAGTCCATCATCACAGAGCAGGTACTGAAGGGTGCATTCAGAGCTAAGAGGCCGTAAAGTGATAACTGACATAGTACCTATGTAGGAAAGGAAAGCAAATTAATACTTCACATGGAAAAGAGAATAAGCAGGTGCTCTTTCCATCCTGTTACAAAAACACAATGAGGCATATTCTTAGTAAGACCGCTGTACCAGGGCTCTCTGACAGTAGTACACAAAAGTGGGCATGAATTTAGGTGCCCAAGTTTACCCTGCCTGACAGCAATGTTAGAGTTCTGTTTTGTTTTGTTTTTACATTTATTTTCAAGTTAGTTAACATACAGTGTAGTCTTGGCTTCAGGAGTAGAACCCAGTGATTCATCTCTTACACATGACACCCAGTGCCCATCCTGAAAAGTGCCCTCCTTAATGCCCATCACCCATTTAACTCACCCACTTTCCTCCCTTCCGGCAACCCTCAGTTTGTTTTCTGTATTTAAGAGTCTCGTATGGTTTGCCTCCCTCTCTGTTTTTATCTTATTTTTCCTTCCCTTCCCCTATGTTCATCTGTTGAATTTCTCAAATTCTACGTATGAGTGAAATCATATGACATCTGTCTTTCTCTGACTGACTTATTTCACTTAGCATAATACCCTCCAGTTCCATCCACACTGTTGCATATGTCAAAGATTTCATTCTTTTTCATTGCCAAGTAGAATTCCATTGTGTGTGTGTGTGTGTGTGTGTGTGTGTGTGTGTGTGTGTGTGTACATACCACATCTTCTTTACCTATTCATCAGTTGATGGATATTTGGGCTCTTTCCATAATTTGGCTATTGTTGATAGTGCTGCTATAAGCATTGAGGTGCATGTGCCCCTTCAAATCAGCATTTTTGTATCCTTTGGATAAATTCCTACTAGTACAATTGCTGGATCATAGGGTAGTTTTATTTTTAATTTTTTGAGGAACTTCCATACTGTTCTCCGGAGTGGTTGCACCAGTTTGCATTCCCACCAGCAGTACAATAGGAGTCCCCTTTTGCCACGTCATTGCCAACATCTGTTGTTCCTGAGTTGTTAATCTTAGCCATTCTGACAGGTGTGGGGTGGTATTTCATTGTGGTTTTGATTTGCATTTCCCTGATGATGAGTGATGTTGAGCATCTTTTCATGTGTCTGCCATCTGGATGTCTTCTTTGGAAAAGTGCCTATTCATATCTTTTGCCCATTTCTTCACTGGATTATTTGTTTTTTGGGTGTTGAGTTTGACAAGTTCTTTAGAGATTTGGGATGCTAACCCTTTAATCAGATATGTCATTTGCAAATATCTTCTCCCATTCTGTTGGTTGCCTTTTAGTTCTGTTGACTGTTTCCTTTGCTATGCAGAAGCTTTTTATCTTGATGAGGTCCCAGCAGTTCACTTTGGCTTTTATTTCCCTTGCCTCCAGAGTCATGTCAAGTAAGAAGTTGCTGTGGCCAAGATCAAAGAGGTTGCTGACTGTTTTGTCCTATAGTATTTTTATGGCTTCCTGTCTTACATTTAGGTCTTGCATCCATTTTGAATTTATTTTTGTGTGTGGTGTAAGGAAGTGCAACCTTAGAATTTGAAGACAGATCCCAGAATGTTCTAATTCTCCTCAGTGATTTCATATGGCTTTGTCATCACTGTTCTACCTACATGCTTTATCAAGCTAGATATAATTTCAGCCTAAACTGCCCTGCCTCCTATCTCCTTGAATGTTTCTTATGTAATCGAAATGTATGGATGTCTATATATAGTGATGCTCCCGACAACAAATGTAGACTCCAATGTCAAGATTATCTGCCATTTCTAGAGTTCTACTTTGCAACTGCACTAAATTTCTGATCACCCTGGTCTACTGAAACGTGGTAGAGTCAGAGCTTCTTTATTTGTATCCTAATTGTTTTTTCTGAGCTTTGAGGACTGCTTTGTGTCCAGAGGATTGGCTTAGTTTCCTAGGACTGCCATAACGAAGCACCACAAACGTGGATGGCTCAAAACAACAGAAATCTATTCTTTCACAGTTTTGGAGGCTAGAAGTTCTAAATCAAGCTGCCATCAGGGCTGTGCTCTCTCTGAAGGCCCTAAGAGATGTTTCTTCCTGCCTCTTGTTACCTTCTGGGGGTTCCCAGCAATCCCTGCTGTTCATGTTCTCCTACTTGCATACTCCAATCTCTGCCTCCATCATCACGTGGCCTTTCTCTTGTGTGTCTTCTGTCTCTGTGCCAAAACTCCTCTCTTCTTATAGAGACACCAGTCATTGGATTAAGGCCCATCCTTATCAAGTATGATCTCATCAACTTGATTACAGCTACAATGACCCTATTTTCAAATAAGATCACATTCACACGTACCAGGGATTAGAATCTAAACACATTTTGGGGGGAGACACGATTCTACCCAGTAGACAGCACTGCTTATCCTTCTGTTTCCTCTATACATAAATATGACAAGTGCAGAAACTACTCTACCATGAATCCAGCAATTACCAGGACTGGCTGAGAAGTGGGAAAAATGAAGAACTAGAATATCCTGGGTTCTAAAACCAACCTCCGTATTTGGTTGAGGTCCATACATTGCAGAAGTGGCAGGGAGAGAAAAATGTGTGCAATCTTGAGCAAAGGCATAACTTAGTGAATAGTTTTTTATATGTGGATATACGTTTAGCAGTAAATGTAACTCCAAAGTACGGGAGAAACTAACCGTGACAATAAGCACTGACACCATTTTTATGGGTCTATGGATTGCCATTTTCAGATTTTGTTTATTTGTTTTCAGCTCATTTATGTTGCAAGGTCACTTACTAGGTGTCTCACTAGTTCCTCTACCTTAAATGCTTCCTCTCACTTCCCTAGCTCTTATCTATTTTAGGACCCTCCATGTCCTCCATCCTCTGTGGAATCTTCCTGAATTTAGTCTTCAATTCATTCTACAAATATTCAGCGAGTGCCTATTATGTGCTAGGCACATTGCTTGGTGTTTAACGATGAGTAAAAATGCATTCAGTCCCACCTCTCATTGTGCTAATAATCAAGTGAGAGAAATAGATATCAATCAAATAACCAAATATAATACAGTGACAAGTGTTATAGCGATGCAGCAGCATGAAATCACAGTCTCCAATAAGAGGACTTCATCTGGTCAGTGATATTATGCAAGGCTTCCCTGAAGAAGAGAATGCTTGAGCTGAGATCTGAAGGATGGGTGGAAGCTGCATAGGTGAAGAGGGTAGAAGAGGAGAGCAGGTAGAGAAAATGGCATGTGCAAGGGTCCTGTGGCAGGCAAGAGCTTAGAAACAAAAAAGGCCAGGGGGGAGAGAGGACAAGGAAAAGAGTTGCTGGAGAAGTCAGTGGAGCCATGCAGAGCCTTGCTAAGTGGCTTTGTCTTTATTCTTTCTCCAAAGAGCAACCAAAAGACACTGAAGGTTAGGTGGGTTAGTTGTTGGTTTGTCTTTCTGACAGTTAACAAGGGTTGCTTCACCTAGATGGGAACTCTGGCAAAGACCGGAATTAGTGACAAACATCTATTTGGGCTGACATGATCTGCCTCTTCTAAACTCATTTATTTTGTATTATTTGTATCCCCCTAACTTGGTTTACCAACTGTGCAACCTTAAGCAAGCTATACTTGTTTGAGCTTTAGCTTCCTCTTCTGAAAAGGAAGATATTGATAATAGCTACCTTAAAGAACTTCTGAGCTTCTTAAATTAAATTCAATAATGCACATAAAGCACTTAGAAAAACATCTGATACATAGCACGGGCTCAGAAATATTAGCTGTTGTTATTTTATTATTACATCTTAAGCATTATCTATTGATTTATTCTTTAATTAGTTATGCCATATAATCAGCACTCCATTTTAATTTTCTTCAATCATCCTTTAATTGTGCCCTTCTGAATCTTAACCTTCCCATTAAGACTGAAAGCCCCTTAAAGGCAAAAACGGGTAGCTCTCTCATCATCTACTATGTTGCTGATCTAAATACGTGTTCATTCGTTAAATCTTCAGAGTTTGCTCTGCTTCTACTCCCATTTATTTTAAATCACAGAGGCAGCATAGGAAGGTGGAAGAATGATGTGGGCCGGTGGAAGAGGTAGAAGGGAGTGTGGTTCTAATCATGGACGTTCATCTCTAGGGTCGGGTGGTCCAAAGAGCAGATGCCAAGGTGCGCTTAGAAACGCCTCAGGACCCAGAGACAGAAGTCGTCAGAATTGACATTTACTGAATCTCCACGATCAGTACTGAATTCGCTCTTAATCCTCCCAACAATTCTGAGGGTGGTGTTATTACTATGACCCCCCATTTCACAGTAAGAGAAAGTAAAACAGTGCAGAGAGCACTGTGCAGATAAGCACCCAGTGTGCCACAGCCCTCACATGCATAGCAAAAGCATGTCATTGAAGTCAAGACAGAGGACTTGCCGTCTCCGCCCCAAGATACCCCTAGCCTCCCGGTTCTTCCGCAGTCTCCCCTGCACTGGGCCTGCACCCCAGACAGCAGTGTGCTGCCCCACCTGGCTAGTGGCTTAAGCCAAATCATCTGAATCCTCTGTTTCCTCTTTCCCCATCTGACACACAGTGGGGAGGGGGATGAAAAGAGGGGACTTTCCTCGGAAATTTACTTTCATGGTGTAGAAGCAGGCTGTAGCTGCTCTCCATATTAACCTCCTCTCAACCATTGGGGTGAGGTCAGACAAGCTTCTGTGCCGTACACTTGCTGGGTTTTCCTGGCCTCCATATTCCCACTACACTTCTGGTGCTAGTGACTTGGTTTAATGCTGTGCTTTGTATAGTACTGTGCGCATTTTGGCATCTGATAAAAGTTAAATTAGAAAACCTTAATGTGGCATCACTGCATTTATTTTGGCCTCTAACTTGCAGAAGAGATCCTCATTTTAGGCCTTACTATTTTTCTAAAATCGGGGATGAAAAGGAAAACGAGCCAAGCCACTCTAAGGTAAATCGACAGAGAGCTGGAGGAGGACATAAATGAGTACTGTTAGCACTGACTACTTAGGGAACTCTTCTAAAGGAAAGTGGGATGGTCACGTACCATTTAACGTGGTGGTACTCCCAGGTTCAGGTTCAACACCAACCAAACCTGTCTCGGATTTACTAGGTGTGGCAAAAAAAGAAGGAAAAAAAAATACTGCCTACAGGACAAACTGAATTGAAAATAACGGTATGAGTTAATTTTTTCATCTTTAAAAGAAGAAGAAAGGGCAAAACAATAGGGACAGAAAACAACTGGGCATGAGGAAACTTTTTGGGAGTGATGGAAGTGTTCTAAAACTGGATTACAGTGATGACTACATAAATTTGTTAAAACTCATCAAACTGTGCAATAAAAATGGGTGATTTTTTTACTACATAAATAATACCGCAATAAAACATTAAACATTTTTTAATTAAAAAAATTCTGGGGGTGCCTGGGTGGCTCAGTCAGTTAAGCAACTGACTTCAGCTCAGGTCATGATCTTGCAGTTTGTGAGTTCGAGCCCCGCGTCGGGCTCTGTGCTGACAGCTCAGAGCCTGGAGCCTGCTTCAGATTCTGTGTCTCCCTCTCTCTCTGCCCCTCCCGTGCTTGCACTCTGTCTCTCTCTCAAAAATAAATAAACATATAAAAAAAATTTTTTTTTAAATTCTGAATGATTCCCAGACCAGGAAGAGTAAAGGTGAGATAGAATGGGAGGTGGAGAGTGGGATGGGAGGGGTGTCTAGAACAGGGCCAAAGTCAGCCTAGCATCCTGAATCTGCTAATCAACAAAAATTAAATGTCCCAAACCATTAAGAAATAGGTCATATAACTAAATAATAAATCATTTGTGAGACATTGGCTTCCACAGATTCTCATCTCTCTTTGATATGCAATTACCATTGCATCAATTACATCATAGTAATCTGCATACTTTTCACTCCAACTAGGTTGTAATCCCCTTAAGAGTAGGCACTGATTTTGTATACTCCACAGTGCCTAGTGAGATGAGGATAGTCATTCAATGGGTTATAGTTACATGTTATTTATTTTTTTTAATAGGTAAATTCATAGTATTCAAAACTCCAATGTTACATAAGAGTATGTGTGCGCACGTGTGTGTGTTGGGGGGGGGCGTGTTTGAAGACTTTCCCTTCCTCAGCACCCTCAAAATACCTGGTTTCCCTCCCTGGAGGTACCAATGTTACCTGTTACCTATTTCTTGTATATTCTTTGAGGATATTTATTATATTATATATTATATTATATATACAAAGAAGGTGAAGGTAAATATATATTTTTTATACATTAAAACAGTGATACTATATTATACACTCTGTACTATACCTTGCTTGGACTTTAGGCAATGACTAAGGTAAACAAGATTATAAGAAATGATGAGATTAATACTATACTCTCTGAGGAGAAATGGTTGATTGGTTCTAATTTAGTCTCCTTGCCAGGATAGGTCCCTGGGGAGGTTCAAGATAGTGAGGCAGGCAGAATTATGTCTTAACGACCAGGGGTGATAGTCTCACCAGAAATATGGAACTACCTGGTTTCTCTTAAATCTTGGTACTATGGCTAGAGGAGGTATAGTATTGGACTAGGCTAAACCAGCCTTGCAATTAGCTCTAATTAAATAATATCTAATAGCATATGTAATTGGTATCTAATATCACTTATATATATATATAAATTTATATATATCATTTATATATATCATTTATATATATATAAATGATTATATATATATATACATATATATATATATATATATATATGTATATATATATATAATGAGTGATATATAATGAGTGGCCTGGCATGGGATTGGTTTTAAAGCCCATGTTGGGTGACAGGGGTATCACTGAGCCCTGATATTGGGTCTTCAAGCCCAAGCAGGATTAGAAGAATGTCCCTGCATCATAGCTGCCCAGAATAGCAAGTTGGAAACTAAAAGGTGAGGAAAACATCCTTAGGGGGCCAGGGAGGGTGAAGGGAAAGATGGTCCATCGTGAAGAAATGGAGCCCAAGGAGATGAATAGTGTATCCCCACAGAAGGATGTCACAGTGTGAGGTGTCTGAGCCAGAGCAGGGTGAGGAGGGCATATGTGTGAAGGGATACTACCATGGGATGTTGGGGCCAAGCAGATGCGTATGTCTATGCTGTGAGATAGGCTGGCACAAGATACCAGAGTCTAAGCTGGGTGATGTCCCCACAGAGGTAGCCTGGAGTAGGGTATTGGAACCCAAACAAGGTAGGGAAGGCATCCACACCTGAAGGCAGCCTAGAGGTGAGAAGTCCAAGACCAAGTAGGGAGATTAAGATGTCCAAGCAGGGGGGTAACCTGGCATGGTGTGTGAGTGCCCAAATGGAGTGATGAAGTCATCTACTTAGTGGGGTTAGTAGCAGTTATGGAATATTGGTTCTATACAGAGGGATTGATCAGAAAAGGAACTAATATGAAGGCTAATAAGAGCCATCACTGTTGGAGAAGGAAGTTACACAAATAGAAAGGAACAAAACTAGAATAAACCCTGTGCTGTTAGATTGGAATTGGAAATATTGGCATGAACTCATGTTTTCCAATATAGAAAGATAGATGCAGAAATAGAGATAAATGTGAATGTATGTCTAATATATGTATGTAATATATTTGTACATACACAAACATATATTCTCTCTGTCCACTGAGAGGGTCTAGGAACGGTGACACTGCAATAGCAATGACCACACATAGAGCCCAGATGTTGGTTTCTAAATGCCATTATGTACCAAAGGCCCCTTGAAGAAATGACTCTTCCTGGAAAGTATAAAATCTGCCTGGAATGCCTTGTGGTGCCAGAAATAAAAAAGTGCTCAAAGAATCTTGGGGATATATTAAGAGGACACAGAAGCCAGATGAAAGTAGGGCTCCCCTCTGGCCAAGTCTGGGATAGTTTGAGCTTCAACATAAATAATAAACAAAACAGGAAGCCATAAATCCGTACTGATATAAAGAAATAAATTGAAAGCTTCATGAAGTGGGGGTATTTATAAGCTTACAAACCACCTCTCCATAAAAGTTACTAATTACAAGGGGGAAAAAAGTAACTGTATAGTGAAGAAGCCTCACAGAGACCACCATAATCAAAGGATCAAAGTGAACACAACAGTAATGAGAAAATCAAAATCAGGAGCCACCTCACAGGCTGCCATGAGAAAAACACAGCATCGATTCTCACATACTCAGTCAAAAGTGCATAACCCAAATCTAAGCAAAGGAAAAACATTCAATTCTAAACTGAGAAATACTCTACAGAATAACTGGCCTGCAGTTTTGAATGGAGTCTGAGGATTGGGTTGTAATAATGTGTCAGTGTTAACTTCCCGATTTTGATGGTCGCATTTAGGTTATGTAAGAGAATATACTTGTTTCTAGGAAATAAAAACAAAAGTACCCAGGGATGATGAAGCATCATATCGACAACTTTCTCTCAAGTGGTTTAGGGGGAAGATGTTCCTTGCTATACTTGCCACAGTTCTAGCACCTTGAAATTGTTTCAAAATTATAATTATTTTTAAAACATGAATGGGGTTGTAGAGAGTCACAAGAGACCCACTCACACCCTAAAGATGAGAATAAGGGGGCTAATCTACAAGATCACAGTTTTGTTTTGTTTTTAAATCCATCAGAAATATGAGGACACAAAGAAACCTGAATGAACTAAATTTCAGTGTTATAAGGGCTTCTTCCTAGGAAATAAGAGAACCATAGAAGCTTTCATCTCTGCCAGAGTAATGAAGGATAAAAAATCTCTGAGAGATAGGAAGAGGAAGAGCAGCTGAACTTTCAATGGACTTTTAATGGCTGTGGGTGGCAAGCTACAGAGCAAATCTGCACCTACCCACCCATGTTTTCCCATGGCCTTCACCAAATGCTCAGAGGTAATAACTCAAATTCTGGGGACAGAACAGCAGAGCTGAGAGAGGTCTCCTCGGGTATGCAGGTCTTCCCAAGTGCACAACTGCATAAGAAGAAAGCTGAGAGGAATACCTCTGATGCTCTTGGCCTTCAGGGAGAGCACTGCTGTGGCCCTCCAAAGACTGAGAACAGAGCAGCAAGGCAGAGAAAAGTTTTCTAAGGTGCATAAAGCCAGTAACATGACTGGAAAGCAAAGAGAACTTCCCAGAAACATATACTTAGCAGCTGGGCTAGAAACAGAATGGTTCCATTCTGGAACCATTGTGAAGCTGGTGGCTAGATATAAAGCAAAAAGAGATCTCTATGGTCTTACTAGTGTCAGATCTCAAGCTCTGCTAAAGGGAAAGTCCTGATCCTGCCCTCAAAACATTTGAGGCCAATGGTGATCTAAATGAAACTAAAATAGCAAAAAGCCCAGACCCATTTAAAATTCCAGCCTCTTATTGGGTGTGTCCTTTGTTGAGAATAAACATTACTTCAATTTTTATTTTCTGTCATACATATAATGTCCAGCATACAATCTAAAATTATAAGGCACATAAAGAGGGAAGAAAATATTATCCATTATCAGGAGAGGAAACAGCCAATAATAGCAGGCATAGAGCAGGCCTAAATTTTGTAATTATCAGACAGGGACTTTAAAATATCTTTGATAAATATGATAAAGGAATAGGGGCACCTGAGTGGCTCAGTTGGTTAAACGTCTGACTTTGGCTCAGGTCATGATCTCACGGTTTGGCTCATGAGTTTGAGCCTCACATCAGGCTCTGTGCTGACAGCTCAGAGCCTGGAGCCTGCTTCAGATTCTGTGTCTCCCTCTCTCTCTGCCCCTCCCCTGCACTCTCTCTCTCTCTCTCTCTCAAAAATAAACAAACACTAAAAAAAAAAAGTTTTTTGGAAAAAATAGACACCATGTATAAACAAATGAGAAATTTTATCAAAAAGATAAGAGAGAGAGAGGGAGGGTAGGAGGGAGAGAGAGAAAGAGAGAAGAAAGAAAGAAAGAAAGAAAGAAAGAAAGAAAGAAAGAAAGAAAGAAAGAAAGAAAGAAAGAGAAAAGGGGAGGGAGGAAGGAAAAGAGAGAGAGAGGGAGGGAGGAGGAAGGAAGGAAAAAGGAGGGATGGGGTGTCTGGGTAGCTCAGTTGTTTAAGCATCCCGACTCTTGGTTTTAGCTCAGGTCATGATCTCACAGTTCACAAGTTCGAGCCCTGCATCAGGCTCTGCACTGACAGCGCAGAGCTCTGCTTGGGATTCTTTCTCTCTCTCCCTCTCTCTCTTTGCCCCTCCCCTGTTCTTCTTCTTCATCATCATCATCATCATCTCTCTCTCTCTCTCTCTCTCTCTCTCAAAATAAATAAACTTTTAAGAAAGGAAGGAAGGAAGGAATTGCTAAAAATAAAAAATATGATATCAGAAAGGAAGAAGTCATTTGATGGTCTTAATTATGGGCACAGCACAGGAAAGAATCAGTAAACCTAAAGACATATCAATAGAAATTATCCAAACTAAAACAGAAATAGAAAAGAGTGGGGGTGGAATTAAACAGAGCATCTAAGATGCTGGGATGATATTAAATGGACTAATGTATTTGTATTTGTATTTGAAGTCCCAGAAAGAGAAGAGAGAAAGAATGAAACAATATTTGAAGAGATAATAGACACATTTTTTTCTAAATTGATTAAAGAAATCAATCCACAGACCACAGCAGCTCAGTGAACTCCAAGCAGGATAAATATAAAGAAAGCCACACCAAGACATATCATAGTTAATGTACTGAAAAACAAAGATAAAAATAAAATCTTAAAAGAATCCAAAGGAAAAAAAAGAACAATCATGAATGATGGCTGACTTCTTATCAGAAACAGTGGAGGTCAAAGGACAATAGAAAAGTTCTCTTAAAGAACTAAACAAAAAAAGAAACTCATCAACCTAGAAATCTATGTATATTTCAAACATGAAGGTAAACTAAAGACATTTTCAGGCAAAGCTGGGGGAATTTATGTTCATAAAACCTGCTTTACAAGAAAGGAAAGGATACAGATTGAAGTGTAGGTCTGCAGGAAGGAATAAGAGCCCCAGAGACTATAAATATAAAGCTAAATATAAAAGACATCTATATGTTTTTTACGACTGTTTAAAGACTGGCTGTTTAAGCAATACGATAATGACATATTGTACAACATATAGCATATGGAAGTAAAATATATGACAATCAGGGCTCAAAGAATGGGAGTTTAGTAAGTGAAATTATAGTGCCACAAGAGTCATATATACATTGTTTAAGAACTAGGATGATGTTATTTAAATGTAGACTGGGCAAAACTAGAGATATTTGTAATCTCTAGAAAAACCACCAAAGTAACAGGTGATGTTTAGCTAGAAAGTCAATGGTATATTTAAAAACATTCAATTCGTCCAAAAGAGGGCAGGAAAAGACAAAGAGAGAAACAAATAGCAAGGACAAACAGGAACAAAATATCACCTAACCAAACTGTTTAGAATTAAACCTAAACATATCCATAGTTACATTAAATATAAATGAGCTAGCCTCCAATAAGAAAACAGAAATGTTCACACTGGGGAGAAAACACCCAGGTATCTGCTATTTGAAAGAAACACACTATAAATATAAAGACACAAAGAAGAAGGGGAGACCTAGAAAATTTTAAGAAACACACCAAAGTGTGGGGAGTCCTGAGAAGCAGGAGGAGGGCCTGCATGGAGGAGGGCCTCGCTTGTTCAGTTTTAAACTCCTGGGCTGTCCAGGAATCATAATGTGGGATTGGTGCCCCCCACTTCATCCTTCTGAGGAACTCCCTCAAGAAAGAAGGGGAGTTGGCATGCTGGGCAGTCAACAAAGCAGCAAATGTCAACTCCATGCCCATAACTAGCTACATTTCCTTATCAGCATGAGAGGACCACTCCAGCTACTTAGTTATTTCTAACCAACACAAAGCCCTTGACCTTTAAGTTGGCCCATGCAGTCTTATTTCAGATAAATATAAGACTTCTCTTAGGCTCTAGAAACAGTGAAAATAACTCACACAACTTCCGTGAACTCTTAGGGAACTGAGGAAAAATCTGTGGTTTGAAACTAGAATTTGGAAGCTGCACTAAATTCTAACAACCTACGTATCTAAAAACGTAAGAGTGGACTTATGTTTTCCCATTTCTACTTCAACCATGTAAGGAGCTTGGAAGTTGCACCCTAATAAGTTAAAGCTAAACACACTGATAAATCAACAATTCTTTTAGGGTCTATAATAAAGGTGAGGATAACGTCAAACTGCTGCCCCCAAGATTGGAGAGAGATGAGTGAATACAGGAAGTCATGGCTTCCTGGAGGAGAGACTCAAAACAGAAACCATGGTGGGAACCACTGCCAGGGTAGGAAAACCTGAACTGTAACTGAGAGTGTGGACAACTCAGAGAGTTAAAACTCCAGGTGGTTGGGGTGGGGCACCTGGTGGCTTAGTCATCTGAGCATCCAACTCTTGATTTTGGCTCAGGTCATGATCTCACGGTTCATGAGTTCAAGCCCTGCATTGGGCTTTGCACTAACAGCGCAGGGCATGCTTGGAATTCTCTCTTCCTCTCTATCTGCCCCTCCCCTGTTCACTCTCTGTCTCTCTGTCTCTCAAAATAAATAAATTATTTTTTTTTAAGTTTGAAAAAAAGAGGCGCCTGGGTGGCTCAGTCGGTTAAGTGTCGACTTCAGCTCAGGTCATGATCTCATGGTTTGTGAGTTCGAGCCCTGTGTCGGGCTCTATGCTGTCAGCTGGGAGCCTGGAGCCTGCTTCAGATTCTATGTCTCCCTCTCTCTCTGCCCTTCCCCCATTCGCACTCTGTCTCTCTCTCTCAAAAATAAATAAAACATTAAAAACAAATTTTTTTTAAGTTAAAAAAAAAACTCCAGGGGGCGCCTGGGTGGCTCAGTTGGTTGAGTGTCCGACTTCGGCTCAGGTCATGATCTTGCAGTTCATGAGTTCAAGGCCCATGTCGGGCTCTGTGCTGACAGCTTAAAGCCTGGAGCCTGCTTCAGATTCTATGTCTCCCTCTCTCTGCCCCTCCCATACTCATGCTATCTCTCTCTTGCTCTCTCTCTCTCTCTCTCTCTCTCTCTCAAAAATAAATAAACATTTAAAAAAATTAAAAAACAAAAAACAAAAACTCCAGGCAGGCCCAGTCACAGGGGAGCCCCACATTTGTGAGATCTACCTCCAGGAGTTCAACCAGGTTCTCACAATGAATATAAGAGAAAAATCCTCCTGTGCTTCCAGCAGGGGAAAGGGAAGAAGAACGATTTGAAACACATCAGAGTATGCTGTTCTTCTTAATAAGGGCTATCTTCAAGAGAAACTAGTCAAACAGAGCCTACTAGGATGTTATCAGACCTTCAGTAATGTGGTAAGGTATAGGGAAAAGAGAAGTGTTCTATAGTCCTATGATTAGGTTTCAGTCCTTTAGTGAGCCTATGTCTCTGGACTGTGAACTTCAAGGTGTGTCTCAGTTTTTTTCCTCCCCCTTTAGATGAGACAGGATGGCTAGGGTGGGCTGGAGTTGGGTATTCCCCTTCTTCCACACAGAAAGCTAGTGTAGGCTGGAGTTGAGCTTCTCCAGCCTTCTATGTAGAAGAACCTTGAAGTGCACAGTGCACAGACATAAACTCACTAAAGGGCTTTTATTCAGTACATCCTATCCAGCTATCAAGAAAAAACTACAAGGCATACCAAAAGGAAAAAAGAAAACACAACTTGAAGCACAGATAAGCAACAAAACCAAACATGGCAAGAAGTTGAAATTATCGGAATGGGAATTCAAATAATTATGATTAATATGCTCAAGACTCTAATGGATAAAATAGACAGCATGCAAAAATAGATGGGCAACGTATGCAGAGAGATATAAATCCTAAGAAAGAACAAAAATGAAATGCTAGAGATGAAAAACACTGTAACAAAAAAGAAGAATGCCTTTGATGGGTTTATAGACTAGACATAGCTGAGTAAAGAATATCTGAGCTTGAGGAAATCTTAGTACAAACTTCCAAACCTGAAAAGCAAAGAGAACACAAACTGAAAACAAAAGAAGAGAATGTCCAAGGACTGAAAAAATACAGACTATGTGAACAGACCGATATCTATTAAAGACATTTAATCAATAGTTAAAACCTTCCAAAACAGACCCAGACTTCTCTGGTGAAGTCTATCAAACATTTAAGGAAAAAAATTACACCAATCCTCTAAAATCTCTTTCAGAGGATGGAAGAGGTAATACTTCCTAATTCATTCTAAGACCAGCCTTATCCCATTACCAAAACCAGACACAGACATTACAAAAAAACTATAAATATCTCCCATGAACACAGAGCAAAAATTCTCAACAAAACATTAACAAACCAAAGTTAATATAAAAAAGTCAATTGAAGGGCACCTGGGTGGCTCAGTCAGTTAAGCATCCAACTTCAGCTCAAGTCATGATCTTGCAGTTCATGAGTTCAAGCCCCATATCAGGCTCTGTGCTGACAGCTCAGAGCCTAGATCCTATTTCAGATTCTGTGTCTCCCCCTCTCTCTGCCCCTCCCTCACTTGTGCTCACTCTCCCTCTCTCTCGCTTTCTCTCTCCCCCCCAAAATAAAATAAAACATAAAAAAAATTTTTTAAGTCAACTGATTTCCTAAATATCAGCAATGAACAAGTGGAATTTGACATTAAAAACACATTTATATGAGTACTCAGAAAAAAATGAAAAGCTTAGATATAAATCTAATGAAACATATACAAGCTCCATGTGAAGAAAACTACAAACTCTGATGAACAAAATCAAAGAACTAAATAAATGAAGTGATATTCCATGTTCATGGATAAGAGACTCAATACCTTCAAGATATCAGCTCTTCCCAATTTGATCTATAGATTCCATCCAATCCCAATCCAATCTCAGCAAAACCCCCACAGTTACTACATTATTAAATCCAACAGTGTTCAACAACAACAAATCACAAGGCATACAAATAAAAAAGCATGGTCCATTCAAAGGGGAAGAAAATCAACAAAAATTGTCTCTGAAAAAGACAACAGATCTATGAGACAAAGACTTTAAAATAACTGCAAAGAACTAAGGGAAAATACAGAGAAAGTCAAGAAGATGATGTGTGAACAGAATGGAAAGATCAATAAAAATAGAGACAACCTAAAAAGAAACCAAAAATAAAATTGAGAGCTTAAAAAGTACAAGAACTGAAAGTAAAAATTCATTTGAGGGATTCAAAGGCAGATTTGAGAAGGCAGAAGAAAGAATCAGCAAACTTGAAGAGAAGAAATAGAAATTATCGGGTCTGAGGAACAGAAAGAAAGAAAGATTGAAGAGTGGACAAAACCTAAGGGACCTGTGAAACACAACCTAGACAACCAACATTCACATGGAAGGGAGGAATCCCAAAAGGAGAAGAGAGAGAAAAGGAGGCAGAATATTTGAAGAAATAATGGCTGAAAACTTCCCAAATTTGATGAAATACTTAAGTATAAACACACAAAAAACTCAAAGAACTCCAAGTAAGATGAACTCAAAGAGATCCACACCAAGACTATAATCAAACTTTCAAAAGCAAACACACACACAAAAAAAACAAACAAACAAAAACAAAAGCAAACACAGAATCTTGAAATCAGCAAGAGAGAAGCAAATTATCACATACAAGTGATCTTCAATAAATCCAGCATGTTTCTCATCAGAAACTTTGGAGCCAGAATACAGTATGTTGACAAAAATACAAAAGACAGACAAGATGACAGGGGAGGGGAGGGGAGGGGAGGGGAGGGGAGGGGAGGGGAGGGGAGGGGAGGGGAGGAGAAAAAAACCTGTCAACCATAAATCCTGTGTGTGGCAAACTGTTCTTCAAAAGTGAAGGAGAAATTAAGACATTTCCAGACAAACAAAAGCTAAGGGGCCACTAGACCTGTCCTGCAAGAAATGCTTGAGATTCCTACAAGGTAAAATAAAAGGACACTACACAGTAGCTCAAAACCATATAGAGAAATAAAGATCTTAATATAGATAAATTAAGAATATATATATATATATATATATATGTGTGTATATATATATATATGTGTGTATATATATATGTATATATATATATATATATATGTATATAGGCAAATATATGGGCAATTATAAAAGTTAGCATAATTGTGTTAGTGTAAAAGCTAAAATTACTATAACTTTGGTTTGTAACTCCAAATTTTGCTTTTTATATAATTTAAGAGTCCAATGTATTTAAAAGAATTATTAGTTTATGTTCTACATACAAAATGTATAAAGATCTAATTTTGTGACAACAACCAAAAGGGCTGGGGACGGAGCTATAAAGGAGCATAGTTTTTGTTTGTTATTGAAGTTAAGCTGGAATGATTTCAAGTTAGACTATTATAACTGTAAAATGTTAAATGTAATCCCCATAGTAACCACAAAGAAAATAGCTACAGAATATACATGAAAGGAATGTAAACATTTCACTACAAAAAAAAAAAAAAAAAAAAAAAAAAAATCAGCTGAACAGAAAAGACCATGTAATAACAGAAATGAGAAATTTGAAAAGGGGGTGCCTGGGTGGCTCAGTTGGTTAGGCATCCAACTTTGGCTCAGGTCATGATCTCCCAGGTCATGAGTTTGAGCCCCGCATCAGACTCTGTGCTGACATCTCGGAGCCTAGAGCCTGCTTCAGATTCTGTGTCTCTCTCTACCCCTCCCCCACTCATTCTCTGTCTCTCTCTCTCTCTCTCTCTCTCTCAAAAATAAACATTAAAAAAAAAACTTTTTTGTAATAAACTTAAAAAGCCATAAGGCATATAGAAAATAGCACAATGACAGAAGTATGTCCCTTCTTATCAGTAATTATTTTATATGTAAATGGATTAAACCCTCCAGTCAAAAGACAGACTGGCAGAATGGATAAAAACACAATGATGTCAATTAATGCAGAAAAAGAATTTCACAAAATTGGACACCCTTTGATGATAAAAAAACATTAAACAAACTAGGAACAAAAGGAAATTATCTCAACGTACCAAAAGCCATATATGAAAAACCCAGAGCAAACCTCATACGCAATGATGAAAGACTGAAAGACTGAAAGCCTTCCCTCTAAGATCAGCAACAAGACAAATATGCCCATTTTCACCACGCCTATTCATCATAGTACTGGAAGCTCTAGCCAGAACAATTAAACAAGAGAAAGAAATAAAAGGCATCCTTGGAGTGCCTGGGTGGCTCAATTAGGTAAGCATCGGACTCTTGATTTAGGCTCAGGTCATGATCTCATGTTCATGGGACTGAGTCCCATGTCAGGCTCTGTGCTGACAGTGTGGACCCTGGTTGGGATTCTCTCTCTCTCTCGCTCTCGCCCTCTCTCTGCCCCGTCCTTTCCTGTGAATGCATGTGACTGTGCTCTCTCTCTCAAAAATAAATAAACATTTAAAAAAAAGAAAGAAAAGGCATCCAAATTGGAAAAAAGTAAAATTATCTCTGCAGGTGATATGATCTTCTACATAAAAATACCCTAAAGATAATCCTAGAAAAACTACTAGAGTAAGCGAATTCAGCAAATTAGCAGGATACAAAGTCCAACACACAAAAATCAGTTGTATTTTCTGTACACTATTAATGAATAATCTGAAAAGGAAATTACAAAAACAGTTCCAGTTATAATAGCATCAAAAAGAATAAAATTCTAAAAAAATGAAATGAAATGAAATAAAATAAAATAAAATACAATAAAATAAAATAAAATAAAATAAAATAAAATAAAATAAAATAAAATAAAGTAAAATAAAATTCCTAGGAATCAACATCACCAAGAAAGTAAAAGTCTCATACAAGAAAACTATATACTAATTCTAAAAGAAATTAAAGAACACATATATAAATGGAAACACATCCCATGTTCATGGATTAGAACACTTAAAATTGTTAAAATGTCAATACTTCCTTGGGGTGCCTGGGTGGCTTAGTCAGTTAAGCATCCGACTTTGGATCAGGTTTTGATCTCACAGTTTGTGAGTTTGAGCGCCACATCAGGCTCTGTCCTGATAGCTCAGAGCCTAGAGCCTACTTCAGATTCTGTGTGTCCCTTGCTCTCTGCCCCTCCCCCACTCATGCTCTATCTGTCTCTCTCTCTCTCAAAAATAAACATTAAAAAAATTTTTAATAAAAAAAGGTCAATATTTCCCAAAGTCATCTATAGATTCAATGCAATCCCTTATCAAAATCCCAATATTTTTTTTTTTTTTGCAGGAATGGAAAACCCATCCTAAAATTCATATGGAATCTCAAGGGACCCTAAATAGCAAAAACAATCTTTTTTTTTTTTCAATATATGAAGTTTATTGTCAAATTGGTTTCCATACAACACCCAGTGCTCATCCCAAAAGGAAAACAATCTTGAAAAAGAAGAACAAAACTGGAAGATTCACATTTCCTGATTTCAAATCTTAGCACAAGCTACAGTAATCAATACAGTTTGGTATTGGCATAAAGACATACTTATAAACCAACGGAATAGAATAAAGAGCCCAGAAATAAATCCTCACATCTATGGTCAAATGCTCTTTGACAGGATGCCAAACCTTTCAATGGGGAAAGGATAGTCTTTTCAACAAATGTTGCTGGGAAAACTAGTTATCCACATGCAAAAGAATGAAGCTGACCCTTACCTAACACCACATACAAAAGTTAACTGAAAATGAATCAAGGACCTAAATGTAAATAAGACCTAAAACAATAAAACTCTTAGAAGAAAACATAGGACAAAGTCTTCATGACATTGGATTTGGTAATGATTTCTTAGGTGTGACACCAAAAGCACAGGTAAAAGAAGAAAAAGTAGACAAATCGGACTTCATGAAAAATTTAAAAATTTGTGCATCAAAAGACACTATCAGCAGAGTAAAAAGGCAACCCACAGAATGGGAGAAAGTATTTGCAAATCATATATCTGATATGGAATTAGTATCCAGAATATACAGAAAACTCCTAAAACTCAACCTCAAATAAAACAAAAACAAAAGCAAAAAAAAAACCAAAAAACCAAACCCCAATTCAAAAATGGGCAAATGGAGAAGCAAAATGCGGTCTATACACACAATGTAATATTATCCTGCCTTTAAAGAGGAAGGAAATTCTTTAATATTCCATAATATGTATGAAACTTGAGGACATTGAACCAAGTGTAATAAACCAGTCACAAATAGACCCATACTGTATTATTCCACTTACGTTAGGTAGTAAGAGTAGTCAAAACCATAAAGACAGAAAGTACAATGGTGGTTGCCAGGGACTGAGAGTTGGGGAAAATGGAGATTTATTGTTTAATGGATAGAGACTTTTAGATTTACAAGATGAAAAGAGTAAGGGGGATGGAGATGGTGGTGGTGTTTGCACAATAATATGAGTGTATTTAATACCACATAATTCTTAACTTTAAAATGGTTAAGATGGTAAATTTTGAGTATTTTATCACATTAAAAAAGAAGTGGGGAGAAAAAACCTGCACAGGGATGTTTACAGCAGCTTTATTCATAATTGCCAAAATGTGGAAGCAACCAAGATGTCCTTCAGTAGGCAAATGGATAAACTATGATGCATCCAAACAATGCAATATTATTCAATACTAAAAAGAAAAGAGCTCTCAAGCCGTGAGAAGACATAGAGGAAACTTAAATACATATTATTAAGCGAACCCGGTCTCAAAAGGCTAAATACTGCATGATTCCAACTATATGACATACTGGAAAAGACAAAACGATGGAGCCAGTAAAAATATCAGTGGTTGCCAGGGTTTGGGGTACAAGAAGGGATGAATAGGCAGAGCACAGAGGATTCACAGAGCAGTGAAAATACTCTGTATATTATAGTGGTAGATACATTTGTCCAAAGCCACAGAATGCACAAGCCCAAGCATGAACCCTGAGGTGATCTACGGACTTTGGGTGATTATGACGCGTCAGCGTAGGTTCATTGATGGTAACAAATGTACCTCTCTGGTGGGGGATGTTGATAATGGGGGATGTGCGTGTGAAAGGAGATATATGGGAAATCTCTGCACCTTCCTCTCAATTTTGCTGTGAACCTAAAACTGCTCTTAAAAAAAAAAAAATTAAATTAAATTAAATTAAAACAAGTCAAAAAAGGGCACCTGGGTGGCTCAGTTGGCTAAGCGTCTGACTTCAGCTCAGGTCATATCTCACGGTTCATGGGTTCAAGCCCTGCATCAGGCTCTGAGCTGACAGCTTCAGATTCTGTGCCTCTTTCTGCCCTTCCCCTGCTCACGCTCTGTCTCTCTCTCTCTCCTCAAAAATAAATAAAACATTTAAAAATTTTTTGGAAATAAAAAAAGTTATACATAGATGTAAGGATTTATCAAAGTTTTATTTAAAAATTCATTTCAGGTGTGGCGCCCGGTTGGCTCAGTCGGTTAAGCGTCTGACTTCGGCTCAGGTCATGATCTCACAGTCCGTGAGTTTGAGCCCCGAGTCGAGCTCTGTGCTGACAGCTCAGAGCCTGGAGCCTGTTTCAGATTCTGTGTCTCCCTCTCTCTCTGACCCTCCCCTGTTCATGCTCTGTCTCAAAAATAAATACATATTAAAAAAAAATTTTTTTTTTTAATTCACTTCAGAATGAAACATGAAATAATCCTTTTAAAGGAGTGTTGTCAGAATAATTCCCTAGAGGGGTGCCTGGGTGGCTAAGTTAAGCATTTGACTCTTGATCTCGACTCAGGTCACGATCTCACAGTTCATGAAATCAAGCCCCTCGTCAGGCTCTGTACTGACAGCACAAAGCCTGCTTGAGATTTTCTCTCTCTCTCTCTCTCTCTCAAAATAAAGTTAAAAAATAAAATAAAATAAAATTCCCTAGAGCTTTAGTTTTAACCCTTCCTGATAGTATACCTCTATTTAACGTCACTTTAACAAACTTCCATACTTGTACATATTCATTATAAATTGGTATTCCCATACTTTTATGTACTTTATAAAACACAAAAATAGAAATTAGAGGATGAGTTTAAAATAAGGTACAAAAAATTCTAGTATTTTCTTCCCACACCCCAACGAACTGTCATACACTCCCCTAGATGCATGTGCCCCACCATGGAAACCACCCTTCTAGGCCATAGGGGAGAGAGAAATGAGCCCTGGCCACAGGCCACTGGCCAGTGGGAAACCCAGGAAGCGAGGAGAATGGAGGAGAAGGGGCAGGAAATGACTGTACTGCTGCTGAGTACCTTAAAACTCTGCAGTTTATGTACAGGCTATAACTCCTACAGGACATGCTTCTCCCCCTCCTTTCCTCTCTGTCCCTGCACCCTACCCAGGTGATCAACATAGAGGTGAGTCGCTCTTCTCTATTCCCACAGAAATTTCAGTCTGTCCCTTGTCCTCGTAGGAACTTTTGCCTCCTTCTAGGCTGCCCTTGGTGATCACACATGATTGGAGTTCACCTGGACAAAGATGCTGAAGAGGTGAGGTATGAATACGACTTACCCACACTCCTCCCAACACAGCACCTACAGCCTGGTTTGGGACAATACTGGCATTTATTAGGAAAATAGGTTAGGCCAATCAGGGTTTTCTAAAACACACTTCTGTCCCCCAACATCTTCCACTACTCTTCTCAAAAAAGAGACTCTAGTCTTAAGACATTAGTCCTGAAAAGCAAGTATTTTCTTCCTTAGGCAGGGATTATGAACAAAATTCCACTAGAACTTTTTTGAAGAACAGGAGTCTATTTCAGTGTCTCTCTTTAAAGAGCTATAACCTCATAAGCACAATACAAAACCTATCCAAACTTACGGGGGTGCCTGGGTGGCTCAGTCAGTTAAGCATCCGACTCTTGATTTCCACTCAGGTCATGATCTCATAATTCGGGAGATCAAGCCCCCACATCCAGCTCCGCACTGACAGCTTGGAGCCTGTTTAGGATTCTCTCCCTCTCTCTATGCCCCTCCCCACTTTCAAAATAAATAATCTGAAAGAAATACTCAAACTTATAAACATGCACATACTTTCCTTTACTCTAAGGAAAAATGAACAATCTAATCTGGTTCTTCACCAAGATCCTCTCAACCCTAAAATTCTGATTTTGTGTGAGGTTTTGCACGTGAATAGAATGGCAGAGTCCAAATGTCAGATTTATTCATTTTGTAGGAATGTGGTGAAAATATAAAACTACAGTGCCGAGAGGCATCTTCCTCACTTCCCCCTCACCCCCAGCCCTTTGAATTCCACCACAAATCGATGAAATGGAATCAGAAGCCACAGATTAACTATGATGTAACCGAATCTCTACTTCATTTTATTAGCCTAAGCCCACCGTGCAAAAGTGCTTGAACACCCTTCGATGCATGCATGAAATCGTGGAAGATGCAGAATAAGAAATGACAAGGTTGTGGTTTTAACATATCGTAAACAAGCTTGTCCATGTTTCCTCACGAGATGAGTCATTACCTCCAGTAAATGCAGTGATATATGCCAAGCCCGTAGCAAATGCCTAGCACACAGCGGGCTCTCCACCGCCTTATGGTAAAGAATCACAAACAGACCATTACTATGTACAAACAGAGTACATCAAATAAGAAATCTTCTGGCGGTCCCCACTCTCTTGACCCACCCAGAAAACACAACAAGGATGTTGGCTTGAAGTTGGCGCTGCATTAAATAGGTTGGGTTAGAGTTTCTAAGAAGGCAGGTATTGAGCAGGAGTCACCCGCAGCCTCCTCCCGCAAAGGAATGCTTGGAGAAGAGCCAGCACAGAAGTGAGAGAGAGCGGAGGTAGCCCAGTATTTCTGACCACCATGCCTTCTTATGGAACCAGAGGGACATTTCCCCATCACTTGGAGCCGAAAGACATCTTTAGGACAGAATGGACAAATGAGTGGCTCACCAGCTAACCAGCACCAAGCTGATGCGACAGAGGAGGGAGGGCAATAGATAAAGCTTATTAGATGGATATGCAGTAAGATAGAGGGATACAACAGAAGGGGATTAATGGCTCAGAGAATTTACATTCATAAACACAAAGCACATGTACTGGGGTAGGAAGGGGGTGAATAACAGCACCCATAGGTTACAGGCTGGGGTGTGGGTTGAGGGAGGACATAAACAGAGGGCAAGCGACTTCATCAAAATCCCAGGAGGGAAGGGCACACTTCTGTAAGAGAACAGAGCTGCCTGTAACATGAAAAGGGAATGTAGACTGAAACTGAAGACAGAATAGCAGAAGGCAACTTTGTGTTCTTACTACATCTGAACTTCAGCTTACTTCAGTCTCCCAAGGCCTGTCTTGTGGGTCAACCTAGATCTTGAAGGCTGAGCCTTTTACATACCTGTGGGGAGTTCTCATATGCACTCTGGCCCCCTTTCGTCACTGTGGGCCACACATGACATCAAGAGCCCTTGTGATCAGCCACCACGTCTCAGTCCCTGCTCAGTATTTATCCTTCTGCTCAGGATGAGAACTCCTGCCCATTCAGAGGTATCTTTTCTTCCTTCTGCCATCTACTGGTGGAAATGAAAATTTCATATTCTCCCCCCAGACTTCCCAATAGGTTAAGTCTGAAAGCTCATTTAGGTAATACTTACTTATTTGCTGGTAGAAGAGATTTTTCCAAAAGAAAAAATATATATTATGGTTCAATCATTCATTCAGTAAGCACTTCCTGAATGAATAATATGCAATTACAGACACACACACACACACACACACACACACACACACACACAGTGTATATAGTATCAAGAGCCGAGTCCTGAAACCAAATTTTGCTTGACCCCTTACGTGCTATGTGACCTGGGCAAGCTACTTAGCTACTCTCCATCTGTAATCACAGTAACAATAATGATAATCATAATGGATAACACGTATTAATCATATGATAAGCCACAGTCTACCTCACTTAAACCTCACAACCCCGTGAGGAAGGTATATCGCTATCTGCATTTCTTCAGGTAAGACTGAAACACAAAAAGGCTGAAAAACTTGCCCACAGTCCCAAAACTCTTAAGGAGCAGATTTCACAGTGTGCCCTTACAGCTTATAATGGGAACAATAATATCTACCTTTCAGGATTATTCAAGGAACTAGAGACAACACATGTAAAATTGCCAAGAGTATGTTCCAGAAAATGACAGATATTGAACAAATGCTGTGTGCTGGGACCTATGAGATGTTAAAATTACAACCACAAATAAGCCATGGTCCCTGCCCTCTAGACAAGCATAATCACAACACAATGCTAAGACAAATCCTGAATTTACCTAAGGCTGAGTTCAGCAAAAACAGCATCTGACTTTTTTCTTCAGTGTTGTCTTCCTGGTACCCGGCACTGTAGCTGGGATACAGCAGACACCGGAAGGGAGGGAGACAACAGAATTTAAAAACACAAAACACAAAAACTAGGTTCAAGACTCTGTGAGGCAGATAGGACGGATGATCTTATTTCCATGTTAGCGAAGAGAAACTGAGGTTCAGTAACTCCCATGAGGTCACATAGTAACAGTCAATAGGTCTTTTGACTAACATTTTGCCTATATACTCTGTTGCATTCCCCCATCCTTCTGGCTTCTTCCAGCACCAACATGGCACCCATAGGTTAATGAAAATATCAGGTGGAGGGATAGCTTGTAAACAAAAACTTCCAAGAGTATGAGCAGACATCAGGGCCCACATCCTAGAGATTACATGGTCCCACATGAGCCCATTTTCTTCCTGTCTGTCTTCCACTTGGCATAAACCAGCTCTTCACTCTAGGGTAGGCTGTTCAGTGCTACTTCCCAGAGTTCGAGTTTCTGTAGTTATTTTTAGCTGGAGTTTTAGTGCATTCCTGGGACAGGTGAGGCATGAAAAGGAATGTGGGTGTGGGTAACCCTTGAATCTCTAGTGCCAAGGTCTGGGTCTCTTGTCATTCCAACTAAACAGATGACTCACACCCTGACTTATTATCTGCCCTGAGGCTTGATTTCACCTTAAGAAGTGTGTGGATTAAAACTTCTTGTATATTCTCTAATTTCAAGATCTTGGAACATTTTTTTTTTTTTTTTGATGGTTATTTAGAGACAGGGGCAGAGAGCATGTGTGTGCATGCACACAAGCGGAGGAGGCAGAGAGAAAGAGAGAGAATTCCAAGCTGCGAGAATCGGACGCTTAACTGAGCCACCCAGGTGCCCCAGAACATACTTTCTTGATGTTATTTTGTTACCTGCTTTTGATAACACGGATGCCTTCACTTTTCGTAACCAATGCCACAGGCTGTGGTTCTTTCTGATCTCCTTTTCCAGGGCTTTGAGGGAGCTGGGGTAGACAATCTCTGATTTAGACTTTTGGATATTATCTACAGATAGAAAACTACCTGGAAAACATTTGGCTGTAAGCCAGATAGTTTTATAGAAGTCAGACAAGTTTTAGGATATTTATCACATCTTTCAGGGACTAAGAAACAATAATCATAACCTAGTTGAGTCTAGACCCCTCTTGGCAACCACTGGAATCCCTTCAGAGCACCCTTAAGTTCCAGAGTGCCTGGAATTCTGGACCTGCTTTAAGCCTGGAATAGCCTACCCAACTAAAACCCTATCCCGGGACCCTTGCACCCCTTCCTAAGGCAGAGATATTTTCCTCCTCTCACTGTAGTTCTGGACAGAGGAAGTAAAACCAAGTTAGCTAGTATCATGAAGCCATGATACAACGAATGTAAAGTGGCTTCATGATTCAGGTGAGAAATAAGGGGGAAATTTTCTCTGGGCCAGCATCACATGACTATCACAAGCTATTTCCTTTATTAAGGCATACAAATTAGGCACACCTGGGTGGCTCAGTCGGTTAAGCCTCCAACTCTTGATCTCGGCTCAGGTCATAATCTCATGGTTCATGAGTTGGAGTCCCAAATTGGGCTCCGTGCTGACAGCTCGGAGCCTGCTTGGGATTCTCTCCCTCTCCCTCTCTCTGCCCCTCCCCCACACATGCACCCACATGTGCTAAGTAAATAAATAAACATTAAAAAAAATTTTAATTTTTTTTAAGTGTATTTTTGAGAGAGAGAGACAAAGAGAGCACGCATGGGTGAGGGGCAGAGAGAGAGTGAGACAGAATCCCAAGCAGGCTCCATGCTCCGAGCTGTCAGCACAGAGCCCAACGCAGGGCTTGAACTCACAAACCGTGAGATCATGACCTGAGCTGAAGTCAGACTTAACCAACTAAGCCACACAGGCACCCCCTCTCAAAAATATTTTTAGGCAAGGGAATTAAAAGCAAAAATGAACTACTGGAACCTTATGAAGATAAAAAGCTTCTGCACAGCAAAGGAAACAACCAACAAAACTAAAAGGCAACCAACGCAATGGGAAAAGATATTTGCAAGTGACATATCGGACAAAGGGCTAGTATCCAAAATCTATAAAGAGCTCACCAAACTCCACACCCGAAAAACAAATAACCCAGCGAAGAAATGGGCAGAAAACATGAATAGACACTTCTCTAAAGAAGACATCCGGATGGCCAACAAGCACATGAAAAGATGCTCAACGTCACTCCTCATCAGGGAAATACAAATCAAAACCACACTCAGATATCACCTCACGCCAGTCAGAGTGGCCAAAATGAACAAATCAGGAGACTATAGATGCTGGAGAGGATGTGGAGAAATGGCAACCCTCTTGCACTGTTGGTGGGAATGCAAACTGGTGCAGCCGCTCTGGAAAACAGTGTGGAGGTTCCTCAAAAAATTAAAAATAGACCCTATGACCCAGCAATAGCACTGCTAGGAATTTACCCAAGGGATACAGGAGTACTGATGCATAGGGGCACTTGTACCCCAATGTTTATAGCAGCACTTTCAACAATAGCCAAATTATGGAAAGAGCCTAAATGTCCATCAACTGATGAATGGATAAAGAAATTGTGGTTTATATACACAATGGAGTACTACGTGGCAATGAGAACGAATGAAATATGGCCCTTTGTAGCAACATGGATGGAACTGGAGAGTATTATGCTAAGTGAAATAAGCCATACAGAGAAAGACAGATACCATATGTGTTCACTCTTATGTGGATCCTGAGAAACTTAACAGAAACCCATAGGGGAGGGGAAGGGAAAAAAAAAAAAAAAAAAAAGGAGGTTAGAGTGGGAGAGAGCCAAAGCAGAAGAGACTCTTAAAAACTGAGAACAAACTGAGGGTTGATGGGGGGTGGGAGGGAGGGGAGGGTGGGTGATGGGTATTGAAGAGGGCACCTTTTGGGATGAGCACTGGGTGTCGTATGGAAACCGATTTGACAATAAACTTCATATATTGAAAATATATATATATATATATATTTTTTTTTTTTTTAAAGGCATAAAAATTAGATGTGGGAATTGTTTGCAATTAGGGGAGGGAGAGAGGTTGGTGGGTTATTTTGAAGCTCTGTTTCTTAAATCAGGAAAGCAGAACTAAGGGATTAGATCAAGAAGGAAACAGAAGAAAGGCCAGAAACACCCTTCCTACTCATGAAACTAGAGCCTCTGGTACACTGACTGCAAAAATAATTTACATTTCATTTAAAAGAATGTCATTTTAAACTTCTATACGTCTACCCATCTTACTATTTCTGAAGACCTACCTTCTGTCTTTTCTCCACTTTCTTTGTAATCAACTCTATCTGCCATTTCTATTCCACAATGCAGTCTTAAACCCCAAAGAATATAGCAGTACAGAAAGATGGTCTGCACTGGATTAATAATCTCCCCCTAAAATTTGTGTCTACCTAGAACTCCAGAGTGTGACCTTATTTGGAAATAGGGTCTTTGCAGATATAATTGGTTATGATGAGGTCACACTGGATTAGGGTGCACCCTAAATCCAATGACTGGTATCCTTAGAGGAAGGCCATGTGAAGACACAGACACATGAGGAAGAAGGTTACATCGAGAGGGAGGCAGAGATTAGAGTTATGTTGCCACAAGCCAAGCAACACCAAGGATTGCCAGCAACCACCAGAAGCTAGGAAGAGGCAAGGAGTCTTCTCTAGAGGTTTCAGATGATGCATGGCCCTGCTAACACCATCTCAGACTTCCAGTTGCCAGAACCGTGAGCCAATCAATTTCTGTTGTTTTAAGCCACCCAGTTTGTAGGACTTTGTTATGGCAGCCCTAGGAAACTAACACACATCTTGATGAGGGTTTCAGCAGCAAGACTTCGCAACATTACCTTAGAGGATAAGGGAACATGAAGAACAGATCTAAATAATAGCACAAACTCACAGCTCTGTCCTCATTTACTAACAGATCACATTCATTTATTTCTGTGCCTCCTGTCCTCCATAGTAATATCTTTATTTGTTCTGTGTAGGACTCTAGCTTACAGTCTGGACCTACTAATATGCCTAAAGATGCATCATCCACGTTTCTTTGCTTAGTATCCTATCATCCCATCCTAGCAAAGCATAATTACATGTATACTTTAGAGACAACAGCTAAGCTTTAGAGTAGTTTTTAACCCTTTCAGTCTCCCCAGAAATAGGCACATACTTCAGGGGTCCACGGACCCTATGTGAGAGACTCCACTTTTTTAGAAAGTTCAGACACCTTCAGGATAATTCCAATCTCTTCTCCTTACCCACCACCCACACCCCAATTCAATGTCAACTTGCTTCTGAAGTCCTCCAATGAATGACAACAGCAACCCTCCATTCACTTTTACCCAAAGGCTCAGAGAGAGTGTTGCTATTATCCAAGCCACTGCAGAAAGTTCCATCTGGAAAATACAACATTCAGGGAGAATTAGCCTCCAATCATACCCACAATTCAAAACAAAGTCACAGTTATGGCCCCCACTCAACTACTTGACTCCTGCTTTTCTTCTACCCTTTTTCTCCTTTCCTTCTTTCTTACTGACTCCTAATTTTTCTAATTTAACCTTCACTCAAATGCACCATAACGAGGAGCAATGAAATTTGGAGCAACCTAAACAAAATAATCCATGTGTTTAGATTTCAATTAATTATAAATGCCTTATCCACAGGCATTCCTCTTAGGATACGTTTCTGGCAGAATGTACCCTATATTTATAAAGATCTTCCTGCAAATAACCATCCACACCTGACTACCACAGAGAATTTTACTGACATCTATTTTTCACTTCTTGCCAGATACTTTGACTCTAAGACGCACTTTCCATTAAGATATACATAGAAAGTTTCTCTTCAAAACTCAATCTTAAACCACTGGAATCTCTTCACCCTGGTTCTGCCAATTCAGACCCTTTCTCTTCTAATAAAATTGTTACATTTGACAAAAATGATTAGGCATCTTCTATGAGTTGAAAGTCTTCAGGGCACAAGACTATTCATGACCATGAAGCTCACAGCTGTTTCTGATTTCCATCAACTTTCCCCTATCTGACCCAGTCTCTACAGAGCCATGGTCTATTTTCTCTCCAGGAGCTGATGATCCAGCTTTACATATTCTGAGTTATGTAGCCATATAGATGGAGACAAAAGAGAAGAAACCAGTCTTCCTAACCCGAGCAGTCTTCTTCCTAACCCGAAAACAGTCTTCTTAAACCGAGCAGTCAGGGAAGTGAATGTACCTAGGGATCTAAGAGACTCTGCAGTCTTACTTAAGGCCTTTGATCCATCCCCAAGAAAAACACAATCACCTTTTAAGCAGGACTTCCCATTCAAAGCCATCCATCACCTCGTTCCTTTGCAGATCTTTAAAAATCATAAATAATGTTTACCTTAATTAAGAACAAGCAATGATTTCGCCACATAACTGCCACTGTCAATTTCTTAAGATCTTAATTAAATCTGTAAAGTCCCTCAACCCGTAAAGGTTTTCAAGGAGTTTGAATCTTTTAAAAATAGTAGGTAAATTTATTAGTCCACATTTGGTCTAATGAAGCACAAGCTGAGATTGCTTAAGTACCACCAGTTTTACAAATATAGAAGCTTCTTCCCTTTACAAATACAGGTCCAGAGCTCCATCAACCTAGTCCTTGACTTGCAGCTGAAAAAGCAAAAGGTCTGTGTGAAGTGATAAAAGAACACATCCTACTCATCTCGTGACCAAGAAACTAAAGCTGACACGAGCACCGTAAAGAGCGGTGTGCAGTAATGGCACCCTACGGAAGGAAAGCAAGTGCTCAAGTAGATGAGCAGGTTCTCGACATCACTGTGACAGATTTCGGTCTGAGGAACTGTGCTGGAGGGGGGCTTCATCCTCTTCTACAATCCCCTTATACGAAACAAAAGGCTTAAATCAACTCTTTATAAAAGAAATTAACGGCCTTTCCGTTTCTTCATTTTCCCTCCAGCGACCTTGTTCCTGACACCCATAGCACCCTCCGTGTCGTCATTGTCCCCAGTGTCCTCCCGCACGCGTTTCTTCTTTTCTCCATGCTCCCTTAACTCCTGCAAGAAAAGAGAAAGGATGGGATTGAAAATGAATTACTGTCACTGAGGGTAACACATCCTGCTCTCCTCTCCTTAAAATCCAACACCGGGGCACCTGGGTGGCTCAGTCGGTTAAGCAGCTGACTTCAGCTCAGGTCATGATCTTGCAGTTCTTGAGTTCAAGCCTCGTGTTGGGCTCTGTGCTGGCAACTCCTGGAGCCTGCTTCGATTTCTGTGTCTCCTACTCTCTGCCCCTCCCCCACTCACGCTCTTTCTCTCTCAAAAATAAACATAAAAAAAAAAAAAAAACCACTACATAACTCCCTAATACCTCACACTAACAAAGGGAGAAGACCAAAACCCCAATACACAAAAATGTTTACATGAAAATTAAAACAATAAGCTATTATTTACACATGGCAGGCCAGCAAAGATTTAAGAGAATGGTAGTATCTAGTATTTGTCAAGGTGTGGGGACACCCACATAAACTGTTGCCGACAGCTCTTCTGGTGGGAGAGGGAGGAATCTGGTATTCTGTATGAATTCAAATTTTAACTCCATTTACTCCTCGGCCCGACAACTAATTCTACTTTTAGGAATTTATTCTAAGGAAACGAGTACACAAAGCTGTACATACTAGGATGTCCAACATGGTACTAGTTAAAACACAAAACATGTGAACAAACATAAATATACACCCATGTAAGTCATGTTATATATTTATAATGGCATTTTTTGTAGCCACTGAGAAGTGATCACATTGCTCTATATTTGTTAAAATAGAAAAAATGTTAATCATATACAATTAGATAACATCTAATTATGGCTAAAAAAAGAAAAATAGCCAAATGTTATCAAGAGCCAAATGTTCACCGTGGGGGATAACTCATATGTCTCATTTACTATTTTAATCTTTTCCATATTTTCTGAAATTCTTTCCAATGTATATCTAATACTTTTATAAACCAAAATACCAAATGAGAGTTCTATGTGAGCAGAAAAACACAAGTCCACGCCTCAGCTACTCAGAAAGCAGCCCAGGGGCAAAGTTTCTTCATCCCCCCGACTAGAACTCTAGGGAGCAGATAGCACTTGCTAGGATTCTCTTTTACAATCTTCCCATCCTCACCGTTATTATTACTGCTACTTACTGTTAGTTACAATGCAGTTCACGTTAGCTTATCTGATGCCCAAAAAACCTCTATAAGGATCAAGGTAACTGTTATTTCCAATTTACAGGCAAGGAACTGATTCCGAGAGGTCAGACGCATTGTTCAAACCACAATGTCCAATTCACAGCTGGGTCTTCTGATCTCAAATCCAGAGGTTTTCTTGCCACATGTGAAACACGAACAGTGGCTGAGCATGTGGTCACTGTGGTCAGACTGAGTCCAGACCTCGATTCAAATTACCTACCATCTCTACACGTTAGTATGCTCATCTTAAATTTAGAATAAAATAATACTTCCTGCAGTTAGTTATGAGGATTAATCCAACAGCATCTAGCACGTAGTTACCATTATTTGCATAAAAGTTGGTGAAAAAGTAAGTTGCATACCATTCGGGCAAATCTTTGGGCTTCAGTGACACGCTCTGTCAGCATCATAACCTCATCATCCTGTGTTGGAAAGACAGGCAGTTTCTTCCCAATTAAGTGTTCTATGCGCTGGAAGAGTTCTACATCATACCTGAGGAAGGAAAATTGGTGTGGTTTTGGCTGGCTGACAACGCAGCTGTCTCTCCATTCCCAAACTACACATTATGCAGTATGAGGCAACTGACGCTAGTTTTAAACAATACTGAATCCAGAATACTGATTAGAGCAATCTTCGGTACAGAGCCCACTAGAAGATCACCCAACATATTTTTACTCCCAGAAAAGCCAAAATTTTGTCTCTCTAAAAACAAAATCGGGGCGCCTGGGTGGCTCAGTCGGTTAAGTGTTTGACTTCGGCTCCGGTCATGATCTCGTGGTTTGTGCTGGAGCCCCATGTCGGGCTCTGTGCTGACAGCTCGGAGCCTGGAGCCTGCTTCGGATTCTGTGTCTCCCTCTCTCTCTGCCCCTCCCCTGCTAATGCTCTGTCGGTCAAAAATAAACATTAAAGTTTTTTATTTTAATTTTTTTAGATTTTTTTAACGTTTATTTATTTTTGAGACAGAGAGAGACAGAGCATGAACGGGGGAGGGTCAGAGAGAGAGGGAGACACAGAATCTGAAACAGGCTCCAGGCTCTGAGCAGTCAGCACAGAGCCCGACGCAGGGCTCGAACTCACAGACAGTGAGATCGTGACCTGAGCCGAAGTCGGACGCTTAACCGACTGAGCCACCCAGGCGCCCCTAAAGTTTTTTAAGCAAAATCAAAATAATTATTCTAATACTCTGAGTTGAGGGAAAATCACTACTCTCCAGCTTCAGCAGTTGAAAGAAGGAGCAGGGGTTTGTGTGTTTCTATATGCCAAATGCTACATTAGATCATACGTGTATATATATATACATGTATCCTATATATATATATATAGGATACATGTATATATATACATATGTATATAATCTTCATTAATGCTCTGTTAAGTAGATACCATTATTTCCATTTTACAAATGCTGAAAACAACATGAAGGAGCTTAAATGACTATTACAGTAAGTGGCAAAGTCAGGCCACCAAGTCAGTCTGCACCAAAGCTCTGCTCTTTTCTCTGCATTGTTCTGCTCCTGAAGTCAATTTACTTACTGTGTGACAAAGGTGATAGCCTTTCCAGAACGCCCAGCTCGAGCAGTTCGACCTACTCGATGGATATAATCCTGAGAAAAAAAGCATAAATAAATCTGAGTTACATAAAATTTAAATAAAAAACTATGAACACAAAGTCTTACTGCAAACTTCTGAAAGGAAATAAACTCATGTTGAAACATGGAAAAATGGACTGGGCAATTTGTTCAGATAAAGCTACTTCATCTTTTTTATTTTCCTTGCAGAACAAAACTGACTCTCTTTTCTTTACAGAAAGACAAATCTAAAGCATATCTACATGGCTGCCGACAACATGGTCTAGAGAAAAACAGCACTGGATCTAGAGGCAGACCTGCATCATGGCTCTGGTCTTACCACCTACCAGCTACACAACTATCTACAAGTCACATAGCCTCTTCGAATCTTGGTTTCTATCTATAAAACAGGGATAGAAACACATGCCCACACTCAGAGTTATTGGGAAAATCAAATGAGACAGCACCTTGTCTACAGCAGTTAAATACAAAGCCAAGAGATACTAGTTGTTCTGGGGGCAATTCTGTCCTCCCCAGGGATATTTGGAAATGTCAGAACACATATGCGGTTGTCATAATGTCACCTATGGGTAGAGGCCAGGAATGCTGCTAAGCATCCTACAATGCGAAGGACAGCCCCACAGCAAAGAATCTGCTGGCCCAAAACATTAATAGTGCCAAGGCTGAGAAACCCTGAGATACACTGAGAACCACAAGCTGACGACTCTGAAGAAGTAAGACTGACAAAGATCAGCACGTGCTGCATCTACTCCTGTGATCTCACACCTCTCTTTGGCTACCTTCATTCACATTTATTAATATCACGTCCTCAGGCACATGCAAGATAACGAGAATAAAATAAATCAAGAGCTTTCCCAGTTTTTGATACTTAACCAATAAAGGATTAAGAAGAAAAAAAAAAAGGATACAGAAAACATTCCATTAAGAAACACAGTTTGGAGGGGCATCTGGGTGGCCCAATCAGTTAAGCATCTGACTCTTGATTTCAGCTCAGGTCATGATCTTGCGGTCATGGGATCGAGTCCCATGTAGGGCTCTGCTCTGACAGCAACAGAGCTTGCTTGGGATTCTCTCCTTCCCTCTCAAAATAAATAAGTAAACATTAAAAAAAAAAAAGAATATTTTTAAAAAATACACTTTGGACGCATTGGAATATTATTCAGCCATAAAAAAGAGTTGAATCTTACCATCTGCAATAATAGAGATGGACGTTAAAGACATTATGCTAAGTGAAATAAGTCTGAAAAAAATAAATAGTGTATGATCTAACTTATATGTGGAATCTAAAAAAAAACAAACTGAGCTCATAACATAGACAACATATTTGGTGGTTTCCAAAGGTGGAAATAATGGGAGTAGGGAATCAACTGGGTGAAGGGAGTCAGAAAGTACAAACCTCAAGTTATAATACAAGTAAGCCATGGGAGTGAAATGCACAGCATAGCAAAAATAGTTAATAATACTATATTACACATTTGAAAGCTGCTAAGAGAGTAGACCTTAAAAGTTCTCAGTGCAAGAAGAAAAACTCATATAACAATGTATGGTAACTAGACTTGTGGCAATCATTTTTTGATATATACAAACATCATACCATTATGTTATACAACTAAAACTAATCTTTTATGTCAATTATACCTCAATTTAAAAAAAAAGAAAGAAAGAAAGAAATACAGTTCAAAACTAGAAAGTCAAGTCAGCAGGGACACCTGGGTGGCTGAGTCAGTTGAGTGTCCGACTTCCGCTCAGGTCATGATCTCATAGTTTGTAGGTTCAAGCCCCACATGGGGCTCTGTGCTGACAGCTCAAGAGTCTGGAGCCTTCCTCAGATTCTGTGTCTCCCTCTCTCTCCTCCCCCCCATTCACATTCTGTCTCTCTCAAAAAAAAACATTACACATCAAATCAACATTAAAAAAAATTTTTTTTTAAAGACACTCAGGTCAGCAATGGGACTCACCTTGGAATGGGTAGGAATGTCAAAGTTAACAACTACATCCACATGAGGTATGTCCAAACCTCGGCTTGCAACATCAGTTGCTAGAAGAATAGAACGAGCCTTTGCCTTAAACTTATTAAGGGATCCTAAACGTTTGCTCTGACATGATGAAAAGAAATGAAAAGAATGTTAATCTTGATAAACTAAGGAATCTCAGAATCTAAGACACACAAACTAGAAACACTAAATATAAGAACCAAGACAGAAATTTTTAAAAGGATGTTTCCCCTAAGTCCAAACTAGGCTCCACAGATCAGAAGGAAACATGGAAGCAACAAAAAAATATTTAAGACGAGGCTAGAAAATACTAACAGGAAATGGGGATTGTTTAACATGACAGATAGTTGAAAAATAATTTATGAAACATCTTTAGAGACCAAAGAATCAACGTTAGCACTAGGGCTGAATAAATCAACTGAAAAGCTTCCATACCAGACAAGTAACTATGAAATCTTCTAATTTGAGCCTCTTACTATCCTAAAAGGAGGAAGTAAGCAACTAGAGCAACACTTTAAAGCCCATAAAATCAAAACAATTCTGAAAAGATGCATGAACACCTCATGTTGTTATTGTATAGAACTACTGCTATAAGCTTTACCCTTTTCACACCACGTTTCACCACTAATGATGCCAAAGAATCTTTACCTGACTCATCTGTCCATGGAGGGGGATAGCAGTGAATCCAAGATTTCGAAGCAGCAAAGCTGTTCTCTGAGTATTGTTACAGGTGCTGCAGAATATCATAAAGGAGTTTCCAGCCAGTTCATTTAGAATGTAAACCAGGTAGGTATCCTAAGTTACAAACCCAAAACAATCAATGTAAGTAACTGATCTGAAGAAAAGACTGGAGTCCCGGGAAGATAAATTATCTAAAAAACTAAGCCTATAGTTGACTCTCAATTACCCAGACCCCAGCTGCCAGTTTGCACTCCTGAAGCAGCATTATCATCTCTGTGAACCATGAATTTCACATGCCTGGAGCCAAGCACAAGGAAATCTATACTCGGCAACCAGGAAAAGTCCCTACATCAAAGCATAAAACGAGGGTCCCTTGCCTATAAAAAAGCCACATAATCAGGAGACAAAAGAAAAACTACTTCAAGAACGGGGCTGGAAAGGAATTACATCATGACTTCATTATTGTGGTTTAGCATGCTGTGAATTCCCGGAATGTTTGACTTTATCAGTGATAAATATAAGCACAGTATGTGTTCTAAAACAAACAGTAGCACAACTCTTAGCTAATCAAAAGTGGACACACTTTCAGATGCTTTAGTGAGGAAGGAGAGGGAGAGGCAGGAATGATCAAAGTAAACACTTTACCTTGAATTTAGAAGGAATAAAAAGGTAATATTGCTGTAATTTCTCAACTGTCTGGTATTTGGAGGAAACAGCACATTTCACAGGATTCTTCAGTGCTGCTCGCTGAAGTTTTTGCACCTGCAGAAAAAACCTGGAATAGTACGCTGATTCCTAAATGCTGTTTTTACTTATCACTTAATAAAGAAGAAATCAGAAGTGCTAGAAAACTTCACCTTCTTGGTCATGGTGGCTGAGAAGAGAAACGTTTTCCGATCTCGGGGAATCACTTTGAGGATCTTGTCAACCTAAGGCACAAAGAAAGGATACCAACGTAACATTTAGAGTGGATATTTACAAATGCTCTTTGTGAAGCAGAGAATGAAAAACTAAATATATCACTGTGGGAATTTGGGAACTCAAAAATTCCATTCAATTCAGCTAAAATTTATTGAATATTTATTATTTGTACCATACTATATGCTGTTTTAAAAAAATGCCACTCAGAGAAAAGAACAGTTTAAATTACAGTAGAGCTAATCTAAGAGAAAAGTCAAAAGTGTTCATCAACTAAGTTATGAGTGGGTCAGCTATGATGACAGAAAATAAAAATATTTCAAGGTATACGAAAGAGGTATATATCAAATAAAATAGAAACGAAATCTGGTAGAAATTTCTCATCTCTAAAACTACAGTCAGACTATATTCTCTAGAGGATACTGAGGCACTGACAACGTGAGGAACACCAAGACTGAAAAAAAGGCAGCAGAAATGTTTAAATTAACTGATAATGATATAGTATTCCACAAAGCAGTTGTGCAATGAACCAAAGTTTGAAAGAGGGCACTTGAGATGTCCTACGATGAGGAAAGAAACTGGGTGCTCACCTCTGTCTCAAAATCCATATTCAATATTCGGTCTGCCTCATCCATAACCAAGTATTTGAGGGCTCTTAAGTTGAAACCTTTTGTATTTTCCAAGTGGTCTATCAGTCGACCAGGAGTTGCTATCAAGAAAGGTTGAAGAGAAAGGGCAATGTTTAAGAACTAGGACAAAAAGAAAAGTTACCAACCACCCGACCCACCAAGCCCCCCAAAATTTCGGAAATTAAAAAATAAAACAAGACCACAAAAATCCTTTCTTCAAAATCTTTCTACACAAATAAGTTTTATGCAACATGGACAGATCTTCTCCAATTCATCGTTGTCAGTGCCTTTTACCGTTGTCAATTACTCACCAATTATTACATGTGGTTTTTTCGCCAGGGCCAGAGACTGGGACATTGAATCGATTCCACCTACAATCACAGCTACAGAAACAAAAAGAATACAGAACAGAGACCCTCAATTTTTTCCATAGTTCACTGAATACGTTTTAAGCCAGTGCTAGATTTCTACTTAAATTTTTCTTCCCGTATAACTTTCCCTAAAGCTAAAATACCAAATTCGCTCTTAAGGTCAATAAAGTCATGTTAATAATATTTGCTTCTATTCTCCTTTTCCATTCATTTTCAACTTATGAAGAAACTCTACAGTTCCTTTCCTGTCAGACACTTACCGCTTTGCACACCAATGGAAGACCCCAGGGCTTCAAACTGCTCTGAGATCTGAAAGGCCAACTCCCGAGTGGGCGTGAGAACTAAGGCAAACAATCGCTGGGGCGTCTCCAACAGTGCATTCAGAATGGGCAAAGCGAAGGCCCCCGTTTTTCCAGAGCCAGTTTCTGCCAGCCCGATGATATCACGACCTAGGAAGAAAAAGAAAACCTCTAACAGCAAAGAAACGCTCTCTGCATTATTTCCCTTTTTCTACAATGACACAACGTGGGCACAAAGTAGACAGTGAATAAATATTTGATGAACTGGAGGGAGAGGAAGGTTGAACAGACAGAAGACATAGTCTCTGTCCTAGGTAAGCTTAAAACCCAGGGGTGACATACACAAATATGATATAATGTGATAAGGGCTTTACAACAGGCCCCTACAACATACAGTGAGAACACAACGGAAGGAGTAACTCACTGCCCAGGGGAGTCAGGAAAGGCTAACAGACCTGATGAGTAAATTAAATCTGGAATTAAGCAAAGAAAGAAAGGAAGCACGTTCCTATAAGAGAACAGAGGATGGAGGCTGTAAAGAACACAGCCATGTGCAGGGAGAGTGAGAAGTACAATGCGGCAGGAACACAGAAATGTTAAGGAGGGAGAGGGAGAAGAATGAGGCTAGAAAGCCATGATAGGGTGTTTTGATGCCTTCCTGTAAGAGAGAGAATTAAAGGATTTTAAGCAGGGAACATGACAATCAATGTTACTCCTTAGGAAGATAATCCCTATGCCTGATGGCATAATGAGCCAAGGAGCTCAACAGTACATGCATTTACACTGCTTCTTCTGAGGGAAGAATGCCGTAAGTAATCCCTTAAGAAGAGGTCCCCATGGTCTGTTATCACCAATCAAGCCGTAACTATAAGATTTGGAAATTAACTCCCAAACCAAGGCCACCATCTCTAGGCTGGCTGGCTGCAGCTCACAAGGTAGCTGTGCACTCCAACAGCGCCTGCTGAGATTGCTTCCTAGTGATAATGACCTCCACGGTTGATGCTCACATTGTTCCCTGACTGTATATAACTGCTGAGATTTCCTTACCTAGAGATTAACCCTACAATAAACCCCTTTTCTCCGAGGTTACCTGGGTGACTCTCTTCCTCATGACCTAAGATGACCTTAACAGAATGGGGAACACACAGGAAAGTAAGAGCTCAGTTAGGATACCAGGGGAGTTAGTATGGTGGTCTGAACTGAGGCAAGACAGTGAGGATAAAAACGAGATGTACAAAGTAATGAAAGAAAATGTGGTTGACACATGGGTTTCTAAGGGTATATAGAAAATTAGCTCTGGTGAGGAAAACAATGACTCTGGTTTGAACATAGGAACTTGAGGTTTCTGCAACAGGCTCAGAGAGAAATATCTAAAAACCAGTTGGACGCACTTGTTTGGAGCTCAGCAGAGAAGTACAGGCTAGAAACACAGAAGTGGGAGCATCCTAACAGTTTTGCTCCCCCAAAGGCAGACACATCAGAATAACCTATGGGATTCTTATACCTATACATGCCCAGGTCACACATGTGGAAATTCTGATTCAGTGACTCTAGAAATCTCTACTGTTTTGCAAGTAAGACAGGTAATTCTGATGAGCACTGGCTGAGACTCATTGATGCAGATAGTGTTAAAGCTTCAGGACTGGATGAGAAATCTTAGTAGTGTTTTCAGAGTGAGGAAAAAAAAAAAGGATAAAGATAGAATTAACCTTACAAGGAAAAAGGAAAGGAACCAGAAGAATCTCATAAAGAATAGCTGGAAAGACAGAAGATAATACTGACTTGAAATTGAGGAGGAAGAGAGCTCAAGAAAGGAGAGTGATTGATATCAAGTAGAGCAGACTTCTCAACATCCGTCTTTTAGACATTGATCACTTAAACTAGGATCCTGCCAAGCCAGAGCGAACAATGCCATAGTCTAGTGAATTCTACCATTTACCCTTCTAAACAGTAACATCGATGTTACCTATAAAAGTACAGGTGTAGATGTGAATTATAAGTCAGACCAGACAATGCACTAATTTTGTAAAGGTCAGAGCAACAAATGACAATATACGGATAAAATTTCTCCCTCATTTACTAACTTTAATGTTCCTCTTGGTTGTAGGGTAAGTGATAATGCATTGCAACAGCCTCTACCTATTTGTGAGCTAAGGGCTTCCAAAGCCTTTTATTCCCCAACTTTGTGGGGATTCTGCCCTCCCTGCCTGGGTACAACACACCTTCTAGAACAGGAAAATAAAAACAAGAACAAGAACAAAAACACACCCACTGGGATCTGTTCCCCTTTTCTTTCAAGGGAAGTCTTAAAATTTCAGAAGAAAGGGGTATACAAGAAAGATTTAGGGAGATAAAGGAGCTTAAGTCTCTCAATCCATGTGGCTGTAACACCCACCGCCCACAAAGCAATATTCACTTTGTGAAATTATTTTTCTCTATTATCTCTTTTCTTCTTCTCACAACCTGTAAGCCTTTCCAGTGGTAGTATCTGTGTAGAATGAACACCCAGTAAGAGGAGCAGGAATAAATTCATTCACCTGCCACACTGCTAGCACCTAACACAACTACTTGGTATATGGCAGCCATTCAAAAAACTGTCTGAAATTCCTAGAGGACTTTGAGTGATCTCTGAATTAAAAATAAACTTAATATGGAGTGTCTGGGTGGCTCAGTCGGTTAAGCGTCCGACTTCAGCTCAGGTCATGATCTCACGGATGGTGGGTTCGAGCCCCCATCGGGCTCTGTGCTGACAGATTGGTGCCTGGAGCCTGCTTCGGATTCTGTGTCTCCCTCTCTCTCTGTCCCTCCCCTGTTCGTGCTGTGTCTCTCAAAAACAGATTAAAATGTTAAAAAATTTTTTTGAAAAATAAACTTAATACATGAAACAGATGGGAAGAAAAGCATCCTCAAAAATCATCAAAAGATTTTGCTCTCCCCACTGTAACACTATAATATAGGGCCAAGAACACAGGCTTTTCACTAGAACATCCTATTATTCAAATTCTAGCTCTACTGATAACAAGTTATGTGCACCCACCCAAGGTACTTAATCCACTGGCCATCACCAATAAAATAATCATTCCTGCCTTTCAGAATTGTTGTAAGTTTAAGAACAATGGATGGACCCAGGATGCCATAATTTTGTAGAAACTGACACCATCATTAGTACTCAAACTAAATTTTAAAGTTAATTTAAGAGAAGACAAAAGAAAAACTTTGTTAGATTATTTAAATCTCTTGCTTAGAGCCAGCGTCTATAGGTTTTTTAAATGAAGCATTTGTAAACTGCTCCTTAGAATGAGATAACCTCAAGAATAAGAATACTTTCCATGATGATTATATCAGTCACATTACTCAGTTCCTAGTAATCTTTCATGGACTCCTACTTTCTCTGCATTAAATACAAACTTTTTACTGAAAACATTATAAATAATTTAAGAATTATTACCACCCCCTAATTTGGGTTCATTCTTCCAACACATGCTGTAGGGCAGGCAGGAAAATGCCAGAAAGCACCAACCCTTCTTTTTGCTTTTTAAAGCAATTCCAGTACTTCTGACTGCCGAAACTTCTTCCCCACTAATGGCCTTTACACAATCCTCATCCTCTTAGCGTCTCTAGACAACTTGAAAGTGTTTACAACCCCCTCCCTAAAACACTCTCCCTTACCTAATTTGTATGAAACTGTCCTCTCATGATTTTCAACCTGTTATTGAGTCTCCATTTCTCCCCTTGTCATCTCTTGACCCTATGTGGCAACCTCAGCCATTTCCACAGTTTCAGCTACAACTTCTCTTTGGATGTGGTATCTGCATCCAGTTCTGGACTCTTAATCAAGCTCTAATTCCCAGATTCCACCTGTGCGTCAGTCAAGTCTATTTCTTTGATGCCCGAAATCAATTATTTCCAACTGAACTCCTCTTTCCTGAAATTATTTTTCCTCCTATGTTCCCTTTTTACACCAGTAATATGTCCTAAACACACAGGCAACGATCCTAGATTTCCCTACCCCTTGCCTTCCATTAACTAACTAGTTATAAAATCATGATGACTCCTTTTCTATCATTTTTCTTTCTTTCTCACTACCTCTACCCTACCCTTTATTTATTGCCAAAATTACCGCGATGCCCTCCTAATTGGTCTCCCAGCCTCTTGTCTCTCATCTCTAAATTTCCTTATAAAGCTATGAGATTAATAGTCCAAGAAAACAACTCTAAGCATTTCATTCTCCTGCTAAAAAAATAATCCCCAAAGGCACTCCACTGCCCATGGAACAAAGACCAAATTCCTTTACCCACATTTAAGTCCTGCATAATCTGGCCCCAAAGACTTTACTAATCCTTTCCCTATTCTCTATTAAGTAGTTGCAAGCCTCCACACATGCCCATGTGTTCCAGCCTCCTTAGCTTTTTTTTCATATTGTTCCCTATGCCTAGAAGGTCCTCCCCTCCCATCATGCACGAATGTCTAAATCTTATTCAGTCTTCAAGGTTCCGCTTGAATGTCCTTCCAACCTTTCCAGCCAAAAACTAAAGTTTACTCTAGTCCATTCCAATGAGTAGTAATCTCTTCTCCTCCCTCAGTGCACTTGGAATGTAACTTTCTTATGTCCCAGTTCACTTTGTAATAGATTTATAATTGTCTCCTTACTAGACTCTAAGTTCTTAGAGTGGGCAGAATCTTAACTTCTGGTGCCTTACACTTGTATCAGATACTTACTATTTATAGAAGGAGCAAATGGAATTTCATAGAGTAAGTCTAATTACTTTCCCACATGACAGCTCTCCAAATCACTGAAGTCAGTTACCATATCCCATCCAGATCTACTCTTCTGCAGACTGAATGCACTCAGGTCCTTTAACTATTTAGGACTATTCTTGTTACTATACCACACTCACTGCCACTCTTGGTCCCTCAAAACTGGGCCCCAGAACTAAGCATAATATTCTAGATGTGTTCTAACGAGCAAAAGCATTTCTCTCACTAGAGCTAGTTCAAGAGTTCTTAACCTGGGACATATGGGAGAGGAATTCAGAGTGAGGGGTAAATTCTACATACGGATACGTTCATATTTTTTTTTTTTTTTTTGCTTGCCTGGAAAATCTCTTATACTAATGTAGCTAAGATTCCATTCATTTTCTCTATGGAACTTAAGGAATTTCAGTGAACATTGCTAGGTCTCTTTTACCACCAACCCTAACACTGTGAAGCTGGGCTTTGGGAATCTAAGAGCAGCACTTTACCTCTACTCCCATGAAAGTTCACCCTGTTAGTTTCAGTCCCACTAGTCATCAAACACGTTAGCCATTCTTCTGAAAATCTGATAAACACGTCTCACAAAGTGAGAGCTCCCAACTCCTCTAGATACTGATGTGTGTTCCAGGCATCCTTATGTAAATCTGCACTTACTGATTCATAATTCCTAACAAGTTTCTTTTTCATACACTTTAATCCAGTGTGTCCTTAAAGTTAGCACCTGTTGCAAACAACAAATCTCCTTATAGAAAGTAAGCTCAGAACAGAATTACTTTTTCAAAAGCCAATACGCCACAAATTTTGTATCTTTAGTGACCATATTTTTATATTACTTGAAGTATACAACAACAGCTCTCAAAAGTGGTTAAGTAGTTGATTGAGTATAACTTCATACTGAACCTGTATTAAGCCACATGTTTAATTTCAACCTACCTTGTAAGGCCAAAGGAATAGCTTCAATCTGGATCTTTGTGGGCTTTGTCCATCCCAACTGGTCACAAGCTTCACACAACACATCTGTCACACCCTTAGAATTCAGAAAAATACACTTTAGCAAAGAGGAACACACACACTTGCCTCCCAGCTAATTTTTTTTTTTAATGTTTATTTTATTTTTGAGAGAAAGAGAGAGCATGAGCAGGGGAGGGGCAGAGAGGGGGTTAACACAAAATCCGAAGCAGGCTCCAAGCTCTGAGCTGTCAGCACAGAGCCGCAGCCAGGCTGGAACCCGGGAACCACAAGATCGTGACCCGAGCCAAAGTCGGCTGCTTAACCCACTGAGCCACCCAGGCGCCCCTGCCTCCATCCTAATTAAATGACTATCGGAGCCACCCTGCTGGTGACATGTGCATCCCTCACGCTTGGATTCAAGAAGTATTGCGAGCCTACTCGGTCCGCTCTTTATGAGCACTAGGAGACAGCAGTACTTCAAGACTTAACACTTTCTACTCAAAGAGACAAACCCAAACTCTTCACGTGCACTATTTCATTCAAGCCTCACAATTCGCTGAAGTACGTATTATTACCCCCAATTTACAGATGTGGAAAGTGAGGCACCGCGAGGTAACAACGTGCCCCTAGTAAGTGACTTGGGTCAGCATCCAAACCCGTTGCATCTTACTCCGAGGGGGTGAGGGGGGAACTTACAAATACAAACGTCGCCACACCAAAAGGGAGAAAAGCGCAAATGGGGACTCTCAGGGACGGGCAGCCCTCCCACCATCCAAACCCAGAGGCTTAGGGAGAGCGTCTGGAACCCAAGTTTCGGAAATTCTGAAGGAAACCCGAGCTAGGCCCCAGCTGCGTCTATACACTGTTAGCCGGAACCTAAGGCAAATGGACTCTGCCTGCGCCCAGTGTCAGCAGTACAAAGAAAAGCCTGAGTCATCCACGCTCACCAGATCTTTAAAAGTTTTAGTTTCCTCCTCTTGCACCGCCGGCTGAGGCCCTTCAGTCGGAGAATCGTGCTCCTCGGGCGCCGCCATGTCTTCCGCGCACTCCGGAAGCGGGTCACCGGCGCGCGGGGTGCCGGGAAATGTAGTTTTAGTTCTCCCCGGCCAGCGTGTTCTGGGCGCCCCCCTGCGGACTGGTTGGGATTTGCCGGCCGGAGGGCTGAGGCCCTGTGGAATTTAGTTTTTAAAAGGGGGTGGGGGATGGATATTAACGTGTAGGCTTGTGGAACTGAGAGGAGTGCAGAAGGCACTGATGACCTGGGCCTCCTGTCTGTCCTTTAGGATCCTTATAAGAAGTTATTCCCACCTCTCACGCCCGTTATGTTGCTTGCTTCTCCAATCATACAGCATTGAACAGGGTGATACTGCAATATTACTTATTATAATTGTTTCATTCATTTACTCAGTTGAACCCACCATATGCTAGGGCTATACTAGATGCCTAGTGGCCAGGACAGCATCCGTTGCTGTGGAGAAGACAGATAATGAATAAATGATCACAGATAATTTCAAACTGTGAAAAATGCTATGATGTAACAAACAAATAAAAATGATGGAGAGTAACCTGGGGAGGACAGGTTGTGGGGACAACTGTGAGCTTGGGCAAGGCCTCTGGGAAGCAGTGATAATTGAGCTGAGATCTCACTGGTGAGAAGACAGTCCCTTGAAGAGTCCAGGGGACAATTATTTCAGACTAAAGGAACAGCAAACGCAAAGGTCCAGAGGAAGTGTAGCCAATGAGGCTGTTCTGGGAAACAGTCTGCCACTACTGAGGCAAATTAAAAGTTATTTTATGTTGCAGGTGCCTGTGCCCAGCAAGCACAATCCTCCAGCATGCAGGTTCTCACACGGAGCCACAGTGCTCCTATTATTGGAGGCAGCTGGTATGCATCCTTGGGAGAGTGGATAATTAAAACGTGTCCACGGTGTGAGCAAATGGGCCTATAACAATACAGCTAGATCTCAAAAACCTAGTGCTGAGTGGGAAAAGTATAAAATATGTCATGTGCATTTAAAATATATACCCAGAGGGTGCCTGGGTGTCTTAGTTGGGTCAGCATCCGACTCTGGATTTTGGCTCAGGTCAGGATCTCAGTGTCGTGGGCTCGAGCCCTGGGTCCACGCTGAGCATGGAGCCTGCTTAAGATTCTCTCTTCCTCTCTCTTTCTCTCTGTGCCCCTCTCACCTGCTCTCTCTCTCTCTCTCTCAAATTAAAAAAAAAAAAAAAAATTAGGGGCACCTGGGTGGCTCAGTAGGTTAACCATTCAACTTCAGCTCAGGTCATGATCTCGTGGTTCGTCGGTTCAAAACCCAGGTCAGGCTCTGTGCTGACAGCTCAGAGCCTGATACCTGCTTCGAATTCTGTGTCTCTCTCTCTCTCTGCCTCTACCCCACACACACTCTGTCTCTCTCTCTCTCTCTCTCAAAAATAAATAAATGTTAAAAAAATTAATAGTAATAAAATTTTTTTTAATATTTTTTATTTAAAAAATAATTTCTAAAGATGTACTCCATTAAAAATACAATAAGGTAAAAATTTTGCCCACAAAAATATCACTTTCTGCTAGAGCACATACAAATAGGATACACTTCAGACATTTGAGAACGGTTACCATGGAGAGAGAGGAACTGTGATAAAACTGGGAATGAGGGAACTGGAAATAAAAGAATACATACACAAAGCAGGAGAAGGGACTTGTGACAATGTGCCTTAACCTGAGAATTGTCAACTCAGCTCAGTGTGCCTGAGGTCCTCCCCACCACCAAGTGAAAAAAGGTCCTGACTTAGGAATCACATTGCTGTCTGCAAAAACAAAAACAGGTAGGGTGAAGTCAGAGAAGCAGGCCCAGGTCAGACCCTGCAGGACACTGTTAGTAAAAGAGTTTGGGGTTGGACGTTATCCTGAATACAAAAGGAAGCTTCTGGAGCGTATTGAGCAGGGAGGCATGTGACCTACATAAGCTAAAATATCACTCTAACTCTTTATGAAGACAGATAGTAGAGAGGAAAGGGTGGAAAGAGAAACTCCCTAAGAAGCAAGAGATGATCTTCATACCCCAAGCTCTAAGCACGCTGCCTGATGCAAAATGGATGCCCCGTAACTGCTCGGTGGGTGAATTACAACTCGGCAAAGCACCGGGGTCAAGTATGATGGCAAATCGGAGAGAACTGCACTGGTGTTTCTTTCGGGGGTGAAACTGCTTCCAGCTTTGAGATTACCTCCTGCAGAATACACTAGGGTCTTTGCTCTTTTCATATCCGTGTCTCCACCTTAAAGGGAAGGAGAGAAGACCCACAACGGGTCACCCTGAAACTGGGTCTATCATCACCCGCTTGGGCCAACACAGTCTGAGGCCTTCCAGCTGTCTGTTCAGCTCCCTTCCCACCCCCCCCCCCCATCCCCGCCATCCTCTCCATCTTCCCAGGACAGGCAATGAGGCCGCCTTAGGTGATCTCCAAAGCAGGTAATGCGATTTGAGATAAGGGGAAGTTGACTTATCCCAAAGAAGTTCTCCCAAACTAGCGCTGTCTCCTTTTGTAGACCTGATGAGGGTCAGCATGAGGCAGGCTGAGGGACAAAGCACAAGCTAGCACCCGCCCCCGCCCCTCTTCCCCCAGGTGGAATATGTGATATTCCTCAGACACTCCTGGCTACCCAAGAACAAAGCACAGGGGTCTAAGTGCTTGCCATGGTAATGTAGGAAACAAAGGCAAATGAAAAATTAAATTCCCTTCTGCCTATAGCCCATTGACAAGTCCTTGAGATAGAAGAGTGACCTCCCTCTAAGAGCTCAGCTGCCTCCATGATGACACTTTGCTGAGGCAAAAGAGAACCTTAGCTTAACATTATCCCAACCTGGAGGATCCTGTAAGTCTACTTCCTTTATCTCAACTGCCCCAAGATATATGCTGGCAATCATACTCCAAGCTTATGCCCCCCCCCCCATATATATCTGAAGGGTCTCATGACTGAGGTTTTATTAAAGGTAACAAATAGCGTTTCCCTAGCAACAGCTAGCCCTTCAAGATCCTGGAAACCTTGCTTCCAAAATTCCTCAGAGACATACTCTATCCCTGATCCCCTCCCAAGCTGAGGGTATATAATGAGTTACCCATCAGGCCCCCAGTCCAGCTCTTCCTGCCCATGGGTCCTGTCCCCATGCTTTTTTTTTTTTTTTTAATATATGAAATTTATTGTCAAATTGGTTTCCATACAACACCCAGTGCTCATCCCAACCCCGTGCTTTCATAAAATCACCTTTTTACACCAAAGATATCTTCAAGAATTCTTTCTTGGCCGTCGGCTCTGGCCCCCACAAACCCCCAGCACCCCCAAAACTTCATCAGACCTGCTGGAAATTTTGTGTTACTTGTTTGACAAGTGAGAAACTCGAGTCATATCAAGCGACATGTGACAACGCAAGGTAGCAAGAAAGAAGAGGAGAACCCAGGCCTCTGGAGGCCCAGACAGTGTTTTCACCGCAGAGAACATCATCTCCCAAGACCACGAGCAGCTCTGTCCTGCAGTCACATTCAGATTCCTCAGCCCCACAGAGTTTTCTGTAAGAACAACAGAGCAGCTAAAGTATTTATTCAGCCTCCCTGACATTTGTTTTCTGATTTCATTTAAGAGGGGAATGGGGAATGAAGTGTTGAGGGAAGCTGGAAGCCTGGAAAGGGGCCACAGATGGAAGCAATTGTAAGGACTAAAAAATTGCATATCATATAGGGTCTAAAGTTACCCAAGTTTTGTTAAAATGTGTTACAGGAAAGAAAAAAAACCTCACACAGAAGATTTGTAATGGGAAATCTGTTTAAACTACTCAGCTGCTATTATAATATAAAACTAACCTCTTAAAAAAATATATTTAAAAAGAGGCGCCTGGGTGGCTCAATCTGTTAAGTGTCGGATTCTCAATATTGGTCATGAGCTTATGGTTGTGAGTTCAAGCCCCGCATTGGGCTCTGCAGCGCAGAGCCTGCTTGGGATTCTCTCTCTCCCTCGCTCTCTGCCCCTCCCCGATTTGTGCACTCTCTCCCTCTCTCAAAATAAATAAATTTTTAAAACATATTTAAAAAAAAATTTTTTTAACGTTTATTTATTTTTGAGACAGAGAGTGACAGAGCATGAGCAGGGAGGGGCAGAGAGAGAGGGAGACACAGAATCTGAAACAGGCTCCAGGCTCTGAGCGGTCAGCACAGAGCCCGACACGGGGCTCGAACTCACAGACTGTGAGACCGTGACCTGAGCCGAAGTCGGAATGCTTAACCAACCAAGCCACCCAGGCGCCCCTAAAACATATTTTTAAAAAAAACAAAAAACCTGTCCTTTTCAGCCAAGCAAAAATTTTTTGTTTGTTTTCAGATAATTCAAGCATCAGCTATTGTTAAAACTTCCTCTCGTGCCGGCGTCCCCGAGGTGCACAGGGATGTCAAGACGACATGGCCTGCTTGTACCATTCCTTGGTCCCGGGGTGTGCCGGCAAGGTTTTGGCCTCAACCAGCACCCACCTGGGTGACACGATTCGTGTCAGACCAGCAGGGTGACCACAGAAGCTTCCACAGAGAAGAACCTGCTTCAACTGAGGGCACTGTCTGCTTCTGCCTATTCCTACCAGGCTTGGAGTAGCTGGGATATTTATACTCTGGTCAGGGATATAATAGAGGTCATTCTAGTAACTGAGCAGTGTCACATCCTGTACTTTAGAACAATGAGGAAGATTGAAGAGGAAATCCAAATAAACACTCAAAATGGTGAGGGGGAAAAGCAAGCCTGAAACAATATACTGGCTCCAGAAGGACAGGGCAAAGTGACTGCCCCCCAACCCCCACTCTGAGAGACTTTCACAGGCTCCCACACACTCCTGCTTTCATATGCCCCTTTCTCCACAAAAAAAAAAAAAAAAAAAATCACTGACAAGTATATTTTAAGGCTGCATGAGCATAATGACAAATACATAAATATTCCGTATTAAAATAGTTCCTCTGATTTAAAAGTCCTTTCCCCCCCCCCATTTGATGTTAAAAGAAATTAAAACCTTTTTGGGGGCGCCTGGGTGGCTCAGTCGGTTAAGCGTCTGACTTCAGCTCAGGTCACGATCTCGCAGTCCGTGAATTCGAGCCCCGCGTTGGGCTCTGGGCTGATGGCTCAGAGCCTGGAGCCTGCTTCCGATTCTCTGTCTCCCTCTCTCTCTCTGCCCCTCCCCCATTCATGCTCTGTCTCTCTCTGTCTCAAAAAGAAATAAAACGTTAAAAAAAAAAATTTAAAAAAAAAATAAAACCTTTTTTGTGGGCCTCTAAAAGTATGTTGGGCTCCAGACACTGTGGCCACTGTACCTGGCAGATAAGGGGAGGACCATGGCACAGCCTCCAGCAGGACAGGGACACTGGGCTGCTGTGGGGCATAAGGACACCAGGGGCTCCTGGACCAAACACAAAGTGAGCTCCCAAACTTAGAGACAAGGCTTCCGTGGAAGACGCAGACAAGAATCCGTTGCTCATCAGTTTCTGCTCAAAATCCGCCCTCCCCCCTGCCGCAGCTGCATTCCCCATAGTCTGTTGTGGAGACAGACGGCTCCCATTCAGTTCTGAAAGTGTTCTGTATTCGTCAAAAAGGATCCAGTGCCAAACTTAATCAGTCAGAAAATTATGTTTAACTGATGAATTAAAAATCTGTTCTGAGTCTTATAATGTTATAACGAGGGTAAAAACAAGAGGACAGTCTACGTGGAATTCAGAAGAAAGAGAGTTGACGTACAAATTACTTAGTGACATAACCAATCTGTGTCTAGAGGAAAAAAGGTAATTAGTCCCAGTTGTTTGTTGCTTTCTTTTTTTTTTTTTTTTTTTTGATTCTTTGTTGAAATTCTTAAATGCTTCTTAAAATGCGGAGGAATCGGTGTTTGTTTCTTTTTTTGTTGTTCAACAAAAATTCTCAAACATTATGTCAGACCTTGGGCCAGACATCAGGATCCAGAAGGAAGCATGAAACCTATGCTCCAGTTGGGCAGACGCCTGTTTAAAAAATAAGAAAGTTGGGGCGCCTGGGTGGTTCAGTCAGTTAAGTGTCCAACTCTTGATTTCAGCTCAAGTCACCATCTCTCGATCCATCAGTTTGAGCCCCTTATCAGGCTACATGCTGATGAGGCAGAGCCTGCTTGGGATTCTCTTTCTTTCCTTCTCTCTCTGCCTCTCCCCCTGCTCACACTCCCTCTTTCTCTCTCTGTCTCAAAATAAATAAATAAACTTAAGAAGAAAGAAAGAAAGAAAGAAAGAAAGAAAGAAAGAAAGAAAGAAAGAAAAGCAAGAAAGAAAGAAAGGGAAAGAAAGAAAGAAAGAAAGAAAGAAAGAAAGAAAGAAAGAAAGAGGAAGGAAGGAAGGAAGGAAGGAAGGGAGAAGATTACACAGAAAAGTAATCACAAGTGAGATGAAAGATACCGAGGAAAAAAGCAAGGGGATGACCTAATCTTTATCTGTGAATCATGGCCATTTTCCCTATGGAAGTGGCTTTTAAACTGAGACCTGAAATTGACCAGCTGTGTGGGAATAGGGGGTGGTTAGGCTTCTTCTATGTTTGGCTCTGTGGTGGGAAAAAATAAAAGATCAAATGAAGCTTACAGAGATGATAAGATGACGATTTGGGGGGAAGCTGGCAGTCTAGGTAGGGAACTGAATGTCTAGGACCATATGGGCCATGTAAAGGATCTGGCGATCTGGGGCTTTATGCTAAGGGCAATGGGAAGGAAGCCTTTGAAGAGATTTGGGCAGAGACGCACTTGAAAAGATCACTCAGACAGGCAGCTGCAGTGCAGAACAGATTGGGTCAGGGGAGATGGATGCAGAAATATCACTTACCAGTTATCAAGCCAAAGATGATGGTATTTTGGACCAGGAAGGGGCAGGAGAGAAATGAGTTGGAGAGAAATGGACAAACTCAAAGGGTGTGGAGAGGTTAGATAAATCCTCATGATTGATTTAACTCAGAAGATGAAGGCCGGGGATGCGTCGATGGTCCCCAGTGTCTGGCTTAAGCGAGGAGAAATGGGCTGGAACCTTTACATAGCTAGGAAGCACTGGAAGAGGGGCAAATACGTGGGCAGATAAAGGGAGTGAGGTCATGTTCAGAAGGGAATGGTTATTGGAGGAACTAAGACTCAAACCCAAGCAGACAGGCTCCAGAGCTCCCAATCTTACCACCACACTGTATTGCCACTAGGTTATCCCTAGTATGGCTAAGGGAGGTAGAAATATAAGTAATATGTCCTTAAATGTTTCAATTAGCTGAAGCAAATTATTCTGTCTCCTGTGTAGTGTACATACCCCAAAAGGCATCTCTTCTGTGGATAATTAGTTTTGAATCTCAACTAGACCTTATCTCCCAATGAACATTACAACGTTGGCATCTGGATTTCTCCCCACCAGCTTCTCCCTCCATCCTCCCCTTCGCACCCCTTCTTTCCCTCCAGCCTCCGCATCAGCAAGTCCTACAGACTCCTTGAGTCCCTCTACTTCTCCCTTCCCATCACTACCACCGTGGCCCAAAATAGACTTTCTCCTTGTCTGCTGTCCCAGCAGACTATATGCTCTATAAGAGCAGCGACCACAACTGTGCTATTCCCTTGCAATGCCCAGTGCCTAGCAGAGAATAAGCATTCAGCAAATAGTTGCCCAGTGAACGAATGAGACTGGTTTGTAGATTAGTCTCCTATGAGTGAGCTTATCATGAGCAAATCCCCAGAGCCTACTTATTTCCTAATTATATGGATCACGGGAGTTTCTGAATCCAATCTGACAAGGCTGCATACAGCCGCTCCCGTGATGGGCACCACCCCATAAGCGGTGGCTAAGAGCAGCTAGCTCAGTGTGGCAGTAAAGCCACCCTGCCATTTGGTCCCTTGAACATTAGCCAGAACCCCTTGGTCTACTACCATCCTTAGGCCTTTCAGATAAGAGATTTTTATGTCCGGGACCCGAAAATAGTCTGCTGTTTCAGACTTAAGAATTAAAGTGCAAAGGACGATATTCTAAGACGTAAACAAAACATAGAAAGAATGGAATTAACCTGAAATCGACAACAAGCAGGAAATTCAAATGGTATGTTATAATCCTTACGTAGAAAACCACAAAGGCTAAAGCTTCAAGGTCAGTTCATACTGTGGGGTGGCTGACAAAGGAAAGGCAGCTTTGTGTCATTTCCTGGTTTCCTGGCTATTTCACAAGCCTCTTACATAAGTGTTTTATTGTTAATGCATGCACAATTTAACAAATTGCTAGAAATAGAGGTGTTTTTGTAATTCCTTGGCAATGCAGGTACCATTGCCACAGTGAAATAATAATACATGGCAGCTTCCAGCTGCACTTTTAAAATTTTTTTTTTTTTAACATTTATTTATTTTTGAGACAGAGAGAGACAGAGCATGAACAGGGGAGGGGCAGAGAGAGAGGGAGACACGGAATCTGAAACAGGCTCCGGGCTCTGAGCGGTCAGCACAGAGCCCGATGCGGGGCTCGAACCCACGGACCATGAGATCATGACCCGAGCCGAAGTCGGACACCCAACCGACCGAGCCACCCAGGCGCCCCAGCTGCACTTTTAAAAACTTATTTTTAATGTTTTTATTTATTTTATTTTTTTTTAATTTTTTTTTTAACGTTTATTTATTTTTGAGACAGAGAGAGACAGAGCATGAACGGGGGAGGGGCAGAGAGAGAGGGAGACACAGAATCGGAAGCAGGCTCCAGGCTCCGAGCCATCAGCCCAGAGCCCGACGCGGGGCTCGAACTCGCGGACCGCGAGATCGTGACCTGAGCTGAAGTCGGACACCCAACCGACTGAGCCACCCAGGCGCCCCTGTTTTTATTTATTTTAGAGAGAGAGAGAGAGAGCGCGCGCGAGGGGCAGAGGGGCAGAGAGAGAGGGAGACACAGAATCCGAAGTGGGCTCCAGGCTCCGAGCTGTCAGCACAGAGCCCAAAGCGGGGCTCCAACTCACGAACCACGAGATCATGACTTGAGCTGAAGTCAGACGCTTAACCGACTGAGCCACCCAGGCACCCCTCCAGCCGCACTTTTAAATAGAGTCATGTGAATTTAAGTACAATGAGTTTGATGTCTAAATGTTTGAAACAAACATAAAATAAAACATTAACTGCTATCCTGGACATTTCTCATCCCAGTGATAGTCCAACATCTTTTTTTTTTTTTTTTAATGTTTATTTACTTTTGAGAGAGACAGAATGCGAGTAGGGGAGGGGCAGAGAGAGCCGGAGACACAGAATTCGAAGCAGGCTCCAGGCTCTGAGCTGTCAGCACAGAGTGGGATGTGGGGCTTGAAATCATGAACGGTGAGACCATGACCTGAGCCAAAGTCAGAAGCTTAACCCACTGAGCCACCCAGGTACAATTTGTCTCCTTAAATAGAAACCAAACCCTCACTCGCCCACCCTCCCTCACTGCTAGGGCACAGTCTCTACAAACAGGAATACCCCTGCCAGGGCTTAGTTTAGAACAGAGCAATGCAAGGAAGTGGTCCCTGGCATTGGCAGCTAAGGGGGCAGCGGGGGGAAGGGGAGGGCAGAGGTCCTGGGGTCAACAGCCTGTGCAGGTCACGTAGATGCAGTCTGAGGTGTCATAGCTTAGCGACAGCTGCGGAGGAGTTTCCACTGGTGTGGTGACGTCACAAGGTTTGAGTATTGTTCCCGGCAGCATTACCCCCAAGCCTCGCTTGCACCCCTTTGGAGATTCTGTGAGCTTCCTAATATGTTCAATAAGTTTCTTTTCTGCTAAATTGGCTGGAAGAGCCTCTATTGTTTGCACCTCAGAACCTAAGTGGCAGGACTGCTGAGAAGAAACCACGCTTCCCCGATTCTACACAATTAAAACACGCTCCTCAGCCGCCCTCTGTAAGTGGCGCCGCACGCGGCCTGGTGAGCCTAGTATGTTTCCTGTGTCTGTCTGCTGTCTGTCCCGCTGTCCTAGACATCCTCCCAACCATTCAATACACCCTCTCCCATTGTTAGTCTCAACCGATGACCTTGCTTCCTATTCGGGGAAAAATGAAGAGACCTTCCACGAGTTCCCACACCAACTTTATCACCTGCCTGCCCCACAGCCTTCCCTCTTGTTTGGAGGAGGTGCGCTCAGCGCCTCTACGAGTGAAAGCCAAACCCTACTGTGCACCTGGGCCAAACCCCGTCCTCTTACTTTCTCAAGAACACTCCTCTAAAGTCTCCATTTTCTCTCCCGCACCATCACTTTTTCCCTCTCTCCTGGATCATTCCCACAGCACACACCACACGTACTATGATTTCTCTTCGTCTTACAAAATATTTCTCATGACCCCATATCCCCCTCCAGCTACTGCCCACTTCTCTGTTCCCCTCGACAGCAACACCCTTCAAGAGAGTTGTCTGTACATGCTGTTTCCAATCCTGTCTCTCAAATCCACTTCAGTAAGGCTTTTGTCCCCATTGTTTCCACAGATAGTTCTCATGTCAAGGTCATGAGTGACCTCCATGCTGCTAAACGCAATGCCCAATTCTTATTCTTCATTTTACTTGATTCTCCAGAAACCTTTGGCTCCCTCCTCCCCGAGAAATCCTTTTCACTTGGCTTCCAAAGTTTTTCTTCGGCCCTGATGACCACTCCTTCTATCTTCCTAGCTAACTCTCCCTCATCCCCACCAACTCCTCACTCTAAATAGTTTTTTTTTAATGTGATTTGAGAAAGAGAGAGAGAGAGGCAGAGGCAGAGAGAGAGAAGAGAAAGAATCCCAAGCAGGCTCTGTGCTGTTAGTGCAGAGCCTGGTGATGGGGGGTTCGATCTCACAAACCATGAGATCATGATCTGAGCTGAAATCAGGAGTCGGATGCCTAACCGACTGAGCCACCCAGGCACCCCTTATTCTAAAGGTTGGCAAGCCCTGAACTGAGTCCTTAGAGCTATTCCTTATATAGTCTATGTCGACTCACTCCTGAAGTGTCTTATCCAACCTAATTGCTCAACTGTCACCTATTTGCTAAGGATCCTTACATTCATAACTCTTGTCTAAGTCCTCCTAAAGCTCCAGACTCATTTATTCAACTGTCTACTTGTCTTTCTTCTTGAATGTCTCCAGTGTGTCAAACTTGACGTCTCTAAAATGGAACACTCCTGATCCCACTCCTCCCCACCCACAGCTGTCCCCAGGTGAGGAAATGGCAATGACACCCATCTCAACCGTTCAGGCCCAAGTCCTTACTGTCTCCCACTTCCCACATCTAAACTATCAGCAAATCCTGTTGGTCTACCCCGATAATATACCTAGAATCTTACTACTCTTCTCCACTGCCAACTACCAACATCTCCCACCTGCCATATTGCAATAGCCTCCCATTTGGTCTTCTTGCCTCTACTCTCGTCCCTCTGCAGGGAATTCTCAATGTAGCACCAAAGGGATCCTTTTAGAACATAAGTCTGATCAGATCCTTGCCCTGCTCAGAAACTTCCAATGACTTTCCACCTCCCTCAGAGTACAAGTCAGTCCTCCAGCAGTCCACAGAGCCCTACCACTTGGCTCTGAACTCATCGCCCACCTGCTCCCCTTCCCTGCCCCACTGCAGCCACGCTGAGCTTCTTCCCTCCCCAAATCACATCTAGCCTGCTTCTGCCTCAGAAGCTCTGTCCTTTCTGGTCACCTCAGCCTGGTGTGCTCTTTCCTCGGGTGCCCGCACGGCTCTCTCCCACACGCCAGCGTCAGGTCTTCACTCAGATGTGACTTTCTCGTTGAGGCCTTGCAGCACCTCCCCTGCCCTTGCACTGTCTCCCCTGTCCCTGCTTGGCTTTTCTCCATGGCACTTATCGCCATAGAGTAAGCAGAATAACGGCCCCCAAAGATGTGCACATCCTAATCTCCAGAATCTGTGAACACATTCTCTTACTTGGCAAGGGGGAATCACATTGCAGATGGAATTAAGGTGGCTAATCAGCTGACCTTAAAATAGGAGATTAGGGGACACCTGGGTGGCTCTGTCGTTAAGCATCAGACTTCAGCTCAGGTCATGATCTCACAGTTTATGAGTTTGAGCCCCGTGTTGGGCTCTGTGCTGACAGCTCAGAGCCTGGAGCCCGCTTGCGATTCTGTGTCTCACTCTCTCTCTCTGCCCCTCTCCCACTCACGCTCTCTCTCTCTCTCTCTCTCTCTCTCTCAAAAATGAATAAACATTTAAAAAAAATAGGGAGATTATGACAGACTGTCCAGGTAGGCCCAGTGTAATCACAAGGGTCCAGGAAAGTGGAAGAAAAGGCAGAAGAGGAATCCAGAATGATGTAATAGAAGGACTCAACCCATCATTGCAGGCTTTGAAGAGGAAGGAAGAGGGTCCCAGCTTAAGAATGCAGCAGCCTCTAGAAGACAGAAAAGGCAAAAAAAAAAAAAAAAAAAAAAAACAATTCTCCCTTAGAGCCTCCGGAAAGAATCCTAGCCCCACCAGCTACTTTATTTTAGACCAGAGAGGCCTGTGTCAGACTTCTGACTGTAGGAAAATAAATGTGTGTGGTGGTTTGTTTTTTTTTTTAACGTTTATTGATTTTTGAGACAGAGAGAGACAGAGCATGAATGGGGGAGGGTCAGAGAGAGAGGGAGACACAGAATCCGAAACAGGCTCCAGGCTCTGCGCGGTCAGCACAGAGCCCGACGCGGGGCTCGAACTCACGGACCGTGAGATCATGACCTGAGCTGAAGTCGGCCGCCCAACTAACTGAGCCACCCAGGCGCCCCGTATGTGGTGGTTTTAAGCCACTAAGTCTGCAGCAATTCATTACAGCCCCAATAGGAAACAAATACACACTATCTTACAAACTAGATATTTACTTCTTTTCTTATGTCTGCATTCCCTATCATCATTAGACTACACGTTCCACATTCCACGATAGAAGAGATATTTGGCTATTTTGTTCACAACTCTGTGCTCACGCCCAGAAAAATACCTAGCATATAGTGAGCACTCCATAAATACCTTGTTGAATGAATGAATATCTACTTGTCTATAGGTGTGTCATGTGTCTGGGAGGGAACAAGGAAGAGGAACGACAAAACAGCCATTGTCAAGTGAAAAGGTTGTATGCTTGTGTGTAAAAGAAGCAGTAAATTAGATTGCGCTTCTCGAAACAGATTATATTACCCTGGGCCCAGATTGGTCATCCTGGCGAGGAGAGGAGAAGCCCAACATCCTTCCACTTATAAGACAAGGGTGTGGGGACAAGCTCCAACCTGACCATGGTGTAGAGAGGAAAACTCTCTCTCTTACTAGCTCCCGCACACCAAAGGAAATGGTGTGAAAGACCCCACACTCCAGTGCTGTCCTGGGTGGTCAATGTGGATCAACAGCTACACGAGAAAGCTCAAAGAGCTGGTCATACTAAAGAGGTGAGAAGTGCTACCTGAAGTCTTCTCCCCTTTAGGAAACACCCCTTTTAAAGGAGGCCACTCTAGGGAGGAAAGCTTTCAGAGGTCAGCACCACGGATTTATGATTCAGTGGTGACCTAGGGCTGGGCTAGGGGTGTTTGTGTATGTGATATATATACATATATACACAACAGTATTCTATTTAGCCATAAAAAAAGAAAAAAATATTGCAATTTGTGACAACATGGATGGATCTTGAGGGCATTATGCTAAGCGAAATAAGTCAAACAGAGAAACACAAACACTGTATGATCTCACTTATATGTGGAATTAAAAAACCACGCGAGAGAGGCAGGGGCAGGAGAAGGGGGATTGGATTAAAGTAATCAAAAGGTGCAAACTTCTGGTTATAAGATAAATAAGTAACAGGGATGTAATGTACAATATGACAACTATAGGTAACATTGCTGTAAAGTATATTGGAAAGTCGCTGAGAGATTAGTAGATCCTAAAAGTTCTCATCACAAGGAAAAATATTTTCTGGGTTTTTTTTTTTTTGCGTCTATATGAGATAATGGAGGTTAACTAAACTCATTATAGTAATAATTTTGCAATATATGTAAGTCAGTTCATCATATAACTTAAATGAGGCTGTTTGTCAATTATATCTCAATGAAACTGAAAGAAAAAAAAAAACCAAAACCACCAAGCCTGCAGTTTCATGGAGGATATCCACCTAGTTCTGGCCTGAGTCTGCCCATCCCGGCTCCTCTCTCTCTGCTTTCCTCCTTCCTCCCCCTCACAGGCTTCCTCCCACCACCACTCTTCTTGGACCTTTTCTTCCTGATTCAGCTCTTCTCGTAAAGTCCCCAAACTACATCATTGTTTTGTCATTAAAACCACAGAATCAAGTTCATCTTAGCCCTTCACAGTATCACCAGTCGTAGTATACTGTTAAAATATAACAAATACCACAGCAACTCAAAACCTTTCTGGATGTATACTCAAATTCAGAGTCAAGTTTTAAGGTTACATTCCCTTGGGTTGGAATATGAGAAAAATCTGTAATTCATGTAAATGAATCAAAGACTGGAGTATAGCAGGAAGAACCTCAAATCAGGAGAACCAGATAGAAGATGGTTGCAGGCGTTAGGGTAAAAGCCTAGATGAGTCGTCGTAGCAGTGGAATTGATCAAAATGGAGTTGAGAGACATTTAATAGGAAAGCAATCCTTTGGCAAAACCTTATCATAGAAATAAGGAAGGGGAAGATTTAGAAATGAAGTGAGGGGTGCCTGGGTGGCTCAGTCAGCTGAGTGTCTGACTTCAGCTCAGGTCATGATCTCGTTCACAATTTCAAGCCCCACATCGGGCTCCGTACTGACGGCTCAGAGTCTGGAGCCTGCTTCAGATTCTGGGTCTCCCTCTCTCTCTCTCTCTCTGCCCCTCCCCCACTCATGCTCTGTCTGTCTCTCTCGCTCTCAAAAATAAATTTAAAAAAAAATTTAAAGAAAAAAAAAGACAGTGAGATTTCAAGGTAGGCGCCTGGGATTCCACTGCTACCTTTGACAGACGTGGAAGCGTTGTGAAACTGCACCAGTTTTGCCGAGGGGGAGGAGATGTTTAGCGTTAGGTGTGCTGGGAAGCAATGCCAGCCAATCCATGAGGACAAAGAGCACTGGTTCATTTGTTCATTCATTCAGTAAATGCTTATGGAGCATGTCCTGTAGCAGGAGCTGGAGAGACGCCGTGGGGAAGCTTACCTGAGATACTGTGTCTGTCCTTCAAGAGCCTTGAGGTGTGCACAAATATCTCTAATAAAAGGCACCATGTGATAAGTCTGTGTAAGAGACACAAACAGATTGCTCTTAGACGTTCAGTCAAGAGCAAAACCATGTCTGGCTGACATCAAAGTACAGCACTCTGATGAGGAGGAATCAGCTAGGGCTTTCAATTCTGCACACGCTCCTGTAATCTGTTTTCTTCCGTCAACGACCTCCACCTTTGTTTGCACCTCATGGAATACACACCAATTTCAGTTGCCCTAAAAGAATTCTTTGTCACTGGTTTCATCCATACCAACATCCACTCCAGGACTGTGATATGCTAGGAATAGACATGTAGGACTCAGTGAAAGCCTCTATGATAGAGGCAGGTCTGTGGCTCAGAGAACCTTCGAATCTCAGGAATGGAGGAGAAAGGGATCAAGGAAGCTAAACAGAGAGACAAATAAGAAAGACCAGCATCACAGAATTCAAGAGAGAAGGATATTTTAAGACTAGGTAATCAACAATGTCAAATGCTACAGAGAAGTTAGAAAGAATGAAAGTCCAACAATTAATAGTGTTGGGGAGCCTGGGTGGCTAAGTCAGTTAAACGTCTGACTTCAGATGAAGTCCATGAGTTTGAGCCCTATGTTAGGCTCTGTGCTGACAGCTCAGAGCCTGGAGCCTGCTTTGGATTCTTTGTCTCCCTCTCTCTCTGCCCCTCCCTCGCTCTCTCTCTCTCTCTCTCTTTTTCAAGAATAAATAAACATTTGAAAAAGCAATTAATAGTGTTTACTATGCAAAATCTCAGGGAACAATGTTAAAAAACAAGTCATCCTGGGGGTGTCTGGCTGGCTCAGTCAGTAGAGCACACCCCCTCCTAGTCTTGGGGCTGTGAGTTCAAGCCCCACATTGGATGTGGAGGTTCCTTAAAAAAATAAAATCTTAGAGGCACCTCGGTGGTTCCGTAGGTTAAACGTCTGACTCTTGATTTCGGCTCAGGTCATGCTTAAATAAACGTTAAAAAATAATAATGGATAAAAAAATTCAAAAAATCTTAAAACAACAACCACAAATCATCCACAAAGTATTATCATCTTGGATAGTTTCATGATACCTAAGATCTCATTTATACTCACACCTATCTACTCACCCACAAGCCTCCAGTAGTTTTAGGCCATACAACTGCAGTGGAATTGAGTACATACCCCTAACGGGAAGAAAACCAACAAGCAGGTTTTATGGTGGTTTCAGTGGCATGACCCCCAGAAGTTTCATTTGCAGAGGTTTTTCTACAAGAGCTGGAAAAGCCTGTTGAACCAGTCATTTCTTCATTCGTGTCTGTGTGGTCTCTGAAGATGCCTTCCCGGCACATCAGCAGTTAGCAAAAAGTTCTTATTAATCATGTCCTTCCTTTCTAGACGTTTTGTTCCCAAGTATCTTCCATGATTGGGACATCTGGGACAGCATTACAAAATATCTATGCACAAGTTTTTATGATCTAAGCTGAAGTTTGATCATTTTCAAATCATACATTGGTTTTTGTTTTTGCTTTTGTTTTCGTTTTTGATTTTGTTTTTTGCAAATACTAGCCATTTGCAAAGCTACATTTTAGTTTCTTATTGATCAACCTAATGGCATAAGATTACCCTACCTAGCTTACTGGATTGTTAGCACTGTAAGATCTAGAACACAGTCTCCGTTGCTGACAAATGACAGGAGGCAGGAGGTTGGTAGGTTAGTACTCAGTAAGTGTTTTCTGGATGAATGAATGAATCTGTCACCCTGTTGTTAATAGTGTTGTCATTATTGTGAGCTATCTCACGAATACAGTCACTCCCGGAAGTGCTAAAGAGCCTAATTCTGTAGTCAGGCTGCCAGGATTCAAAGCCTGGGCCACCTCTTGCTAACTCTACGACTTCCCACTTCCTTACTTTCTTTATCTAATAATATGGGGGTAATCGTTGCATACACTGTGTAAAATTTTTGTACGGTAAGTGTGATAATGCCTGTCAAATTGTACTTACAACAAGTAAGTTTTCAAGAAATGTTAGCTATTACTGTTATCATTAAATATCCACATTTTTATTTATCATCTAAATGTCATTTTGTTAAGCACTAAGGAAAGTATGGTTCTTCAACGACATTTCACAAGTGCATTAAAAAAAATTTTTTTTTAATGTTTATTTACTTTTGAGACAGAGAGAGACAGAGTGCTAGCAGGGGAGGGGCAGAGAGAGAGGGAGACACAGAATCTGAAGCAGGCTCCAGGCTCTGAGCTGTCAGCACAGAGCCCGACATAGGGCTTGAACTCGTCAACCTGAGCTGAAGTCGGACACTCAACCAACTGAGCCACCCAGGCGCCTCTACGAGTGCAGTTTTAATAACAAGGTGAGGGCAGAATAAATGTCTGCATGCCAACCAGGGAGGCTGGAAAAAGAAATTTGAACCTAAAAGAAAGATTTGAGACATCACCAACCCTTGCCTGACTCCATCTACAAAAATTTTGGTAAATTTGGCAACTGCATCCACACGAATGCTGGAATGAGCCATACGCTGACTGCTCCCGTGTACTTGGGAGGCAGAGGCCGCGGCTGTGAGTCACTGCTAAGGTTCTGGGGCAAATCAGGTCACGGGCCTGCCTGCACTCCCAGCCCTGGGGTTGCGCTGGAAATACAAAATGGGATTAAACTCCGTCCTTTGCAGATATAGCTTCGTATAGACAAGCTTTACCGGTGCAGGCAGGGGCACGTTGGAAGACCTTCTCCCCACAACCTAATGCTAATGCCAGTCAGGATCAGGGGTGCTGAGGGTCCCTAATGTTCCTTCATAGCCCCTACAGGGGTCTTGCTTCATCAGCATGATTTGCCCTCTCCTTAAAACTCTCTGTTTGCTAAAGGAACATTCAGATCTTAGGGCTCACTCTTGGTCCTATTCCAGACCACAGCAGGATTTACCTTCTCTCATTTGAGCTTGCCAGGAGCCAAAAGCAACAACATCCCAACCTCCTGTCAACTCAACAAGGAGAGATTTATTGCAATTAACTAAAAAGACACTTGTCACGACAGGAACACCATATGCTTCAGCAAAGATAGGATCCCAGCTTGTGGCTGGCCTTTGCAAACAATCCTACCAACACAGACTTTTTTTTTTTTTTTTTTTTTTGGTTGCACAGTCATTAATAACGCAACATTCAGCCCCAGGGGTGTTTCCAAGGTAGAGACTCAGAGGCTGGCACTCAGAGATCACCTCCAGGACAGAAGTTCTCAAAAGATTGCAGCAACCATTACAGACTCTTTGCTTAGATTGCTGGACCTCTCACTCGATGTCCAGCCTCCTTTTCTTCTTTGCAAAAGAATCCTAGGTATATTTGGAGCAGCAAATTTGTAGCTAAAACAGGCCTCCCATGGTCAAGATCAGCTACTTGCAAGGTAAAATCTCCTGGAAATTTCTGGGACAGTTTTGCCTTCCTCATAGAGATCCTGCCCCTCACCCTTCCTTTCTGCCTTTTTCTAGTGCTTGGCTTTTGTGAAGGCTGATTTGGCTGATTCTAGGTTTCTTTTCAATTACTTCCCAGATTGTAATTGTGTCCAAAGGCTTTGAAACTTGCTGAGACTTCTAGATAATAAGAAAATTCCTGTAATACGAGTTGATTACTTTTTAAAAATTATACAGCTTGATATGGAATATTCTAAGTGAAAATAATTACACATCTGCCCCTTTTCAAAGTTATTAATTCATACACAGGCAGACATGAGATTAGGTAATTAGTTACAGAAAGGTCAAGAAGTCTGAGGAATGGGTAATTTATTTCAATGAAAGGAAAGAACTTATTTTGCTACAGTGGGAAAAAAATGTGGAATTCAGAAATCGCTGCATTGAACTGTATCCCCATTTATCTCTGCGCAATGTTTTTATCTCAGTGTCTCACTTCCCTCTACTTTCTTTTCACACTAAGGTATTGAATGAGAAATATATCAAGTTGACTGACTTTAACTTATCTGATATAGGGTGGCTTCTACAGCACTCTTCTCTTTTTTCTCTCAGTAAATACTTTCGACTTTGACATTTGCCATCTTGGAAATGACAGGTGACTGAGGGCAAATGCATCAAAGTGATTAAGATCAGAATATTTGCTAAGGACCATTTTTTTTAGAGAGTAAAACATAGTTTTACTGAATCCTTGAAATGCAGAGCTAAATAAACCTCCTTTTTTTGTGGGGGAAAAAAAACAATCCGAACAATTAGAAACCCAAGAAACTAACAGTCACACTTAGACCCGAGTACCAAATTTTTATTTTTCAAACTCGGACATTTTCCTGAAATACACTTATAATCCAAATACTCCTCTCCCTTCTTCCTTTTACAACATACCATTTCAATCTGTTTGTTTATAGAATGAAGGCCTTAAGGAAAAGCCTTATTCACATTCCCACAAAAGAAATAAATAAAAATTTATCTCTAGGATCTATTTAACTGAAATTGACTAAATCCTGGTAGAGGCTCCAATCTTTATAACAGACACATAAGAGGGTGGATAAGCTTTCATTATCGACAAATTCCTATTAATGTAGCTAAACAGTTCATTAAATTATTCAAATGCATTTATTGTGCTCCTATTATGTGCGGAGTGTTGTTCCAAAGTAGACACTCTTCCTTAGGTGTAAAGAGGGCCACTGAAATGATAACTGGCAGTTTATGACTTTGATATCCCCTAGTGATAGGAAGTACCCTAATGATAGGAAAAGTTTGCTATTGCTGCTTCCTGAAATGCCCAGTTTATTTTTAGGGAAGGAACAACCTACCCACTGGAAGACTATAACTCAAACTTAAGCTTTAACAAAAGCTGGAGTTAGGGAGTGGTTGTACCTGTGTGATATAACACAAACAACAATGCAAAGTACATTCTGGTGATCTACAATGCTAGCTATCTGTGCAAGGTAGCCTAAGAAACGACACCAGTTTAAAAAGAAACCAGTACCAACTTCAAAAGAAACCAGGATACAGAGCAATTGCAATTTGTGGTAAAAATAAAAATATACAACCACTAACCCCTTCCCCCAGCACTGAAAGTACAGTTCCTCAGACACTCGGCTATCATTTGGGAAAGATGGGGGTAGACTGGATAAATTTAAAGCATGTTAAATAATTAAATAACACAGCCAAGTATTGCATGTGTGGTCCCAAAGACTTTTCGACATATTTTTTAACATTACAGTTGTAGGAATGGAAATTGAAAAAGTTATACGTATTTTCTTAGAGACAGCTTACAGATTCCTTACAGATCTCAAGGTGAAAATATGACACATCGCCACCATGACACAAGCTATTTTGTCTGTCATCCCTAAGACATAACTTCACAGGACATCAGACTTCCCATGGTCTGAGTGTTTCCTTCACGTGCCTCTAAATTGGGGTTCTCCCCTGAATAAAACAGGTTCACTTTTCAGATCAAGTGTTATTTGCTGGCCAACTGCCTTCAGGATAAATATGCTTGCATCATTTCTAGAGCCGCAAGTCAAACCTCCACTGATAAGCTTAAATTCGGCCCCATCTCTCTGTTCAGAACTTCCCACCTTTGCTGGGGAATGAAAGTCCCCTCTGACGAAGAGAGACTTATTCAAGGAGAGCGATGCTTTTCCCAGCTCATGAGCCACCTGACGAAGGCAAACTCAACCTCATCTCCTTAAAAGAGCGTCCATAGTCTCCCATTCAGAAGTCTGCTATTCCTATTACTTCCTAAATGTGGTGTGATGATTAAATAAAATTAAATGCAAATAATAAACGGTAATTAAATAACAAACTTAAAATAAATTAAAAACACAATACATGGTCTTGCGGTTTTCACAGAAGGTAACAAAGGTCAATTTGCATTAAGTTCACAGTCCTTCGGGTACCAGTTTCTACAATGATTGGGCAACACTGCCCTCTAAAGGGGTTATTATGTTATATCCCTTACTTCACATGGTGGGAAATTGCCCCAGGATGCACTGACGTATCTCACGCACAAACACATTCTTTCTTTTGCTTTTGGGACACTGTCTGTCCTTGACCTTCTGTGAATGACTCTGAAGACCACGGAGCCCCTAGAGAGGCCATAAAACTTCATGAATGTCCACAAGGGGGTCGGATACCAGTATCTGCTGCGGTGATTTTCAAACCTTAATAGGTATCAGAATCACTCCCCCCACCCCCCGCCCCGTGGGCTTGCTTACACACAGGTTGATGGGCCCCACCTCCGGTTTAGGATCCCTTAAGTTGACAGTTGGGTCCAAGAATTTGCCTTTCTAACAAGTTCCCAGGTGATTCTAACGTTGCCAGTCCAGGGGCCTGCACTTCGTGAGCCAGACACTGCCCTTGGCACCTTAATCTCACTTAATACCTCTCAACAGGGTGAGGGTTTAGCATCTGTTCTACAGACCAGGAAGCCAAGTCTCGGAGAAATGAACTGGCCAAGGTCACACAGCAGCAACAGAGCCAGTAACAAACCCAGCACTGTCTCACTCCAAGCCACTGCTCTCTTCTGTACACCAGAATGTCAGTAAATGAAGCTGTTAGACACTTCATCTTCCTCGGCCTCTGCTTCTTGTTGCAAGGGGGCAGGAATTAGAGGACCGTTTACTTGGTTTTTCTCCCAGAGTATCTGGAGGTCTGGATATGATTCCCTCCCCCACCCAGGAAGATGCACTCTGCCCAGGCTGGATTTGTGAATGTGTACAAGTAGAGGGGAAGGAAGGGCACATCAGTGGGAGAGGACCCTCTTGGGTCATGAGCCCTGCCCGTTCAGAGGGGGTCTGATTTGCTCTGGATTCTGGAGTTCTTTTACACTCAGAAACTCTGAAAGAGAGGTTTCAAAGCTAGTGTCTCCTCTCACAGGCATTCTGAGGACCTCAAAGCCTACTGGGGCTTGGAGAGGACCCAGGGGGTGGCTGCGTGGCACCCTCCCCAACCTGCTCAAACATCCTGCACTGTGGCAGGGACCCTGAAACAACTTTAACAGAGTAGCGCCCACGGTTGCGGAGACTGAATCGTTTTGATAAAGGAAAAATAATTTTCGGGTCACATGTCCCACAGGATATGGCAAGTAAAAAGTCCCTAGCATTCAGCCCCAGGCAGGATGTCCTAGTGTTAGGGAAAGAAGGTCTGTGACTCCCTCCTTCCCCCAATTTCAAGAACAGTTTTTCTCATCCTTTGCATTCAATTCAGCTCCTAATCCAACTTGGTGTTTTCCTGAGGGAGCTACAAATCTGGAGCATCCCATGGGGATGGTTTCTGGCCTCGGTCACAAGGGGGAAAGGATGTTCTCAGAAAAACAGCCCCGCGGGCTGGTCCGCAGAGATCTTGAGGTCGTGGCCACGGCCGCCCTTCGTGCAGAGCTGGACTCTGGACTCCAGCTGCTGGCTGAGTTCGTCCAGGGCCCCGGTGCAGGACTCCAGGCTCTCGGCCAGTTTCTGAATCTTGGCCTTCAGCACGGCCTGGCTAACCTTGGTGGCCCCCTCGGCCCGCCTGGGGATGAGGAAGCCACGTGAGCCGAAGAAGACGATGAAGTAGACAGAGTTGTAGAGGGCGATGGAGGCGTTCTGCCCGCACTGCAGCAGCTGGCGGTCCCCGCGGCCCTGGCAGCGGCAGAAGAACTCCAGGCAGCTCAGGATCTCGCGCATCTGGTCCTGGCAGGCGGCGGCGATCTCCTGCACCCGGCGCAACTCCCGGGAATTGCAGAAGATCAGGGAGAGGTCGGACGTGATGGTGACGGCCCCTCCGGCGGTGGCCACGCCCAGCCCCACGGCCGACGCCACCAGCGAGACCCCCAGGGTGAGCGGGCTGAGCGAGAGCCCCACGATGGCGGCCACGGCGCCCGCGGCGCTCAGCGAGCTGCCCGCCACGTTGGCCGCCAGGGAGCGCCGGCGGAGGCGCTCGAGGCGCCGGGCCACCTCGCGCAGGCGCAGCACCTGGCCGTGCAGCCGGCCGCGGCGGTCCAGCAGCAGCCCCTGGAAGCGGCGCAGCGCGTCGGCGCCCTGCAGCTCCCGCGCCGCCGGCCTCTCCATGCCCTGCGGGGACACAGACGCGCGGTTAGCGCGGAGTCTCGGTGCTCCCCCCACGCCCCAGTGAGGCTCCGCAGCGACTGCCACGCGAGGGGGAACGGGCGGGGCGTTTTCCAGCGAGTCCTGTGGGTCAGGTGCGCAGGGACCAGTTCTGTACTCTGGGACAAGGCACCCCAGTTCCCGGGACCTTAAAAACGCGTATGCAATGCCCTCGTCCGCTTCTCTCCCCCCGGGGAACGCTAAGGGTGGGCTTTATTAACTGTTAAATAAGAGGTAAGCTCAGTGAGGAGGGGGTGCCGGCATTACTCTGCCGCAATACTGAGGCCTCTGCTCTGTTTAAAACATCACTTTACAGGTGGTGAGTTGTACCAGTTCGCAAAGCCCTGTCCTTACCTGAGGACTCGGATCCTAATACTTTTGCAATTCATTGTTTTGCGTCTGGGATGAGTGAAAAAGACAAGTCCCCCCAAAACTCAAAAATCATATTGTCCATCAAATGTAAGGGACTAATTTTGCTATATTAGATGCTTCCCTGAAGCAACTCTTGTGCTTATTGTTTTTCCAGGCTCTTACCTTACAATCAAGCCTAAAATGTTATTTGGGCTATCTTTTCTAAGTCTCACTCTTTGATGGGTGCTTCATTAAAACTAAGTTCCAGTAGGGGCGCCTGGGTGGCTCGGTCGGTTGGGCATCTGACTTCAGCTCAGGTCATGATCTCGCGGTCTATGAGTTCGGGCCCCGCGTCGGGCTCTGTGCTGACAGCTCAGAGCCTGGAGCCTGCTTCAGATTCTGTGTCTCCCTCTCTCTCTCTGCCCCTCCCCTGTTCATGCTCTGTCTCTCTGTCTTAAAAATAAATAAGCGTTAAAAAATTTTAAAAAAAAAAACAAAAAAAAAACTAAGTTCCAGTAAATGAATACTGCTATGTTTCTTTATTCCAAAAGCTTCCTTAAAAAATGAGTAGCCACTGAATAAAATAAAGTGTCCAACATTTTTAACAACTCACTGAGGGCTACCTAGTACCAAGTTGAGTTGAAGCCAATTGGAGATGACTAAGAGAGACAACTGTACATCTGGGGTAAAAGTATATCCTTCCTAGTTGCCAAAGATCCCCACCTTCATAACCACTGTACTCATCATTATTAGGACCTTCTTAAAAGTGGCATATAAGCCATAGCAATAGAGCATTTCAATACTGTGACATATCAGCATAGAATCATTATTCTCATCTGAAAGATGAGAAAATTGAAACACAGACATATTCTAGATACAGCTGATTCTTCACAGAACCATCTAGAATCTTGGTCTCCTGACTCCTAGGTCTTAATTGTATTCACATGCCCCCATTATTCCACTCACCAGTGATAAATTTCCAAGTAAAGAGACCTCTTAGCAAAATGAGGTAAAGTCACACAAAATATATAGTGGACCAAGGATATAACCCCCGTATTACAATCCCAATGGCAATCTTTCAGACAGAATCCTTCTAGGCTCCCCCACTTACCATTCACTTCTGGCTATCTCCAGGAAAGAAAAATCTGAGGCTGTTTCTGGATGAGCATGCTTTATAGTTCCAGAGAACCAATGATTGCTCTGGGAAAGCCTGGTCTCATTCTCAGAATTTGCCATTTCCTGTCCTGGCCCCTGCTGCCTTCAACCAGAAGGATGTGACATGGTGGAAAATGACCTGCCAGCCACACAGCACATCCCGTATCTAGGAAATGAACATTGTGTGTTCGCTTTCCCCCAAACGCAGGAAAAGAACCACAGGCTCTTCCCCAACTTGAAACAAGTGTTGTCATTCTCCCAAGGGGCATACCCTGCCTTTCCTCTCCTGAGAATAGCTAATGACGTTATCTGGGAGGACAACTAACGTACCCCAGGCTGACCAATTATAGTGTTTCTTGAGAGGGCACCATCACAAAATCATTTTTTACAAAGAAAAAGAAGAGGGAGAACCCTCTTGTGTTTGAGGTAGCTACTCATAATCCACTCCCATATTTTGAAAATCACTGTGGATCTGAGTGGTTGAAAGGCGATTCATTCAGCCCACAGCCTTAAGAATGTAAGACCACACCCACAGGAAGTGCTGCGTGCAGTTTTGGGCATCTCCAGCTGTGGAGAAGTTACTGGAGGTCTCAGAAAGGGCACACTGCAGACCAAATGCGTCAGAAAAATCAGTGGGGTCAGGCTGTACAAGGAGCTAATTATACACTTTCAACAGCCTGGATTTGGCTTCCTGGGTTTTCATTTGAAGTGGCAATTATAGCCCATACAATAGTTAAATGAATGGATCCTATCCCTAGGTTAGCGAAGCATGGGCTGAAGGGCAATCATCTGGATAATTCAGAAGGGAAAAACACATACAGCATCTGTGGATACTTTCTGGGGCATTCAGATATGTGGTTGGAGCTCAGCCTGGACGCCCCAAATACATCATCCTTCTAATATTCCCACCTTCGAATAAGAAGGCCAAATTGGTTTTTCACTTAAATAATTATGGTCTCAACTCTCTGGTTCATCTGGAAAGTCTTAACAGCCATATCTTTCTGGAACATAATGAATTTCTCCATCTTTATAACTATGCTTTGTATTTATCAACACGACACCATTTGCTATGACTCACAACCGCAGTCCTTTTGAACTTGATTTTTCATAATTTGGTCCATGTCCAAATATTCCAGCTACAGCTCCTCAAAGGAGAAATATGAACTTAGTCAAGATGCCTTCAGTGTCTCCCTGTGCTTTTCAGGTAAAAGGTAGAAACATATCTTCCTCTGTCCCCATAGACATAATCACTCCAAACGGAATGTGAGCCAGAGTGCACTGGGGCAGGGGGCAAGGTGGGAATGTACCCTGGTTCTTCAGCTCCCAACTTCCCTGGATATTTCCTTGGGTGCTTGGGTTTAGAAGACCACAGTTAAGCTTGCATTTCTTGGGCGAGGAATCTTATTGGGATACAGGAGGGTCGTCATCTTCAGAACATCAGTAATCATAGTACAGACCTATAGTGAAGAAACAGAAGGTAGAGGAGAAGGGTCAACATAAGGCTTTGAATTACTTATAACAATGGACACTTGAATATAACACTTTCATCTCAGCATTTACTTTCATATATTTAAGCACAATAAGAAATCTGAGGAATGATTGAAAACTTTTGATCAAAAGTTTTGTCCTCTTCTCATTGTGCTGCAAATCTTTATAGCCTTTACGATACGGACTTCTGTGTATATGTTATACTGATTCTTTTTTTTTTTTAATATTTATTTATTTTTTAGACAGAGAGAGACAGAGCATGAGCAGGGGAGGGGCAGAGAGAGAGGGAGACACAGAATCTGAAACAGGCTCCAGGCTCTGAGCTGTCAGCACAGAGCCCGACGCAGGGCTCGAACTCATGGACCGCGAGATCATGACCTGAACCAAAGTCAGACGCTCAACCGACTGAGCCACCCAGGCATCCCATATGTTATAGCGATTCTACTCTCTGCTTTTATCCTTTGGAGACTGGGAGACACCCCAAAAAGGTAAATGCTGTCAAGAGTAGAACTTTGGAGCTGTAGATTAGTTATGTTTAAAATGCCTACTTGCAAATCTTGCTTCTTTTGGATATCAAAATGTATTTTGTGATGTATTAAGGATACTGGTCCTGAAGTCTACCAAATATTATAGTGCATTTTAGCCTAATTCATTATCTGTATGAAGTTATAAAAGTAGCCGTAGATGACTAGGAATGACGTCATTTGTATTAAACCCAGATCTATTTCTGAGTATGTGGTTCATGCTGTTGTGAAAAATGTTTTACCTTTTACCTTTGTCAGTTTGTAATGAGAGGATTTCCTTTTACCCTTTGTAGCTCAGAGAGCACCTGATGTATCATCTCAGACACAATAAACATGCTCCTGAAGGCCAAAAAAAAAAGTTTTGTGTGAGTTGTTCCTGCAAAAATCTGTGGCCTGTATCCTCAAACTTCTATTCTAAAGTATGTCTGGGGCACTTGTAACACATTGTCCCAGAGACACTACATTCAAAATGGTGGCTGACCCTCAGATTAGCCTTCAGATCTGTTAAACCTATGATGCAGATAAACCATACTATGAACGGTACTAACTTGAATTCTGAGTTCTGGAACCATAAGGAAATACAGGGGAGGAAAGAAGACAGGAAGAGAGCCTTTTAAGCATAGTCATTTCCAGACTCCAGTCCCGAAGAGTCTAAATCAAGAGGCCCAGAGTGGGGTCTGGGAAAACGTAGGTGATTCTGATCTGTAGCCAAGGTTGTGAACCTCTGCTCTAAAAGGTGTGAATGTTCTGACTGCTGGTTACATGGCAGCAGAAACAGTAGGGCTAAGTGACAGCAGTTTGTGAGTTAGGTGATTTTTTTTGTTTTTGTTTTTAATGTTTACTTATTTATTTATTTTGAGAGAGAGAGAGAGAGAGAGAGAGAGAGAGAGTGTGTGCGTGCATGAGTGAGGGAGGGACAGACCAGGAGAGAGAGAATCCCAAGCTGGCTCCACGCTGTCAGCACGGAGCCAGACACGGGGCTTAATCTCACAAACCAGGAGATCACGATCTGAGCCGAAATCAAGAGTCCGATGCTTAACCAACTAAGCCAGCCAGCTGCCCCTGTGAGTTAGGTGTTTATACAGTTATTAATAGCCATTAATTTGGGGACCCTTGTTAAAACTATCACATTTTAAGATAAAGTGATGATTATAACCAGGGGTCTCCCAGAGATCCAGGGACACCTGGACCACCTCCATGTTTTTGAGGATCTCAGTGAATTAAAAAGGTAAAAAAATTTCTCAAACAAGATATAAAAAAAAAAATGTGGTTTCTTTTCATTGCAATGTAATGTATATTGCAATGTCAATATTTTGCTATTCACAAGATAATCACAGGATTTATAAAATATTAATTCACAGTGCCCTACACTGGTAAAGCAACACAAGTTTAGAATTGTATGATGATAATTTTTTCCTTTTAATCTTTACCAGCATATCTTAGTGACTATACATAGAACCTCTTTTGGAGTCAACATCAAAAGTATAAAATTGAAACAATTTGTGAATGAGAGGTTTAGGCCAAAGGTCTTTCAAACTTTCCTGTGTTAATGGTCTTAATATGTACAGTCACTCAAATAAATAAAAGTAGGTTAAAATAATAACACAGATCCATCTGAGCATTTTTGCCCATGTGTTTTGTAAATGTCATGAGAACATAAGCACTCTAGCACATAGTTCTCAGAATTGCTTGTTGAATTAAACTAAAGAAAAATATTTTGCTCTCTCAAAGAAATATCATTATTTTCATAATGATTTTATGAGAGTTTAGCATGAAATTATCTCTTGGAAAATACAACCTGGTAGGTTACTCAGAGCACTTACACTGCAGAGGACTTTCAGGATATCTATGTTGCAACGATATCTCAATATTATTTCATCAACTCATGGAAACGCACAAGAAAAAAAGGGCTGAGTGAACTCTAGCCATTTTCATTTCTCCAAACTGGCCTCTGATCTTTGTTAATGTACACACTCCTCGTTAACCGCTATTGTTTAAACACTGTCTGTGTTCTTTTTTCCACTTAACGTTCCTGCAGATACACACTTCGTGTTGACATAGTCCTCACCTTGTCATTTTTAATAGCTATGTAATAATCCCACTGTTTGCTTAGTCATTTCCCTATTAGACAGTTGGATGGCTTCCAGGGTTTTTTTTCTTTTTTTCACTATTATAACTAGAGTTGCCGGGAACATCTGTGTACATTTCACCCATTTGGATTATTTCTTTGAGGCTATTCACAAATGGGAAAATACCAAGTGGAGGAGGAAGAACATTTTCATAGTTTTTGTTGCATGTGGCTATACTTCTTTCCAGAAGAACCACTTCATAACGCCATTAGCTTTTAGGAATCCCAGCTGCAGGATTTAAGACAATTTAATTTTCTGGGGCGCCTGGGTGGCTCAGTCAGTTAAGCCTCTGACTCTTGATTTTGGCTCACGTCATGATCTCCCAGTTCATGAGATCGCTGGCAGCCTGGAGCCTGCTTGGGATTCTCTCTCTTCCTTTCTCTCTGCCCCTCCTCTGTGTGCACTCTCTCTCTCTCTCTCTCAAATAAATAAATAAACATTTTAAAAAAGACAACTTAGCTTTCTTATATTAATTTGCTTGGTTTATTTCAGCTCCATGGATGTGTATGAAATACCTACAGTGTGCCAGACATCATGCTTGATTTTGAGGATAAAAAGCTAAATAAGATACCTTTCTGCCCTCCGGGAAAGGGCCATCTATTAGAGAGAAATATCAGAACAGATCATTTCAATTCAACATGGAAAGTGCCAAAGGTGTGTGCACCAAGGAAGCACAGGGAAAGTGCATGTCTAGGAAGTACCAGGGAAGAATTTCTGGAAGCACTGGTAGAAACTAGAGAGTTGAACAGATATTATATGGATAAAATTAGAAGGAAGAGGAGGACAGAATAAGGAAACAGAATGGTCGAAGGCGTGGAGTAGCATTCGGGATGCTTCAGGCAGTTTCATATTGCTAAGCATAAAGTGGGAAGCTGGGAACGTCCAGGGATGAGGCTGAGAGGATGTATAGGAGTAAATCGTGATGGTTTTCCTTTTTTTTTAATTTTTTTTTTACATTTATTTATTTTTGAGAGAGACAGAGCATGAGTAAGAGAAAGGCAGAGACAGAGACAGAATCTGAAGCAGGCTCCAGGCTCTGAGCTGTCAGCACAGAGCCCGATGCGGGGCTCGAACCCACGAACCATGAGATCATGACCTGAGCCGAAGTCGGACACTTAACCGACTGAGCCACCCAGGCGCCCCTCGTGATGGCTTTCAAATGCCATGTCGGGGAGAGGGAGGCATTGAAGGCTTTAATCTGTGGCTTTACAGTTGTACGAAGGATGGTTTTCAGAGGTACACAGCTAAAAGGCCGGAGATGAGTTAGAAGGCTGTTAAAGTAAATGAATGTGAGGCGCCTAGGTGGCTCAGTTGGTTAAGCATCATCTGACTTCAGCTCAGGTCACGATCCCATGGTTCACAGGTCTAGCACCACGTGGGGCTCTATGCTGACAACTCAGGGTCTGGAGCCTGCTTCGGATTCTGTCTCCCACTCTGTCTGCCCCTCCCCCACTTGCGTTCTGCCTCTCTCTGTCTCTCAAAAATAAAATAAAAACACTTTAAATGTTTTTAAATACATGAATGAGATTATCATGGATTTATACAGTGTTGGTAAAATGGAATGGAGCAGATAAAAGAAAATATATATTTTGGAAACAAAATTGACAAGTCATACTTAAAGCCTCTCAGACCATCATATCCACTTCCATTCTATTGGTCAATCAAGTCAGGTGGCCAAGCCAACATCAATGGGCTAGAGAAGTATACTCCTGCCATAGGGGAAGGCAAGAAGAAGAAATGCAAACCATCAGGTCATCTCCCAGAGTGCTTTTCTTATGGAGGAGATATGTATTCCAGGATGAACTGCAATACTACCAACCATCTCATGTCTCATATATTCTCTTCCTCCCTAGTTATTTCTTTGGAATTATAGCCTCTATGTGGATATAGAAAAAAATCTCACTCTGGCTAATATAATCAAACTATTGGTATGCGTCTGCAGGAATGCTTGAGAGTGAACCAAGGAGGTCTGGCGAACCAAAGCTGGAAGGATATTAGTTGTTTTATAGTTGGAATAGGCTGTTTGGATGCCCTGGACCAACCCCTGTTCTTTCTTGTAGTAGCATCAGTTTAATATCAAAATTCTAGGAGTCAACCCGGAGTAGCTGAGCTTAGGTCAAGTGCCTATCCCCTGGCTGTACTGGGTAGAGAGAAGGGGAGTGAATAATTTCAGCTTCCAAATGCAACATGGTAACAGAACTTTACCCTCCCACTAACACTACATCTAGTCAGGGAGAAGAAATTTCACAGTAGGAAATTATGGTGGGGTGTTGTGGAGAGGGAAACCGATGCCTAAGGATAAAAAGAAAAAAAAAAAAGAAAGCATCCACCATAAACATTTTCATCTATCTTGACCCACCTGGAGTTCATTTTAGTGCATGATGGAAGTTAAGCTAAGCAGAAAGTGAGAAAGCATTTATGCTTTTCTATAAATGTGTTATTTCTGATTTGTCTTGTGTTGATTTGTTACTATTGTCTACATCTGTTTCTAGAAACCCTATTCTGTTCCACTGATCAATTTCTCTGTTTTTGATTCAATATAATATAATTTTGTAAATCACTGCTTCATAATAGGATTTTTATTTTTTATTTTTAATGTTTATTTCTTTATCTATCTGAGAGTGAGAGCGTGCATGTGTCATGAGCGAGAGGCTGAGAGAGGACAGAGAGAATCCCAAGTAGGCTCTTACCCATTAGCACAGAGCCCAATGCGGGGCTTGATCCCACAAACCACGAGATCATGACCTGAGCTGAAATCAAGAGTCGCACACTTAACTGGCTGAGTCACCCAGGTGCCCCAGGATTTTTATTTTTAAAGTGAGAATCTCTCATCATTGTCTTTTTCTGGAAAAAATATATAATCTTACTTATTTTTCTGGCAAAATCTGACTGGGTGCTCTTCAACTGCCCCAATCTCCCTAAAGTGATCAATTGAAGACACTTTAATTTTGTTCCACTTCCCCCTCCACAGGTGTGCACAACACGCCTGGGATCACGTGAGTGAAACATACATTACCTCATTAACATAGAAGCATTTACCCCATGGGCTCTATTACAGCATATCTTCTTTACCACATGCCTTTTCCTCTGGTGCCAGAAAGACTGCAGCTGAGTCCACACCCTGCCAGTAGCCATAAAGATTCTCTTATCTCCCAGGACAGGACACCAGGAAACTATTACCTTTGTCTCTCTTTTTCCCAAGCTTAGTCATTATCTCTCAAGTTCTCAGACATATACAATAATCATTGCAACCTAGATTAGAGCACCTGCTGGCTTTGTATGTACAGAGGCATAATAAATCTTAAGCTCTCTCTCAACTTTTAGACGCCTTGAATAGTTTCATTTTTAGCATGTCTCTTACAGGCAAGAGAATGTTGGATATTAGTTTTCTGTTTTGACTTTGCTCAAAGCCTGTTTTTTAATGAAGAATTTAGTCATTTCGCAGTAAACATTATAGTGAAGCAGGGATGTATCTTCCAATATGGTGGAAGTTGATTGTTATTGTTCTAGTTATTTACTTTGTTATTTTATTTTATTTTATTTTATTTTATTATTATTTTATTTTAGAGAGAGAGAGAGAGAATGCACGTGAGCAGGGGAGAGGGGCAGAGGAAGAGAGAGAGAGAGAAAGACGGAATTTCAAGCGGGCTCCATGCTCAGTGCAGAGACCAATGGGGGCCTCGATCCCACGACACTGGGATCATGAAGTGAGCTGAAATCAAGAGTCAGACGCTCAACGAACTGAGCCACCAAGGTGTCCCTAGTTATTTGCTTTAATAATAACAATAATAATAATAAACCCTTCAATGGTAGGGTTTCAACTCGATTTGCTTTTGAGTTAGGTGAGAAAATAACTTTTTAATCCACCCCTCCTAAAATTTAGCACTTTAAAAATTATTTCTGCTGCTACTTTCTATGCTAAAAAAAAAAAAAAAAAAAAAAAAAGGTTAAATTACCTTTGAAAAACAGGCAAAGCAGATTCTATAAGGTGGGGCCCTGCATATAGAGTAACAACATTGGCCTTGAGTCCTGAGCCTTTGGTTCCCGTATGACTTTGAGCAAATAACTTAACCTCTTTGATCCTCAATTGCCTTTAGAGGGTTTTCTTAAATGAATTATTAAAATACATGTGGAATCCTTTTGAGACCTACAAAATGTGTTATAAATACATTATTAGTACCTATTTTCAAAACAGTGACTGTGATTTCTGATTATCTGTAACCTTTTAAATAGTTAAGGGGCGCCTGGGTGGCTCAGTCAGTTGAGCGGCCGACTTCGGCTCAGGCCATGATCTCGTGGTCAGTGAGTTCGAGCCCCGCGTTGGGCTCTGTGCTGACAGCTCGGAGCCTGGAGCCTGTTTCAGATTCTGTGTCTCCCTCTCTCTGACCTTCCCCCGTTCATGCTCTGTCTCTCTCTGTCTCAAAAATAAATAAACGTTAAAAAAAATTTTTTTTAATAAATAGTTAAAAAAATGTATACTTTATTATTCTCATAGTATAGCATTTGATTTACCAATTGATTTCATTTTATATCAGTGTTTTACCATTGCCTTTCTATGGCTCCCTCAGAATATCTTTTTTACTTTTCAGCTATGGCCTAATCCAAAAGTGATTTTTAACTCATCAATTTATAATATTCTCTGCCTTATTTGCAACCATAGTAGGTAGCCTAGGAACATATCCCCTATCCTTGATCTAGCAATATCTCTTTATCTCCTTGCAGAGGATTCCAGGATCTGTGTTCGCACTACATTGTATGATCCTGCACCACTGACCATAGCCAAATGGACCAGAGGTGGCCATCTGAACCCAACTTAGCCAATCAGATTCTTTCTCCTGGGAGGTTGGAATAAGGACCCAAAGAGAGTTAGTTAGTCTTCTCTCAGTGGCTGCAACTGAAATATGGAAGTCCAGATCTGTGAGGCAGCTACATTTTGCCTATTATGTACACCAAAGAGCAGAAAAGGTGTGTTTGTGGGGAACAGTATAGAGACAGGGACCTGGAGGGAAACAGAAAGAATCACTTTTCTTTCTCTCCATCCCTATGTTCCATGAGCCATCTGTATATCCTTAGTTTTTTTTTTTAATTTTTTTTTATGTTTATTTATTTTTGACATAGAGAAAGAGCCAGGGCACAAGCGGGGGAGAGGCAGAGAGAGAGGGAGACACAGAATCCGAAGCAGGCTCCAGGCTCTGAGCTGTCAGCACAGAGCCCGACGCAGGGCTCGAACTCACAGACTGCGAGATCATGACCTGAGCTGAAGCTGGACGCTCAACTGACTGAGCCACCCAGGTGCCCCCTTAGTTTTTTTTTTTTTTAACTCCCCTTTTACTCCTTGAGTGATCTTGATTTGATTTCTCATCTTTGCAAACAGAGAACCCTAACCAACACCAAAGCATACAAGATCTATTCTTTGAATTTCACATTAAAATAATTAACGTGGATTTTGGGAGGTGTTTCTCTGCAGTGCCCATGAGTGAATCAACTATTTAATAATCATGCAGGGGTTTCTCCTACTTTGTCTTCACTTCAGGGATAACAATGCTTTCTTTTCATGGAAAATATAGTTTATCATTATTTCCCTCAACACAAAAGAAATACTTTTTGTAACATGTTTATATAATATAAAAATGTAGAAGGTTAGAAAAGTTTCCCTCTCCATTTGTTTGCTTTCACCCTCCAGAAGTAACACTGAGGTTTATAGTTTGCTATGTATTCTTACATAATGCTTATGATTATACAAATATGCATTGTGGCTTTCTTTTACAAAAATAGCATACTGCTGTATGTATTGCTATGCAACTTTTTTTTTTCTACTTAAAAAATATAACATAAACATTGTGTTAGTCATTTCCCTACCCCCATAGATCATTTTTTGACCTTTCTGTCTGCCCTGCTCTGTGTCCCAGCCGGCTGACCCCTGTGGATCATTTCACCAGGCTCCCTTGCCAGATGCTTCTGCAAGGGTTCAGCCAATGGGAGGCACCAGCAAGATATCCGAGCATAAGAGAAAAAAACCAGAGTGTTCCTTCCCTGCATTTACCCACTTCAGCTCTGTCTTTTTGCAGTAGATGTATCCCCTCTTTGGCTGAGTTCCACTTGTGGCCCTGCCTCTATGGTTCCAAATTTCACCGGGTTCCTGTTAATGTCTTCTCCTTTGTACCTTCAACCCCATGGATTAGCTTCCCACTATTGCTAATCTGTAGGCATTTCTCCACCTCTTCTTTGCTGGCCTAACACTGCCCAACCTCCATAAGTAAATCCTTCCTTAATATCCCTTCATTTGACCATCTGGGGTGAGTTCTTTTTCCTGCCAAGACCTTCTTGTATACAGATATTTTACCAAGATGATACATGTAGCTGTCGCTCAGCTTATGGGCAGGTCATGATTAATTTATCCATTCGTTTATTGATGGGCATTTATCATATTTTCAATTGAATTGTTTATTACAAACAGTGGTACAGTGAATATTCTCATATGTGGTCAAGAGTGTGTTCGTGTCTATTCTTGGTGAGTATTTCGGTAGGAGAGATTCCTAAAAGTGGAATTTCTGAAACAAAGGCATACATATTTTGAATTTGATAAATATTTTTTCTCCCTCCTGGGCAGAGAGTCAACAATTTTCTCTCCTGTAACATATTTACATACAATGAGAAACAAATAACTATAGCTATGGTAAATAAAAAAGTAAGGCCCTGGTAAAACATGCATGTTTAGACCATTCATCCAAAAGAAATCATGGATATTTTTAAACCTAAAAAGAAAGTAAGTCTTTATAAAGGAGTTTCTGAATCCTGCAGCTATTCAGACAATGTAATCCTTCAATCAGCTTTATTTCAAGGAAAGAGAACAATTTCTGACTGTTCAAACTAATCTGACCAGAAAAAGTTCCAGTGGTCCCTAAGTGTATTAGATTAAGCACATGATTAAGAATATAATCCAAAGAACATTCTGATGGTAAGTTTCAGAGGACATTCGCATTATACGCAACTTCTGTTTGGGGCCCAGACACCAAGATGTCTGCTATCATGTTCTGAAGTTTAAGTTTACTGGGTTTAATTTCTCAAAAGCAGAAATAGATTCAAGGAGGCAAGACAGATGTTTATTGAACACTGTAATAAATTAAAAATAATCTAAATTTCCACCATGTAGGGAAATGGTTAATTACACTGTGGTACATCCATGCTATGGAACCCTATGCTGCAGTTTTAAAATGTACCTTCTTGATTATGAGTGAACTGGTGCACTTTTCATATCTGGGTTTTTTCCCCTTTCTGTGTCCTCCTATGTGGATTATATGCTCATATCATTTGCCCATATTTCTACTGGTTTACCTTTTTTCTAATCCCCATGCAGAAGGTTTACAATGATCTGGGTACTAATTCTTGTTTTGTATGTAGGAAATGTTTACTTTCATTCTGTTGCCTGTCTTTGAATTCTGTTCATGGTGGCTTGTAGTCCTAACGTCATGTAACCAAATTATCAATCTATCAATATGACTTTTTACCTTTCTGTGTCTTCTAATAATTGATTCTTCTGAGTTTTTAATACCACTTCAGTTAATATGTATAAATGGTAAGAAGTAGAAATTCAATATCTCCTTCCAAAAGGAAGGCAAATTATCCCAACATCTCTCCAAAAGACCCCGTGAATGTCTTCTTGTCTTTCATGGACCCTGGTCATGCCTGTCTCTGAAACAGTCACTGTGAAAAATGCAACTAAATAGGCTGATTAGCTTAAATCAATCAAGGTATCAACTAGAGCTGAAGATGTGGTCAATCCCTCTCAACACACTTCAGTAAGGCTGAATGCATGAGGAGTGAAATCTAAAATGAACTCTGGGAAACTTTTCCTAGTATAAAATGCAGTAAACGCTGGCAGCAAAAAAGAAAAAAGATGTCCACTATATAACCTTATGACTAAGTCTCCATATTTTTATTAACTCATTTGCTTATTCCCACATGGTCTAAATTACCAAAGTCTTGGGGTGCCTGGGTGGCTCAGTCAGTTGAGTGACAGACCCTTGATTTCAGTTCAGATCATGGTCTCACGGTTCGTGGGTTCAAGCCCCACGTTGGGTTCTGTGATGACAGTGCAGAGCCTGCTTGGGATTCTCTCTCCCTCTCTCTCTCTGCCCTTCCCTGGCTCTCTTGCTCCCTCTCTCTCTCTTTCCCTCTCTCTCTCTCTCTCTCTCTCTCAATAAAAAATAAAAAATAAAAAATAAAATTACCAAAGCCTGACATGCTTTGTAGCAGCTGATCATACCAGATAGCAAGAAAGCTATCAAACACAACTAGAGTTATGTCAAAGGGAACTAGGAGGCAATGTTGGTCAAAATGAGACAATTTGGGCTTCACTAATAATTTGCAATGGATTGAAACTCATCAAATATATTTGAAACCATGAGTATATAATGGCTTAAAAAACCCAACAACATGGGGTGCCTGGGAGGCTCAGGGTTAAGCGTCCCACTCTTGATTTCAGTTCAGGTCATGATTTCACTGTTTGTGAGATCGAGCCCCGAGAATCACTCTGCACTGAGAATGTAGAACCTGCTTGGGATTCTCTCTCTCACTTTCTCTCTCTCTCTCCGCCCCTCCCCTGCTTGTGTGTTTTCTCTTTCTCTCTCTCTTTCTCTCTCAATAAATAAATAAATAAACAAACATTTTTTTAAACCCCAAAACAAAAAACCCCCAACTAACTGGTCGTATTTGAAAGATGGAAGAAAATTAACTCAATATCTTGAAAACTGATAAATTAAGGGACAGAACAAACATTTACCCTGCCTTTCCTATATGTACTAGGTATAAGAAAGTGCTGTAAAAGTCAGGAGATGGTTGCATGACTCTGTGAATATACTACAAACTATTTAATCATACCCTTTAAATAGGTGAATTATATGGTATGTGAATTATATCTCAATAAAGTAATTCAAAAAATCAAAAGTGGTTACTTTTGGGGCAAGGGAGGAGGTTGAGATGGGGACAGGACACACAAAGGAGTTTCTGGGGTGGCTGACAAGGTTCTGTTTCTTCTTCTTCTTCTCCTTTTTTTTTTTTTTTTTAGTTTATTTATTAATTTTGAGAGACACAGAGACAGGATGAGCAGGGGAGGGGCAGAGAGAGAGGAAGAGAAAGAGAATCCCAAGCAGGCTTGGCATTGTCAGCACAGAGCCAGCCACGGGGCTCAAACCCACGAAACCGTGAGATCAGGACCTGAGCTGAAAGTGAGAGTTGGATGCTTAACCAACTGAGCCACCCAGGGGCCCCTACAATTTTTTAAAAAATACAAAAAAAAAAAAAAAAGGAATAGAAAGCAGCTGTAGAGGAAGGAGGGGAAGCTTGCTCTACTACTTAACAAACTAATTGGAGGAAAATGTAAAATTCCTGAAGAGATTAGCCATATTAAGAAATTAAGACAGTGCGAGCTATCCTTACAAGATGCCAGCCTTTGTAAAGAGTCATGGGGAGCAGCAAATCTGGAGGCTACTGATGGAAAGCCACACGGGTCCAGTTCTGCATTTTGTGGTGGTGAAGCAGGTTTGATGGAAAAAGAACCAAAAAAGAGAAATCTGGGAAACTGATTGCTGGCATTGCAAGGAGGATAAAAACACCAGAACATAAATCCAACTCCCTGCAATCACTCAGGCTTTTCCATCTGGCACTAAATATTCTCCAATACCTTTCTTTGCCACCGGGTCAGCTTCCTCTGAGAGCAGATCTTTTCATGCCTTTCCATTCAGACTCTCCTTTGCTCTTCTGCCTTGTAGTAGGATTCTCCAGAGAAACAGAGCCAGTAGGATATATACAGAGGGAGAAAGATTTATCTTAAAGAATTGGCTCACACTATTGTGGGGCAGACAAGCCTGAATTTTGTGGAGCAGACTGGCAGGCTAAAAATTCAGGGGAAAGTTGATGTTGCAATTTTGAATGTGAAATCTGCAGTCTGGAAAGTCAAGTGGGAATAGACAGTGCAATCTGGAGGCAGACTTACCTCTTGGGAAAACCTGTCTTTGCTTTGAAGGCCTTCAACTGATTGGACGAGGCCCACCCACATTATGGAAAGTAATCTGCTTAACTCAGAGTCTATTGATTTAAATGCAAATCACATCTTTAAAAATGACCTTCATAGCAATATCTAGACTGGTGTTTGACTAAACAACTGGGCACCAAAGCCTAGCCAAATTGACAAATAAAATTACCACAGGGGCGCCTGGGTGGCTCAGTTAAGCATCCCACTCTCGATTTCGGCTCAGGTCATGATCTCTCGGTTTGCGGGATCAAGCCCCGTGGCAGGCTCTGTGCTGACAGCATGGAGCCTACATAAGATTCTCTCTCTCTCTCTCTCTCTCTCTCTCTCTCTCTCTCTCTCTTTGCCTCTCCCCTGCTCACACACCCTCTGTCTCAAAATAAACAAGTAAACATAAAAAAAAAATTTAACTATCACATACCTCGTTCTCTAATTCACAATCCTGGGTTCCAGTGTGTTCAGAGGCATCACTGCTTCCTCCTGCTTCTCCAGAAAGCACGTATAGGCCACCCCAAAATCCTTTCCACCGGAGGATTTTCTCTCTACTGCCACATCCTTCAGAAGCAATGAAAAATACCTATTCACCAAAATGTTTGCCTCCTTTTGTTCTCTCATGTACCGTTTCAGTCCGCCATCCCTCTATCCTGACGTGGTGAGTTCTCTTCAGAGTTGCTTCCACTTTCAGTCAAACCTACTGCTGAACTAGAGACTTATTTTAAGAAATCTCTTTTCAAAATTAATTGCGAATTGTTGCTCATTTGTAGTTTAGGAAATTGCTATTACCGAAGCGGTTATATATTTTTTTTATTTTTTTAATGTTTATTTATTTTTGAGAGAGAGAGAGACAGAGCGCGAGTGGGGTCGGAACAGAGAGAGAGGGAGACACAGAATCCGAAGCAGGGTCCAGGCTGAGCTGTCAGCACAGAGCCCGACGCGGGGCTGGAACCCATTCACCATAAGATCATGACCTGAGCTTAAGTTGGATGCCTAACCGACTGAGCCACCCAGGTGCCCCAAGTGGTTGTACTTTTACTCAAATGAAAGATTTACAGAATTATGATAGGTTTTTGGGTAAAGTTGACTTAAACGTCTTTTTTTTAAGTTTTGGTTTACTGCTGTTTTCCCAGTTCCCAGTACAGTGCGTGGTACATGATAGGAACTCAGTAACCATTTGTCGAATGAATCTCTTGATGTAGTAGATTAGTTAACAATTTTAATTTAGATTATTCTTACATTCTAAGATAAACTTTAATTACTCATGATGCGTTATTCTTTCAAAATACACCTAAATTAGATTTGCATATTGAGTGACTGACTGACTCTAAGGGATTGGGCCTGTTTCTTCTCTTGTGCTGTCCTTTGTCCTCGCTGGTATCAGAGTTATGTCAGGATTGTAAAATGAATCACATAGCTTCCCATCTGATTCTGTGCTCTAGAAAGGCTGGGATAGGATGGGAATTATGTCCTTTAACTGCTTGGAAGAATTCACTGTAGAACACAGACCACGTTGGGACCATGTACCTTTTCGGTAGGTATTTTTTTGACAACGATTTCAATTTCTTTTGTGGTTATTGGTATATTCGGGTTTTTTCTTTATTGTGGATCCAATATTTGACATTTAGGTTATCTTCAATAATTGTCCATTTCATCAAATATATTGGCATAAATTACACATGGTACTCTGTAATAACTCTTAAAATCTCCTCTATATATCTGTAGTATGTCTCTTTATATCCCAGTGTTAAGTTTATCTTTTTTTTTAATTTTTTTTTTAACGTTTATTTATTTTTGAGACAGAGAGAGACAGAGCATGAATGGGGGAGGGTTAGAGAGAGGGAGACACAGAATCCGAAACAGGCTCCAGGCTCTGAGCTGTCAGCACAGAGCCTGACACGGGGCTCGAACGCACAGACCTTGAGATCATGACCTGAGCCGAAGTCGGCCGCTCAACCGACCGAGCCACCCAGGCGCCCCAAGTTTATCTTTTTTAATTAAACTTTATAAAAGTTTATCTAATTGCTTTCCCCCCCCCAAAAAAAATCTATCTTTATTTTCTATTTTCATTAATTTTAGAGTTGCCTGATTTATCAAATAAAAATGTAAGATGCGGCACCTGCTCAGTCCATGGAGCTTGAGACTCTTGATCTCAGGGTTGTACATCTGAGTCCCACACTGGGTGTAGAAATTACTTAAAAATAAAATCTTAGGGGTACCTGGGTGGCTCAGTCAGTTAAGCCTCTGACTCTTGACTTCAGCTCAGGCACATATTTTCTGTCTTCCTTGTTTTCCAAGAAAGTACATTTAAAACTACAGATTTCTGGGGCTCCTGGCTGACTCAGTTGGAAAAGTGTGCAACTCGATCTCAGGCTTGTGAGTTCAAGCCCCACATTGTGTTGGGCATACAGATTACTTTAAATACATACATACATACTATGGATTTCCTTGTTTGGTCCCATTCTGTGGATCTTAATATGTAATGTTCTTTTTTGTTCCATTCTAAATAATTTGTATCTTTTTTTTAATGTTTATTTATTTTTGAGAGAGAAAGATTCAGAGCACAAGCAGGGGAGGGGCAGAGAGAGAGGAAGACACAGAATCTGAAGCAGGCTCCAGGCTCTGAGCTGTCAGCACAGAGCCCGACGCAGGGCTCGAACCCACAAACCGTAAGATCATGACCTGAGCCGAAGTCGGACACCTAACTGACTGAGCTACCCAGGTGCCCCAATAATTTGTATTTTCTATTTTGACTTTCTCTTTAATCCAAGAGTTATTTACGTGTCTCTTTTTATTCTTAATTTTTAAGTGTATAGGTTTGGGAATGGTTCTTTTTATCCTCAATTTCTAATTTTATTACATTGTGATCACTGCATGTGACTTGAAATTTGTTAAGCTTTTCTTTATGGTCAAGTATCTGCTTCCCAAACTTTCTTGGTGTTGTGGTACATGTAAAAAATGATATTTGTGCATCTCATTAGGGTAAAAGGAATTTGGAGCCCCAGACTAGGATGCTGGTGGGAGTCAGGCTATAATACCCAAACCTCTGGCCCATGGGACACAGGTCCCACATGGTATACAGGTTGGGAAACTGGCCTACTACATGCTCAATTTTTGTCCATGTTTTATGTGTATTTGAAGAAAAAAAATGCTATTTCTCTGCCTGTTGGAGATATATATATATATATATATATATATATATATAGGATACATATATTTGCATATGCTTGATTAAGATTTTAATGTCTGGGGACGCCTGGGTGGCTCAGTCAGTTATGCGTCTGACTTCGGCTCAGGTCATGATCTCCTGGTTCATGGGTTCGGGCCCGGCATCAGGCTCTGTGCTGACAGCTCAGAGCCTGGAGCCTGCTTCAGATTCTGTGTCTCCCTCTCTCTCTGCCCTTCCCCACTTATGCTCTGTCTCTGTCTCTGTCTCTCTCTCAAAAATAAACATTAAAAAACAAAAAGCTTTTAATTGTCTGATTCAAATCTTCTATAGTTACTTCTTTGGCTCTGTTTTTCTCTCAGTGATCACATCCTCCTCCTTTCCTTCTTGTGGCAAACACTATCCTTTATTTGGTGCTTATCATCCTATACATTTTGTTAGGTTTTAACTACTACAGATGTATCCGAAATCAATACATAGTATTCTTTTGGTTGTTTTAAACTTTCTATAAATGATATCTTACTAGGTGTATTTTTTTGCCAATTTGCTTTTTTCATTCAACATTACATTTGTGAAAGACATCCCTATCCTGAAGGTGAAGCTCAAGCTTAATCATAATTTAATCAGATTTGCTTGTAGTACAACTTTTTATTAATAGAATCCGAGTTAACTACTCATTTTCCTATTGATGTGTATTTCTTTTTTTTAATGTTTATTTATTATTTTTGAGAAAGAAAGAGTGCACGAGTGGGGGAGAGGAGGAGAGAGGGAAAGAGGATCCGAAGCAGGTTCCGTGCTGACAGCAGCGAGCCTGACGCAGGGCTCGAACTCATGAACCATGAGACCATGACCTGAGCTGAAGTCAGATGCTTAACTGACTGAGCCACCAAGGTGCCCTTGATGTATATTTCTAATGCAGATTTCTAATTTTTTTACTTGTACCGTGTTGGTCTGAACATTCTTGTGCAAGTCTTGTTGACTTCCTAGAATGAATCCTCAGAATGAAATCCTAGGCCTTAGGTTATGTGCATTTGTAATTCTTCTAGACATTACCAAATTGTTCTCCAAAGTGGACATACTAGTTTACCTTCCTGCCAATGGTGCAGAATAGGTCCTATGGCTCTACGTTCTCACCAACAATTGGTATCACATTTATATTCGTTTTTGCCAAACTGGCTAAAAAAATGAATCACATTATTATTTTTCTTTGCATTTTTTATGAATCTTAGGAAGGTTGATCATCCTATTTGTCATTTGGTTTTACTTTTCTGTGAATTTGTTTATATTTTTGTCTTTTTCTAATGGGTTATTTATATTTTATTAATCTGTAGGAGTTCTTTATGTAATCTGCACACCAATCTTTGTGGGTTATATCTGTTACAAATATCACCTTTTGGATTGTAACTTCTCGATTTTTTTTTTTTTTTTTTTTTTTATTGAGAGAGAGAGAGGGTGCACACATGAGCAGGGAAAAGGCAGCAGGAGAGGGAGAGAATCTTAAGCAGGATCCACACCCAGCATGGAGCCTGATGCGAGGCTCTATCTCACAACCATGAAATCATGACCTGAGCTAAAATCAAGAGTCCGATGCTTAACCGATTGAGCCACCCAGGCACCCCTGTAACTTCTCAATGTTTATAATGACTTTTAATAAGCAAACATTTTCTACATGTTAATGTTGAAATTACCAATTTTTTCCTTTATGGCTTGGGTTTTCAGCTTCGTTTTATCCTAAAGAGCAAGACCATAAAAACATTCTCCCATTTTCTCTTCTAAAAGTTACTTTTCGGGGCGCCTGGGTGGCTTAGTCGGTTAAGCGTTGGACTTCGGCTCAGGTCATGATCTCACGGTTCGTGGGTTCGAGCTCCGTGTGGGGCTCTACTGACAGCTCAGAGCCTGGAGCCTGTTTCAGATTCTGTGTCTCCCTCTCTCTGCCCCTCCCCTGTTCATGCTCTCTCTCTGTCTCAAGAATAAATAACCATTAGGGGTGCCTGGGTGGCTCAGTCGGTTGGGCGTCTGACTTCGGCTCAGGTCAGGATCTCGCGGTCCGTGAGTTCGAGCCCCGCGTCGGGCTCTGGGCTGATGGCTCAGAGCCTGGAGCCTGCTTCTGATTCTGTGTCTCCCTCTCTCTCTGACCCTCCCCCGTTCATGCTCTGTCTCTCTCTGTCTCAAAAATAAATAAAACGTTAAAAAAAAAATTAAGAATAAATAACCATTAAAAAAAAATTTTTAATAAAAAAATTAAAAAATATATAAATAAAAGTTACTTTTCAGTTTGAGTCCTTATCTAGAATTCATTTTTGGTATATCTGTGAGCTAGGGATCTAATTATGTATAAGGGGTTATCAAGCATCACTAGTATAGTTCTTCCTTTCCCTATAGATCCAGAGTGTCCATTTTGTATAAATCGTTTTCATAAATAGTTTGGTCTGTTCTGAGCTTCTGTTCTGTTCCTAGTTGTCTACTTGTCCATCCATGCACTAATGTCATTCTGTTTTAATAACAATAGCTCTATATTAACGGTGCATGTCTGGTAGGAAAAGACCCCCATCCTTTTCTTCTGTTTCATTGGGCCTTGGAAAATCCTAAATTAAAAGTTATTGTCCCTGCTGAAAGAATGGTGGCTGCCAGGAGCTGTGGGGAGAAGGGAATGGGGGATTAGTGTTTACTGAGCATCAAGTTTCAGTGGGGATGATGAAGAGGTCTGGAGCTGGATAGATTGGATGGTCACGCAACAATGTGAATATACTTGTATGCCACTGTGTACAATTAAAAGTGGTCAAAATGCTCTAAAAAGTCAGCGTCTCTTAAAATTATGAAGATACCATTGCACCGATATTTTTTTTTTAAAACGTTTATTTATTTTTGAGACAGAGAGAGACAGAGCATGAACAGGGGGAGGATCAGAGAGAGAGGGAGACACGGAATCGGAAGCAGGCTCCAGGCTCTGGGCCATCATCAGCCCAGAGCCCGACACGGGACTCGAACTCACGGACCGTGAGATCGTGACCTGAGCTGAAGTCAGACGCTTAACCGACTGAGCCACCCAGGCGCCCCTGCACCGATATTTTTTAATACAGTGTTTTTGATGAGAAATCTGATGTCTGTTTGATTCTCCCTCCCTCCCTCCTTTGTAGGCATTCTGTTTATTTTGTCTGGAAGATTTTAAGGCTTTTTTCCTTATCTCTTCTATTCATACATTTCATACTATTTGTAGGTCCTTTCAATCTGAGGAAGCAAGTCTTCTCTGAATGACTTATTTAAATGCTCCGCCTCGCTTCCATATTCTATAGTCTTTCTCTCTGGAACTCTGATTAGATAAAACTGAAAATTCTAGATCTTTCACGTATCTTGATTATGTAGAGAACTTTCTAGCTTTGTTTTCCAGTTCGTTAATTTGTTTTCCAGCAAATCTGATGGAGCCCTTTTATTATTTCAACAATCAGATTCCATAATCTCTGGCTTATTCATACTTATGTGTATTCAGCGTTCACAAGAATGTGAACACAAGTCATAACTTGTTGCAAAGCCCTAATCTTCTTGCTCTACGGACTCCATTTCCTCAGGTGGAAGTTTGACCGTCTCTCTCTGTCGTGGTGGCATTCTTCAAAGTTGGACATTCTTGATTTTTCACTCATCTCTGTAGAGGGCATCTGTTAGATCTACGTCACATTGCTTTTCTTGGCCTGTTTTTTTTTTTTTTTCTTCTTTTTTTTTTTTTTAATGTTTATTTATTTTTGAGACAGAGAGAGACAGAGCATGAACGGGGGAGGGTCAGAGAGAGAGGGAGACACAGAATTGGAAGCAGGCTCCAGGCTCTGAGCTGTCAGCACAGAGCCCGACATGGGGCTCGAACTCACGGACCGTGAGATCATGACCTGAGCCGAAGTCGGACGCTTAACCGACTGAGCCACCCAGGCGCCCCTCTTGGCCTGTTTTGAGGAAGGATAGGATTACCACTGGTTATACCTCGGTGGCTAGTGTTCTGGTACAGATGCTCCTCATTCTTCCCAGACGTTGCCAGACACTGAAGGTGGGTCCCTGCTTTATCTTTCTTACTGTCACCTTCCTCCCCATTTTTCTTCACTGGAGATAGACACTACCATTACTATTATCCGGCAGAAGGGGTAGGAGAAGGTGGTGCTAAGGAGGGATCAAACCATCTAGACATTCCTGCTGCAGTACCCGAATCAGTCAACTTATTTGAACTTTGAACTTTTTCCTGCTGCTAGCATCTACCAGTTTGGGGCAGTGAGCATTCAGGGTGTCCTTCCTATATTTTGCAGCAAAACAAAAACAAAAACAAAAACAAAAAAACAATATTCAAGTTTTGGCTATCATAGATCTTTTTCACCTGTGCCTGTATCATACAGGCATTTGTCACAATTTCTGGTCCCTGGAAATTTCCCCCTCTTGTTTCCCATGCAGTTGTGATTTTCTTCATCGACCTTTTCCATTTCTTATAGACCTTATAGAAATTTGGAGCTGGAAGAAAAGGTTGTGCCACTTTTGTTCAATCTATTATCTTCAAGTTCACCCTTTTATCATGTTTGAGTTATACATAAAGAGAGAAATAAGACAAAGAAGTGATCCATGGGAACCAAAATATCACCTTTTCTGATAAAAGTCACCGAAGGGGCACCTGGGTGGCTGAGTTGGTTAAGTGTCTGACTTCGGCTCAGGTCATGATCTCGTGGTTCATGAGTTCAAGCCCCGTATCGGGCTCTGTGCTGACAGCTCAGAGCCTGGAGCCTGCTTTGGATCCTGTGTCCCCCTCTCCCTCTGCTCCTCCCCTGCTCACTTGCTCTCTCTCTCTCTCTCTCTCTCTCTCTCTCTTTCAAAAATAAATAAACATTAAAAAAAAGAGCCACTAGAGAATGTAGCTTAGCATGGAAGGCAAATGAGCTTACTAATACTGAACCACACAGTATTATACCGACTGAACCAGCCAAACCCAGCAGCCCCAAGAGGGGCAGATCCCATCATCTGGGTGGCCCTTCCCTGCAAATAGCAGAGTGGGTGCTTTCTTGGGCTGCCTGGCTCCCAAAGAGGAAGAAGAATGAAACCAAGCCATTCATGCTCAATTTATTATTCTGGAATTTACCAATCAGATTACATCACCCTCTCCAAGAACACAAGGAGATCTACTAAGTCAGGTTCCTTCACAGATGGAAGTGGTATTCATTCCCTGTTGGGACTGTAACAAATTACCACATTGTTACTTAAAACAATGCATCTTTATTCTCTAGTAGTTCTGGAGGTCGGAGGTCCAAAATCCATTTCACTTTTCAGAGGTAAAGTCCAGGTGCTGGAAGGGCTGGTTCCTTCTGGAGGCTCTGAGGAAGAGGAAGAATCCCACTCCCCCCCCCCCACTTTTTTTTTGTCATTTTCAACATTTAGTGGCTGCCTGTGCTTGTTGCCTGTGTCTCCTTCCTCCATCGCCAAAGCTCGTCATTCCCATCTCTGGCTTTGTCATCACATCACCTTCCTCTCTGACTCTTCTGTGTCCCCCTTTAAGTACCCTTGTGGTCACATCAGGCCAACCAGATAATCCAGGATAACCTCCCCACGTCAGGATCTTAACTTAATCACATCTGCAAAGTCGTTGGTACCACATAAAAGAATATGTTCGCAGGTTCCGGGAATTAGGACATGGATATGCTTGGAGAATCACTCAATCTATGGCAGAAGATAATATCAAAAGTCAGTTAAGAATTATCCCCCCACTAATATTCCCTTGATTTTTGTTCTCTTAAACCGCTGGTTTTAGCCATTAAGCCTATGTCAGCAGAGGTGTGTGTGACATCCTCAAGAGAGGACCTCAGGAGCCTATCAGAACAGTCCTGCCCCATCTTCATGAGACTACTCCTCCCTCTTATATTACCCAACTTTGTCCCCTCCCAGGAACACTGGTGGGCAAGACAGATTTCACTCACAAAAGGTTCCAAAATAGTTCCCTATATGCATTGATTAAATAGTTCAATGCCATTTTGTACCCAAATCTGAAATTTTCATTTTTCTATTATCCGTTTTTATCATGCCTATCCATGTTTTCCACATAGCATACCAGAGGATCAGGACTGAGATTTAAAGAACATTTTTTTCCAATGTTTATTTATTTTTGAGAGAGACAGAGAGAGCGTGTCTGAGCAGGTGAGGGACAGAGAGAGAGGGAGATACAGAATCTGAAGCAGGCTCCAGGCTCTGAGCTGTCAGCGCAAAGCTCAAAACAGGGCTTGAACCCACAAACCATGAGATCATGACCTGAACTGGAATCGGACGCTTGACAGACTGAGCCACCCAGATGCCCCGGGATTGAAATTAAATGACAAAGGGGCGCCTGGGTGACTCGGTTGAGCTTCGACTCTTGGTTTTGGCTCAGGTCATGGTCTCAGGGGTTCATGGAATTGAGCCCCCGTCAGGCTCTACGCTGCCAGCACAGAGCCTGCTTGGGATTCTCTCTCTCTTCTGCTCTCTGCCCTTCCCCCACACATGCTTGCTCTCTCTCTCTCAATAAATAAATAAACGTTTTTAAAAACTGATAAAACTGGGCTCCTGGGTGGCTCAGTCGGTTAAGCGTCTGACTTTGGCTCAGGTCATGATCTCACGGTTCGTGGGTTCAAGCACCACATTGGGCTTGGTGCTGACAGTGCAGAGCCTGCTTGGGATTCTCTCTCCCTCTCTCTGCCCCTCCCTCACTTGTGTGCACTCTCTCTCTCTGTCTCTCTCTCTCTGTCTCAGAGTGAATAAATAAACTTAAAAACATTAAAATTATTTAAGATAATAATAAAATTAAAAATGACAAATGCACTATTCCCATTATAATATGCACAACAAAACCTCAATAACAAAATGCTAATAATGTTGAGGGGAAAAAATTTTAACATAAATATCTTCCCTTTATCAAATGTCTAGAGAGAAATTAAGGTCCAAGGCATGAAGTAAAAATCATGAGACATTAAGGTTCAAAGAAAGCAAGGTTCAAAACAAAATTATCCTGTTTTGGTGAATTAAAATTCAAAGAAATTGAAGTCCAAAATTCATTTCCCCCAACTTTTTATTCGAGCTGCTCTGTCTCAGATGGAGGGGATTTCGATGCTTGGGTAGAGGCAGGGATCTTTTAAGCTACATTTTAAGCTGGATCTCACTGGAATGGGGGCAGCTCCTAGAGGGCCTCCAAATTAGAAAACAATAGTTACCCCCAGCAAGTCTGTACTCTGCTTTTTCCAAGAGTCTATAGATTTACAGAACATGCAAAATGATCACAGCACCCGCTCTACACACACCAGAGGCAGAAAACAAGCCGATTTTTCAAGCAAATTATCAAGCAAAATACATTCCCAGAAGCAGTAGTGCGGGTCGCCAACAGTATTTTGGGTCGCCAAAAACTGTTGCAGAAATAACAGCCTCACCAGAAGCCAGTTGAGTGAGACCAAGAATCCAGAATTGATGGACTGTGAGTTAAAACCCAGTTAGGAGGGGGGCGCCTGGGCAGTTCAGTCCGTTGAGAGCCGGACTTCAGCTCAGGTAAAGATCTTGCGGTTCATGGGTTTGAGCCCCGGGTCAGTCTCTGTGCTGACAGCTTGGAGCCTGGAGCCTGCTTTGGATTCTGTGTCTCCCTCTCTTTCTGTGTCTCCCCTGCTCGCTCTCTCTCTCTCTCTCTCTCTCTCAAAAACAAAAAAAAATAAAGACTTTTTAAAAATAAATTTAAAAACCTAGTTACGAGAAATCTACTAGCTACAGGTTAATTTCCGCACAATGGCACCTTGCATTTTTCACATCCCGGAAGTTCCACCTCTGGCAAGGCATTTGAGGGGCTGCTGCCTCCTTGCCAAGTTAGAATCGCGCAGCACTGGCAACGTCTTCGTTGATCAGATCTTATCTGTGGAGCTGTCCTTTCCCACCCAGATATTAGAAACCTCTTAATTTCCGAGTCCCTTTTGAATTTTAGTTGTCTGCACTGCAGTGTTGCACTGAAGGTGAATTCCGTCCAGTGACAGAGCTCCCAAAGTAACCAGTAAGCATTTTTATTCCTGTGCTGCCGTGGCTTTTTCCACCGCCTCTTTCTGTGGCATTCCTCAGGCGGAAGAAAACCATCACCTGGGGAGGATTTCTCCATCCCATTTCCGTAACCAGTTTCTAGCAACCTCGAGGACAAGTAGAGGGAGTGATTCTTGAGCCACATAAATGCAAACTTAGTCCATCCACTTTTGCCCTTGAGGATAGTTCAAAACAACATTAAAAAGGAATCAAAATTAGGACGGTTTGTTTACATTACCCACCTAAACTTAGTACTAGCACATTGAAAACTAATCTCTCATTAGTGCTCTGCGGTCCAAAGAGAACCCAGCTGCCCCCACGGTTTAAAAACAACAAATATTTTTCTCCTCCTTCAATATCTAAAAGGGCAGTATATGAAAAGACTGTTTCTTTCTCCCTATAATTGAACCCTTGCCTCAGCTGTAACTGCTTATTAAGACCTCTTCAGCCTGCTGGCCCCTGATAAGTCCCTCTCGTGGCCCCTGTGCCCTTGCCAAAGTCCTCTTACAGCCTCAGAGTGGCTTTTCTAAGGTCTTTTTTCCCAGGCCACAGCTGTTAAGAGCCCACTGCACCACCATAAAAACCTACCTGGCTCAATGTAAGACTGCCAAGATCGAAATGTCCTGCACACACACACTAAAGAGCAAGACCACAGGGCCAAGGCCAATCCCATGCCACTCCAGAAGCCTCAGTCACTCCATGGGCATTCATTCGCTTCTCCCTAATTGTGTACCTTATTTCTCCCACACCAATTTTCTGGCCAATGTATCAAATGTCAGAACACTGAAGCAGAGCCCGATAAATAGCACCCCTTCCTCCTTTTCTGAGTTCAAAACAAACTGAGATAAAGGAGTGGAAGGAGAAGGCCAAAGTCGTACCTAGTTCCTGATAAAGCTGGGTTGAGAGTCAGAAAAGCTTCCCAGCACCCAGCTGCAGAATAAAATCCAGCAGTCCAGGTCCAAGGGGGATTTGCCTTGCCGTGAGTGGAAGCGTCAGCCCACCCTGAGAGCAGACCTCATGCTGGCTGGATTCCAAGGAGGAAAGTGGGTGGGAATGAACTGAGCATGCCCACTTTATTTTCCCCAAATCTGCCCCTCAAATCATGCCCCTTTTCCGTTCAGGGCTGAGTTAAGAAAGGGCAGAGAAAACGCAACTGCCATCACTTGGAAGGGTGGTTTTGGCTTGAAAAAAAAATTTTTTTTTACTAGTAAAAATATTATATGTATTACTTGAGTAATTAAACAGCATGACCTTTTAAAAAAATTTTTAATGTTTATTTATTTTTGAGACAGAGACAGGGAAAGTAGGGGAGGGGCAGAGAGAGAGAGAGAGAGACAGAATCCAAAGCAAGCTCCAGGCTCTGAGCTGTCAGCACAGAGCCCGACACGGGGCTAGAACCCACCAATGGTGAGATCGTGAACTGAGCCGAAGTCAGACGCCCAAGTGACTGAGCCACCCAGGCGCACCCCCTTTTTTTTTTTTAATTTTTTTAAATGTTTATTTATTTTTGAGACAGCATGACCTTTTAAAAATCAAAATGCTAGAAGCTTCCCACCTGTTAGACTGCAGCACTATGGCTATAATTTGAAATTCTAAAGATGAGATTTCTGGGGCATTGTTAATTAGCATTAGGGAATGTTTCCTCAGTAGTTTTTCATATGTCTTTATGAAAAAAAACGTAAATTTGGAGTGCCTGGGTGGCTCAGTCAGTTAAGTGTCCAACTTTGGCTGAGGTCATGATCTCACAGTTCTTGAGTTGGAGCCCCACGAGACAGCATTGGGCTCTCCGCTGTCAGCACAGAGCCTGCTTTGGATCCTCTGCCCCCCTCTTTCTCTGCTCCTCCCCTGCTCACTCCCTCTCTCTCTCTCAAAAAATAAATAACCATTAAAAAAAAAAAAGTAAGTTCATACATTTATTAGCTGTGCACTTAAAAGCATGATTTACAATTTGGAGCGAGTTTTTTTTTTTTTTTTTTTTTTTTTAGAAATAGAAGGTATGGCTTCTTTTTTTTCTTTTTAAGTTTTTATTTATTTGTTTCAAGAGAGAGAGAAAGTGTGAGTGGTGGAGGGCAGAAAGAGAGGAGAGAGCAAGAATCCCAAGCATGCTCTGCACTGTCAGTGGGGAGCCTGATGCGGGGCTTGAACTCACTAACCCGTGAGACCATGACCTGAGCCAAAGTCAGATGCTTAACCGACTGAGCCACCCAGGTGCCCCTAGAGCCAGATTTTAATAAAAGCTTTTCTCATCACGGAGACAAATGTTTTCAGCCTTCTCAGATTCCCTCCACTGCCTCTTCTGTTCTTTCATTTTGTCAGTGCCCCACCCATGTGAGTCACTGCCCATTTCCAGACTTCAATGAAATGGCAGTGTGTGAAATCAGTTTCTGAGTGGTCACAGAGTGGCCAGATGACACTATCTAGGAGTTCAGGAGGCGAACCCTGGCCAACGGAAATGGAGACAGGAGCGTGCAGGCAGGTAAATGCCCTCATGTGTCCCTCTTGGACTGCTCTGAGGGACAGCTACTTCCTGCAGCCTTTCTGAAGGATCCCTGCTGAAAGGCCTTCCACTGGGAAGACCACTTCCGTCCCTTTCCTCATTCTCTCCATCTGAAACTATTTGGGCCGTTTGGGGTCATCCTGCCTTTACCTTAGGGCAGCCCTCAGCACTTACCACCTCCAAGCTCCCACAAAGCCAACATTTACTGAGTGTTTCTCAGCGAAGCAAAGACAATATTACATTACATACCATATAGGAAACGTTCCTCTTTTTTCTTCATTTTCCTTTATTTTTTATTAAGTAATCTCTACATCCAACATGGGGCTCGAACTCATGCCCCTGAGACCAAGAATTGCATGCTCTACCAACTGAGCCAGCCAAGCGCCCTTAGGAAAACTTCCTTTTAAGTATTTGTTCAGTTTCTATTTCCTCAACATCTCCAGGCTTATAGCTCACCCATCTCTACTGCTTATTCAACCTTCTCATCAAATTTTCTTCCAACGATCCCCCTCAACCTGTGGTAAGTGGAGAACTTTGGTCTTCCCTCACATGTTAATTCTCTTCACTGCCAGCCACCCTGCTTAATTCAGCAAGCCCTCTGGAGTGAGCTGAGTATACAAAGCATGCATTCGTCCTGTGGACAAGAAGGGAGGTATTGCCAGTACATCATTATAATACATCTTTCCCTCTGTCGCACAGGCATAAAACAAAATCCCAAGCAGAGGGAAGAAACAGTTGTGTCAGGGGTGATGCAAGTGTGGGGCCTCGGCAGGCTCAAGTATGTAGTACAATCTGGTGGAGGAAAAGGAGATCGGGAACAGGGATCTCGAGGCAGGGGCAGATACGACCTGAAATTGGGTTCAGAATGAGGTGAGTCACCTGTGCTGAAGGAGGGCAGGAGCTGGGAACGTGTTTTCAGGAAACACTGGCACAGGCAACAGGAGTGCAGTTTAATACACGATCTTATATCAACAAACACCCCATATGTTTACTGCCAGGATCAGAACTGATCCCAGTGGCAATGAGACTGATCCTGAAAGTAGACAAATGGATCACTTGCCTGGACTCGAGGGATGAAGAACCAGGAAGCCTGGTGAATATTAACATCTCCCCTCACACTTAACAATACATTCTCCTTATGTATTGGTTTCCATTGTTGCTATAACAAATCACCACAAACCTAGTGGTTTGAAACAACACAAACTTAATCCCTTGCAGGACTGTGGGCTAGAAGTCTAACCTGGGTCTCACGGGTGGCAATGAAGGTGTTGACGGTGCTGCATTCCCTACTGGAGCCTCTAGGGGAGGCTCCTTTTCCTTTCCTCTTCCAGCTTCTAGAGGCTCTGTGTTCCTTGGCTCCACGGTTCCTTCCTCCACCTTCAAAGCCAGCAAAGGCACGTCGAGTTCTCTCATCCCGTCACTCTGATGTCTTCTGCCCTCCTCTTCCACCTTTCAGGACCCTTGTGACATTGGATCCACCCAGATAATCCCAAATAATCTCCCTATTCGTGGGTCAGCAAATGAGCAAACTTAATTCCATCTGCAACCTTCCCTCACCTTTAGCCATGTAACATATATTCACAGATTCTGGGAATTAGGGTGTGTGCATCTTTGGGGATCCATCATTCTGCCTACAATACGGTACTGAGTGCTATGGAGAAAAACAAAGCAGGGATGAGGGAGAAGGAATGACCAGTCTTCCATAGGCGTGTCTCTGACCACAGCTGCTTTTGCTTTGAAGGATTCATTTGATTAGATTGGGCCCAGCTAGATAATCCAAGCTATTCTCCCTATCTCCAGGTCCTCAACATTAATCGCATATGGAAAGACCCTTTTGCCACTTAAGGCAACACTCATAAGTTCCGGGGAATCGGATGTAGACGTCATGGGGAGCCATTATTCTGCCTTACACATCTTATCTGTGATAGAATTTTCTAGGTGTCTAGACTTCTCATTGACCCTGAAATTTCCAGCTGGAGCTCTGACAGAAGCCCTTGAGAATTCAACTAGTAGATACAACGACCTCAATTTAGTCAGAAAGCAAAAGATTCTTCCCTCTTAACTCCCTAGATTGTAAAAATATGTGTCCTCTTCTCTCTGCTTGGAAGTAAAGCAGCAGCATGATGCCACTACCACCATTAAGATACAGAAGAGTTACATCAGCCCCAATAATCCCCTGATGCTGCGTCTTTATAACCAACGCATCTCAGCCCAAGTCCCTGACAACCAAGGATCTGGTCTCCATCTCTTTACTTTTGCCTTCTTGAGGATGCCATACAAATGGCATCACACAATCGGTAGTCACTCAGATCTGGCTTCTTTCACTTAGCAAAATGCATTTGAGATTCACCCGTGTTGCTGTGTGTATAGTTCATTCTTTTTTACTGCTAAGTAGTATCCCATGGTATGGTTACACCACAGTGTGTTTATCCATTCAATTGGTTTTTTTTTTTAATTTTTTTAATGTTTTATTTATTTTTGACAGACAGAGATAGAGCATGAGCAGGGGAGGGTCACAGAGAGAGGGAGACACAGAATCCGAAGCAGGCTCCAGGCTCTGAGCTGTCAGCACAGAACCCGATGCGGGGCTCGAACTCACAGACCGCAAGATCGTGACCTGAGCCGAACTCGGACGCTCAACCAACTGAGCTACCCAGGCGCCCCATATCCATTCAATTGTTGATGGACATTTTGGTTTCCAGTATTTGATGACTGTGAATACAGCTGCAACAAATACTCATGTACCATTTTTTTTCACGTGAACTTCAGTTTTCATTTCTCTTGGGTAAATACCTAGAATTACTGGGTCATATGGTGTGTGTTTATCCTTGTAAGAAAACTCCACACTGTTTTCCAAAGTGGCTGCACCATTTTGCATCCTACCAGCAATGTATGGGAGTTCCAGCGGCTCCATAGCCTCATCAGCATTGAGCATTTCAGGTTTTGTTTTGTTTTGTTTTAGTTTGGGTTTAGTTGGGTTGGCTTGGCTTGGGTTTTTAGCCATTCTAAGAGGCATGTGGTATTATCTTATTGTGTTTGAATTTGCAACTCCATAATTACTGATGATGTTGAACACACGTTCATGTGTTTATCTGCCATCTGTGTGTATCTCCTTTCATGAAGTATCTGTTCAAAGCCCTTTGCCCATTTTTTGAAGAACAAATATTGTTAAAATGTTCATACTACTCAAAACAATCCACAGATTTAATGCAATTCCTATCAAAGTACCAAAAGCATTTTTCACAGAACTAGAACAAATAATCCTAAGATTTGCATAGAACCACAAAAGACCCCAACAAGCCAAAGCAGTCTTGAAAAAGAAGAACAAAACTGGAGGTATCACCATCCCAGATTTTGAGATATTCTACAAAGCTATACGAACCAAAACAGTATGATACTGGCACAAAAACAGACATATAGATCAAAAGAACAGAATAGAGAAGCCAGCAGTAAAATCACGATTATTTTATTATGTTAACCTTCAACAAAGGAGGAAAGATCATGCAATAGGAAAGACAGTCTCTTCAACAAATGGCATTGAAAACACTGGGCAGCTACATGCAAAACAATGAAACTGGACCACTTTCTTATACCATGCCCAAAAATAGACTCAAAATGGACTAAGGACCTAAATGTGAGACCTGAAACCATAAAAATCGCAGCAGAGAGCACAGGCGGTAATTTCTCTGACATCAGCCATAGCAACATTTTTCTAGATATGTCTCCTGAGGCAAGAGGAACAAAAACAAAAATAAATTATTGGGACCACATCAAAATAAAAAGCTTCTGTTCAGTGAAGGAAATAACCAACAAAATTAAAAGGTACCTACTAAATGGAAGAAGATATTTGCAAATGCTATATCTGTTAAAGGGTTAGTATCCAAAATATATAAAGAATTTATAACACTCAACACCAAAAAGCCAAATAATCCAATTCAAAAGTGGACAGAAGACATGAACAGACATTTCTCCAAAGAAGACATATAGATGGCCAACAGACACACAAAAAGATGCTCGATGCCACTCATCATCAGAGAAATGCAAATCAAAACTACAACGAGATATCATGTCACACCCGTCAGAATGGCTAAAATCAAAAACACAGGAAACAAGAAGGTTGAAGATGTGGGGAAAAAAAAGAACTGCTGTGCACTGTTGTTGGGAATGCAAACTGGTATAGCCACTATTGAAAACAGTATGAAGTTTCTTCAAAAAATTAAAAATAGAATCACCATATGAGGGGCGCCTAGGTAGCTCAGTCTTGATTTCAGCTCAGGTCATGATCTCATGGTTTGTGGGATTGAGCCCCACTTCAGGCTCCACACTGACAGTGTATAGTCTGCTTGGGATTCTCTCTCTCCCTCTCTCTCTCAAAATAAAAAAACATTTTAAAAAGAGAAGGAGAAAAAGAATTACCGTACAATCCACTAATTGCATTAATGAGTGCAATTAATGTAGAAATTAATTCTACAAAGAATATGAAAAACACTAATTTGAAAAGTTTGATAAGCTCCCCTATGCTTATTGCAACATTATTTATAATAGCCAAATTATGGAAGCAGCCCAAGTATCCACCAATAGATGAACAGATAAAGAAGAGCTTAAATATATACATATATTTATGTATACATACATATACATATATGTATGTATACATACATATATACATACAGCTCCAGGCTCTGACCTGTCAGCACAGAGACTGACACAGGGCTGGAACTCACGAGCTGTGAGATCATGACCCAAGTTGGATGTTCAACTGACTGAGCCACCCAAGCACCCCTGTAATAGTAAAAATTTAATGGCAAGACAGAAGAAAAACTTTTTTTTTCAGTAAGTCCATGTCAATTATTTGTTTGGATCACTTAGATAAGAAAAATAGGATAAGTATCAGAAAGGCAAAAAATCAGCGTGTCTGGGTGGCTCAGTCAGTTAAACATCCAACTCTTGATCTCACCCTAGGTCTTGATCTCAGGGTCGTGAGTTCAAGACCTCACAATGAGCTCCATGCAGGGTGTGAAGTGTACTTAAAAAAAGGGGGGGGGTGGGCACCTGGGTGGCTCAGTCTGTTAGGCATCTGACTTCAGCTCTGGTCATGGTCTTGTGTTTTGTGGGTTCAAGTCCCGCATAGGGCTCTGTGCTGACAGCTCAGAACCTGGAGCCTGCTTTGGATTCTGTGTCTCCCTCTCTCTCTACCCCGCCCCTGCTCGCACTCTGTCTCTCTCTCTCTCTCAAAAACAAATGAACGTTAAAAAAAATTTTTTAAAGGCAGAAAATCACTATATATATTTTCACCTTGTAGTGTGATAAATAACAAAAGCAGCCTCTAAAATTGCTCAACTATTTGAAATTTTTAAGTTATCCCCTTAATACTTATGTCATGGAGAAAATTCAGATTATAACAATAAAGTATTATTTAAAGATAATATATATATATATATATTTCACATATAGAATAAAAGAATAAAATAAAAATAAAAGAATCTTTTGCTCATTTTTAATTGGGTTATTTTCTCATTGATAAGTTTTGAAAGTTCTTATATATTCTGCACACAAGTCCTTTGTCAGATATGTGATTTGAAACTATTTCTCCTAGTCTATGGTTTGTGTTTTCATTCTCTTTTACAGTCACTTTCACACAGCAAAAGTTGTTCATTTTGATGAAGCCCAATTCAGATATTTTTTTTTGATGGATCGTGCTTTTTTAGCTTCATATCTAAGAAACCTTTCCCTCATCCAAGTTCACAAACATTTTCTTCTATGTTTTCTTCTAGAAGCTTTATAGTTTTACATTTTACATTTAGGTCTACGATTCTTTGTGAGGTTTGGGCATATCCATTTTTACACAAGGTAAAAGGTGTAAGTTGAGATTTTTTTTTTTCTTTACTTTGGTTTTTTTTTTTTTTTTTTTTTTTTTGCATATGGTTGTTACTTGTTTCAACATCATTTACTGAAAAGACTATCTTCCTACATTGACTTTTTGCACTTTCATTAAAAATTGGTTGGGGTGCCTGGCTGGCTCAGTCAGGAGAGCATGCAACTCTTGATCTTGGGGTTATGGGTTCAAGCCCCACATTGGTGTAGAGATTACTTAGAAATAACATCTTTAAAAAATTGGTTGACAATGCATGGGTGTGTCTATTTCTAGACTCTGCATTCTGTTCCATTGATCTTTGTGTCTGTCCTTTCAATAAACACCACTCTCTTGATTACTGTGGCTTTGGTGATTAGATAAATCTATTTTTAGTAATCTCTACACCTAACCGGAACTCATGAGCCCAAAATCAAGAGTCACATGCTCTACTGACTGAGCCAGCCAGCCACCCTTAGGTATATCTATTTTTTTTTAATTAATTTATTTATTTTGGTTGGGGGTGAAGGATGGGGGTGAGGGAGAGCACAAGCAGGCTAGAAGCAGAGAGAAGAGAAAGAATCCCAACCAGGCTCTGTGCTGAGCCAGACACAGGACTCAGTCTCCTGACCATGAGATCATGACCTGAACCAAAATCAAGAGTCGGTTGCTTAACCACCTAAGCCACCCAGGAGTTCCTAAAGCTATTTTTTTAATCCAAAATTTCGATCATTCAAGATGGGTCATCTTGAGCAAGTTACATAACCTCTCTTAACATCAATTTTCTCAGCTATAAAAAGGATATTAGGGTGGCTCAGTGGGTTAGACGACCAACTCTTGATTTCAGCTCAAGTCATGATCTCACGGTTTGTGAATTCAAGCCCCACATCGCACTCTCAGCTGTCAGCGCAGAGCCTGCTTGGGAGCCTCTGTCTCCCTCTCTCTCTCTCTGCCTCTCCCCTGCTCTCTCTCTCTCTCTTTCTCAAAAATAAACATTAAAAAAAAAAAAAAAAAAAGAGGATCTTAGGAGTACCTATGTGAAAGAGTGATTATAAGGGCTAAGAAGCCAAGGCATGGGAAGCATGGGAGTAGAATTGTTCTGTTTCTAGCCTCCTCCTTTCTTCCTGGATTAGCATCTCCTTCTTTTGGGGAAACAGTTCTTCTTACTCACATCAAGCACGTAGTCCTATTGTAGCTGCCAATCATACTACCATGTCCCACCCTGGCCACAGGGAATGGTCAAGGGATGAACACAGGTGCCACACATAGCTAATTGGAGACTTTCTCCCCTTAGTACTATGGGAGATTGAATTCCTAGCCCTAACTTTTGCTTTTCCCTCTACCCACATACTTTACCCTGTAATTTCAGTTTTTCTGACTCAGGAATAAGTATATTTCCTTGGATTTTACCTTTGGGGCTGACCATGTGACTTGCTTTGGCAAACAGAATGAAGCAGAAGAGACAGAGTACCAATTTTGTCTAGAATTGAAGAGGCTGTAGGATCTTTCTTGTCCTGGTCAATAGGTAAGGAGAAGAAAAGTTTTTCACTTGAATGAAGATTGAGTTTTTTTGTTTTATTTTTTTTTATTTTTTTTTAATGTTTATTTATTCTCTTGAGACAGAGAGAGAAACAGAGCATGAACGGGGGAGGGTCAGAGAGACAGGGAGACACAGAATCTGAAACAGGCTCCAGGCTCTGAGCTGTCAGCACAGAGCCCGACGCGGGGCTCGAACTCACGGACCACGAGATCATGACCTGAGCCGAAGTCAGACGCTTAACTGACTGAGCCACCCAGGCGCCCCGAAGATTGAATTTTGATTAAGCATCAAACTGGACAATTTTAGTTACTGAATTGACACTGTGAAAGAGGGTTTTTATTATACAAGAGTGAGCTAGTAAGCTCCAGAAGCCCAAGACTGAGACTCAAACAGGAACAAGTGAAGGCTAGTGACTCCCACTAAACAGACCTTGGTGGGGGGGGGGGGGGGGAGTGACCCCACATGACATTGCATTTTTATTATACCTTCCTCCACGTCATGCTCATTCAAATATTTTTAAACCATTGCATCTTCTTGTATCTCATTCCTTATTGTCCCTATTTTATTGAACTTTAATCCTTTTCAACAGCTTTCTCTTGCCTTATTGGCACACTCTCTGTTCTCCCTTTTCTTTTAAAATTTTTCTTTTGATCAAAGCAATATATTTTCCTACTGGTGAATCTCAGTAGTAAAGAGCACAGAACTAAAATCAGCATTCTTTTGCTCCTTCCATGCAGTATTGTTCCAGGTCCTCCAAAAAGGAGCCACCAAAATATAGTTAGACATGCAAGACATTTACCAGGGGAAACATCTGTAGAGGAAGTGAAGAGGAGCCAAGAGAAGTTGGGGAAGCTGTCCAACCATGATGCATATCTGACCTTGAGTGAAGGAGAGCGGGAAGGAAGGAAGGCTGAGTGAAAGTGTCTTGGATCGCAGTGCGGTTGTAAAGAAAGTTCAGCAAGGCCACTGGGGAGTCCTCAAGCCAGTCACCTGAAACCCACACTTGACTTTGTGCTGAGGCCATGCTTCCCAAGGCTGCCTCCAGCCAATGATTGAACGCAACAGCCATACTGAAGTACGACCATACCTGGGAGCCATGAGACTCCTCTGGCTGTTCTTTCCACACCACTCAATCCATCATGGCTTTTCCTATCTTAAACCTGTCACTTCTCATACCTCCCTTTTGTGCATCCTTCCACACCCAAAGTAAGATGGTCCAGGGCCTGCTTGTACTTCTGGGGAAGGCTCAGTTGTAGGCAGTCGGTAGGAAATAGATCGAAGCACAGGAGAAAAGAGACGGAGGAAGCCACTTAAACTCGACCTTAGTCTAGGTAAAAGGAGTTGGTGTAACTCTTGAAATCTAGCATGAGTTACCAGAACAGGTCATTCAAATGAGATAAAGTAATTTTATCCTGGAGTCTACTCTCTGCACATCTCCCATCTCATGGCGGTAGGCAACTGGTAGCTGACTCAGGGTTCAGAGCTTCCCTCATGTCTATCTCCACACAGAGAATCGACCGAGAAGTGCTCTACTGATCCTCCAGAATTCCACACCATGAAGTAGAGGGAAAAGAGTTGTGGCCTGCCAAAACCAGATTGTAGCGGATGATTACCACAGCTGTGGAGACACCTCAGGAGCACGTCCACAAAAATGTTTACTGCTGTAAACTGTGCATCCGTGCACTGGTAACACCAGACTATGACAAGACTACTATGAGTATTAGCAGACTATACATCATACGTCCCAATCACCTTCCTCCACGCCTTGGTGCCCTTGTAGATTTTGTTCAGCCACATGGATACCCCTTCTGCTACTCTTGTTTGTTGGGTTTGGGCTCCGCAAATTCCTATTTATCCTTCAATAGTTAACACAACATCTTCTCTGCAAAGCCTTCCCAGAGCTGCCCTCTCCCACGTGCATGCTCACAGAAGGTTATTCTAACCTATCTCATTGTGCATAACTTATTGTACTGTGGTCACACACACACCTTTGAGCTCCTTAAGGGCTTGAGAGCAGGGATGATTTTTTTTATACCTAATGCTTAGCATACAGTAGGTGCTTAATACATTTTTATTGAAAGAAGGAAGGAAGGTAAAAGAAAACAGATGCAGAAAAAAAGAAAACTGACACAGAACTTCTTTCCATATCGACATTTTCCAGAACTTTGTGCAAATGAGCATCCTCAAAGCTACGTTAGGTAATTCTTCCTCATACCAGGTGTGAGAGCCATTGTTCCTACAGTTATTTTAGCTATCTTAATGATTCAGCCAGATGACCAGAGAAGAAATTATGCCAAGCACTGATGCAGTGACATCATACCAACATGGCCTGGTTCTCATTTGATTAATTAAGAAATATTGTGCTTAGTAATGAGGCTCTACCCTAGGAAGCAGGTCTAAGACACCAGCCCTAAAGAAAACATACCTATTATTCCGAGAATGGGCCATGTGACATCAGATTATTAAGTAGTGTTACAACATGCCCTTGGCTTTGAATTGTTCCCAGCCTTCCCATAGTAAAGAATAATGTGTGGTCAGTGTTCACTTCACACACAGCAGAGCAACTAAGGAAACCACACTCACACTCCCAACGGCTAAAACGGAATGGATAAATGCATTTATATGAATATACTATGCAAAGGGGAGAAAGCAGGGAGGAATGAGAATGGATGGTGAGGAATATCCGTGAACAGGCAAGGAAAGGATATATTTTGAAAAGTTGCCCCATGTGTGCCCCATGTGTGTGCCCCATCAGCCGTGTCCAGTTAGACCTAATATTGAATTACACTCTCATTAATAATAGCTGACATTTTGAAGCACTTCCTTTAGCCACCATTTCCACACATTATAACAATGTTTTTATAAAGCACTCTCAGATACGTTATTTCAGTGGCTCATGTCGACCACCTTGTGGGGAGGTTATTCCTTTCCCTCATAAGCTTAGCCTAGACATCGTGACTCGAAGATGACGACCCCACCTACAAGTCTGTGGTGGCTCATTAAGGAAGACCATAGACTTCAGCTAATCAGATCTGCCTCTGCCCACCCAACCCACTCCCACCCCCAGCTGTGGGTATATTCCCATCCACGAAGCAACTGGCTTTCCCAGGACCTACCTCGCAGGCTCAAAAGAAAACCTAAGGCTTAATTATTCTTTACAAAATTACCTTCAAAACCCAAAGGACAGAAAACCACCCTAAGAGCTTCTTATCCACACAAATGAAATGGACTTTTTAAAAAAATTTTAAGGGTTTTTTATTTTATTTTATTTATTTATTTATTTATTTATTTTTATTTTTGGGACAGAGAGAGACAGAGCATGAACGGGGGAGGGGCAGAGAGAGACACAGAATCGGAAACAGGCTCCAGGCTCCGAGCCATCAGCCCAGAGCCCAACGAGGGGCTCGAACTCACGGACCGCGAGATCGTGACCTGGCTGAAGTCGGACGCTTAACCGACTGCGCTACCCAGGCGCCCCATATTTTATTTTATTTTTGAGAGAGACAGGGCTCAAGCGGGGGAGGGGCAGAGAGAGAGGGAGACACAGAATCTGAAGCAGGCTCCAGGCTCTGAGCTGTCAGCACAGAGCCCCATGCGGGGCTCAAACTCACAAACCGTGAGATCATGACCTGAGCTGAATGAAGTTGGTCGCTTAACTGACTGAGTCACCCAGGCACCCCATGAAATGATCTTTTTGGTGAGTCCTCTCACCAAATTAACAAATTAGCTAACTTCACTTGGCTCTTATCTTGCTACACTTCCCCAAAAACAAGTTGGGCGGGCCCCCCCCCACCCCCCAGGCAAATGAGATAGGAGGTAGGAAACTAACACAAACAAGTTTAGCAAATATAAAGCCTTGGATGTCTTCCTACCTAACTCGCAAGGTGGCCTTGGAGAAACACCAGAATCTATATGGATCTTCAGAGGCAAGCTCATGCTTTAATAATAACCTCCCTCCTTAGGCCTTCGGAGCCTCTTTTACCGTAAAATGGCCTTATCCCCTAAGAAGGGGTTTCCTAACCTTAAAATGTCCCATGGTAGTTGTAGCCTGCCACAAAAAAAAAAAAAAAAAAAAAAAAGTCTACTGATCAAAACTAAGTAGCATCCTCTGTCTTCTTCCTAAAGCAACTTTGGAAAATGATACTATTCTTTCCTTGCCGAGGAGAGAGGGAGACTAAGGTGGAAGAAGTACTAAGATTTTCCTATAGTCATTCCAAAGTTTAGCAGGAGCTTTGTTTTTGTTCTTAATGAAACAATTATTAAAGATTAGGGGGTATCATTTTTCCATAAATGGCAAGACATTGCTGGCCAGAAATATTTAATCACTATACAGTCTTCCAATCTGGCAGAAAGTGAAAGAGAATGACTTGGGATCGAGTGTCACACTGAGCCAGCTGGCCTTGTTCTCATTGAGATTATTTACAAGAATAACAGGACAGCCTCTAAACCCAGGCGAGAGTCAGAAGAGTCAGCGAGACCTAGATCTGAGCCCCCGTTCAGCTGCTTAATGTGACGGTGAGCAAGAGTTAGTTCCAAAAACTCAGTTTCCTCATTGATATAGCTATTTCTCAGAATTTTTGTCAGGGTTAAAAGGAAAAAATGTAGATAAGTGGCTTAGCACACATTGAGTGCTCCATAAAAGTTGGTTCCTGTTATTATCTATCTGTAGGGAGAGAACATCTGCTTATCAGACTATTGGGGATTGTTTTGCCTATGTGCAAAATTCAACCTAGGCACTTCAGGGAGGTATAAATCAAAACCTAATATTTGCAATCATTTTTTCCCCTATTTTTTCCCACTATGAACGAGGGACAATCATAGATACTATTAAAATTGAGCTGGCATGAAGTTTGCAACAGATAGTTCAGGTACAACCTACTGTTCAGTTACTTGCATTCTAATGTATTTTTTCCAAATGAAGGAAAGAGCAGGGAGACATAATTAATGAACAAGGATTTTCAGGTAACATTGGGCACATCTGCCTTTCTATGTGCAGGGAGAGAAAGACTGAAGGTAAGTGCCTAAGGGACCTTGAGATTTGTAGTAAGCTTCCAATTACCTGTTTGAGCCGGGTTGGGAAGGAACTTTGGAACGGCCAACCCATTTTCAAGGAAACAGAGACCTAGATACTAAGTTAGCACATCTAGTTGACAGGAACGCTATGCTCTATTATAGCTATACTATTATATTTTTATAAGCCTTTTAAACAAGAATGAAATGGCTTCTAAAAGATGTGAAATTATCTGCCCAACCTGAAGATGAAAAGTTCACTAGGAAGATGTGATGTGAAGCTTAGAGTAAGTTAATAGATTTTCCCCTTTTAGAAATTTTTAGCATATGAAATGTATCTCTACCCTGCAAGTTACTCCAAGACATATTTTTTAAATATTACTTACAGTTGCTCCCCAGGAAAGGATACATTTCAAATGTATCTTGATTAGACAGTCCCGTGTAACAAAAGTTCCTTTCCTTGAAAAAGTCTGCAGGAGTTCAGAAAACATAGTAACTTCACTTTACTGTAACACTGATACTCTTTTCCTGTGCCAGCTTTTGCCTGCTCCTTTTTAGAACACAAAGAATGCCCATCTTCTCAATCTCCCTAGCTTTCAGGCCACCTGACGATAGCACAATGCAAATCACTCAGTAACTACATATTTAAATAACCGCTATAGAACAGGAGTTCAGCAGAGGTGTCCTGGGGGAAAAAAAACGAAATCAATGACCCTGTGCAAGATCTGTATTCTCCTCATTCAAAGCCTCCCCAACTATCCGTCCCCACCTGCCAAGCCAACTTTATCTCTCTGTATGGCCCGGAACAACCCCCCCAAATCTAGCTCTTGCATAGCTACCAATCAGAATCAATCCCTTGCTCAAAAATCCTCAAGGACTTCTATATCAGTTAAGATTTGCATTTGGCAGCTAGTAACAGAGACCAGAAATAATAGTGGCTTAAACAAGATAAAAGTGTATTTTTCTTTTACTTAGAGGAATTCGGGAGATAAGCGGTACAGAGCTGGTGTGGCATCGCCTACAGTTCCTGTATCTTTGTGCTCCACAATGCACCTTCTATCCTCAGAAACAAAGGATGCCTCCTCAAGTTGCATCCATCTTATCCACCCTCCAGGCAGCCAGAAGGGGATGGACGGGCAGATGTCAAACTTTTCCTCAAATGCCGCAGATGTCGAAAACTTTTTTTCAAATGCCTTCAGGGGCCTAACGCAGTCCACCATACTTCAGGAACACTCTTTAAATAACTGCCAGCCCCATGAATGAACAAATTCTGCGGCAGTACTCAAGTAGGGCGATTTATCACTTAGAAAACTTTGGCAAATGTTAACAAGTAGACCCAGGGCACCATATTAGAAACTATAAGGCACAGATTGAAACTCTTAAGAGAGGACACCCCGCTTTAAAATAGCTGCATAATTGGCTTTCCACAGTACTAAAATTCCCAGAGTTAAGAGATTTACTCTGTTGGGTTAAGAGACTATGTTTCCAGTCAAAGGCACTGTGTTATGCTGAGGAATCAGAGAGCGTTGGAATAAGTAAAGGCAGCTTCTGACACACACAAACTTAAAGCACGCATGAAATATAACTCGAGACTACCTAGCAGCACAGGAATGCCAAAATCAATAGGCATTTCAGAGCAGGGTAAAAGGTCCATGAATGTCACTTGGTAAATGTGAGTCAAGTGATTTGTTACTGCACTAACAAGGTGCAAACAGAAGAGGTTAGTTTAGGGGAGGGAGGGAAACTGCCCGGGGGCTGCTTGGAGCGGGTGACAGGTGGCTGTACTAATTGGCCCCGGGTTGCCCCTGTGCAGTATGAAGGAGTGGACCCCTTAGAAAAGGGGGTGGCTGACAGGCGACCAGAGAGGAGAAGCAGAAAGTAAAGTCAGAAACCATCTCTTGCACGATGGACAGCAAGGACGGCGTGGGTGTCATAAAACGAGTGCCGCATCAAGACCCCAGCTCTGGGTTCCAGTCCTGCCTCAGCCCCCCCCCCCCAGCTGGGTAACTTTGGGCAGCCGACAACCTCTCTGGGCCTCAATTTTCCCCAAAGAGGGGCTTGAACCAGATGATTCAAGGTCCCCCCAACAGCGTTAAAGTGAACGTTAGGTGATAGTAAGAGCTCCTACTTCAGCCCATCCGGAAAAGGCTGTTGAAATCTACGAGAATGAGTGTTTAAGGAGCAAGAGCAGGTTAGACAGGGGAAGACAGGACGTGTGGGAAGACGGGACGTGGAACCAACGTTGGAAACAAAGCGCCAGACCAAAGAGGCCCTTTTGCTGCTCTGTACCACAGGCCCGAGGTGTCATCTTGGATGTGAGCTTAGGACTTAGCCCAGTCAGCACAGGGAAGGCCTCTTCTCCTATGCGGGGGCTAGGGGGGGGGGGGGGGGGGAAGGTGGATACTCCAGAGTCGAAAAAATACTAATAAAATGGCAAACACACACATAGCTATTATTTTTATGCGGGCTTTGTCCTAAATTCTTTACCTATTTTTAATTTTTTTTTCTAGAGAAAGAGGGCTTTTAAATGGTAAAGAGAGAGGGGCACCTGGGTGGCTCAGTCGGTTGAGCATCCGACTTCAGCTTAGGTCACGATCTCATGGTCTGTGCGTTCGAGCCCCGCGTCGGGCTCTGGGCTGACAGCTCAGAGCCTGGAGCCTGCTTCGGATTCTGTGTCTCCCTCTCTCTCTGCCCCTCCCCCGTTCATGCTCTGTCTGTCTCTATCTCAAAAATAAATAAATGTTAAAAAAAAATTTTTTTTTTTAAATCGTAAACAGAGAGGCAAAGCAAGAAGCAGAATTAAGGTATGTAACATGCTTGGCCCAGGGCCTGGCACGTGATAGGCACTCATCATCGTTGTTGTTGCTGACAAACCAGGGGCTCAAGGAGACGATTCCCCCCCACTTCCTTCTCCCATATAACCACCCTCTATCTTCTGCAGCGGAGTAAAGGGTGTCCCACTGATGATGGAGCTCCACTCCACTATCCACGGGGTTCCCAGCGCTGCTCAGGTATATATATAACCCCACCTCTGGGCCCCCAGCCACAATCTTCAGTGGAGGATATGCTACAGATAAGCGGTTACTTCCTCCTCTCTCTCCATCACGCCTGCTCCCTTTTCAGTGAAGATTTGTTTTCCTGGCAGAGGGGAGGCGGGGAGGTGAAGGGCAGAGAAGAGAAAGGAAACAAAGAGAAGGTGTAGGAGTGATTTCAGACCCGAGTGCTCCCTGGTGCTGCTATTTAGAGCTTTTGTTTTCGAGCAGTATGGAAGACCGACCCTCTTCCTAGAGACTGAAACCGAAACAACCATGACTGGGGCTGGGAATTACAGGTCACTTAGATTCACTCCAAAAACACCTGAGTTGACAGCTGAGGAAATGAACCGGGAGCAGTGAATTTGCGAACCCCCCTCGCACAAGCCTAAGGGACAGCTTCTTGCTGGGTCACAGACCGAATGAATGCAGGTGGTTCTATCGGCTTAGCCAGCAGAGGTCTCTCTTTTCCTAAGCTTCAGTTAAAAAAAAAAAAAAAAACAACAACAACCCAACTCCATGGGCTGTCCATTTTTATCATCCCTCCTCTGAAGTCTCTTTCCAAAACCAAATAAATAGTGACTCCTTCGGCCAAATTATTTGTAAACATTCAATCCAGTCGCCCAGTAAAAATGGAAGACAAAAACTGTTGAGCTATTTGAAGAAAGGGATTCAGTATCCACTCCTAAACTGTTCACCTGCTTAGAAGATTCACACCACCTGTACCGGCAAAGGGCAAAACACGGGCCGGCACCCAAAACAAGTCAGGCAACCAGCTTCCGTGAGGAGGCAAGGTGAACCAGCAGCTAGTGGGTGTAGGCAAAGTGGGGAGATTCATTTCTTCAGCTCCATCATTTAAAGACCCATAGCAGGCCATAGTATTTTCCAGGAGGAGGGGAGGAGTCCTGCATTGAAGCTGCAATATATTAGTTGTGGCCAGTATCCCCCCTGATGGTCCTAGGACTTCGTGTCCCCTTCATTTACTGAAGCCAGGATTTTTCTTTTAATATTTATTTATTTTTGAGGCAGAGAGAAAGAGAGAGCAAGTGGGGGATGGGCAGAGAGAGAGGGAGACACAGAATCCAAAGCAGGTTCCAGGGTCCGAGCTGTCAGCACAGAGCCTGACACGGGACTCCAACGCACAAACCGTGAGATCATGACTTGAACCGAAGTCTGACGCCTAACTGACTGAGCCACCCAGGCGCCCCAAAGCCAGGGGTTTTTTTGTTTTTTTGTTTTTAATGTTTATTGTTTTTGAGAAAGAGAGAGACACAGAGCGCGAGCAGGGGAGTCCCCAGGTGCCCCTGAAGCCAGTTTTAAAATGTGTTTTATATGGTGTATGTTTAAACAGCATCACAGAGAAACATAAAGGTGCAAGCCTACAGGTCATGATCTCACAGTTCGTGGGTTCCAGCCCCACACGGGGCTTGCTGCTGTCAGCCTGTCAGCATGAAGCCTCCTTCGGATCCTGTCTCCCTCTCTCTGTCCCTTCCCCACTTGGCTCTCTCCCCCCAAAAAATAAAATAAAAAATAAAAAGGTGCAAGCCTAAACATTCTTTCCCACCTCTTATGGAAATTTTTTAAAATTTTTTAATGTTTATTTATTTTTGAGAGAGAGACAGAGTGTGAGCAGGGGAGGGGCACAGAGAGGGAGACACAGAATTTGAAGCAGGCTCCAGGCTGAGCTGTCAGCACAGAGCCTGACGTGGGGCTTGAACCCATGGACTGGGAGGTCATGACCTGAGCCAAAGTCGGCCACTTAACCGACTGAACCACCCAGGTGCCCCCCACCTCTTATGGAAATAATCCTGGTCAAGACTAAGGGCTTTGACCAGAATTAGATAAAATGAGGAAATAAGCAAGTTTAACTGAAGCTGCACAAGTCTCTTCAAGTATCCAATGGCTTCCCATTGCTCTTAAAGTCAAGTCCAGAATTCCTAATGTGGCTTCCTTCAAAAGCCCATCTGGACTTGCCCACAGGTCCCCCACAGCACTCACTCCCAGCCACAAGCACCTTTCTTCACTTCCTCAAAGTCCTTCCCTGCCTTGGAACTTTGGACTGGCTCAGCCTGGGTCTCTCTTCTTCCCCTCCTTCCTTAGACTGGTTAACTCCCGCTCAGCCTCCAGATCTGAGCTGAAGGTCATTTCCTTAGGAGAGACTTGATAGCTGCCACCACTAGGTTAGGCCCCCTGTTTCTAACGCTTACAGCATCCTACATGGCAACGACTACAACACAGGGGACTTCTGGCCAACGACAGAAAGCCCCTCGTGGAGAGACAGGTTTTTCAAGACTTGTTTCTTTTTGGTGAACACAGGCTGGCTAGGGGAAAGAATTTGGATTTCAGTCCCCCTTTGCTCTCTCAGCTAGACACCTTTGTATGGGGCCCAAACCATGGGAGCCTAAGACAGAATCTTTGAGATCCCTTCACAACACTTATCCTTCAGAACACTCACCTAAATTGCATGTAATAATCATGGCTGTGATGCCCTGTCCATCTCCTCCAACAGCCTGAAGAGGGCAATGCTCCCATTTGTTACGCTGAAAACAGAGCCTGGCCCTTAGCACGCAACAATGAAGCAGTGTTTGGCATCACTAAGCAACCATGAAGTTATCACATGCTTTTTTTTGAAGCAAGATAATAAATGTCCACCGTTCAGCCTGTACTGTTGTACTAGCATCTTCCTTTGACTCCTGCGAATATGTGGTTTTCAGCCAAAAATCAGGATTCTAGCTTCCCTGGAAAATAACCTGATCCGCAGGGATAGACTACGTGATCCTGACTAGGAAACAGAAATCACAGAATTGTGCGCCAGAAGGAACCTATAAATCAACTTGTTTAACTTCCCCACTTTACAGGAAATCAAGGATTAGAATATTTTCGTCTGTAAAATGAACACTGGATGCAGTGATCTTCCATACCTGGTATTCTGAGATCCTAAGATTTGCCTCAAACCAGTCCCATGGAGAGTGACAGCTCAAGGTTGGTCTGGTTAGCAAACTAGAAATTTAAAACAATCTCCTGAGCACTACGTCCGACATAACAAAACTAAGACAGGGAGTTAGTTAATCTGTTGAATTCCGGGCAGAATCCCTGGGTGTGCCAAATCCCAAAGATCTAGGAATGTGAGGTTTGGGATAATGTTACCCACAGGATCCCTTGTGCCAAAAAAGATGGAATTGGCTCAATTTTCCATGGTTTGTTAAGATATTCCCGACTTAATGGGAATGATATTTATACCTCGTTTGTGTGCCCTGGAAAGAAAACCATATACCCAAAGACACACGCTCCTCATAATTCATATATGGATTTACTGATATCTGAAACTAGACAGAAATAGACAGAAAAGGAGGGGATAGGCATTATAGAAATGCTTGTTCTCCGCCAATGTCTGAGAAAAGAGACTAAGACACAAAGAGAAACTTATTCTGCATTAAAGAACTGTAAGGATAATTATTTTTCAAATTCGAAACATGTTTATAGTTGTTTCTTGTTAAAAACTGTTTACAAAAATGAGGTCATACCATAAATATTGCTCTGTGCCTGCTTTAATATTATTGAAAACTCTCCGTATTAACGCAGATAAAGCTACCTGGGGTGTTTTAATGACTGCGATCTATGTCATTCTTGGATATACCATATTCAAATAATCAATCCCACGTTCCTATATCTAAGGAGTTGTTCAGTTGTTTACTTTTTTGTTTCTTTTTATAATCAAATATATAACTTCACAATGGTCATTCTGGTAAATATATCTTTAGTCATTATTTCCCAAAAGTAAGCTTGTAGAAGATGAATTGTTAAATCAAAAAGTAAACCCACAGTATATAATGTAAAATATAATGTGTGTGTGTGTGTGTGTGTGTGTGTGCATGGGGAGGGGCAGGGGAGAGATTTAACATTTTTCCCATGTGGTTGGCTATAACCCTATAACCTAACACCATTTATTCCATAATATAGTCTCTCTCTACTGATTTGACATTTTGCGTTTTATCATATAATAAATTCTGCTTGAAGCTTTTCAGAGAATAGAGAAGTTGAAGCAAAAGCCAGTTAAGGTGATGACTTATCAGCTCAGATTACCAGCTGATATGTAGAAATTAAAAGCAGGAATGGATGGGGGCAGCTGGGTGGCTCAGTCAGTTGGGTGTCTGACTTCAGCTCAGTTCATCTCACAACTCGTGAGTTCAAGCCCCGAGTCAGGCTCTGTGCTGACAGCTCAGAGCCTGGAGCCTGCTTCGGATTCTGTGTCTCCCTCTTTCTCTGCCCCTCCCTTGCTCATACTGTCTCTCTCTCTTTCAAAAATAAATTAACATTTAAAAAAAATTTTAAAGCAGAAATGGATGAAATGTGTCAAAAAGGTGGTTGTATTCATTTTAAGAGGCTGACTCAGCTAGAACTTCTAGTATGATGTTGAATAGGAGTGTTAAGAGATAATATTTTTGCTGTCTCTCAGCTTTAGTAGTAAAGCATCCAGTTTGTCATCAGTAGGTATCATGTTAGCCCTAGGTAATTTTTGGAGATGTTCATTATCCAATTTAGGAAGTTTTCTATTCCTTTTTTTGCTGAGTTTTTATCATGAAGGATGTTGGATTTTTCCAAGTACTTTTGCTGCATCAACTGATATGATTTATGATTTTTCTTTAGACTGTTAGTGTGGTAGGTTATATTGATTTTCAAATGTTGAACCAAACTTGCAAACATAAAATAAATCCACCTGGCCATAGTGTTAAAAAAAAAAAAAAAAAAAAAAAGAGGCTGATTCAGGGGAATGTCTATGGGCAAAAAAAGGTGATGGCACTAAGCCAAAGACTAGCAGGTTTGGATTGAGAGGAATCTTACACTGAATTTGAAAGGTGGTCATGGCTTCCACACATGCAAACTCTTTGCTTCTCTGGTCACCAATGAAGCCAGAAAAAAAAAAAAAAAAAATCACTCAGCCTTGGATAGAAAGGAGGGAAGCAAAGGTTAAACTATCAAGAAAGGATGATGGTGATCTTTGTATCTGAGTGATGCTAATTGTGAATATAGTTGCCTAAACTTATGTATTCTATATGTAATTTATATCCCAATAGTTTTAAGCTACAGTTGAGTATGTTCTCATATTTTAAGAGCCTTTTGTTCTCTTTCTGAAAACTGTGTTTATATCCTTTCTTATTTTTCTGTTGGTTTGCTTTTTCTCATTGATTTGTAGGAACTTTATATTTATCAGGGAAATTAGCCCTTCAGTATATGGGTTGTGAACATTTTCCCAGTTTGCCATTGTATTTGTGTGAGTGTGTGTGTATGTTATTGACTTAGTACCACAAACAAATCTATACCAGGTCCTTTTTGAGATAATTAGAGATGGCCCTAAACTGAACAAATGCCTTACTTTTTAAGCTTTTTTAAAAATTGTGTTAAGTATACATAACAAAAATTTGACCATTTTAACTATTTTTTGCAATATATTAATTCTGTTTATTAAATACTCCATTAAAAAAAATTGTTCTTAAGAGTGGTAACAGCAGCAGGGTGCCTGAGTGGCTCAGTCAGGTGAGCATCTGACTTGATCTTGGTTCAGGTCATGACATCATGGTTTGTAGGATTGAGCCCCATGACGGGCTCAGGCTTGGCATTGGTAGTGCCCAGCCTGTTTAGAATTCTCTCTCTCCCTCTCTCTGTCCCTCCCCAGCTTGTGCGTGCGTGCACTCTCTCTCTCCAAATAAATTTAAAACCTTAAAAAAAAAAAAAGTGAGAATTAAAACTGAGAAATAGGAGCGCCCGGGGGGCTTAGTCCGTTAAGCATCTGACTCTTGGTTTTGACTCAGGTCATGATCTCATGGCTCATGAGCAAGCGCAGCATGGGGCTCACACTGACAGTGCTGAGCCTGCTTTGGATCCTCACTCTCTCCCTCTCTCTCTCTGCCCCTCCCCCCATTCACACGCGCACTCTCTGTCTCTGTTGAAAATAAACATTTTTTTTTTAACTGAGAAACATATTTACAAGGTTAATATAGCAGATTGTGGATGGTTACTTGAGAATCCAAGATAAGAACTGGATGTCTCTGTTAATTATATCGTTTATAAATATATGGAATGATTAGTATTTATTATATAACTGGTACTGTGGTAAGTACTGCCCATACATTATCCCACTGAATAGATTAATAATCCTGTGAGAGAGGTAAATGCATCCTCATGATATAGCCAAAGAAATAGAAACTTTAAAAGGTGAAGTAACTTGCAAAAGGTCTTATAGGCAATGAGTTAGGTAACTGGGACTCAAACCCAAGCAGTCTGATTTCAGAGCCTGAAGTGCAACCACCATACCCATGCCTCACAAAGGATTCACAGAACACTGTGTAGGAGATTCTTTTAGACAGAACATGGACAGACTTTAAAATGTTTCCAGTAGTTGTGTGCGTATGTATGTGTGTGTGCCTGTAGAAGTGTACGTAAGTATATATGCATGTATGTATGTATTTAAATACGCATATAATTTGCCACTTTAACCATTTTTTATTTATTTTTAAGTGTATTTATTTATTTTGAGACAGAGAGAGTGCAAGCAGGAGAGGGGTAGAAAGAGAGGGAGATTAAGAATCCCAAGCAGGCTCTGTGCTGTCAGCACAGAGACCAATGTGGGGGTTCGATCTCACGAACCGACCCGTGAGATCATGACCTGAGCAGAGATCGAGAGTCAGTCGCTAAACCAACTGTGCCACCCAGGCGCCCCTAACCATTTTTTAAATGCATAGCTCAGTGGAATTAAGTATATTCATGTTGTTGTGCAACTATTACCCCAAGCCATTGTCTCTGACTTTGCTCTGAAAGCCTTTGCCATACAGAACAATTTTACTCTTATGTCATTGAATTTAACAATACTATATTTAATAGATTCTGCTTTGTTTCATACCTAGAAAGACCTTCCCCGCTCTGAGATTATATTTTTGAAAAGTCCCCTGAAGTTTCTTCTAGTGTGTCTCTAATTTCATTTTTTTACACTTCAGGAAAAAAGTGTAAGTTTTTACACTTCTTTAATCCTTCAGGAATCGATCCTAGTATAAAGTATGAGATAAGGATCCCACTCCATTTTTTTTAAATGCTAGTAGGAATTACATTTCCAGCTAGACAAATTCATTTTAAAACCAAATAGGAAAAAAGTCAAGCAAAAGCAGCCAAATTCTGGGAAAATTCTGGGAAAAAAGCAGATTAAAGGGACTGGTTGGATGTAGAATATTAGTGTTACCAGAAGTAAAATTACAGTAATTAAAATAATATAGTCCTGAGTGCATAAACAAATAGAACAATGGAATGGAATAGGATAATCAGAACTTAACAGAATTTAATATAAAAGCATAAATTTAATTATCCCCTTTATCATCTTGAGTATTTCTATCCAAGAATATGGGACACCCTTTCATTTGTTGAAGTCTTCCGTTAGAGATACATCCACAGAATGAGAACCTTCCTCCATCTGCCCCCTGCCTTCCTCTCCACTAAAGAGTGACAAGTAGTGAAAAGTTACCTGTGGAGGCTTTGTTTGGGGTCTAAATTGCTTCCCAGCATCATTCCTAACATATTGGATTCCCCAGTGTCTCTCTCTATTCACATAATGTGGAAAGCTGTTATCAAGTCAGATTTAATCAGACATATCTGTACCATAGGTCCACAGTCTGGGCCCAAACCCAATACTAAGTGTTAAAGATGAAACAGTAGGTGTTCGGTGTTGGCAGAATTCTTTTTAAAGTTTCCAGAGGCTGAGTTTGGGCCTTGCTTTCAGTTGGGAAGTTAGGACGGCAATTGGAAGTTACCAGCTACTCTCAAAGACAGTGCTTCAAGTGATCATAGGTGTTGGTCTAGAACAGCAATGTCTAACGGAAATATAATGGGAGTCATATATGCAAATTAAAATGGTCTAGTAACCACACCAAAAAAAAAACGGGAAAAGAAACAGATAAAATTAAATTTCATATTTTTATTTGATCCAATATATCAAAAATATCACTTCAACATGTAATCAATACAAAAATTATTGAGATATTTAACATTCTTTTTCATACTAATTCTTGGAAACCTGGTGTATATTTCACAGTTACATCTCAATTTGGACGAGCCACATTCAAATGCTCGATAGCTACATATGGCTTCTGGCTACCATATTGGAAGGTACAACTCTAGAAGAAATCTTCCTTGAGTGCAACTCAAGGAAAATTGCTTAATTTATTGAATATCCATAAAGTCCAAGATTGGAAATACCATATCTCAAGGGTCTAGAACAGACTTTGGAAGTAACTAGTCCTCATACTCACTTGATATTTTTCCCCTGTCTACAATGTCCTTATCAAGGGGTCATCCAGACTAGTGCCTGACTCACACTTCCAGGGATGATGAGCTCACTACTTCCTGAGGCTAGCCAGTCCATCTGGGGACTTTCTTAACTCAAACAAATTCCTTACTAAGGGCACAGGCAGGTTAGTTTACGGTGGTCCAAGTTAGGTTGTGTAAGTAAAGGATTGATTGGGTTAGGAAGGACTGGAGGAGGTAAGAACTAAAAAATGGCTGGGGAGTTAAGTGGAGTTAAGAACTGTCAAGACTGAAGGCTGGGGCTGGACGTCAGGTTAAAATCATTAGTTACACTGCCACAAGAGTAAGAGACTCCCAAAATGTAGGCATATATGCTAGTTTCACTAATGTGAAAATAGAGTGATTTAGAGAGTAATTTGAATTACTATAAACTTTTGAAATTTTCACAGCAAAGTAAAACATAATTGAGTTACAATTAATGCAGGATATCGTTTCAATTAGACCCGTAATACAACCAACATTCTCCTAAATCTTAAAGTACTTTATCAAAAGAATTAATTTCCAGACCCAGAAATCAAAAGGCACTTGAAAAGTCATATTTCCTTTCTTAATTTTTTTCTCAATTTTATTTTAACATTTTCCTTACTCAAAAGCACTCTGGAAATCAAAGAGAGAAAACTTCCTTTAAATTTTTTCAATAAAAATGACAGCGACTTGGCTGAATTATGATGGAATCTGGCTGGGTAGCACTTGAAATAATAGACCTGATCTGTCTTTACATCTCCCCGGTTTCTTTTCTTTCCTTTTTTTTTTTTTTTTCCCCCCCTCTAGGTTGTAAGGTGCTCTTTTCCGGGCCACCTTCATCCCCAGCCCCCTCCCTCCCCAAGTCTACCTTTCCAAGGCAGGGGAAGGTGCATCTTCTCTTGGGCTTCCGTCAGCGCCTCCCTAGCACCTCTGGCCAGCAGCCGGCGAAACGGCGTGCCCCGGACATCCATTAACGTTTTATACTACATCTCTGCCCCCGCCAAAGCTGCTCGGGTTTCTTTACCGCGGCCCCACGCTCCCCCACCCGCCTGCACCCTGTCAACGGCACTTTGGGGCAAAATTTTGGAACAGACAGATGCTCCGCCCACCCTCCTCCCCAGAACCAGCTGAAGCTCCCCAGTTCGGGGCGCCGAAATAGGTTTCGTCACACGATGTGGGGTACCGTATTTTTTACAAGCAAACAAGCATCCAAAAAAAAAATTCAAACTGCACCGTCGGGCCAATGGGGAAGGAGCGGGAGGTGGGCGGAGGAAGAGCGCAGCGGGCGGGCGGGGCGGGCGCGGGGGCTGGTACCGCAGGGGATTCGTGAAAACGCGCCGGGCGCAAGGTTTGGGGCTTTTTTTTTTTTTCTTCCCTTTCCTCCCAAACCAGCTAAAGCGCGAGAAGCTGGAGGCTTTCGGATCCACCTTAAATTTTCAGTGGACTCGGCGCAGGGGTCAGTGGGCGCAGCCAATGCCAATCAAGTTTACAACCACCAGCCCGGGAGGGAAAAAAGAGAGGAAAAAAATAATCTTCAAGTTCCCTAGTCCTATACACACTCGGACGGACGCACGCACTCACATACGCGGGCACACAAAAGGAAGCGGGGGTGGGAAGAGGGGTGGAACAGGCGCCCGAGGGAGGAGGGTGGGGGTAAATGTTTGCAAAACGCTCGTTTGGGGCTCGGTGCCCGCGGCCCGAGCGCTCGGGGAAGGCGCGCGGGAAGCGCGGCCCGACCCGAGCGCCATGATGGTCGCCGCGGTTCGGAGCCCATTTTCTGGAGGGGGAGCTGCAATGATGCAATCCCCCGGCCCCGCGTCCCGGCTGCGCGCCCTTCTCCCTGCCTTTTCTTAGCGTTCCTTTGAGGCGCGTCGACGCTTCGCGCCCAACACGCATCGATTTCTTGTTGTATTTTGTGCTTTCTGATTCCTGCCTACTGTGTGTCCCCATGCGAGACAGGCCTGGGACTTGAGTGTCCGTGTAAATACTTTCGCTTCTGCAGGGTCTGACTGAGGCTGACCCCACCCCACTCCACCCCACCCCCACGCGAGCCAAGATCCGGGAGGTTTCCTCCCCCTTACCCCGCCGTGGATGAGGCGGGGGTGGGGGGATCTAGCCTGACTGTGGGCGCTTCTTCTCTGCCGCCGCCCCCCTCCCCAGTTTCGCTTACAGGATTTTTACCTTACTGTTGCCCGGGAGGGAGGGGAGCGGGCGTAGGGTGTGGCTCAGGTAAAAGAGATGGCAAATTTAAAAAAAGAAATTCGCACTCTGAAAAACAGATTGGAGATCCAGATAGGCTTTTAAAACACCTTTTTCAGTCCTAAAAAGCTTATGAAGAGCAAGTGTTACGCTCACAATGATGAAGATGAAATGGCGAAGACGGCGTTTCCCGGCCGCCGGGAAAGGTCGCCTGGCGCGGCCGGGGCGGTGGGCGCACCGGGGCCTGAAAGGCCGCGCGCCCCGCTCCCATCCTGTGGATTTGCACGGTCCCTTCTGTCCCCCAGTCATGCCCCTGGCCCCACGTTTTCCTATTTCTTCCCTGCCCCAGTCCGACGCGTTGGACAGCTGGGGATGCGATGGGGGGTGGGGTTTGGGGGGGAGCTGGATTTTGCAAAACGGCTGTAAAGGAGGAAGCGACCCCGCAAGCGGCTGTGGCGCTCGGCCCCTCCTGCGCGTCGCTGCGGTCCTCCTTGGCCGCCGGCGAGCCGGGAAGCCTTTCGAAATGCGCGGGGCTGCGGATCATTGGAGCCCAGGGTGGGGGTGGGAGCGGGCTGCTGCCCCGGAGGGTCCGCAGATTCGGAAAGGTTCTCCCCTTCGCTCAGATCCCCCCACCGATCTGGAATATGGCAGGGTGCTTGGTGTAGAGGGTCTGACTGTGGAGAGAAGTAGGGGCTTCCGCTTCTTTCTCAACCCAGAGGAGAGATGATGAGGGAGGAAAGTTTCCGAGAAACCGCCCCGCGCCGCTGCGCGGGCCGGGGAGCAGCCGCCCTCCACGGCCTGCGGGGCGCCCCGAGCGCGGGAACTGCGCGCAGCCACCCCGGCGGCGCGGGCGCTGCAAGTGGCAGAAATGCAGCGAGACTTGATGGCCTTTTCGTCGCGGGGCGCCAGCCAGCCCGACGCCGCAACTGCCGCGGCAGGCGGGAGCGGGGCTTCGGGGCAGTTTGGGGAGACGACGGCGCAGTGGCCGGGGTAGCGGAGCAGGGTTTGGCTGGCGCCGGCTGCCGCGACCCCTCAGAGGGACGCCCGCGGCGGGCCCAGCGGTCCGGGGCCAGGGAAGGGACGCTCCGAATCTCGGGGACGCACTTGGAGAGTTGACACAGACGTGTAAAGGATCCACCCGGTGACTTGGGGGCTGCGTTCCTGTGAACGTGCCTGGCGCGGCCAGCATCCACTTCTTCCTGGCCCTACACTCCTAAAACGCAGTCTCTAAAAATTCACATTAAGGATGCCGCTTGAGGGAAGGAAAATAGGGTGCAGGCAGCAATTAAGAGGATTTTTTTCCTCTGTTAGAGACACTTTTTAAGTACTCTTTTTGGTTCAGAGAAACTAATTTTATTTCATTATTTCCTGACTCTCCATTCCTTCCTCCCCATTTTGAATTGTTTTTCTTGCTTTCTCAGTGTCTTCCTGAAAAACACCCTGTATGCGTGTTTTGAATAGAATCACAAAAACACCTTTAGCCTTTAATTAAAATAATACCTACTTGGAAGATGTAGCTCCGCCACCAAAGGACCTTCTTTTCTCCTTCCCGGCAGCCGAAGAGAGTCAACTCTGCTCTTTTTTTTTTTGGTTTGCTTTCTTCTTCTTTTTTTTTTTTTTTTTCTTTAACAGCTTCAGGTCAAAATAAGTTTTAAAACTGTCTTGTGTAGAGCCCCCTTTGGGGTGCAATAATGTAAATGCTAGTATTTCAGGTAAACAATTTAACCCAAGTTCAAATGTTTGCGATTTAACCATTTGCAGAATCCTAGAAAAAAAAATTTACACCTTAGCCACATTTTTAAGAGAATGTGTAATAACAGGAATCATTTTTAGTAAATTTGACTTTAAAATACCTTGTTTAAGTTTTTCTTATTAAAGTAAAAAATATCTACCTCTGCCACGTCAACATGGGCCCCAAACCCTCAGATTTGGTATTTAGATTAACCAGTCTTGGGTTGTGTAGATTATAAGCAGGAAATTTCAGGATTGAAGGATTTGTTATGACCAGTTTGAAGAATACCTGTTCCATCTAAATTAGTGTGGAATTCCAATTTCTAAAGGACCTATATATATCTAAATATTTTTGACAAGAGGTGTAGATTAGGTGGTCTGAACAATCGCTCTAATTTCCCACAACACTTGCATGTGTAAATACAGAATTTAGAGAAGTCACCATGTTACTTTCATTTTCAGTCCTGCAAATGTATGAACAGTCTACACTTATGTAAAAATGTTTGAGTCGGACACATATCCTAGAAGATATAAATATTGGAACTAATGGAGATTTGACAATCTTATTTATATGAAAATGTGGCTTTTCCACTTTCCACGTCTAAAGCTTTGTTCACTCATACAGAACTAAGTGGAAAATACTATCACATTCAGAACCACACAAACATCATCTGAGATGTGGGCCTAAATTATCAAGATATTTGCCACTTCATATTATATTTGTGTAAATACACCCATAATGCCAGGTCAAATACCTCAAAGCTTAGTAAAGCACATTACAGTTCAACTCGATAGCTATGGAAGTTTTCTTTATTGATTGCTTGATGTGTAACAATAATTGGCATCTTTTTCACACATTACAAAAAATTATACTTGGCTCAGTATGCAACCTTTTAAGCATAGCCATATTATTTAACAGAAGAAGGGAAAAAATCTATTCTACCCAATACAGCATTTACAAATGCACAAAACATGCCACTTTGGCTTGTATATGGTCTAGATTAAAAAAAAAAAAAAAATCTCTTTTTAACATAAATAAGTTAGTATAATTTTTCAGTGTCTTTACAGAGTTATGTACACAGGTACACTTCAAATGGTTTTGTTTCATACACATACACAGGCAATGTAAAAATACTGTTTAAAGATGTAGTATCCATTTCAGTAATTCCACGTATGCTTTTCTCTATATGCACTTTCCTTTAAAAACACCATTTCCTTGGGGCAAATTAACAAATAAAATGAGAACCTTTAAATTAAAATTATTTCATTATTTTTATGTGAAGTTACTGAAAGATGTTTAAAAAATATCCAAGGTATTAGAATTATTTTGACTGTGTCTACACAGCTCAAAGTCCAAAGAAAATTAAGAAATCTTCTCAGCAAACCTGATAAAAATTAGATAGTTAAATCTGAGCATTTAGAACTCCCCCATACACCCCAGATATTTGCCCAGAATTACCTGAAAGGATTACCTAACTGCTGAATAATTAAATGGTAAATTCCAATTTTAAGAGAAACTGAAGGGGGGGGGGGCGGGGGGAATAAGAGGATAGTTTTTTGTTTAAAAAAAAAAAAAAAAAAGCCATTTGCCACTACATAACGGAATCATCAGAGCTCCCAAATGATAAAAAGCTTCATGTACAAAAAAATTAGCAATTATTTGCAACCAGTGTTCAAATTTGGATTTTTTAAAAATGAATTATCAGTTTTCACTGAAAGAGACATTACATCTTTAAAGAAAACAATTCAAACCCTTCCCCAAAACTGCTTCTCTTCATGCAAGTCAAATATTTTTCTCCTTGCTCTAAATGGAAGCAAGCTCTTCAGAACCCCCCCCCACGCCAATTCCTCAGCCCCACCCTGCCGTCCCTCCCCCCAAAGTTTATGTGCTACATAAAAGGTAAAAACTATATACACAGGTAGTACAATGAAGCAAATAAGGAAAAACCTAATTGCACAATGCTACATCCAATGCTTTTAGAGGCAGATCATTTAAGAGTGCCTAAAATTTTAGTGTTATTGTGTTGTTGCTTTTCAGTGCTTATACAGGATGTCCACTCCATGGAGTCAGAGATATGTATTTAAAATTTTTAATTTATATCTTCCTTGCTTCATCAAGCAGTGATGTATCTGATAAACAAGGAAACGTGCTCTTAATTCTGCAAAAGAAACAAGAAGAAAGAATTAGGAGAAAAAGCACTAGAATAGCATTACCAATAAAGTACAGGAATTATTTCGTCACTGTCTTAGTTGTGAAATACCTGAGCAATGGAAAAGAAAGTGTGTACTAAAAGCTGATGACCATAGTCCTCTCCATCCAACGTTTCCTTCACTGGATTTTTTACTTTTCTCCGTGTTGTTTATTTTTGTTTAGAGGAGTGGGATCTCAACAGTGGGGAGATTTGTCCCCCAGGGGACGTGTGGCAATGTTTGGAGACATTTTAGGTTGTCACACTGGGGGTGGGAGGTTGCTACTGGCATCTGTTGGGAAAGGCCAGGGCTGCTGCCAAACATTCTACTAATGTACAGGACAGCCTCCCACAACAAAGAATTATTCAGCCCAAAATGTCAATAGTGCAGAGGTTGAGAAACCCTGGTCTAGAGAATCGGGGTCAAAGACAGTGAGAAAGAAAGGAGAATTAAGAAACTGTAACACTTAAGAGTATCAAAGTTTTCTAAATTTGAAAAATAAGTGGAACTGTAACTTATAAATGCTCTCCAAAGAAAATTCTATTAACTTTTTTTTTTTTCAAAATATTCTTGTTTCTCAGTCATATGCAAAATATACACAAGAATGCTTTTGAGGAGGTCCTTACCACTATTTCTAGTATTCTCTGAACTGGCAATGTTTACTAACAAATGCCTCTCTCTATGTCAGAATGGGACCAGATCAAAATCCAATAGGTGTGATTCACTGTGGCTCATCTGATGAGCTAAGCTTCAGGTCACAAACCACAAGTCCCAAGCTGCAGGTGGCTTCAGAAAATTTTTTTCATCCACTTTTCCCACTTTGTATACAGCTGTAATATAGAAGTCCTATAGTGATATTTTGTATAACCTTTGAAAAATGCCAGATGTGTGTGAAGAAGTCATATATATGACACTATGATTTAAAAACACAACAAACTTGAATCTCACCTTAATCTCTAGGTTCCTTTATTTTTTTTTTATAAATGAGGATTTTTAAAAGCCAGGATCAACATGTACTAAAATCTTTTTATGTGCTAAGCTACGAGTGCATTTGGGGGGCGGGGGGAGAGGTCACGGTTCTTATCAGTAAGAAGTTTACAAACTATTAACATATTCACTTTGATCATTATAGATAGCCAATCCATGGTAAATTGAGGGCTGAATTATTCAAATTAGCTGTCCATATTGACCAGATTTTAGTATATGGAAAAAGTCTCCACTTCTCTTCTGTGGGGTAGACCTGCCCTTGCTGGCCCTTATGACTATTCACGGTTTCCCCTAAAATATCCAAATCATCCTGTTATAGCACAATTAGCATACACATGCTGACGTGTTCCTGGATTGCTTACTCCAGCAGAGTTAATTTAACTTCTGCTTTGTGACTTCGGAAGTTATCATCAGAAATTCTGTAGGAACCTTAGTATTTTTGAGGTTTCCAGTTTGGTTTTTTTAAATACACAGGGTTCCTTTCTTGTTCCCAAAACTTGTAAGAAAACAGGGAAAGCGGCAGTTTATGAAAATGACAAAAATAAAAGCATGTAACCATTGGGTTAACCAAATAGGAACCATTTGTACCTAACTTTTCCCTCAAATTTTAATCATTTACTTGCCATTTTCCCCACGTATGGCTCGAAATCTGTTACAGACTCAACTTGAATCCCTGGGAAATGAATTCTCATGAAGTGAGACTGGGGCATACCCCAGTTCTTGTTCAGAAGAAGTTAAGAACCTACTGTTCCCCAACATGTTTTGGTGGGATTCACAGGGAATTGGCCTTCTATCCATTGGGCCTTGGTCACAAGTACTTGCCGAGGACACTTGGTCTAGTCATTCCATGTTTCAAGGGAAAATTATGTCAGGACGTGGAAAGCGTGAAGCACCACAGTACCCCGGAATCCAGTGATGCCCCAGCTTTTCCCGTTCCTATTTTTTGACCTCACAAAATATAAACAAAAACAAAAACCCACAAACTCTATAATCTGCCAGCAACCACTAAGATCAGGTTATCTTGGGGTTTGAAAGCCCAATTCGGGATGTAAGTTACTTGCGCCTAGCCATCAACCCACCGATGAGTTTACGTTTGACGTCTTCTCAGGCCAGGCTTCTTGGGCGTCTGCTCCACTGAACCCGCGTTCGGGGAACCGTCTGAGACATTTTCTTCTGTTCTGTTGGCTCTTTTGTTTTGAGGAGAGGAATCTAAGGGCAGGAGGGAATTTTAAAAAGAACACACAATCTTTATTAGAAAAACAATGGCTGACAGAAGTTGGCACAATAGGTAGGGGATGAAAAACCCACACCTCCACCCACAATCCTGGATCCGTCATTCCCAGTGGCCTTTAAGGGCACAGAATGAGGTTGTTTTCACATAACAGAAAGTGTATTCTACGCCCCAAAGCTCTCTGTCCATTGCGAAGACGGAGGCCGTGGATACACATCCCAACGTTGTCACAGACCCACCGCGGGCTAGCGGGGAGGAACTGCCATGTTTTCGGTTAGAGAAATTATCAGATAATACCATCTCAGGCTCCTGACTTAAAAATAATAAACAGGCAAGCAGTCAGCCGGATAGCATTTAAAACCCAAGATTAGGCCACTTCGCTCCCCACAAGCTAAATCAGAATATGCTACAAAAGTAAGTAAATAAATGAATAAACAAACAAACAAACAAATGAATAAATAAAAAGCTTAGGTTAAGACCCTCAAGCAGGCAAAGCGGTGCCCCGGACGGACGGACAGACAGACATTTTCTACTTGGGGAAGGGTCATTACCATCTGTAGCAGGTCGCTTCCTTATCCCAGGGCACTGCTCCGCTAACCCCGTCTGGTTGTCCGATGTATCAGTCTTTTGGTCTACCAAATGTGTGTCCTCTGTGTTTGCCTGAGACCCAATTAAAGGCACCGCCTGGCGGTTCCCGCTGACATCCTGGCTCTCCTGCGCCGGCACCTTGCAGGCGCCTTTGGGTGGCCGCGGGGGTCTGTAGTAGAACTCGGGCAAGCTGCCCTTTTCCACCTCTTGCCACTCGTATTTGCCCTCCAGGGGCTTGTGATTCTGGAAATCAAAATTCCACTTGCGCTGGCTTGCCTCTTCCATGTCTCTGCAGTGCTTCTCCAAGTCCCGGGTCAACTCTTCGTGGTTGACCGGGCCGAAGAGGTTCCTGCAGGCAGAGGGCTTGGGGTACTCCGCCTGTCTGGCGTCCATCCGCTCCAGGCTCGGGCTCCCGTTAGACACTCGCACGTTTGACATCTTCCTCCCGGGTCTCTACGACCGCCTCGCGCGCGCTCTCCGAAAACAAAACTGAACAAAACAAAACGCCCCGACCCAGCCCGAACCCCTCTTATAAGCCCTGCGACTGCGCTCCGAGCCAAGAGAAACAAACACGGACAAGTAACTGCCCGAGCGTCAGGGGCGCGCTGGCTCTGGGGGAGGGGTGAGGGGAAGCCCCGGCCAGGCAGCCGAGAGCCGCCGCCGATCAAGTGTACCGGCGAGCGGGAGGGCGGGGAGGGGAGGGGAGAGGAGAGAGGAGGGGGGTGGCAAAGCCAGTCCAGGTCCCGGGCTGCTGCGAGCCCGCGGGTCCCGCCAACCGAGCGGCTCTCCAAACCTTGGCGGCGTCGGAGTCGCGGAGCGGCGAGGCTCTGGGGACAGGGGAGGGGGAGAAAAACACCCCGAAAAGACGAGCCCCCTTTTTTTAGTTGCCCAATATGGCGGTGGAAGGGAGGCTGACGAAGAAGAAAATGATTGACACCGCAAGTCTATTTAAACAGAGGAGGAGATCCATTGGTTGCGGCGCCGGGAGCCGCCCCGCCGCGGCTGGCAAGCCCGGCCTTAAGGTGGCCCGGCGCGTCCCCGCCCGCGCGCGCGCGCGCCGACTCCGACAGCGCCGCCCGGAGATTGGCTGGTCGCGTGACTGCCGGAGGTGCGCCGCTGCCAGCAAACCTGCTCCGGCTGGCCTCGGAGAAATTAAAAACGAGACAAACAAACTAGCCAAACGGCCGGGGAGCCGGGGAGGGGCGGGGGCGGCGGGACCTCGGGTTCAGGTCACCGCGCTGCGCTGGCTGGCGCGCCCACTCCGCGCCCGGGAAACCGAGGGGCTGGATCAGATGATCTCCAAGGTGGCTGGCGGCTCGTTTTACGCCTCGGTGGCGATCGTGTTTTCCCGGCACTCGCCGGGCCGCGGGTGCGGGCCACTGGGGGCGGAGGCGGACAGTGGGAGTTCTGCCCCCAGCTGGGCTCTCGCCGGTGGCCCCAACCTCTGGCCCTGCGGGGCTGGGGGCGGGGGAGCCTTCGCCGAGGGCCTGGGAGCCCCCCTGCCTGGGTGCCTCGGCTGTGGGTGAGCAGTGGTTAGCTCACCCTTAACCTAGAAGTCTCTGCTCTTCTGGGGGGTGGCGGGAGGTTGGGGAAGAGGCCAAAGCGAACGTGGGCGCAGCATTTGTAATCTAGTCTGAACCCAAGCTCTCTCCCTCAATAAAAATAAGGATTTCAAGATCAAAAACTCGACTGGTCTCCCAGGTCCCTAATAAAACCTGTAGCTGTCTCAGACACAGGTTTCAAAAGCGAGGTCACACCCCTGACCCAGGTTCTTGCTTCCCGAGCACATTTAAGGCCACTGACATGGGCTGCGTGTGGGAACTAGTCTCCTCTTTGTATTTTTCACTTCTTTCCCGGGTTGTAGCAGTTTCCTCTACCTGAGTCCCGCCGCCAAATACAACAGCTCCTTCCTTCCTCCACCTTTCCCTCCCACTAGATTCACTGCTACAACCCACCCAGAGCAAAATTTAGATGCAAGTGAATGCCTTTACATAGCTACAAATCATTGAAGGGTGAAAGTAATCTGAAAGTCCAGATTATGAAATGATTCATAAAACCACAGCAACCCTGTCCTCACTTCTGATACTATTATTTGGGCGTTTCTCTGCTCCCCGTTACAACTTGCAATTATCTTTCAACATGATCCTGAGCAGGATGGTGAGAGTTAAAGATGTATGGGGAGGGCTGTCGTTTCTGAGACACCGGACTCCACCACCCGCCCATACATATAATCTTGGTTTGGGTCAAAGTGGATACATTTTACTGGAAACTAATCTCCTTCACTTCTAATAGTACACAGCAGCAATGTTTTCTTACGCATCTATGCTACAGATGAGTTTGATTTTTAACTTTTCTTAACCACGTATTGTTCCAAAGTGTGTTCCACTTTGTGTGCCTGCCTCACCTCGGCACTCCAGAATGTAAGAGCTGGCAGGGACCTTCAGAACCCTGTGGCTCAAACCCTTTCTTTCCACCACTGAGGAAATTGAGAGCAGGAGAGGTTTCCTGTCCAGGGACACACATCCAGTAGACGGCAGAGCCAGGTCCCCTAACCCTCAGGCTGGTTCATTTTCTCTTTCTTTCCTTCCTAATGGTTCAGGTTTTGCCTGGATTCGCCTGTGCTGTAGTCTGCAGATCCTCCTCTCTTACAAGGGATTCAAAATGGCTTCTGCTCATTCCCTGGGCTGCCTGCAGATGTTTCCTAGATGTGGCCTGTGGTCACTGATATTTATATGCAGCTGTCACTGGCCTTTGGTATCACTATGCACTAGTTCAACTAAAACGCAGATTCCAGAAGGCCAAGGGTGATGATACCCAAGAGAGCAGTGAGAGAGGCAGTGCCCAAAACTAGTTTCAAAGTCAGGACTTTCCACCTGATTGACAGAAAATATTTCACCTGCGATCCACGTGAGAGGTCTCACCTTTATTTTTGTACACCTAAGGAGCTATACTTAATTTCCTGGATTAGAGAAGGGGGGAGAGGGACAGGAAAATTAGGGTAGGCCTCAAAACCATATTTTATACACTATTCCCGGAATTATATCACTGTTGACATTTTAACATAATTGCTAGACTACCCAGGAATTCTGTATTATACATAAGCATAAATCCACATGTATAAATACACAAACTACCACATAGATGTAAAAGGAGATATTCTAGAGTATTACAACATACCACAAGAGTTTGATTTTATTCATGGAATTAATATCTTACATAAAAGTAGAAAATTAATATTTCTCTCCCCTACACACCCTGAATCTTTCTTCAATTAATATGTGGGAGCACCATTTTGTTGCTTTGTTACTCTGGAAGAGTAAATGAGTCACAGTCACGCCACCTTAAGAAAGGCTGTGCTTAAATCGACCTTGCTGCGATCTGAAAGCGTTTTGGTTACAGGCAGGGCACCGGAGATCGGTAAGGCAAATAATGAGTAGTAGCGACGAAGCGTGAAAAAAAATACTATGGAGTCCCCAAGGGAAGAGGGAACGCGGAGATCCGAGCGAGCGCCATCCTCCTTGCGGAAAGTGGGCGGCTGCAAAAGAGTAAGCCAGGGTGAAAAATTTCAGAAAAACACTGCGAAGGCGGAGCTTGGGTAGAAGACAGAAAGTTCCCCTCGCACTGCTCTAAAATGGGCTCTGCTTCCCCAAGACCCAGAATCTAGTCCTGAGCCGTGTTTTTGTCGTTTTCACCCCTGACGGTTTCCTACTTAGAGCTGAGAAGTGTCGCGTAAACCAGCCAAGATTTCTGTGTCCTTCACAAACTGACACAGAAGCAGACACCAAAATAACTTTAAACACCTGCGTAGTAGACAAGGGTCCAAACGGGGTGGTAGGGCCAGCTCGCCTCCTAGATGCAGTCCTAGGGGCAAGGATGGGGGGTGGGTACTTGGGCAGCCCCGAATGTTTCTGCGAAAGTCCGAGTTTCCTGGCCCAGTTGCCCCTCCCACCACAAGTACGAGCTTTTAATCCTTCCTGGACGATGTTGATAATAAGGCAGCTTTCACTCAATTTCACTATCCTCCTAAACCCACATACTTTTACAGTTTGAAGATTTCACGGTCATCTGTTTCTGACGTTTGCATTCAACTTAACAAATATTTATTAGGCCCCTTCCATTAATTTGCTTATTCTTTTTTTCTTTCAACAAATAGTTACAGACTGCCTTGGATATGCCAGGCCTTATCCTAGGCTCTGGGGATAGAGAAGTAAACAAACAGATTTAGACTAGGATGAAGCTTACTTCTAAGTAGGGGGAGGGGAGACAGAAAATAAACCCCAAAATACATGACTAAAATACATACTATGTAAGGGAAGTGATACATGCTATGGAGAAACCCTAAGCAGAGGAAAAGAAAACAAAGGGTTTGTGAAGTCCCTGTGCGAACAGAGTGGCAGAGAAATGCCTCATCGAGAAATTGGCCTTGGAGAAGCTCAGAAGGCTTGAGAAAGCAAGCCGTGCGGGTAGCTGGGGAAAGGGTATCCCAGTAAAAGGAACAGCAAATGCAAAACCCCTGATGTGAGATCTTTGTCCGATGTCTTCCAGGAACAGCAAGGAGCAAGGGGAGAGTGGTAGCAGAAACTCAGGTCGTACAAGACCATGTAGGCCTGTGTGGAGTTTTTATCATGGGAAGCCACTGGGACACTAGGAAGTTCTGAGCAGGGGAATGATGTGATCTTACCGTGTTTAAGGTATTCCCCATGGCATTATTCTCAGCAGCAGTGGGGGTAAAAGGATGACTTAAGTCACAAAGCCTGCCTTTAGGGAGTATACTTCATAGGTGTGGGAGGCCACCAGGTGCACAAAAAGCTACAGAGGTAGAAGGCAATACATGGAAGAACAGAAAGAGGAAGTCTTCAAGGAAGTGTTCAAGTCAGTTCTTGATAAAATGAGAAAAATGTCAAGATTATAAGGATGTATTGGTGGGGCTGGTAGTTGGGGGATGGGATCAGACAGTTGGCAGGCCATGGATGGCATGCTGAAAAAAAATCTGTTTATTCAACAAGCAATGGGAACTGATGGAGCTTTTGGTGCAGTAAATAATGTGATCACTGTCCAGGCTTGTCTCTTGAACAAGAGCAAGCCTGGGCCCTGAGAGACAGTGTCCAGGGACAGAGCTAAATGGAAAGCTGGGTAGACAGCCCCATTATGGTGTTAATCCTAAGGAAGCTGGTTGTTGGGCAAAGTGTAATGTGAGGCAGGAGGGTAGAAGCATGGACCATGAGACCAGGATGAGAGTATTTGGAACAGAAGGTGGGAGGCAATCTGGCATGATCACCTGAGCTACAGAGGCATAGCTCTAGATGCTTTGTATGTGGTGACTACAGCCCCCAGAGTAAGTGGAGACGTAAGTGTTAAGGGGCCCAAACTGTCTTGAACAATCAGATCTCTGTATTAGGAAGTGGCATCTGACAAGAGTAAAACATGGGTCCGATGAACCTGGAGAGGCTGACTCAGTGAGGTAATTTTGGAGCCTGATTGCAGTTGTTCAAGCAAGAGACACAACAGCATTAAGCAGGGCTGTGGAGGAGGAAATGAAATGTATAGAACGAATGTAGGATTGCCTCGGTAGTTAGAAGGGATAAGGAGATTAGAGAAAGATGGAGAAATGGAGGACAACTTTAAGGACTCAAGCTTGGGTATTTCAGAAATACTGTCATTAACGAAGAACAGTAACACAGGGGGTCAATGTGACACAGACTGCTAGCTGTCCACCAAAACCCATTCTTTCTCCCTTAGTATCAGAATTATAACTGGGCTGACAGCTGCCCAGCCACAGTAAATTTCCCAGCCCCTGTGCAAATAGATGTGGCCTTGTGGATTAGGTATTTCCCAACAGAATGTAAGAAAAAGGGATATGTGTCTTCCCGGCCTAGCACATAAAACCTGTCACATCAACCTCCTACTTCTGCCTCTCTCTCTTTCCTTTCCTATGGGCTATGAAGGTGAATACTACCGCAATTTTGGAAGCCACATTTTTTTTACGTAAAGCTCTGCACCCAATGTGAGGCTTGAACTCATGACCCCAAGATCGAGTCACATGCTCTACCAACTGAGCACCCCTGGCAGCCACATGTTGAAGAACATAGAACTACATCAGCCTGGGTCCCTGGCCTGACTTGAGAAATAAATAGATAGATAGATAGATAGATAGATAGATAGATTTCTATTTCGTTGAAATTTTGGGTCTATTTGCTATAGCATTTTGTAGTCAATTCTAATTAACGTAGAGGGGGAAATCAGGGAATAAGGAATAGGGAAGATTCAGAATTTGATACAGTCAGTGTGTGCATTGAAACTGGATCCCCCGAGAAAAGAAAGAGAGGCTGTGTTCCTTAAGAGGGCAACAGAGGGGCGCCTGGGTGACTCAGTCGGTTGAGCATCTGACTTTGGCTCAGGTCATGAGCTCGTGGTTCGTGGGTTCGAGCCCCACGCCGGGCTCTGTGCTGATGGCTCAGAGCCTGGAGCCTCCTTTGGATTCTGTGTCTCCCTCTTTCTCTCTCTCTCTGCCCCTCCCTTCTCTCTCTCTCTCAGAAATAAATAATAAACTTTAAAAAAAAAAAAAAAAGAGGGCAACAGAGATGGTATTAGAAACACAAATCTGAACCATAATGTGAAGGGGTGTCATGGTTGGTGGGGCTCTGTAAGACCCGTCCATATTTACAAATATGCCATTAACCATATGGCCACATCAGATACTTTGTTACAAAGGTATGGGAATAAGGATGCATGTAGCTTCTCGATCCCTTGATGTCTATGTCGCACTTGAGGTGTGCAACACTGTTTCTTCACTGCCCCAGGCTCTCTTCTCAGAAAGTCTGTCCTCTTACTTAACCTCTTCTGCTGAGGGACAGCAGATTATATGACACTGTTCCCATTCTGATCCTGAAGTTGACCAGATGAGGGGAAAGCAGGTGTCCTATCTGACCTAAACTTGGCCAAATTCCTCTAATGAAAATTTGGAATCAGGTCTCAGAAACCGGTTAGTAAATTGTCAGTCAGAGATTAATAAAGTGATGCAGATTCAGAGTTGAAAGAGTTGTTTTAAGAAAGGAATCTTCAGGGTGCCTGGGTGGCTCAGTCGGTTAAGTGTCTGACTTCAGCTCAGGTCACAATCTCACAGTCTGTAAGTTCGAGCCCTGCATTGGGTTGTGTACTGACAGCTCAGAGCCTAGAGCCTGCTTCAGATTCTGTGTCTCCTTTTCTCTCTGCCCCTCCCCCACTCACACTCTGTCTCTCTCTGTCTCCCAAAAATGAATAAGTTTAAAAAAAATTTTTTTTTTAAAAAAGGTATATTCAGGAGGCACCTGAATATCTGACTCTTGATTTCAGCTCATGACATGGTCTCACAGTTCATGAGATCCAGCCCCTCCTCAGGTTCTGCACTGACCCCACAGAGCCTGCTTGGGATTCTCTCTCTGCCCCTCCCCCACTGTGTGCCCCCCCCCCCCCCGTAAATAAATTAAAAAATTATTATTTTTTTATTTAAAAAAATTTTTATGGGGGCGCCTGGGTGGCTCAGTCGGCTAAGCGGCCGACTTCGGCTCAGGTCATGATCTCGTGGTCCGTGAGTTCGAGCCCTGCGTCGGGCTCTGTGCTGACAGCTCAGAGCCTGGAGCCTGCTTTGGATTCTGTGTCTCCCTCTCTCTGACCCTCCCCCATTCATGCTCTGTCTCTCTCTGTCTCAAAAATAAATGTTAAAAAAAAATTAAAAAAAAAATAAATAAATTTTTATGTTTATTTATTTCTGAGACAGAGAGAGACAGAGCATGAGTGGGGGAGGGGCAGAGAGAGGGAGACACAGAATCCAAAGCAGGCTCCAGGCTCTGAGCTGTCAGCACAGAGCCCGACGCAGGGCTCGAACTCACAAACCGTGAGATCATGACCTGAGCCGAAGTCGGTCGCTCAACCAACTGAGCCATCCAGGTGCCCAATAAAAATTTTTTAAAAAGAGCATTGTTATAAAAAAAAAGAGAGAAAGATATCTTCAGCCCACATGTGATGGAGATGCAGATAATGATCTTCTGTAGAGTTCCAGAAGAAAGAAACGGACATGCAAAGAGAGGCAGTGAAGAGACCATGGGATTTAGGAAGACAGATAACCCTTAGCAACCAAAGACTCCCCAGGTTCTGGATCCTGCAACTCATGAGGTTCCTCTCCCTGGACTTAAGTTTTGTGGGACATCCCTATGTTTATAAAACAATTTCCCCCTTCTTTTCCAAGCTAGTTTGTTATGGGTTTCTGTTGAACCTGAGATGTTCCTGATGAACTCAATGGTTTACATATTTGAAAGCAGCTTCTCTGGTGTTACCACATTTGGCCCTTATAAGACAACCGTTACGAGGCCAATGCTATCATGTTGTCTTTCAGATGAAGTCCTAAGATGGAAGGCTGAGTGTTCCAAAGCTAAGGAAGAGAGTGAGGAAGGTACTAGAAGGAGCATACCTGTTCTCATGAAGCAGAGTCCAGAGTCCATGGTGACGATACTTGAAGAAGATGCAAGGACTCCATAAATTTTATGACTGAGGCATCATTGCCTTAATTTACCTACAATGCACTACACTTCCCCCCATCTCTGGGGGAAATGAAAGTTAAATTCCTGGAAAGAAAAATAACATCTTTGAAAGAAATTGGGTTGCAAGAAGGGTATCAAACTGATATGGTGGGGTCATTCTTTAAAGAAAAAAGTGCATCAAGCATTTCTGCTTAGAGAAAAATCTTCATTTTCAAGTAAAATATGGTAAGCAAGGGCAGATTTACTAGTATTGCTGGTTTCAAAAGAATGGGAAATAAATAGAAAAACCTGGAGTCATAACCACATACCTGATTTACATGATTTATTTACCTGATTTATTCAGCTTCCAAGACTGGAACATAAGTGGCCAACTTCTGTGAGTAGAATATGGAATTTGGGACAATAAATATGTTCACCACCAATTCACTGTTTTCAATTACATTCTATTCTTTAAATTGAGAAAACATGATGGGGAAAACCTCCTTCGATTATGATCTGTATTTAATTTATGCAAAATTACACCTAAAAAGGGAGGGGAGTGCTCTTTTTCTACTCCTGATCACTCTCTGAATAATTATTCACATGAATATTTGTTCATTCCTTCATTCATTAAATTTTTAATGAGCCCTTACCAGATGCCAGCCTTTCTGGGGACACAGTGGAAAACAAAGATAGCCAAAGTCCTGCTTTCATGGAATTGAGCTTACACTCAAGTGTGAAAGGCAGACAATACACAAACAAATAAGCATAGTGTGTCATGTTGTTACAAGTGCTAAAAGGAAACAAACTACTTTAGGGTACAGAGAGTAATGACGGCAGATGCAATATTAAGAGGAAAGGATTCTTTTTTTTTTTTTTTTTTTTAATTTTTTTTTCAACATTTTTTATTTATTTTTGGGACAGAGAGAGACAGAGCATGAACGGGGGAGGGGCAGAGAGAGAGGGAGACACAGAATCGGAAGCAGGCTCCAGGCTCTGAGCCATCAACCCAGAGCCCGACGCGGGGCTCGAACTCCCAGACCGCGAGATCGTGACCTGGCTGAAGTCGGACGCTTAACCGACTGCGCCACCCAGGCGCCCCAAGAGGAAAGGATTCTTTGATAAAGTGACATTTGAATAGAGACCTGAATGAAATGAGGGCATGGACTATGTAATTTTCTATGTTCCAGGCAGAGGAAATAGCAAATCCAAGGGCCCTGAGGTAGGAATGTGCCTGGAATGGCTGAAGAACAATAAGGGAACGGTAAGCCAGAAATAAAGTAGGGCCTGGGAGGTAGGAAATGAAATCAGACAGTAAGTAGGAGCCCAGATTAAAGATTTTAGATTTTATTCCAGTCAAGATAAGCCATCTTTGAGCTGAGAGTTTTGATTGGACTTTGGCTAACTTTAATCACTTTGCTGAGTGGGAAGCACTACAAAGAAGCAAGAGAGAAGCAGAAAGACCAGTGAGCAGACCATTGCAGTAATCCAAAAAGGAGGTCATGTCATTTGAGACCAGAATGGTGGCAGTGTAAGGAGAAAAAGGATAGACTTGATAGATGTGTTTTTAAAGACACAGCCAATGGGATTTGCTGAAGGATTGGAAATAGAGCGTGTGCATGAGCGAGAGGAGTCCATAATGATGCCAAGGCTTTTTGGCCTAAGCAACTGAAGAAAAGTTTGGCTATTTACTGAAACGGGGTGGGCTGAAGGATGGACGAATTTTGCTTTGTGTTAAGTCTGAGATATCCATAGACATCCAAATGGAGAGGCTGAGTAAGTAGATGTATACATGAGTCTGGAATTCAGGGGAGAGAGGTTTGTGCTGGAGATACAAATTTGGAAATTTTCAGCATTTAGATGATGGGACTAGAAGCCACAGGACCAGATAAGATCACCAAGGGAGTTTAGACAGAGAAGAGAAGAGGCCTGAACAGTAAGAAATCAAGGAGACGGGGAGGATCTAGGCAAAAGAGACTGGAAAGGAGACACTGATGGAGTAGAAGAGAGCCTAGGGAGAAGTGACCCAGAGAGCAAGTTAAAGAATGTGTCTCAAGGAAGAGAGAATTACTGGTTCAAATGGTTCAATTGCTGCTGACGAGAAATAGGACTGAAGACCTACCACTAGATTTAGCCATGGAGGTCACTGGTAATCTGGACAAGAGTAGTTTTGCTAGACTGGAAGATATGAAAGCCTGACTGCTATCTATCCACATGAATAAAATATGCACACATGTACCTAGTCTAAGCAGAGGGTAGCTAGGTTCTAATATCAGGCATCAGTCTGGAAGCAGGCCAGGGGTGGGGTCTGAGCATTGGCAGATGGGAAGTAAACACATTATAAGGGTGCCTCCCATTGCTTACCTGCCCTACTTATTTCTTTGTATGGTTTCACAAGGCTTCCTTCAATATCTTTTCTTAACTTTCCTAAAAATTATCACGTCAACAAACTTCCTTAAACCTCTTTGAAAGGAATAGCTTTGGGAGCCTGTGCTAAGAGAATTAGTATGGAATTAGCTTTGCTTGGGAGTCTCATATTTCAACTAGCTAGTGTTCTGCATAGAAATTCATTGTACAACAGCATCTTCTGTTCCCATCATAATAGACTGTCTTATTTACCAAATAAACAATGTAAGGCTCTAGTATAAATTCTTGGCGTATCAAAAGGGCAATGAGTTGCATTTTTATTTATTTTTGACAAAAAGCCTTTCCTTACTCTGTCATAATGGTATTCCACAAACCTCAATAATCTGCTTAGGATATTCCTGTGTCAGTGGAGTAATTAGATCGCCAGTGTCAAATGCAATTTGTTACCTTTTTCCTTAACTCAGGATTAGATTTTCTGACCTAGAATGTTTCAGAGTAGTTTTCCATCTCTTCCTTTATTGAAGAAACAGAAACATCCAGAATAGTTAGGCCCTCTGTGGCCACATGAGGACAGAAGAGGGTAAGTAATAAGATAGAATTCCCCCTCCCCCCCCCCCCCCCCCCACAGCATTCATCAGGCAGGAATGTAATTGACCTGCTGCGCTATTTAAACAGCACAGGAGGGCAGCACAAGGCCAGAACTGTCAGCCCTAATCCTGCAACTATGCCAAACCACAACCATATTTGTAATCTACTTTTTTTTTTTAATGTTTATTTATTTATTCTGGGGGAGAGAGAGAGAGACCGAGCGCATGAGCAGGGAAGGGCATAGAGAGAGGGAAAGAGAGTATCCCAAGCAGGCTCTGTGCTGTCCGTGCAAAAAAACCCAACTCCGGGATCCATCTCATGAACCGTGAGATCATGACCTGAGTCAAAATCAAGTCAGAGGCTTAACTGACTGAGCCTCCCAGGTGCCACTGTAATTTACTTCTTAAAATGCATACACAAGAGTTTCAATCCCCACCAAATTTAATTGAACTATAAATTTACATAGATCTTATTAAATGTTTTCAGATTATTTTATGTATTAATAATAGATACATTACTCACACAGTGATCTGAATTTAACTTTTATCAAAGCAGAGTGTTTTAATAGCTATGCAATCAAGGTAAGTATTATAACCCTTAACAAGTGAGGAAGTACAATAAAGATAAAAGGTGACTTATCTATGGTCACACACAATTAGGCATAAGGTCAATGTAACAACTTAAATCTGATTCTTTTCTACTAAACTTAGCTCTTTCAGAAAGTCAGCCTCTCCAACATATAAAAACGCATGTACTGGCTCCATGACATATTCACCTTGAATTCAGATATAAATTGACAGCCTTTTTTGTGTCTCCAGTGAGGCCAATTCTTATGCTCTAAACAAAATAAATGCAAAGTAGATAGCACCCAATAGGTATTAGTGACCAATATGCATGATTCCAGTATAGCTCAAAGAGATACCTCCCACTGCATTCTAGTAGGGGTCCTAGATATGGTAGTTATGGAACCCATCAAGTCTACAGCCCCACCAAAGGTTATGGCATGGGCTCCTGACCAAGAGCTATGGTTTATAATGGGGCCTGATACAGAGAGCTCTGCCTGAAAGAAACAAGATGGTAATTAGCTAAGTCAATCTTATACTTTCACTCAAGATTTAGAACAAGGAAGTATAGCAAGAACCATAAGGTCATGGTGAAAAGAGAACAGACAGATGCAGAGAGAAGACATGTAGGGACCCTGTAGTCACTATGTGCTAGAATGACAGGCCATGGACTTCCTAGGCATACGTGTCTAGAATTCCCAACATCCCAAATGAACTTTTGATTCCTGTTTACCTGGGACCCTTTCAAGGCCCCACAGTTTTGGCTTTGTATTTTCTAAGGACTTGGCAGTATGGCTAAGAACATGTGAACACACATGCACACATATCCCACACATTCAAGGTAACAAACGGGACTGTTCCTCACAACCAAAAGACTATATACCATCACCCACAGATATTCTTCATAATCAATATAAACCCACATTTAATCCCAACCAGGGTCACATAGAACATATGCTTATATGATCAAAGCTGTACTTCATTCACTCAGTATCTGTTGATTACTTATGACATGTCAGGCATTATTTGAGTGCTGGAGTTACAGAGAGAAATAAACAACAGAGACAAATAAGGCAAGGTCTCTACTTGAGGGGCTCCAAGCTCAGCAGGAAAGACATAGGAAGATTATACAAGAAACAAATTATACAAAATTTGGAAAAATTGTATACCGATTGCCTAAGTGGTAGATTCTCTTTTGCTTGTTCATCATCCTGATAGGGCTCTTCTTTTTTTTTTTTAGTATATGTGCTGCCGAAGCGAGCACTTGATAGGGCTCTTCTATCCAAGTCCAGTTTATCAGTTAACACAGATTTGTGTCAGCATATTGTACACCCAAGTGAATAGTTGAGAACAGAATTAAATCATCATTCTTGAGTGCTTTGCTCATTGGGATGTAGAATGGTGTAATTAGATGGACACGGTTAATAATTACTAATTTCATCATGACCATTATTTAACATGAGTGCTGGCTTCTCAGGAGTTTAAATGTGGTTTGATGTTTTAGATTTAAGAGTTAGACAACCCTTGGGGCACCTGGGTAGCTCAGTTGGTTAAGTGTTCACCATCTGCTCAGGCCATGACCTCACAGTTTGTGGGTTCGAGCTCTGTGTTGGGCTCTGTGCTGACAGTGTGGGGCCTGCTTGGAGTTCTCTCTCCCTCTCTCTTGCCCCTAGACTTCTCGCGCACACACACACACACACTCTCTCTCTCTCTCTCTCAAAATAAACTTTAAAAAAATTCAACAAATATTTAAGTGTGTGTAATTTTGTGAACCATAATTACTAGAGGAATTTTGAAAAGTGAACAAAATACAATCACTACCTTCAATGGGGGGAGTTTTATTCTATATATACAAACAAAGAGACAATAACATTAATGCAAAGCCAAATATGTGTGCTTTAAAAAGATAGTACAAGCAAAGTGTTAACGAAGTTTTTAGAGGAGATCAGGGAAGGCTTCAGAGGTTGCTTTTGAAATGGGTCTTGAAAACTCAATGGGTTTTAACTAGAGGGGGGGAGTAACTGAATTAATCAAATGGTACAGTTTATTAAATGTTAACTTGGTAACTTGAAGAGTCATTTTATTTCCCCATTATTGTTTATTGTCCCTGTCCAAGATAGCTCACAAATTTACCAATCCTTTAAAAATATAGGAAATTCTGTCTTCGTTTTGCCTACTGACAATCTTATCTCCTACCATAAAAGCTTTATATGCTAGATATAGTCATTATTAGCACATTGCAATTGGTAAATAGGGAAATAATGTCAATATAACTCAGAAATCACGTTGGTTCATGGGGCACCTGGGTGATTCATTCAGTTAAGCATCTGACTCTTGGATTCTGCTCAGGTCATGATCTCACAGTTCATGAGTTGAAGCCCCAAATTGGGCTCCATGCTGCTGCTTGAAATTCTCTCTCCCTCTCTCTCTCAAAATAAATAAATAAACTTAGAAAAAAGAATTATTAAAAAAAGAAAAGAAAAAAGCAGACAATTTCTCGGGAATTCCTTTCCTTAGGATAAATAGAGGTTTGGTAGCTTCAAGAGTCTTTCAGTTTTTCACAATAGTAACTTATATGGTGAAACTGCACAGTGTAAATGAAAGTATAAAAGCATTTTCTCCTGTGTGTGTGTTGGGGGGGGGGTGCTGATTGAGAAGGCTAAATCTTGGATCACATATATTTTTTAATGTTTATTTATTTTTAGAGAGGGGGAGGGGCAGACAGAGAGGGAGAGAGAATCCCAAGCAGTCTCCACACTCAGCAAGGAACCCAACGTGGGGTTCGATCCCATGAATCGTGAGATCATGACCTGAGCTGAAATCAAGAGTCGAACGTTTAACCGACTGAGACACCCAGGCACCCCTTGAATCGTATTTTTAATTTTGATGAAACTGCTTTTAGTTGGAAGCAGCATCCTCTAGGACCTACATGTTACAAGAGGGAAGCCCATGTCCCAGGGTTAAAGGTTCTAAAGAAATGCTATATAATAGAAATATGAGACACACATACAATTTTAAGTTTTCTAGTAGTCACATTTTTAAAAAGCAGAGTAGAAAGAAACAGGTGAAATATTTCAACATATAATCAACATGAAAACTATTAATGAGATATTTTACATTCTTTTTTTCATACTAAGTCTTTGAAATCTGCTGTATATTTTACATTTACAGCAAGCACATCACAATTTGGATTAGCACATTTATTTTTATTTTAATTTTTTTTTGGATTCATACATTTAAATGCCCAAGAGCCACACATGGCTAATGGATACCATATTGGGCAGTATAGCTTTAAAGGATGACTGTGAGGTTGAATACAAAGGCCAGTGGAGATTTAATTGGTATTATTTTTTATTAGCATAGTAACTTTTATTGTCCTCAAGTAACAAAGTTGCGTAATTTTGAGGGTCTGCTCCTAAACCTATATTTTCTCTAAGTCCTGTTATTTTTTAGTACATCACTTTGAAGAACCTTGTTTTCCCTGTACATGGTTTCTTAGCCTTCCTCTCAGCTATGGGTAGTCATATGATACAGTTCTGAGCAATGTAAAGGGAAGTCTGTTAAGTCACATGGGAAAATGTTTCACCCTGATAAGAGAGAGGCCACAAGGAGAAAGCTTACCTAGCACCCCCCTCCCACCCCAACCCCCACCCCATCCCGCCATATCCCTTTCTTTTTGTTTGGAACATTTGATAGAAGAACATGATGTTTGACGCTATGGCAGCCATCTTGTGACTATGATAGACGAATCTTTAATATGTTGAGGATGGCAGAACAGAAAGGCATCTTTCCTTATCGGAGATTAAAATGCAATGAAGCAGCTAGCCATGCAAATGCGGGGGTGGGAGGGAGGTCAGAGCAGAGTCACCTAGCAGAAGGGTGCTTCAGCAGAGAAGATATCCTCAATGGGCATTGCTTAATATTCACAACTGAAGTTCACCCTTTTTTCTTCCATTTCCACCCCCCTCCCTTGCTAATCAGTTCCTTCTGATGAGAACATTCTTGTAGGTATGACAAGAGTGCTAAAATCACTCCCAACACTGAAGAGTGGAGAGTTAGAAGCAGAAGCAAAATTTCCTTGAAGTCCCTTATTTTATCATTAAGGTTTCATGCACAAACACTGCAATTTGGCTGTTATATAAGTATTTAACACTTAAAAAAAATTCTTACAGTTTTCTATCCTGAAAAAGATTTCCATCACTCAGTTAATAAGATCATATTCTTTTGATTCAACCAATTTTGAGTAATTGGTAATGCATATCAGATTCATTGTTCATCAATTTCTTATGTGTCTTGAGGTCACAATAATTCAAGAACCCAGATTCACAAAAATACGTGGATGAAAAATGACAACAGTTTTTCACTGCTTTATAGTGTCAGGGTAGTTACAGGACACACTGCCCAGAATACTGCTAAAAAACTTTTTTTGTTTTAAATTGTATGGGTAGCTTTTTCAGCTGCCGATTGTGGAAATTTTGGTAAGTCTATTTCCTGAGTCATGTGACAGACTGAATGGATAACCAACCCACTAATGACTTTCTTTTACTCATCAAAGGATTTTTTTCCGGGAACAAAGATGAAACTTTATGTGACCACTTACCAGTGTTACACTAACATTTTTATCACATGTAAATGAACGAGGAGCCTCAAAGGATTCACAGTTCTTTATCAACTCTTCATCCAATTCCCATACTTAATTTTCATTAGAGCCATCTCATCTAGTGCAATAAAAGTATTCAGTTTGTTTTACAGTTGTTGATTGCCTTGACAAAGTAAGCGAGCCGTCTTTATGACTCAGTCTTAATCATTAAGGTGAACAAAGAATCAATTCACCTTATCTACATTTCTTTTCCTTCATGAAGAAAATGTCAATTCAATCCTGGCTTCGAAAACTGGTTATCACCTTCCTCAACCAAATAAGTGTACTTTTAGATAACAGAGCAGGATTTTGAAGTCACTTCTGACTTTGGCACAAATTTGCTTTAAAAGGTAGAGTATCCAAACTAACAAGATTTACTAAATTTTACTACCATTTTGAACATAGAAAAATCCAGGGGCTAGCTTTTTAAAATGGAGGTTCTATGTGAACCTTGCTGGAAACTGTCCAAAGCCTTCAAAATTTGGCCGCACCTGCACACATCCATACGTTTTTCTCTACTTAATTTCATGCTACCTAAAAATCACACTTTCCTTTCTAGAAATTTTCTTCTGTCCCAAATCCAAGTCTTCAAATTCATCATTTAAAACTTAACAAATAGAGCGCAATAAAGTTGCCAAATTACTAACATCTATGTTTTTATAACAGTTCTAAGATTCGGGTTTAGCTCAATCTACCAGTTATGTAAGTTTGCATCTGAGCACATTAAAATGCATCGTTAGAAATTCTTCCATAAAGATACTTAAAAAAAAAAAAATCAGCTTGCCTGCCTTTTTTTTTTTTTTTTCTCCCCAAACAGATCCAGTCATAACATTAAGTTCCACCAGGTCTTCTCATTTTTTTCTTAGTATCACAGACTTCTAAACCATCTGAAACGGATTCCGAAGGGAACTTAAAACCACCTTTTAACATTTGCTTATTGGTTTGTGCTTTTGATGGCTATTGCTTCTAGAGTTACCTCTCTTTTTGGTTTCTAAATTTGCATGGCTGCCTTTTGACTTTGCTTCAAAAGTCAGTCTTAATCCTGAGGCATTGCTCGAGCAAGACGGCCTTGGGGCTAGGTTTATTTGCATCTTTTCCATAACAGAGCCCATATTTTAAATATGTACCTAAATACTACCTGAGCTTTTGGATTTACTGTTGCTGCCTGTCACTTCTCAGTAATGGAGAGAGTGCTGCTGTCACCTTCGTCACGTTCATTCTAAAGCTCTTCCACGACAGGTCTGACAAGGCAAAGATTTCTAACTTTCAGGGTTTTCATTACCGTTCGTATTTTCGCTAGTTTCGGAATTACACTTAAAATGGCCTGTTCTTAACTTCCAGTCCGCCTTCCTGACTGAAAACATGACTTTCAGTATGAATTACAGATCAAGACTAAACGCCGGCGCCCAGGAAGCGGGACAGAGCGGTCGCCCGAGTTGGTAAACAAACGCCGCGCAGGCGCACTGACAGCAGGAGGGTAAAGCGGTGGCCTGGTAGCCAATGGGGGATTTTTCGTATAGCGAAAAGAGGAGAAGCAAAACAAAACGCTGCTTCTTGAGGTGATAAACTGGTTGGCTTTTTCTACTTTTATTTATTTCTGGCTTTGGTTCCTGAGTGTCGCAGCCTTGGGGCCTTGCAGAGAATTCCGTAGAATACCTCGACCCCCGAGAACTGCCGCTAGCGTGTCAGCTAGTTATACCGGCTTCATTTGTTCTCGCCGCAGTTTTGATCTTCTGTACACAACACTAATCCACCCGGCTTGGGAGGGTTTAAAAAAAAAAAAAAAAGGCCTCACAACGCCGCACAAAATTTGCTATTCTTGGGCGCTTCCCCAAACAACGCGAGATCTGCCCGAGAGTAAAGCGGCACTTCCAAGGGCACGATTGCGCATGCGCCTGACTAAATCCTTTTTCGCGGGAACAAGGTTTGAAACTTTGAAACTTTCTGTGGGTTAGTAGTAAACCAAATTTGGCCCTCCAGAAAGGTCCGAGGGAGTCAAGCACACACCGCTATGTTCTTCAAGATTTTGCAGTCATAACTCTGTATGACTGCGTAGTCGTCCCTTCTTTCCCTTGTATATTGGATGTGAATTCTGTGTGAGAGGAGGGTTTCAGCGAATCCAATAATAAAGGAGTGGGCGTGAGAGAGCGGATCAAGGTTTTAAAATAAGGATGACTTTTATGTGTTTGGAAAGATAACCCGGGGAGCGACTTAAAGGAATAAATCTGAGGGGGCTAAGATTTTTTTTTTTTTTTTTTTCTTTACTGGAACCCATGGGAGACTGCTGAACTGAGGTAATGCAGTGGGAAGGAGACGGGAAAATTTGAGAGGTAAATGAAGGCAGTAACTATACAGCACACGCGAGAGGTGAGACTAGAAAGACAGGACAATTGGCAAGGAGAAGAAGTTTTCCCGAAAATAGTGTGAACCTGTGCATGTTTGTAAACAGGCAGAAATGATGAGGCCGTGATTCGTAAGGTGAAAATTGGGAAGTCCCTAAATGGGTGGAACAAGGAGGATTCTGAAACGCGTAGCTGTGAACAAGGGCTGAGGTTAGGCTTAGAAAGAACAGTTAAAGTAACAGGAGTCAGGAATTTGGGAACTGTCTTGAGAGAACTGACTAATCTTACCTCTTTCTCAGGATACATGGGACACCTGCACAAGCATTGGATTTTTGTCCTGCAACGTCTGAAAGCTACCACGCAGACACCTGCAGGACTCTCTCTCCCAGTAAGTCCCCTGGTCCCTGCCACCTCCCACCCACCCTGTATGTCAGCCGGGATGCAATGTGGATTTCGTGGAGTGACACGGTGGAATGGAAGTACTTCAATAAAGAAGTAGACCCCTGTTGGGGCGCCTGGGTGGCTCAGTTGGTTGAGCGTCCAACTTCAGCTCAGGTCATGATCTCACGGTTCGTGGGTTCGAGCCCCGTGTCAAGCTCTGGGTTGACAGCTCAGAGCCTGGAGCCTGCTTCAGATTCTGTGTCTCCCTCTTTCTCTGCCCCTCCCCCGCTCATGCTTTGTCTCAAAAATAAATAAAAAAACATTAAATTAAAAAAAAAAAAAAAAAAAAAAAAAAAGAAGTAGACCCCTGTCAAGGAGCTCTCCCTTGGAGCACTTCACCTCATTTTGGCAGCTTAAAGTATAGCCTAGTAGCTGGGCTATATGTATGCAATTCATGGAAAAATGTTCCAAGAAAAATTCATGGATGCAATAGAATAGTATTTCTGGGATAAAGCCTGGGTGTCTTATTTTAGGGAGTGGGATCATCCAGCTGTAGGAGGCATTGACATCTCAGTATGGTGTCACAGAAAGTGTGTGGAATTGGAAATCGGACCTGGGGTTTGCCTTAGTCGGTTATGCAACCTCCCTGTGCCTCAGTTTCCCTATTTGTAAAATAAGAATAACAGTGCCTACCTCATAGGATGATTGTAAAGATGAAATGAGGTACTGTTGAGATGGCTGCATGAATTACTATATAGAACATATGTAATTTATGATCATCAAATGAGAATTTCTTCCCTGAGCCTCCCACATTTATGCATGTCATCTACCCCTCAAATATGGAAGCCCTATGTAGCATTGGGCCATCTGTATTTAAGAGAGGTTCTCTATGTTGCTTTCACATTAGAATCATCTGGGGAGGTTTAAAAAAATCCCGAGGCTTCATTCTAGACCAATTATAAATCAGAATTTCTGGTAGTGGGGTCTGGACATCAGTACTTTTTAAAGCTCTTCATTTTGCTACTAAAGTTAAGAACCACTGCTTTAAGGGGCACCTGGGTGGCTCCGTCAGTTGGGCGTCTCACTTTGGTTCAGGTCATGGTCTTGTGATTTGTGGTTTTGAGCCCCACGTTGGGCTCTGTGCTAATGGTTTGGAGCCTGGAGCCTGTTTCAGAGTCTGTGTCTCCCTCTCTCTCTGTCCCTCCCCCATTTGCACTCTGTCTCTGTCTCTCTCAAAAAATAAACATTAAAAAAGAAAAGAACCGCTGCTTTAAGAGTTCTCTCTAGAAGAAGAAGAAAATTAGACTTGTGGTTTAAGACTACCCATCTGTATAGCTATATATTTGAAAAATTTCTAGAGGAATAAAGGCTAGTGCTTGAGATGGGCAAATGAGTAGGGCATAGTGAGCTATATTCAGGAAAGAGGACACTATGAGAAGAGTGTGGTAAGCATCTTGATTTGGGGAGAGGAAAGTGATGAGGTCAATAATATAGGCCCCAGGAATAAATGGGTCTTGCTGTAGAGAGAGAGGACTTCGAGCCTCCCAAGTTGATTTTTTGATCTAGGACAGGCAACGCAGATGATGATGTCTTTATTGCTTTACCATGTGGTAAATCTTGGGCTGATGTCTGTAGTGGGGTGGGGTTACCTTCCTGACTCTGCTCCATTAGTTCGGGGTCGGGGGGCATCATGGCCTCACTGAAGTGTATGATGTGAAGGTGCATGTGGGGAAGTATGCAGCAGGCCATTGGCCATGAATCCTATCAGGGTTGTGGCTGCTTTGACTACACAAGTAGTTTTGTTGGTAGTAACAGATGACAAAGGTGAGATGTAAGCCTATTTTTGTAGCCTTTTAGTGAATAGAAAATCACTTGGAACAGGAGGGATGGCATGTCTGGGTCAAGAATTTGAGCTTCTAAGAGATAAGTGACTTTTTAGTAGGACAACTCTTGCTTCTAGGGATATAAGTGATTCAGAAGTTGAAACCACCTTATTACTTCAGTCTTTGGATGGCTAACTCCAAATGTAGCAGTAATGGCCAGAAATATCTTCTGCCACATAAGGTAACCTGTCTTTAATCGGGTCCCTTTTCTTGAGAAGCACATTCGTTTGTCTAGTCATTTGCAAGAGCATTGGGGAAATGGCTCAACATTATTGGCTAGGTAAGGAGAGAAGGGAGTCAGAGACTCTCCAGGGGTCAATAGAGGTTATGAAGCAGAAGCGAGGAGTGGAATGGGGTAGGAGGATAGGGAACTCTGGTTAAGGAGGGAAGTATGTTGAAAGTTAGAAATAGAAAAATCCCAAGCAGTGACAGTTTAGTCCAACTGTTATAAAAATATGTGAAGGGGCACCTGGGTGGCTCAGTCGGTTAAGCGTCCAACTTTGGCTCAGGTCATGATCTCATGGTTCGTGGGTTTGAGCCCTGCGTTGGGCTCTGTGCTGACAGCTCAGAGCCTGGAGCCTGCTTTGGATCCTGTGTCTCCCTCTCTCTGTCCCTCCCCCACTCATGCTCTGTCTCTGTCTCTCAAAAATAAATAAACATTAAAAAAAGTTTTTTTAAATATATGAAAATAGGAGTGCTACCTACCTGAGATTCTATGACAAGAAATACCACAGACCACTCGGTAGGGCTTCTGCAATTTATACGGGGGTGAGAATGGATTAGAGTACTCTGGAATGCTCACTATTATCAAGGGCATAAAAAGGCAAGGTGGTGACTGGGAAAGGGGTCTCAAAAAGGATATTTGAGTGAAGTTCTTGGAATGCCGCTAGACAAACAAATCAGGGAGAGAGAGGTGGCACACTCTTACCCAAAATGTAAGCTTCCCTATCTGTAGCAGGCACAAACGGGGGAGGGGGAAAGCCTGGACTTTAAGTTAAGGGGCAAATCATGACTAATATACAGGACTGGATATTTTAATTGCTATTTTTACCTAAAAGTGAGCAGAAAAAGGATGGGACTGCCCAGGTTTTCTTTTGGGGATGGGAGAAGACCCAACCCCTGCAGAGTGTTTTTAGACGGACAGTGGAGAATAAAAATTAAGTTGTCTTAAGTCAGTCCCCAAAAGTCATGTTTGTTCAATGTGCTGGAACATTATTGTTGAGCACCTACTTTGCTTTTAGATTTTTATTTTTTTAATTTTATTTAAATCCAAGTCAGTTAACATACAGTGTAATAATGGTTTGAGGAATAGAATTTAGTGATTTATCACCTACATATAACACCCAGTGCTCATCCCAACAAGTGCCCTCCTTAATACCCATCACTCATTTAGCCCATTCCCCCCACTCAACACCCCTCCAGCAACCCTCAGTTTGTTCTCTGTATTTAAGAGTCTCTTATGGTTTGCCTCCCTCTCTGTTTTTATCTTATTTTTCCTTCCCTTCCCCTATATTCATCTGTTTTGTTTCTTAAATTCCACATATGAGTGAAATCATATATTTGTCTTTCTCTGACCAACTTATTTTGCTTAGCATAATATGTTCCAATACCATCCATGAAACGGTATGATTTCATTCTCTTTGGTCGCCAAGTAATATTCCATTGTATATATACCACATCTTCTTTATCCACTCATCAGTCAGTGGACATTTGGTCTCTTTCCATACTTTAGCTATTGTCAATAGTGCTGCTATAAACACTGGGGGGGGGGGTGTGCCCCTTCAGATCTGCATTTTTATATCCTTTGGTAAATACCCTGTAGGGCAATTGCTAGGTCATAGGGTAGCTCTGTTTTCAATATTTTGAGGAATCTCCATACTGTTTTCTAGAGTGGCTGCACCAGTTTGCATTCCCACCAGCAGTGCAAAAGTGTTTCCTTTTCTCCACATTGTCACCAACGTCTGTTGTTTCCTGAGTTGTTAATTTTAGCCATTCTGACAGGTGTGGGGTGGTAACTCATTGTGGTTTTGATTTATATTTTCCTGATGATGAGTGATGTTGAGCATCTTTTCATGTGTCTGTTAGCCATCTGGATGTCTTCTTTGGAAAAGTGTCTGTTCATGCCTTTTGCCCATTTCTTCACTGGATTATTTGTTTTTTGGGTATTGAGTTTGATAAGTTCTTTTAAAAAAATTTTTTTTAACGTTTATTTATTTTTGAGACAGAGAGACACAGAGCATGAACAGGGGAGGGTCAGAGAGAGAGGGAGACACAGAATCTGAAACAGGCTCCAGGCTCTGAGCAGTCAGCAGAGAGCCTGACGCGGGGCTCGAACTCATGGACCACGAGATCATGACCTGAGCTGAAGTCGGGCGCTTAACCGACTGAGCCACCCAGGCGCCCCAATGAGTTTGATAAGTTCTTTATAGATTTTGGATACTAATTGTTTGTCTGCCATGTCATTTGCAAATATCTTCTCCCATTCCATCAATTGCCTTTAAGTTTTGTTGATTGTTTCCTTCTCTGTGCAGAAGCTTTTTTATCTTCATGAGGTCCCAGATAGTTCATTTTGCTTTTGTTTCCCTTGCCTCCAAAGACATGTCTAGTAAGAAGATGCTGTGGCTGAGTTCAAAGAGGTTGTTGCCTGTTTGAAGTCTGGAATTGTTTTGCCTTCAGCTTTGTTTTTCTTTTTCAACATTACTTTGGCTATTTGGGCTCTTTTGTGGTTCCGTACAAATTTTAGGATTGTTTGTTTTAGCTCTGTGAAGAATTCTTGTGCTTTTTTGATAGGGTTTCCATTGAATGTGCAGTATAGACATTTTAACAATATTTGTTTCTCCAGTCCATGAGCATGGAATGTTTTTCCATTTCTTTGTGTGTTCTTCAGTTTCTTTCATAAGCTTTCTATAGTTTTCAGCATACACATCTTTTACCTCTTTGGTTAGGTTTATTCCTAGGTATTTTATGGTTCTTGGTGCCATTGTAAATGGGATTGATTCCTTGATATCTCTTTCTGTTGCTTCACTATTAGTGTATAGAAATGCAACCAATATCTTTACAATGATTTTATATCCTGTGACTTTGCTGAATTCATGTATCGGTTCTAGCAGTTTTTTTGTGAAATCTTTCAGGTTTTCCATGTAGAGTATCATGTCATCTGTGAGGAGTGAAAGTTTGACTTCTTTGCCAATTTGGATGCCTTTTATTTTGTTTTGTTGTCTGATTGCTGAGGCTAGGACTTCCAACACTATGTTAAACAATAGTGGTGAGAGTAGACATCTCTGTCATGTTACCGATCTCAGGGGGAAGCTCTCAGGATGTTATTAGCTGTGGGACTTTCATATATGGCTTTTATGATGTTAAGTTATGTACTTTCTATCCTGACTTTCTTGAGGGTTTTTATTAAGAAACGATGCTGTATTTTGTCAAATGCTCTTTCTGCATCTATTGACAGGATCATATGGTTCTTATCCTTCTATTAATGTGATGTGTCACGTTGATTGATTTGCGAATATTGAACCAGCTCTGCAGCCCAGGAATGAATCCTACTTGATCTTGGTGAATAATTTTTTTAATATACTGTTGAATTCGATTTGCCAGTATCGTGTTGAGAATTTTTGCATCTGTGTTCATCAGGGATATTGGCTGTAATTCTCCTTTTTAGTGGGGTCTTGTCTGGTTTGGAAATCAAGGTAATGCTGGCTTCATAGAATCAATCTGGAAGCGTTCCTTCCGTTTCTACTTTTTGGAACAGCTTGAGAAGAATAGGTATTAATTCTGCTCTAAATGTCTGGTAGAATTCCCCTGTGAAGCCATCTGGCCCAGGACTTTTATTTGTTGGCAGATTTTTGATAACCTATTCAATTTCTTCGCTGGTTATGGGTCTATTCAAATTTTCTATTTCTTCCTGTTTGAGTTTTGGTAGTGTGTGAGTGTCTAGGAATTTGTCCATTTCTTCCAGGTTGTCCAGTTTTTTGGCATATAATTTTGCATTGTGTTTTCTACTAATTGTTTGTATTTCTGAGGTGTTCGTTGTAATCTCTCCTGTTTCATTCATGATTTTATCTATTTGGGTCCTCTCTCTTTTCTTTTTGAGAAGTTTGGCTAGGGGTTTATCAATTTTGTTTATTCTTTCAAAAAACCAGCTCTTAGATTCATTGATCTGTTTTGTTTTGTTTTTGGATTCTATGTTGTTGTTTATTTCTGTTCTGATCTTTATTATTTCTCTTCTGCTGGCTTTGGGCTTTCTTTTCTGCTTCCTCCTTTAGGTGTGAAATTAGGTTCTGTATTTGGGACCTTTGTTACTTTTTTTTTTTTAACATTCATTTTTGAGAGACCGAGAATGCGAGTGGGGGAGGGGCAATGAGAGAGGGAGACACAAAATCCAAAGCAGGCTCCAGGCTCTGAACTGTCAGCACAGAGCCCGATGTAGGGCTCAGACTCACACACCATGAGATCGTGACCTGAACTAAAGTTGGACACTTAACCAACTGAACCACCCAGGTGCCCCAGAACCTCTCTTACTTCTTGGATTGCAGTGTATCTTAGGCCTGCCTGTGCTGCATCCCAAAGGGTTTGGACTGTTGTGTTTTCATTTTGATTTGTTTCCATATATTTTTAAAATTATTCTTTAATTTCCTGGTTGACCCATTCATTCTTTAGTAGGATATTCTTTAACCTCCATGTATTTAGGGGCTTTCCAAATTTTTTCTTGTGGTTGGTTTCAAGTTGTGATCTGAAAATATATATAGTATGATCTCAATCCTTTTATATTTGTTGAGGGCTGTTTTGTGACCCAGTATGTGATCTATTTTGGAGAATGTTCCATGTCACTTGAGAAGAATGTGTATTCTGCTGCTTTTGGATGGAAAGTTGTGAATGTATCTGTTAAGTCCATCTGGTCTAATGTGTCGTTCAGGACTGTTGTTTCCTTATTTATTTTTCTGCCTACGTGATCCGTCCATTGTTGTAAGTGGAATATTGAAGTCCCCTACAATCACTATTATTATCTATACATTTATTTATGTTTGTAATTAACTGATATATATATTTGGGTGCCTCCATGTTGGGGATGTAAACATTTACAATGGTTAGATCTTCTAAATGGATAGACCCCTTAATTATGATATAATGCCCTTCTTCATCTCTTGTTACAATCTTTGTTTTAAAGTCTAGTTTGTCTGATATAAGTATGGCTATTCTGGCTTTCTTTTGCTGTCTAGTAGCATGATAGTTCTCCATCTCCTCACTTTCAATCTGCAGGTGTCCTCAGGTGTAAAATGAGTCTCTTATAGGCAGAATATAGATGGATCTTGTTTTTTTATCCATTCTGATACCCTATGTCTTTTGATTGGGGCATTTGGTCCATTTACATTCAGGGTGATTATTGAAATACATGGATTTAGTGTCATTGTGTTATCTGTAGGTTTTGTGCTTGTGGTGATATCTCTGGTCCTTTGCAGCATTCCACTCACAGAGTCCCCCTTAGGATCTCCTGCAGGGCTGGTTTAGTGGTCGTGAACTCCTTCAGTTTTTGTTTGGGAAAGTCTTTATCTTTCCTTCTATTTTGAATGACAGCCTTGCTGGGTAAAGGATTAAGTATGTTGAATATTTCCTGCCACTCCCTTCTGGCCTGCCAAATTTCAGTGGACAGGTTTGCTACTACCCTTATGTATCTATCCTTGTAGGTTAAGGCCCATTTGTCCCTAGCTGCTTTCAGAATTCTCTTGTTATCTTTGTATTTTGCCAGTTTCAGTATGATATGTCATGGTGTTGACCTTTTTTTGTTGTTTTCGAAGGGAGTTCTCTGTGTCTCTTATACTTAGATGCCTGTTTCCTTCCCCAGATTAGGAAAGTTCTCAGCTATAATTTGTTCAAATAAACCTTTTGCCCCTTTCTCTCTTCTTCTAGAACTCCTATGATATGGATATTATTTCATTTCATTGAATCGCTTAGGTCTCTAATTCTCCCCTTGTGGTGTAGTAACTTCCTTTCCCTCTTTTTTTCAGCTTCATCATTTTCCATAATTTTATTTTCTATTTCACCTGTTCTCTCCTCTGCTTCTTCTGTCCTCACTGTCACTGCACCTAGTTTATTTTGCATCTCATTTATAGCATTTTTTAATTCATCATGACTATTTCTTAGGTCTTTGATCTCTGCAGCAATAGATTCTCTGCTGTCTTCTATGATTTTTCCAAGCCCAGCTATTAGTCTTATGACTGTTATTCTAAATTCTTGTTCAGATATATATTTTATATGTTTTAAGCAATTCTCTGACTGTCATTTCTTCCTGGAATTTCTTTTGAGGAGAATTCTTCTGTTTCATCATTTTGGCTAGTTTTCTGTCTTTTACATGCTTTAATAGCTTGTTATATGTCCTGCACCTGCAAGTAATACTATATTAAAAAGGGGTCATACACTGTCCAGGGCTTGGAACTTCAGGAAGTATTTTTGGAGTGTGTCAGTGCTCTCTGTTGTTGTGTATTGCCTGCTCTATCCCACTGGTCAGTCTTCTACAAAGCTCCTCCTTACTCGTAGTAGTGGATTGTTTAGACTTTCCACCAGGTATGCTTTAATTTTTTGTTGAAGTAACTCTGGAAAAAAGGAACGGGCAGGGGACCTGATCTCATACGAGGAGAAAAATGAAAGGGGCAAAAAAAAAAAACCCAAAAAACAAACAAACAAGCAGAGAATCAAAGAAACTTTAAGGCTTAATCCAGAGAAAGGAAAATAAAGAAGGAGGTATAGAAGAGGTATAAAGGAATAGAGTAAAAATGCCTGATTAAAAAAACCAACAAAGAGAAAGAAAAAAAATAAAGAAAAAATATATAATAAGAATTGACCAAAAATCAAATCAGAAACTATGAGCCTGATTCTAAAGGAAAAAAAAAAAAAAAAAGAAGAAGAGGGTAAAAAGAAAAAGAAGAGAAGGAAAGAAAGAAAAGAGGGAAAAAAAAGAGCAACAGACTAACATACAAAACCACAGGACAGTTGTCTGTTGGTGCCTGAGACCTGCGGCTGTGCTGGTCTGGATGAGATGCTGCTTGGTTTGGGTCAGTGTCAATCTCTCTAGGAAGCAGGTCCCGCCTCCACTGGGGGCTGCTGTCCTGTTCTCTGAAGCCCCACCATGTTGGTAATGGAGATAAAAATGGTAACACCCCAATCTCTCCTCCCCTCACCAGTGTCTCAAACCACACGGTTTAGGCGGTCCTCACAGAGTAGTCCCAGTGGTCAGCCTATCCTGCTCCACAGTCTCCCACACCTCCTAGGCAGTGGGCTGGGATTCAGCACCTGTTTTTAAAGGATCCTGCACCATGCAACCCCGTTCTGGGGTAGCGCTACTCCACTCTCCCAACATGTTGGGCGCCTGCAGACTCTTTGGTCCTTGGCGGGGCAATAACCCCTCTTCCCACAATACTCCAGGAAGGGGATTATTCTCTCCCAGTGTGCCCCTGAGATTGCTACCAAGCTCTGGGGCTGGCTCCCCACCCCTAGGTGTTGTTTGGAGAAAATCACACACTTTTGAAAATTAGGATCTTCAGCTCCTAAGGCTGTTTACAAAGTAAAGACTGGTACTCTGTATTTCTTGTTCCTCAGTCTGTGATCTGGAGATGTTTTTCTCTCGTCCTAACACAACCACAATATACAGCTTCTCTTTCTCTCCCCTTTGTCTCTCCACATAAGGGGATCCCTCCCCTCCGTGCTCACTCTGTTATATGTCCCCCAATTCACCTACACGCACCTCTGTCTGGGCAAGCTGTCTCCCTCCACCTGTGGAGATTTTTCTGTCACTCTGCAGATAGATTTCCTGGGTGTTTCAAGTGTTCTGGCCTCAATACAGCTGTGTTTGAGGGACGAGGGAAATCCCAGTCCGCCTACTTCTCTGTCATCTTCTGAAGTCTGTATCATATTTTCTTTATCCATTCATTTATTGACAGACACTGAGATTGTTTCCATATCTTGACTACTGTGAATGATGCTTTGTGAACCTGGAATGCAGTTATCTTTTTAAGATACTGATTTTATTTCCTTTAGAGATAGAGATATTCCCAGAAATGGGATTGCTAGATTATATGGTAGTTTGTTTTTAACTGAAATTGGGTTACTTAGATAGGAACATTGAACTGGTAAGGTTGTGTACATTTCAGAGCCAGCTGGGCCTGTTGGGACCAGCCATTTGGGGGCCAGTAATGCAATGTAAAGCAGGATGAACTGATACCAAAAGAGAAGCAGGTGTGGGGCACCTGGGTGGCTCAGGCAATTAAACATCCAACTCTTGATTTCAGCTCAGGTCATGATCTCACAGTTCGTGAGATTAAGCCCCACATTGAGCTCTGTGCTAATAGCATGGTGCCTGCTTGGAATTTTCTCTCCCTCACACACGTGCACACTCTCTCTTTCTCTCAAAATAAATACATAAATAGGAATTTTAAAAAAGAGAGAAGCAGGTGAACATAGCTGATGATGAGAAAGTAAGAGATGATAGGCATTGTAGCCTCATAGAGAAAGAGGTAGAGTCGGTGCCAGTCTTGGCTCTGACAGCTTTCTGGTCACTTGTTTCAGTCCCGTCTTAGGTCTGTCTTCCTGTTCTAGAATTCCCTACAGTTCTTCTGAGTCTTTATAACCTACTTCCATCGACTTAGCTTTTCTTCCCCCAGACAACACTGCTAAGTGGCTAATTGTTTCTCCCCTTCCTAGTGTCTTGACTTAATGAAACCACATAACTTCTGTATAAGGAACATACACATATGTAGTAGGGACACTTAATTTAACTTATTAACTCAGCTATGCCAAGAAAGAATAGGTATCTTGTTTTTTCCAGAGTTTTCACTTGTGTATTAGTTATCTATTACTATATAACAAAATACCTCAAAACATAGTAACTTGAAACAATAATAAACATCTCATAATTTCCGTGGGTCAGGAATTTGGGAGCAACTCAGCTGAGCAGTTCTGGCTTCGGGTGTCAAACATGGTTGCAGTCCTAATATTGATGAGAACTGCAGTCACCTGACTAGGGCTGGAGGATCTGCTGCCATGGCAACTCACTCATGGTTGCTTCTTGGTGCTGGTTGGTGAGAGGCCTGTTTTCCATATGTGGGCCCCTTCATAAGATAGCTTGAATGTCCTGACATGGTAGCTGGCTTCCTCCAGAATGAACAGTCCAAGAAGTTAGCGAGCCAGGCAGAAACTATCCTTATTATGACCCGGCTTTAGAAGGTACATAGAATCCCTTCTGCCACATTCTTTTCATTGGAAATAGGCTACTAAGTCAGGTCCACATTCAAGGGGAGTAGTATTAGGTATCACCATTTGAAGGGAGTCCTATCATATTTTAAAACCATTGTTAGGTTACAGGGAAAAAAAAAACCCTAAGTGTCTAATTCAGTCTCAGATATAGTTCAATTTCATTGAACAATTCCTTTAAGTAGTATAAGTCTCCTTTGGATAGAATATGTTTCATGTTTCACAATGCCTTCCAAGGAGGTCCTGCATCTTCTCTGAAGATAACATCCATTTGTATGGGGGCTGGGGAAAGGTAACGTACACATTCTTGTGGAATTGATGAGAGATGGAATCCCCTGGCTTCATTCTGGATCTAGAGTATGTACTGGCAGTTTTCTGGCATGATGTCCCTTGTTGGCCTGATCACCGGGGAATCTGCTGGCCTGTGATGCTGAAGCCTGGAGCTGGTGAATTCATGGCCCATTTTTGGCTTCAGGCAAAGTTCCCAGGGAGTACTGGCTACCTCCCCAAGCTTCTTCTTGGCCCATGCTATGGAATCACCTCATCTGTCCATGGTAGCCCCCTGGCTGTTAGTTCAGCATCCATGCTTCAAGGGAATAGGAACAGCTTGCGATAGTTGACTGCTCTATCTCTGTCTGACTACACTGTTGGAGACTTGCCATTGGCCCAAATAGCTATGGAAAGTGCAGAGTGTGGTATGAGGGACCTGGGCAGTGGTCCCCAAAGAGGAGCAACGGTAGAGATCCTCTCAACATGGAGGCAATTCACTGTGGTATGCAGAATAAGGGCTCCCTAATGATGTCCATGTCCCAACCCCTGGAACCTGTGAATATGTTACCTTACAAAGCAAAAGGGACTTTGTAGATACAATTAGGTTAAGGACCTTGAAAGGGGAGATTATCTGAGTGGGCCCAATCTAATGACATTGGTCCTTAAAAGAACCTTTTCAGTCTGAGGTCAGAATCAAAGGGAGATGTGACTGTGGAATAATGGTTAGAGAGGTACAAAGTTGTTGGTTTTAAAGATGGAGTGAGAGGGCTACGAGCCAAGGAATGTGGGGGGCTGGAAAAGGTAAGGAAATAGATTCTGTCTCTGTAGCCTCCAGAAAGGAATGCAGCCCTGCCATCACCATGATTTTAGTCCAGTAAGACCCATGTCAGATTTCTAAGCTATAAAACTTTAATATTTGTGTTGTTTTAAGCCGCTAAGTTTGTGATAATTTGTTATAGCCACAGTAGAAAATGAGTACACTCATATCCAACTTCGTCCTAGAAAGAGGTCAAGTCCAGTTTTCTGACTGCTTTATTCTCCTTTATCTCACTTTCTTTCTCACTAAACCTGACCTGGAAAGGGACAGACTCCATGTGGCATGTCCTTGTTCTAGCATAGAACAGTATTTATTACTTTTTCATTCAGATGACAAAGTTTAAGTACAATAAACACCCATACACTCTTCCCCTAGATTCACCAATTGTATTGTTTTGCCATATTTTCTCACACTTTCTGTATATATACATACATATATTTTCTTGTTGTTGAACTATTTGAAGGTAACTTGCATTCGTCCTGACACTTTATCCTGAATACTTAAGCATTTCCTAAGAATAAAAAAATTCTCCTATAAACTATTTCCTACACCTAATATAAATAACAATTCTGTGATGTCATCTAATATCCATTTCACAATGGAAATTTCACCAATTGTCCCCAAAATATTTTTAATTAATTAATTAATTTTTATTAGAGGAAGAGAATGGGAATGGAGAAGAAGGGCAGAGGTAGAGAGAGAGAAAGAAACTCAAGCAGTCTCCACACTAAGCAATCATGACCTGAGCTGATATCAAAAGTCAGATGCTCAAGCTGACTGAGCCACCCAGATGCCTCCCAAAAATATTTTATAGCTACTTATTTCCATTCTCTCTCCCTCCCCAGTCAGCACGTCAGCAAATCATATCCTTTGCAACTGTGGTCTTTAGTCTCTTTTAATCTGTAACAGCACACCCTTCAAGCAGCACACCTGTTTTGTTTTTGTTTTTGTTTTATTTCTTTTGAGAGAGAGCGTGTGTGCACAAGCAGGGAAGGGGCAGAGAGAAAGAAAGACAAAATCCCAAGCAGACTCTGTACTGAGCCCGATATGGGGATGGAACTCATGAACTATGAGATCATGACCTGAACCAAGATCAAAAGTTAGATGCTTAACCGACTGTGCCACCCAGGTGCCCCTGTTTTATTTTCATTTCATGACATTGACTTTTGATAAGTCTAGATAAGTTCCCTTGTAGAATAGTCTGTATTCTCGATTTGGCTGATTATTTCCTCATAACATCTTATGACTTGTTCTCCAACGCCTGCCCTTTAAAAAAAACTAGACGCTATGAATAGAAGTTTGTTTAGATTCAGGTTGAACATTTTATGAAAGAGTACTTCATTAGTAATATTGGGTAGTTCACATTGCTTCATGTTGGCACATAATTGCAAGTTGTTTGGTGGCATAGTCAAGATGGTGACCAACCCCCCCCCCTTCCAGAATACATTTGCCTTTGCAGTTTGCAAATCATCTACAAACAATCTGTCCTCATTTAATAGTTTGAATACCCATTTTGGTCCTTTACTGAATAGGTTATTTCATTGAGGGCTGCTCCTAACTATTATACTTTGCATTCATTAGCTGGCATTCTTTTGTAAAAAGAGCTTTGTTTTAAGAAAACTATTTTAAAAAAATTTTTTAATGTTTATTTTTGCTAGGGAGAGAGAGACAGAGCGAAAGCAGGGGAGGGGCAGAGAGAGACACACACACACAGAATTGGAAGCAGGCTCCAGGCTCTGAGCTGTCAGCACAGAGCCTGACACAGGGCTCAAACTCACAAACCGCGAGATCATGACCTGAGCTGAAGTTGGATGCTTAACTGACGGAGCTACCCAGGTGCCCCTTAAGAAAACTATTTTAATAAATCTCTCAGACAGTTGGACAGTAGTTTGCTTTCGATTTGGTTTAAAGCAATCAGAAAGTTCATGATTTTTTTTAAGTTTATTTTTATTTATTTTGAAAGAGAGAGAGCGTGCAAGCAGGGGAGAGGCAGAGAAAGGGAGAGAGAGAATCCCAAGCAGGCCCTGTGCCATCAGCACAGAGCCCAATGCAGGGCTTGATCCCACAAACCATGAGATCATAACCTGAGCCAAAATCAATTGTTTGATGCTTAACTGACTGAGCCAGGTGCCCTGGTCTCAAATAATTTAAAGCAATCTTTTTAATTTCTCCTGTCAGAGGCCCTTAGTAGTGAATCACCTTGCAATCAATTGACAAGTAATTTTAGTCTAGTCCATTATTCATGATGCAGAATAGTATAGTATAGTGTGCCTGCTCTGGAGTCAGATTAAATAGTTCCAAATCCTTATTCCCACGCTAAGTAGCTGTGTAGTTTGGAGCACATTACTTATCCTCTTTAAGCCTCAGTCACTTCTATAAAACAAGAAAGTCTATATGAGTACCTGTCTCTGGGGCGCCTGGGTGGCGCAGTCGTTAAGCGTCCGACTTCAGCCAGGTCACGATCTCGCGATCCGTGAGTTCGAGCCCCGCGTCAGGCTCTGGGCTGATGGCTCGGAGCCTGGAGCCTGTTTCCGATTCTGTGTCTCCCTCTCTCTCTGCCCCTCCCCCGTTCATGCTCTGTCTCTCTCTGTCCCAAAAATAAATAAAAAACGTTGAAAAAAAAAAAATTAAAAAAAAAAAAAGAGTACCTGTCTCATGGTTTGGGAGGAGGATTAAATGACATGTACTAAATAACTGGGACATGTTAAACATTAGCTGTTTTTCTTGTTGTTCTCATTATTGTTATTGACTAAGAAAAGATAGATGATATCTAAGTCACCGTCCTGCTGGCTTTCTAAGAATTTCTTCAAACACCTATCGGCTTTCCTGATAAATGAATTTTCTGAAAGCTTACAAGCATTAGAATTAGCCAAGTTGAAATTCTCCGTCTTATTTAGAAAAACTGGAATTAACCTGGCTCTTCTCCTAAAATAAAAGAAGTAAATACATCTTAAGCTGTGAATGTTGAGCCAGGAAGGAATTTTGATTTCTTGAAATTATACTCCAGCTTCCTTGTGCAGCCTCTTTTTTTTTTTTTTTTTTTTTTTTTTTTTTAACAGAGTTTGCATTCCTGCACATTAGAAGTATTTCTGCCAGGGTGCCTTGGTGGCTCAGTCGGTTAAGCATCTGGCTTCGGCTTGGGTCATGGTCTCACGGTTTGTGGGTTTGAGCCCTGCATCAGGCTCTGCACTGACAGCTTGGAACCTGGAACCTGGTTCGGATTCTGTTTCTCCCTCTCTCTCTGCCCCTCCCTGCTCACACTCTGTCTCTCTTTCAAAAATAAACATTAAGAAAATTTTTGAAAGTATTTCTGCCCCCCAAGATAAATATCTAGAATTGCCATGGTAAGGACTCTGAGTTAGAAACAATCAGTTATATGCCAGCCTAATGACATAAACGTAGAGCTTGCTTAAATTCCTGGTGGAGGTAGCCCAAATTCTATCCAAAGGATTGACTTTAATCAAATTTATTTTTATTTAATATCATTCAGCAACTCACATTCAAAAATATTTGTGCTTTCTCCTATAACATTGTAAAACATTCACAAATTGTTCCTTGTGTCAACAATCAGGTGTGTTTGTAAAGTTAAGGCTGTTAGGACTTAAGATGAATGGCTTCGTAAAAATCAGAAGTCCCAACCTGAGAAAAATATAGATTCCTGTGTCCTTCGCCCAACTCTGTGATGGCACTCCACAGTCACCCTGTGAAGCTGGCATTTTCATTCAGTTGCACCTAAATAGATTTTTAGGAAAAAAAGCAGAGGAGTATGGAGGGAGTTAGCATCACAGTGTCCATACTAATTTCTAGAATCCTTTTAGGATTTAGGGTCAGCAACAATTTAATAAGGAAAGAGCCCATTAGGTAAATTTGGCTCTGAAAATGCTAATTGAAAGTCCTCCTCAGCAATTCAGTCCTTTTTCCTCTTCCTTTCTTTAGTCAGCAGGGTCCCATGGTGACCGGTTCTGAAAGAAATCATCCCCTTCAGCTGTTACCTAGCACCATGGCAACAGGGACGTCAGCAAAGCAGGATAGACCCTGCACAAAAACAGTTTCTACTAGGCTTCCTCCCTGCTTCTCTAATTCAACCCTGCCTGAGGCCTAGGAATGGGGCTAAGGACATCTTGATATACACACTTAAGAAATCCTGTGTGTTTCTGTGTTTTATTTTGTCTTGTTCATGAGCATAGATATATGGGTGTATAGTAAACTATGTTATGAGAATTTCCCCTCCCCCTAAAACATGGAGCATATCTAAAGGGTGGGGATGGGTGATGGGATGGCAACAGGGAGGTAGGTACGCATGGGATGGTCTTTGTAATGATATGTAAAAATTGTATTTATAAAGTAGCAATAAATTGATAGTAGGAAACATCAGGACCCTAAATATGTGGTCTGACTTATATTTAGACACAAGACCTCAGGGAAATATTTTTAAAATATTTTTATTTACCTGAGAGTGAAGTAGACAAATGGCTTTAATGAACGCCAAAGGGGGTGCAATGCTGTCCTTGGTGCTGAACACTCAGTTGTCTCAGTTATGCTAAGTGGGTTCCAGACGGAGGTTAGGGAACACCTTGTCACATTAGGGTATTGATAATAAGAAAGAAAGGGGCTGGGAAGAAAGCATCATTTCCCTCACTACCAAGCAACTCTGAATGTCCATAATAAAACGTTCAGATGAGAAATAAAACAAAAAAAGAAAGTGGAGAAGGCTGGAGGTTTGGTTGAGTCTTTTCCTTTTCATATGGAGATTTTTGGTCAGAGCCAATCAGGTCGGAGATTTCTGCTGCTTTGCTCCTGAAAGGAAAAGTGGGGGAAGGGAGATAGAAGATGGCCACATTCCCCCCTTGAACCACATGATCCATTTCCCATGTGACACATTCAAGAGCCTTGGAAAGGATAAGGGAGGGGCACCAAGAGAGTGGGGCTGGGGGCGGGAAGATGGTTTAACCGTCAACCCAGTACAGCGTCATCTTGTCTTCTTACCAGGAAGCAGGCTACGAGCCAAGGGGAAGGCAGAGGACAGAAATGAATGTGTTCCCAAGCTTTCCTGGTGGTTTATGGAATTCTCCAAACTCCTATGCAAGGGTTATGCCTGACGGAGAAGACCAAAGGAGACCATCCCTGAAATCAAGTCCAGATGAAGGTATGCGCTAGGGATCCTGTGGTATCGCGGCTGAAATTTGGCTTAGAGAACATAATACCTTCTTTTTTCCAGGCAATTTAGAGATTTTTGTCATGGCTTAGATGTTGGTTAGGGGCTTTAGATTTGTTGCAGGTTTAGAAAAGATGCCTAGATAGTTCTGTAAAAGGAACAATTTACCAGAGTAAGTGCCTGTTGAAGAAAAATTGATGGAAATTTTGTACAATGATAATTAGTAAAACAAAGTACTAATTGATGAAAACGATTTTTTCTTTGAGTCCTGGAAAGAAGAAAAAAATAATATTACTGAAATCAACTAGATTTCATTGTCATGGCAATAAAATCTTGTTTCCTCCCTTGCTTATTCTGTGCCCATGTTCCCAGAGGTTATTGGCAGTGGCTTAGGGAGCCTGAGCGGGCAGGCGTGCTGTTTCTTTGTGCTGTGCAATTGTCTTCCTTCTGATGTTCCTGATACAAGGAGAGCTTATGATTATTTCCAGCTCTGGTTTTAGATAGTAGAGTGCTACTGACTTCCAAATCTTACAGAATAGCCATCAATAAGGCTCCCAGGAAGTTCTCAAAGGAATCTTCTAAAGTTACAGGCTAAAATAATCTGCTATATACTTAAATCTTGGTATCTTTGACCATTTCTACCTAGCACAAAGAGGGAAGTTAGCAAATTTAAATTTTATTTCATCTTTTAAAAAATACTTACAAAGTTATTGCTATGTGCAAGACATCATTCTAAGCACAAATAATCAGTCATTTAATCTTTATAATAACCCTCTGAGGGAGGTATTATTAGTACCCACATTTTGGTAATGAAGAAACTAAGGCACAGAGAAATCAGGGAATATTCCCAAGATCATACAGCTAGCAAACCCTAGAAATAGGGTTTGGAACCAAGGAAATTGACCCCAGAGTCCATGATTTTTAACTACTAAACTATGCTTCTTTCCTGCTTGTGTTATTTCAAATGATGTCAACAGTTGATTTGGCTACAAATTTTGTTCAGCTGATGCTACTAGAAGATCAAATTAGCTTGCCTGGCTAAAATAGATCCCCGGTGGAATCTATATTTAATCTTGAATTATCCCAGTAGTCATATTCTATACTCCCAAATAACCAGTAAGTAATTGCCTGTTCTTCTCTTCCCTTTTTGCTGTATAGATATTTGGTAGTAAAGTACTGTGCTACTATGGTGACCAAATGATGTCTAAAGGCAAAAAAAATCTAGAATTACCTCATGGTTGATTTTTTTTTTTTTTAATCGAACTGAACATATTTTCATCCTCTGAACCTAGTAATAAGACCAGTCTAAACATGTTATCTTTAAAAGGACTTAACTTGGTTTTCAAAATAAAACAAAGAGATTAAAAACTTTAGAAATTATGACCACAAACTACGGTATCAAACAGACTAGATTTATTGCTTTAAAATAATATTATCATACTTCAAGGTAATAACAGATCACTCTCTTTACAAATTATTTTAGGTTTTTAAGGGAAAAATAAGTTTTTCCCTTAACTCTTAGAAATTTCTGAAATATAAAGATTTCCTCTTTTTGTCTGTGTAGTTTCCCTTTTGGCTCTTGACAGTAAATGATGACTGATCTCATACTTCTGTGCTATGGAAAAACTACGAGCAGTTACTAGGGCAAAGATACGAAGAGGAAGAGAAGGGATAGAAATCTAAAATTTGTAAAATTCTTCACTAAATGAGGTATTCCCCTTCAGGGTTTCATCGAAGAATACTTTGAAGAGTGATTGTGTCTCCTAACGATACTGAACTTTAGTCCTTTATATTAAGCCTTGGATCCCTGCTAAAATCTATGTTTCCCTGGGACAAGTACCACTTTTACACTATTATAGTCATCTAAAATGAGCTCCTTGAGTGAAGGGACCGTATCTTCCATCACTGGGTTTCTGGCACTTAGCACCAGGCCTGGTTTATGGTAAGCTCACACTATATATTTGCGAAAGCTCTGGAAGCTTTCTGCTGGAGCCAGTTTAGGGGCCCACGTCTATTTTATGCTGCATGTGCTTGTAGAGAGGACAGTGAAGAGGTGAATGTGTAGTGGGAGAGAACTTAGCAACTACATATAGTCAAAACTATGCCTGAAATTTATATATGCTAGTCAGGCTGACCCTGAAGCAGTAGCACACTAGAGTTCAAGAAGTATTCATAAATTCCTACCTGGGGATATCCAATCCCCCTGACATTTTATTTATCTTTAGAATGAGGTTCTCCTGATATTTTTATTTGTGTCTAGATATAGAGGCACCCTAATGGTCTCATTTTACTCTGATGCTTTGCCTGGCATCATCTCCCAACACTGAAATAGTTTATCTTGGGTTGAGGCTGAATGTGATGAGAAGGTCAGTTCCTGCCCCAGGCAGGCCTCTCCTAATCAGCTGTGGCTCCCTGTCCCCAGAACACTTAGCCAAGAGCTCACACGACTATAGGACTCCTCCCCCAGAGAACCCTGGGATCTTTAGTGTCAGAGTAGATTGGAGCCACAGTACTTTTCCCAAACCATGGCAGTTAGGACTTGAGTGCAAAAGATTGTCTCAGGTTATCTTGAAAGTTTGCTTAGGATTTGATTTCAAGTTAGCAGGATAACTAGGGTTTAAACAGTCATCCCTCTTGGAGTACCTGCCTGGCTCAGTTGGTAGAGAATGGAACTCTTGATCTCAGGGTCATGAGTTTGAGCCTCATGTAGGGAGTGGAGATTACATTAAAAAATAAAAATAAAATAAATAAAATAGTCACCCCTCTTTATAATATTCAGAGACATATCCTATTGTTCCCATCTAATTCAGTCATTAAGGAGAGGAAGAAAAGGGTTTGTGGATAAACTTCTCCTCCTTACCGCCTTACCTCCGGTGTTACCTGCTGAGTGAGTTGTGCAGAAGAAAAGCTGTGCTGGAAGCACTGTACAGCCAGGCAAGTGCAGCATGCCCACCACACTCATGCAGGGCTTCTCAGGTAGGCAGGGCTGGTGTGCTCGAGAGGCTTAGGTTTGGAAACCTAGCTGGGCTTCCTACTCATCCCTCTCAAGTCTACCAGCTCTACTCTCCCAGCTGAACAGGAGAAGGTGGAACAGAGAGACAAAGCAGAGAGGCTTCCCCTTAGGGAGAGGCCTTGCCAACCTGGAGGCTAGGAATGGAAGAGGAAATAGGAGGAGGGACACTGAGCCTGGGTGAAGGATATGAGAAAGTGAGACCGGGGCCCTGCCTTTCAGTCACAGTAACTTGCCCACTGCTCGTAAACCCTGCCAAATGAGTCAGGCCCTGCCAGCCAAATTACTGAATCCTTTCCTAGCATATGTGTATATAGGGAAGGGGAAGGAATAGAAGGACGAACCAGAATGTGGATGCAGCGTCTCCTTTATGAACCAAGGCCAAAAATGACACGAGATGGGAGGTCGTCTCTCTAAGAGGACAGTTTAAAAAGCAAAAGAGGCGTTAGCATGATGAATATATTTTCCTGTTTATGGAGTCATTTTTCCCTGGCTAAACTTTTAAAGCAGTCATCTCATGGAACCTCTCATTCAGCATACTTTCCTAGGCACTGGATGTCTGTCATGTGTAATCCTGATACAGACTCTGTGACATAGGTTATTAGCCCCAATTTCTGATCAGGAAATTGAAGCTCATAGAGATGGACTAACCTGCCCAAAGTCCCACGCAGCAGATAGAGCCAGGATCTGAATTCTGTCCTCTTTCCGCCATATCACAAGTAAAGTTCTTTCCTCTGCATTCTTTAAAAATATAGTATGTTTTTGGATATTAGGTTAATATAAATACAGTTCTAGGAAATTTGGAAAACATGAAAACTGTAGAACTGTAATGAAAATAAAAATCAGTCATGACCTTGCCACCTGGAAACAACCCTTGTTACAATTTTGTTATATTTCTTCTCAGTCTTTCTCAATACATACAGTGATAACAGAAGTCAGTGTTTGTTGAACACTTGCTTTGTTCCAAACATTGTTCTTAGCTCCTTTCCTGCATCATTTATTTTATTCTCACAACAAATCAATAAGGTGGGTACCATTATTATCCTAATTTTATTGGTAAAAAGCACTCAGTAAGGACAAAAATGTTAAGTAACTTGGTAGAGGCTACATAGGTATTGAGTGATCTGAAACCCAGGCAGGTTGCTTTATAGCAGGGTTTCTCAACCTCAGCACTATTGGTTTTTGGGGCCAGCTAACTCTGTTTGTGGAGGGCTTTCCTACATTATTTTAGAATGTTTAGCAGCATACCTGGCCTCTACCTACCAGATGTCAGTAACACCCTCCTCCCCCAATTGTGACATCAAGAATGTCTTCAGACATTGCTAAATGTCCCCTGGGAGGCAGAATTAACTGTGAACCACAGCTCTAAGAGCCCATGCTCCCAATCACCACATTATACAGCCTCTTCATATTTGAAATGTGTGAAGAGTCATTTTCTTCCACATCTAAGGAATGTAACACAACTTCCAAGTTTGGGCATAGCCTATGAAACCTTTTAGAATGTCAGTGGCTTTATAGATCATGGGTAGGAGATTAGTTACTTCCAGAAAAATGCTCATTGGTAGACTTTTATAACAGGTTTATCATATCCCCACCATTGCCCCGTTGGGAGAATAACTATGTTTTTCTTCCTTATAGTCTTTTCTCTGGTTCTCTGTGACAGGCACCCTTAGCCTTCAAGAATTCAGATTTCAGGGGCACTTCGTTGGCTCAGTTGGTTAAGTGTCCGACTTCTGTTCAGGTCATGATCTTGCAGTTCGTGAGTTCGAGCCCCGCATCTGTGCTGACAGCATAGAGCCTGCTTGGGATCCTCTGTCTCCCTTTCTCTCTGCCCCTCCCTGCACATGCTCCCTGTCTCTTTTTCTCTCAAAAGTAAGTAAAACATTTAAGGAAAAAAAGAATAAAAGAATTCAGATTTCAGGTGTACATATACAGTATATAGCATGCTCTTATCAACTATGGTGTCAAAATATATGCCAAGCAAAGGATATCAGTTGCAAATAATTGCTTGCTAATGTATCAAATACCAAGATTTGCCAGTGATTAATTTTTTAAATTAATTAGAATAAATTTAAGGATATCTACACAATTATTTTCTTTTCCACATGATTTCTTAGTTGAAGACTCAGTTTTGGAGTTATAGGTCAGGCTCGTAGAGTTGCACATAATTCTGGATACATCTGTAGGGGTGTGTCACATGTAAAAACACATTTGTCACATCTGTCTCTGAGGAAGAAAAGCTAAAAATGATTGGTGTAGGTGACTTGGGTCAACCATGGCTGATGTACAGAGAGGATTAAAGTATGAACCAATGAGAAATGATAGCATCGTTTTAACTTATAAAATGTCTAAAAATATATGGTACTAAAATATATATTAACCATGTGAAAAAAAGCAAATACATGTCAAACATATTTTCAGTGACAGCTGGCTACATATAGTTGCATAATTTGTCCATGAAGAATGCACATTAATGCAAATTCAAATCTAAGTTCTGCTCCATGAACTTACAGGTTTGCTTTCTTGGAAAAACCCTGATTGAGGACAAAATTTACCCAGAGTGTTGACATTAATTTGATGTGAGACAGAATATAAATGCTTCTGAAAAACAGAGTTCTTAGTAACTCTGTTCAGTGTTTGCACTCAGTTCTTAAGGAAAACCATCTTCTTTTCAAATGACTGTAAATCGCATCTACTGTATCGTTCTGTGCTTTGAGTGTAATGCGTCTGGTCTTTGCCTCCTCCTTCTTTCCTGAGTTTCACTAGAGATTTTGATACTGAAATCCAAGCTTGGAAATGAAACTGAACGCTTACCTCCAGAACAACTGCTCGCCTCTACTTTAACTCAGTGAGCACACAGCAGCTATTCAAAAACCATTTGCTGCAATGAATTACATTGAATTTGGGGAGGTGCAAATCCCTTGGCCAAATTGTTTCCTTCAGAATTCGAAAGACTCCATACTGGGAAGAGAGGTGTGGGAAATTGGTAGAGGATGCTAGTAAGTTCTTCTCCCCTCTGAGAAGCTTGGTTTAGATAGAATGGAAGGCAAACACATGTGGCAGGTCCTCCCTGACCCATCACTTCTTGCAGGGAATCTTCAAGAGGTTGCTGGCTCTTCCAGGATAATTATTGGGGCACCTGGGGGTGGCAGGGGCAGGGTGCTTAGCTGGCCCATAGGGGAAATTCATCTCTTCTTTGGAGACCCATACTGTTCTTGGTTATCAGAAGCTCACAGAAGCCTCAGCAGCCCTAACCAACTTCCCTCTCCTCCCATCAAAATGCCCTCTTGGGATGAGCTCTCTGCCGGGTGAAAGTAGTGGGTTATATATTAAATGAATGTGTGTTGTTCCTTGAAACATCTATCAGTTTTAGTTCATTACACTAAAAGGAACTTAGAAATCATCTAGGCCAACTCATTGATATTGCAGACATGGAAATGGAGAGTCAGAGAGATTGATTTACTTAAGGTCCTTACAGGGATCTAAAAATAAGACCTGTTTCTCATGACTTTCTGTTCAGTGCTTGTGATCAGAATCAGAGCCCTGGTTTTAGTCCCTGGTCCAATCTTTAAGGTAAAATACACTCTTTAAGCTTTTCAAGGTTTCTACTAATCTAGATGCTGGTGGGGTAGTGGAAAGTGATAGTGTTCACACCCAGTTATCTAAGAAATGCCATATTGAATTAGTTCCTATTACTGCTTAACAAATTAACACAAATTTAGTAGCTTAAGATAATAGCTATTTATTATGTCACAGTTCTGCAGGTCAGAGGTCTGGGTGGGTTGGCTGGTTTCTTTGCTTAGAGTCTCACAAGGCTGAAATCAAGGTGTGGGCAGGACTGTGTTTCTTTTTAGAGGATGATTCCCCTTCCAAGCTCTTCTCAGTGATTGGCAGAATCCAGTTCTTGTGGTTGTAGGACTAAGGTCACATTTTCTTCATGGCTATCAGTTGGGGACCATCCATCACTCCTAGTGGCCTCTCTGGTTGTTGCACGTGAGCCCCTGTATCTCAGAGCCAGCAACAGCATATCTGCTTCCTTGTCATGCTTGGAATCATTCTCTAACTTCTTTTGCCTCATCTGTCTGTCTTTTTTTTTTTTTTTTAATGTTTTATTTATTTTTGAGACAGAGAGAGACAGAGCATAAGCAGGGGAGGGGCGGAGAGAGAGCGAGACACAGCTCTGACAGCTCAGAGCCCGACGCTGGGCTCGAACTGACAAACCGCGAGATCATGGCCTGAGCTGAAGTCAGACGCTTAACCAACTGAGCCACCCAGGTGCCCCTCATCTGTCTGTTTCTAACCAGAGAGGATTCTCTGTTTTTAAGGGCTCATTCATTTATAAGTCTCTTTTTCTGTGTGGCATGGACATCTTTGGTGAGGGGGGGGGGGCATTTTGCCTCCTACATATATTATTTCCTTTAAATAACGTCAGGGCTCCATCCTACCAGGCTAAGTGGAAAAGTCAGTGACAAACTTTACTGGGACTGGGAGTGGGAGTCTCTTTCTCTTCCTACGTCATGGGGTTCTTACAGCAAAATGTATGGGATGGTCGCTCTAGCCTTGGATCCCTTCTGATTATAGCAGAAATGTAATTATGATCTGGGCCACCACGTGTCCTTGGAAACTGGTAGATCTGTGTTGGTACCACCCCTGGGGCAGTGGACTTTATTCCCAGCTAGGAACTCTATGCCTTGAGTCCACCCTGCTAGCTGCACTCCTCTATTACCACTTGTCAGTGGGGAGCAGTAGGGAAGTGAGTGCAGTGGGGAAGTGAGGCAAGAGTTCCAGGCCAACATTGTTTTTTGTTTTTTAACAACTTTATTCATATACCAAAACATTCCCTCATATTAAGTGTATAAGACAGTGATTTTTGTTATATTTACAGCATTGCACAACCATCACCATAATCAAATTTCAGAACCTTTTCATCATTCCCAAAAGATCTTTTGTGGCCATCTAGGCCTGCCTTTCACATGACTCCAGGGGCCACAGCCACATCCTGGTTCAGCCATCCTTGTTTTTCTCTCCTACCCTCTATAGAAATCCCCTCAGAGAACTCAGCCTCCAGAAAACAAAAGCCAAGGAAACAGTGTTGTCTCAAGCCCGGTAATACAACTCTCCTGCAAAATAAGGCAGAACTTAGGGTCTGGGGTCATTCTCAGAAGGGGACAGAAAAAAAAAAAAATCTCAGCAAAGAGCACAGCACAGATCAATTCTTGAGTGACTTATTATCTTGCCTCCGTACAATGCGGTGGAGTCTTCCAGTTGCAATTATCAATGGGCAACACTGACTCTGTGGAACAGTGACCTGCATGTGAGTGAATCAGGCCTCCTCTTTTCCCCCTCCTCTAGGCAGAAATGAAGGCATTCTTTGCTCCCTGCTTAAATGACCGGGTGGGGACATATTGTGGAGTGGGATAGGCGAATAGGGGAACCAATCTGGTACAGAGTCAAAGGAAGTTCCCGGAGGCGCTTAGGCCCTCTAGGCCCCGCTTACCCCTTTTTCTCTCTTTCTTGTCCCCCTCCCCCTGTGAGATAGGTTCTTTTGACTGCAGAGAAGTCTGAGTTGCCTCAAGGAAAACAGCCTATCACAAGTACTAAGTCCAGGCCTTAAGGAGCCTGAAACATTGTTCAAGATCTGGAAGGTAGCTGGGAATCCAGGGCAGCTTAGGGACTGGGTTTTCTTGTCTTGTCATCTGTCTGCAGCAGGAGTCCTAGGGAGTCTACTAGCAATGGCTTGCTCTTCTCTGTCATGGCTGCTACTGCTTCCTTTGGTTCCCCAACCACCCAGCCCTAAAGAAGGTCCTCCTACCATGCTCTGCTCTTTTCTTTCACAGAACTCACTACAACTTACTGGTTTTATTTGTACTTATTTATTCCTCTTCTCTCCATCCCTCCACAGCATAGTCATAATTAGACTGTGAACTTCCTGAAGGTAGGGACATGGTTTTATTGATCATTGTATACATAGTTCTTACCACAGTACATTCTGGCACATAGTATGATCTTAAAATGGATTTATGGAATGATGAATGACTTAATGAAAATGGGCAAAGAATCTCAATAGACATTTCTCCAAACTTAATCTATTTATCTGACAACTGGATGTCTCTACTTGGGTATCTGCTAAGAATGTAACTCACCCAAAATAGAATTACTGATTTCCAGCTCCCCAAACTTTTTCTTCCTCCCCCCCCGCATCACAGACCCTCAAACCTGGGAGTCATCCCTGTTCCCCTAACCCCATCACACACCAGCAGATATTCTTGGCTCTGTCTCCAAAATATTTTCAGTAGCCATCTACTTTTCTCCACCTACATTGCTACTAGGTCTAAGCCATCATTATTACTTACTTAGCTTATTGTAATAGTTTCTTAACTGGTGCCCCCACTTCTCTCAGCCACCTACACAGCAATTAAAGTTGTATTTTTAAAACATAAATCAGGTCATACTCCTATCACTCTTTTGCTTAAAGCCTGCAGTGAGTCTCATTGCAATAAGAATAATATCTGTGCCCTACAATGCCATATGTGATTTAATCCACTGCCTACCTTTCTGATTATATCAGGTACCATTTTATTCCACATTCATATGCTCCAGCTACATAACAGGCTTATTACTGCCCCAGGGTCTTTGCACACATTGCTTCTGCCTAGAATGTTATTCTGACTTTCCTGTGGCTGGCTTGCCATCACTGGAGTTTCAGCTGTAGTATCACTTCTTCAGAGAACTGTTCTCTGGCCACTCCATCTAAAATAAGACCCTATGTTATGATGATTTTAGAGGCAAGTAATAGAAAACTCAAAGGGGATTAAAGCCATACAGAAACATTGCTTATTTGAGAAGCCTAGTGGTGGCTGTTCTAACATTACCTCAGTGTCAGGACACTGGGTAATATCTTTTTGAGTCTCAGGACTTGCCCTGCCCTTATTACTAGGTGATAAGATACCACCCAGTGCCCTGACCTCTTCACATGACAGTTTACAAAGGTTAAGAAGTAAGGGGCAGCCAGGCCCACAAGATAGAACACTTTCCACATGCTTCTTTCCTCTTACCAGGAGAGAAACATTTTCTCAAGAGCTTCCCAACATCCACCTAGAGATTTCCTCTTGTCTCAGTGCCAGAAGCAATGATGATGTGACCATCCCTAGCTGCAAGGGATGGCAGAAAGTTGTTATCTTGCCTTTTCAGCCTCTTGAGAGAGGAAGACAAGGGAGAAGTTGGGAATGGCCATTGGGTAACCAACCAGTCATGTGCCATCCCATTTTTCATGGATCCTTGGTCCCTCATTTTGCTTTATTTTTCTCCCTAGCACTAGCCATTACTTTACTCTTTATGTATTTGTTTAGCTGTTATTTGTTTTCCTTACTAGAGGTAAGCTCCACAAAAACAGGGACCTTGTCTGTCTAGCTGACTTCCATATTTTTAGCAATTAGCACAATCCTGGTTCACATTGAGTGATAAAAAATATTGGGTAATTGTATAATTGAAGACTATTTTGCATATACCATTGTAAGAAAATAGTCATTTCTTAGGGTGATGTTTCTTGATATTTCTTCCCCCCCCCCCCCCCATTTTGTCTGATTTTATAGATTTTGTGTGAACAGTAGAGAGAGGGAGAAGTTCAGTATTATTAACCCTGGAGCTACATCCCTCCTGCACAGAACTTTACTAAATGGCAGTGGGGTGAGAGAGATTGGCTAGTGTCCTTTATATGCACCTATAGTGAGATGCCAGGGTAACCTAACATTTTCTCCTGCAACATTGTTTGTAAAGAATTTGGGGAGGACTGCAGCTCATGACCAACAGAAACGTTCATGTGGGGTAGAGCTTGGGTTCCTTTCTGTTATATTCTTTTGGGTGTGACATTTATTCCAGTGCTAGCCATCCCTACACAAAACTGTCAAGTAGGTGCTTCTTCACCTTCAGCCTTTCACCCTTCACCCACTCCCTCCCATAATGGCACCCCATCTTTATTCTCTCAGGTGTGACTGTCCTCAAGACTTTTGTTTTGGCACCTCTTCTTTTTTCCTTCCCACTAAGATCATTGATCTCAGAGATAAAAGGGGTCTCTTCTGCTTATAATAGTAAAAATATTTACTCTTTAAGAAGTATTTACATTTTAATAGGGACCTTGACTTTAAAAGAATGATGCTCTAATGGTAAGAGAAGTTGAGAAAGAAGCTTTCCTCATTCCCAGAAATCACTCCAAGGATGCTGACTCTGTTTATTTCTGATATTTTAGAATTCATGTGAAGGACAAAGAAAGGTAAAGGTGGTAGAAGAGTAATACAGGTCCATGGACAACCAGTATCCAGACACAAAGATGGTGTGCCCAGGCTGCTCTTAGGACACTGCTCGATCCCAGGCCGGAAACAGATTGAAAGGCACAGAGCTGGAACTATTATGGAGGAATATTTATATGTTATATGACATACAATAGAAAAGGGGGAAAGGGCAGTAGAGAAAATTCCAGGTTAGTAAGCATGTGATACTAGGGGTCTCCGATGGTGGAGGAGAAACTGTTTCACTGGAAATATGAGGTTCTTTTGCAATTATTCACAATTACTTAATGGAAATAATTTAAGTGGAGTGGATTTCACATGTTTTTGAGAAAGACATTCAATTCATTGTATTACATATTTTGGTTTAAAGTATAGAAAAAGGTTTTATTTGGCTAATCTGTCACTAAAAAAAATCATGCCCAACTTGGAGAAAGGTTGTGTTGATTTATTTGGATCTCAATGATTTTTCCCTTAGAATCAACAATGTGAATAATGATTAGGTGCCAAGGCCCCTCTGCAAAAGCCATTCACTCTTAACACAGTTAAATTATGTGACTGATGTTAGTATTATCACTACAGTATGAGATGTGGTTACTAAAATTTGCTTGTCATATGGCTTTTGAGACTTCCATGGGCTAACGGTAGTAAGAGTGCTAATTTTTTTTAAAGTTTTAAAAAGTTGATATTTAAATTCCGTTTAGTTAACATACAGTATAATGTTAGTTTTAGGTGTACAGGATAGTGATTCAACACTTCCATTCATCACAAAGTGCTGATCAGAAGTGCACTCTTTAATCCCCATCACCTAGGTCACCTGTCGCTCCGGCTCCCCTCTGGTAACCATCAGTTTGTTTTCTATAGTTGAGTCTTTCTTGGTTTGCCTCTCCTTTTTTCCTCTTCGCTCATTTGTTTCTTAAATTCTATATATTGTGAAATCATATGGTGCCTGTCTTTCTCTGACTGATTTACTTCACTTAGCGTAATGCTCTCTAGCTCCATCCTTGTTGTTGCAAGTGGCAAGATTTCATTCTTTTTTATGGCTGAGTAATATTCCATCGTATATATATATATATATATATATATACACATCACATTTTCTTTATCCGTTCACCTATCAGTGGACACTTGGGCTGTTTCCTTAATTTGGCTATTGTGATAATACTGCTATAAACATTTGGGGTGCATGTATCCCTTCAAATTAGTATTTTTGTATTCTTTAGGTAAATGCCTCGTAGTGCAATTGCTGGATTGTACTAGTTCTATTTTTAACTTTTTTAAGAACCTCCATAAGAGTGCTAATTTTTTAAGCACTTGCTATGTGCTAGACACTGCATTAGATCATGTATAGACCTGCACAAGGATAAGGCTTATTGACAATTTTCCTCATACTAGGCAGATTGGTTGGTATTAGCTCATTTAACTCCTGTGCATATATTATCTCATTTTATCTTCATAATAATCAAATACGATAGGAATAATTATCCTTATTTTACAGATAAGAAAACTGGAGTTCAAGAAGGGTTAGATCATTTGTCCCGGGTCACACAACAACTTAGTGAGCAACAAAGGTGGAATTTACACTTGAGCTTTCTGACTTCAAAGCCTTCATACATGTACACTTTGCAATATTCCTGTGTTGTGAGATGAGAAGATTTTCAGCACAGGATTATGTTCTGGGTGTAGGTTTGCCAGATTTAGCTAATAAAAATATAGGATACTAGTTAAATATTATATGGGATATATCTATGCTAAAATATTGTCCTTTATCTGAAATTCATCTTTTACTGGGGATCCTGTATTTCATCTGGCAGGCATATCTGGGTGGCACATTGTGAGAACGTGTCTTATCCTCTCTGGTTTTTTTGTTCCCCCACCACAGTCTTGCTGGTGGCTACCTGGGCCTTATGTAGTTCCATAAAGCACTGAGCTCAGTGTCCACACCAAAGCCATAGCTCAGAGCCAGAAAGCAAGATAACCATTCAGGAAGCTTCTGAAGAGCCTGTGTGGCCTCCTTAGCCATTTGTAAATTCAGGGATGTAAATTCAGGGCTTCAGGGTATGTTGCCCTGTAAATCCTGCCCTACTGGAGGCAGTAGGCTGGTAAATGTTTAACATCTAGTTGAGCAGGAGAAGAAAAAAAAAAACAAAACCTGATTTGTGGTGTTTGTCAGTTTCCATGGTGTGAATATTCCTGCCAAGGCTGATTTATACCAGCATGATGTCATTGAACTTGGAGTTGCGAAGAAATGTGCACAGCTGGCTCTGGGGAGCTCATGCAAGCCAGTCACCCACTACTGTTTTGGGTATTTCTTATTTTCACATATACAGCCTACTAACAATGCAAGGTTTAAGAGAAAATATCTACCACCGTGGTATTTTCTAAGTTACAAAAATTAAAATTTAAAGGAGACATTTCCCTACTTGGGGCACTACCATTGATCAAACTTTTCCTCACTTTCAGTTCAAATGGGTTTAGAGTTCTGCTTTCATCCTGTGTTTAAAAGCCAATAACGGTTAATCATGTGTTATAATGAATTTCCAATCGTCTCACATTTTTCATTCTGAAGAAAGGCTGTATTTCCAGACCAACATGTCTTACTGTACTTTTGATGCCAAGCCTCTGTGCAGTATATGGTGGGAGTGATTTTTTTTTCCCCCAAATGTTCACTGTGTCACATATTTCTGAGCTAGCATATTGAACAGATGTATCTGTGGGTAGGCAAGAGGCTGTGGCGGAATAATTTTACATTCCTGTGTTTGAGGAGTCAAGAAAGACCTATCCATGTACAGCCAGTGTGAACCTCTGAATTCAGATCCAGCCTTTTGTGGCCTCCCTAGGCATGAAGCCCCAGTGGTGGTTAAGAGCATGGGCTTTGGAGTGAGGCAGTCCTGGGGTGACTACTTTATAACTATATGATCTTGGGGAAGAACTTCAGTTTTTTCCATTTGTGAAACACGGCTATTACCTACCTCAAAGGGCTATGTGTATGAAGTACCTGACATATAGTAAGCACAAAATAGATATCAATTCTCAGTGGTGTTAATGCTGTAACTACTGTCATAATTGTAATTAGTCTTACTGCTCAGTAGTAAACAACCTTATCTTATTTATCTGCTTTGGTCCAGCAGAAGCTTACCATGGTACAAGAAAATGTTTCAGGTTGGTTTTTTTTTTCCCCAACCAAATCATGTAAAAAAAAAAAATTCAACATTATAAAAATTCTAGTTTGACATTAAATGTTTAAACAGATTTCAGAAATAAAAATGGTCTTTCTATATTGTAAGAATGCCTGTGAATCTTTATAATTCCATGAGGGAAAAGAGATCAGTTGTTAGGGTTCTTTGAATCTAGAAGCCGAAGCAGCAGTTGATATGCTTGGCAAAGGAATGGCCCCTGGTACAACCCTGAAGTAAACCAAGTTTGTCAGCTGTGTGCCTCTGTTCCTCTTTTGGTCCTTTTGTTTGTTTCTCATCTTTCATGCATTCATCCACCTATCAGTGTGATTTTCAAAAAGCTAAAATCATGACTCACTCTTACACAAATAGGGGATGAACGTAGGTCAAAGATTTATCAACTTGCTACTGAAGAAACCAATGAGGTAATAGGGCTGGTTCTAAGAGCATTTGAATAGATGGGTATTTATAGGGTTTTGTTATTGTTATTGTTTGTTTTTTTAAAGAAGATGGACATAAGATTGCTAGACAGACACAAAACTGATGTCCTACAGAGCAATAAGTTCATAACTCTTGGAGTTATTTTTTCTGCTAGACAGAAATCTGCAAGTTAACATGTACTTTCACAATGTCTGGGATTTAGTCATATAGTAAATAGCAAAATCAAGCACAGATACATTCTCCCAGAGAATTAAATAATTCTTTGGGGCAACCCCCTTTAACAGTGTCTTAGCATGACATTAAAAAGATATGCTATACTCTCTTTGCTTTATTTTCAAGTATTGGATACTTTTTATTAACACATTTATCCATTTATTTATTCAGTAAACTTTTAGTATCTATATGGCCCAGGGATGCAGAGATAAAAACACAGTCCTTGCCCTAAGGAACTCATAACCTTATGAAGCAGAGCAACATTCAAAATAAAAGTTGCAGGGTGCCTGGGTGGCTCAGTTGGTTGAGCATCTGACTTCCGCTCAGGTCATGATCTCATGGTTCATGAGTTTGAGCTCCACATCGGGCTCTGTGCTGGCAGGTCAGAGACTGTCTGGGATTCTCTCTCGCCTTCTCCCCTTCTCAAAATAAATAAACTTGGAAAAAACAAAAACAAAAAACAAAACAAAATAAAAATTGCAATATACAGTGACAGGCATTTACCCCAGGCTCCTGAGGGGGGGATGGAGGTCCACCCAGTCCCTAGCTCTATACCATGTCAACCCATCCACCATTTCCCCACCTGTATATTGCAATAGCTCTCCTAGAGCCTGATAGATGAATGATAGTGTATAGAGATATATTCTAATAAGGGCCTTCAGTACTCAACTCAGTGGAGTGTATCATGTGGCAGTCTCAGAACTGAAGGGGAAGAGAGAGGTGGAGCAGGAAAGAGGTGAATAAGTTTTTCCTGTTTTGTTAAAATTACTGCATATGGATAACCCAGACATAATAACTAATTAAACAACCCTTGTATTTCAGAAACACTCCCCTGAAGAAGGATTTATTTCCAAATTAATGGGGTAGGCGAAATTTTACTTTGGAACCTGAAATTTTACTTTGGAACCCTAGAATTTAGTTATAACATGGCAGACTATTTTTTGGGGGGTGGGGATTGCAGAAGCCTGTCTGAGGACAGATGTCTCAACTACCTTCACTCTCCCTTAAATGAGAATTCTACTGCATGTAGCAGTCGATGGAGGTGACTTCAGTTTCACAGTCTGTTTTCCCTGTCTCCATGGTCACCAGTGTTTCACCTCCATGAGAAGACACAATGACTTTCTATCTCTGGGTTTAATTCTCCTAGCAGAGCCCCCTATGGTAGGAGTCCTACATTTCAGTTCTCTGTCCCTATGGATTTGATTCAGTAAATATTTAATGGGCAATTGTTAATGTAAAGACAAAGAATAGCATTATTCACCTGGGAGCCCACAGTTTGATGAGGGAAGTCAGAAACATGAAAGCAATTCTGAAGCAGGGACTCCTGATCTTGGCTGCACGTTAGGATCACCTGGGGGGTTGCACTCCAGGCCAATTCAATTAGAATCTCTGGGGGAGGACCAGGACATCGGTATTTTTTAAAAGCTCCCTGAGAGAGTCCAATGTGTTGCTAAGCTAGAGAACCATTGTTCTAAAGGAAAGTACACTTGGAAAATGCTGCAATAAAGGACTAACAAAGTGCTGTGTGAACAAGGATACCACAGCCATTCTGGCTTTGTTCATACTCTCATCCACTGTTGACCACATTTCAGCCCATGAATGCAGAAAATGTAACCTCTCACTGTAACCTTGGGGAAATTTTAGGTCAGTTTGATTGTAGGACATTTAGAAACTGTGTATACTCTAGGAGGTGTGGTTTGTAGGAAACTATGTCCCCTAAGGGAAAGGGGACCCAAAAAAAGATGACCCCCAAATTCATTCCACGTGCTCTCTCTTCTTTGGAATGTTTTTTTCACTCCCTGTCTTCCTAAAGAAGTCCTAGTCTCTAAATCCCCAACTCAAACATCACCTCCTTTGTGAAGTGTCTCCTTTCTTTTTTCATATCCCATGCAAAATTGGGTCCTTGTTTTTCTCTGCCACTTAGCTGCTTGCCTTTTTAGCATCAATTATAATTATTACAGAATTTAGTTATGTCAGGCAGCTGTTTATCCATTTTCCCTCTTACAGGCTTTACTTATCTGTTTCCCTAGTACCTAGCATAGTGTCTTGTCTTGGTTTATTGAATGAAAAAACAGAGCCGTAGCCGTTGTACGTAATGTCCAAAAAGTCGTGCCATCGTTGGGGAGACCTGGACTCAGGACCTCCTCAAGGCTCCCTCGTCCGATTTCTGAGCTTTAGGAGCCTCTGCTTCCGAGTGGTGGGGCTAGAGAAGTGGGCAGACACACTCGCTGGTGTAATACAGCTGGAGGAAGTGATGGAAGGCCTCCTGGTGCTTTAGTTGTGGTGGTGAACTTGAGTTTCATCTCCAGAATTTTGCTACAAGGGAGAGACAAACAAAAGTAAGTTCACAGGTTCAAAGTGTGTGTATTGACTACGGAGAAGAGGCTGTGCCACCAAGTCCTGTTTTATTTACGCTGCAGGCATCCCCCAAAAGTTGAGCACAGCCTGGGAAGATTCCTCGTCTGTTTTACTTTTAAACTTTAAATCTTTATTATATTTTATTTTATTTGTAGGTAATCCCCACACCCAGTGTGAGGCTCAAACTCCCAACCCCGAGATCAAGTCACACACTCTACCGACTGAGCCAGCCAGGTGCCCCTAAAGTTTAAATCTTTAAAAAAATAATTTTTTTTTGGCATTTCGTAGGTTTTACACATATAAAGGTGAAGAGATCATTTCAACTTTATAAGTACAAGGGTTATGCATTCCAGATTTTCTAGGGCAGTGCTAATTTTAGATCTTATATTCTGTTTTCCGACTGCATATCCTGATTTTTTTTAGATGGAGAGTGTGGTTGGTATTCTTATAATATCACCCAGCCAGCCATGCTTACAAGCCTTCTAGTAGTCAAATTTCTAATTATCTTACATTTCTTTTGAGAAATCACGTAAGGCTGCCTTATGGACAAAAAAGCCTGAAGGTAATATGGGACTGGCATTTACTACATCACACTGAGCTCCAGATTTTTGTTGAATGTGGTTTCAGGGTGAGAACAGTATATATTAACACTCATCTCCCTACCACAAATTAGTGCAAAAGTCCTTCAAGGAAAAGTGGGCCATTAAGAACTGCTCTGCCATTAAAAACTGTTCTTTCGGGGCACCTGGGTGGCTCAGTCGGTTGGGGGTCCGACTTCGGCTCAGGTCACGATCTCGAGGTCCGTGGGTTCGAGCCCCGTGTCGGGCTCTGTGCTGACAGCTCAGAGCCTGGAGCGCGCTTCAGATTCTGTGTCTCCCTCTCTCTCTGCCCCTCCCCCACTCATGCTTGCTCTCTCTGTCTCAAAAATAAAGGTTAAAAAAATTTAAAAAAAAAAAAAGAAAAAGAAAAACTGTTCTTTCATTAAGAACTGTTCTTGGTAGGGACCTGAATGGCTCAGTTGGAGGAGCATGTGACTCTTGATCTTAGGGTTGTGAGTTTGAACCCCACATTGGGTGTGGAGATTACTTAAAAAATGATATCTTTAAAAGAAAAACAATAACGAAAACTGCTCTTTAATCCCACCTCTAAACTTCAGAAATGCTTCTGTGTGAGGCTGGTCAACAGGAGCCCACCAACAGGGACACGGGGCCCCACGGGAGCTGCTGGAGGGCCCCCCTGCTGTGCCACAGGCTACATGGGACTGCTCTGGTTATTTTGGACGTAGATGCTGTGTTTTCTCTTTCTGCTTAATAGATTCAGACCAAATTAGACCTTAATAATCCAACTACAACCAAAGTCACACCAATTTTAATTGAATAGCCCACAATTATATAATTGTTTTACCTATTAAAAAGTATAACTTTTATTGTCACTAAATAGTACCCTAAAAAGTTAAAGGCTAAATTTATAATAATCTTCTATATCTAAGGATCATAAGCTTTTACTTACTTATTTTTTTAAATTTGTTTTGAGAGAGACAGCATGAATGGGGGAGGGGCAAAGAAGAGGAGAAAGATAATCCCAAGTAGGCTCCACGCAGTCAGCACAGAGCCTTATGTGGGGCTCAAACTCACAAACCATGAGATCATCTGAGGTGAAACCAAGAGTCGGACACTTAACTGACTGAGCCATCCCGGCGCCCCAAGGATCATAAGCTTTTAAAAAACCAGCTGAGGGGCACTGAGTGGCTCTGTCGATTAAGTGTCCGACTTCGGCTCAGGTCATGATCTCGCGGTTTGTGAGTTCAAGCCCCACATCAGGCTCTGTGCTGATAGCTTGGAGCCTGGAGCCTACTTAGGATTCTGTGTCTCCCTCTCTCTCTGCCCCTCCCCTGCTCATGCTCTGTCTCACTCTGTCTCTCAAAAATAAATAAATGTTTATTTACCCAGCTGAGTAACAGTTACAGTTGGCTGGTTTTAATCATCCATTTGCCACAAACTTTCTAGTAATCTGGTTACATTCTATAGAGAACATCTTGTATGTTCTTTAGTCAATATGTTATTCTATGAAACAGTAACAGCAGAATAGCCTCAAGTTACATCATTTGTAAGTAGCAAGCTATTAGAACAGGGATCATGTCATCTTTTGGAAGAAGCAGGCTATTTTCAGGTGTCATTAAATTAGAAGCTACTTCTGGCTCCTGTGAAAGCGTTACATACAGTTGCTCCGTGCCTTTCATAATGCTTCTGTACTGGAAATTCTGCATAAGTAAGAATGGGGCCATCTCTGGGAACCAGCCAGGCTGTCTGCACAGATTCCTGTTAGCTGTTTCCATAGTTGAAATCCGTGTGTTTCCATCTGTCCGAGTCTTCTCGTCGCAGCCTCACTGCTTTAGTGTCCTGACATTTAGGAACTTCTCACCTGTTTGCCGTGCATTCCATTTGGGAGTAGCACCCTTACCATGAGCCATATTTGAGTGCCTTACCCCTTTGTGGTCCCCAGCGGGTAAAGGCAACAAGGATATGTCTAGGGGTGGGGCTGGGCAGGAGTTCTACCTCACTTGAGTAAGGGTTGAGAAAGGGAGAGGCCAGGGACAGCCTGAGCTGGGATCAGCCAAAACAGCTCCTAAAACAAAAGAGAAGTGGAACCAGAGCTCTTTCTAGATGGTAGTCCAGGGTTCCTGCCAGTCTACGGGTCCTACTCACTGACAGACGACAACAGTCTCAGTGTCCGATAAGACTGTTAGCCTTAGGAGTCGCTCTTTATAACACCATTTTAACAGGAGGCCTCATTCTTCTTTTCTTATCCAGAACTAAGAGGAAAAAAGTGAATATGGTTTTTGCTCACAGAATGGATAACAGCAAGCCGCCTTTGGTCATCCCCACGCTCCTGGTGCCCCTCCAAAACCACAGCTGCACCGAAACAGCCACACCTCTGCCAAGCCGTGACCTGACAGACTTACATGGGGAGCACGGCTGGATGAGCAACAGAACGGACCTGCAGTACGGACTGAGACCCGGGGAAGTGGCCACAGCCAGCATTTTCTTCGGGGCCCTGTGGCTGTTCTCTGTATTTGGCAACTCCCTGGTTTGTCTGGTCATCCACCGGAGTAGGAGGACACAGTCCACCACCAACTACTTTGTGGTCTCCATGGCATGTGCTGATCTTCTCATCAGCGTCGCCAGTACGCCTTTCGTCCTGCTTCAGTTCGCCACGGGGAGGTGGACACTTGGCAGTGTGATGTGTAAGCTGGTGCGGTATTTTCAGTATCTCACCCCGGGCGTCCAGATCTACGTCCTCCTGTCCATCTGCATAGACCGGTTCTACACCATTGTCTATCCCCTGAGTTTCAAGGTGTCCAGAGAAAAAGCCAAGAAAATGATTGCCGCGTCGTGGGTCTTCAATGCAGCCTTCGTGACCCCCCTGTTCTTTTTCTATGGCTCCCACTGGGACAGTCATTGCAATTACTTCCTCCCTGCCTCTTGGGAAGGAACTGCCTACACTGTCATCCATTTCTTGGTGAGCTTTGTGATTCCTTCTGTCCTCATCATCTTATTTTACCAGAAGGTCGTGAAGTATATCTGGAGAATAGGCACCGATGGTCGGACAGTGCGGAGGACGATGAACATTGTCCCGAGGACAAAAGTGAAAACTATCAAGATGTTCCTCATTTTAAATCTATTGTTCCTGCTCTCCTGGCTACCTTTTCATGTGGCTCAGCTGTGGCACCCCCCCGAACGGGACTCTAAGAAAAGTTCCCTTGTTTTCACAGCTATCACATGGATATCTTTTAGTTCTTCAGCCTCTAAACCTACGCTCTATTCCATTTATAATGCCAATTTTAGGAGAGGAATGAAAGAAACTTTTTGCATGTCCTCAATGAAGTGTTACCGAAGCAATGCCTATACTATCACAACCAGTTCAAGGATGGCCAAAAAAAACTACGTTGGCATTTCAGAAATTCCTCCCACGGCCAAAACTATAACCAAAGACTCAATCTATGATTCATTTGACAGAGAAGCCAAGGAAAAAAAGCTTGCTTGGCCCATTAATTCAAATCCACCAAATACTTTTGTCTAATTTCGCAGAGTTCTTTCAATTATTGTTATGTTGCCAGAGATTAAAAAGCTTTAACTCTAAAAACAGAAGCTATTTATATACATTTTTTTTTCTGTCAACTTTCTGAGGGAAATGTTTTATTTTGTAAAATGCATTTAACTATTGATTGGAATTTCTGTGGTTTTCTTTTGGTTGCCTTTTCTTTTAGGGGAAGCTTTCACCTTGAGCTATAGTTAAGAGTTCTTTTACTCTATTAGTTACGTGCATAAAAGAGAGAATGCGTTCCTACTTTTTAGTTACCATTAGGTCCAAAAAGCATAAACCATACACACAGCCTTTGATTAATGACTCAAATTTGTTTTATTCTGTCTCCTTTTTCTCCTCCCTACTGAAATTTTATAACTATGGGCTTCTGTTCCAAATGAAATCTTCTGTCACACACATTTCAGAGACTTGTATTTCTGCGACTAAGTAACATTAAGGGAGTGTTAATATTGTATATGTTTTTACATTACTTTCTTCCAAGTAATTGCTGTCCGGATCTCCTGTGGAAAGCACCCTGTATGATGGAATACACTGGAACTTTCTGGGAAGTCTTCTGTGATTAAATTTGACTCAGGATTCTTAGAGAAAGAAAACTTATAAAATTGCCTAATATCTCTCTCCCTCTCTCTTTCTCTCTCTCTCTCCCCATCTCTCATTTTCATTCTCCCTTAACCTAAGCAGTTGATGAGGTCTTGAAAATTCTGAGGTCAATATGTTTTTCTCACATCTGTGTCCCATCTGGGCTGTGTCTAGGATGTTTACTTCCCTTCTATGAGTTAAACTCAAGCAAATGAGTAGGTGTCCTTGCTAGGCAAGCCCTTTAGAAAATGCCAGTGGGAGAAATGACACATGGCGTTTCTCTGTGCTCTGCACTTCAGGCAGAGGGCTTTGGCTGCCTGGCCCGACCTCTATAAATAGATATAGCAAGGACGAGAAGCACCTGCTTCATCCTCCTTGATACTCTGACCTGAGGCCATACGTCCAACCAGCGCCTTTTCCCCCTCATCTCTCTCCAGGATACATCTTCATAGCCTGGCCAAATTCAGACTCTTCTTTGCCTGTGCTATCTCTAGGTTTTCTTCTCTGCTTGTCAGCTTTCTGTTGTTTCAAATCTAGGTCCAGCACATTTTAAAAATGTTCCTATTTAAACAGTAAAGGGCCTACATGGGGCACCTGGGTGGCTCAGTCGTTAAGCGTCCGACTTTCAGTTCAGGTCATGATCTTGCAGTCTGTGGGTTTGAGCTCCGCATCAGGCTCCGTGCTGACAGCTCAGAGCCTGGAGCCTGCTTCAGATTCTGTCTCCCTCTCTCTGCCCTTCCCCCACTCATGCTCTCTCTCTGTCTCTCAAAAATGAATAAATGTTAAAAATAAATAAACAATAAAGGGCTTACAGACAAGACAGTATGCATTTTCACATCCCAGTTAAGAGCTGCAAATAATAATTCCAGTTCTTCAGCAATTTTACCCACATTATCTTATTTTATCCTCTTGGGAATTCTGTGATGTACTTCTTGTCATCTGCGCCTCATAGATGAGAATCTGGAATACTATGTTTTGTGACTTGCCCACATTGGAGTGTGACAGAGCTGGTATTCACACTCAGGGCCTCTAACTGCGTGTATATCACTCTTTCCTTGACACTACAGATGTCTCTCTAAGGAACACACGAGTGGCCAAACCCGTCCAGGCCTCCGGGGGTCTTCTGGCTGCTGCTTTGGTAGAAATCTAAGGTCTAAGAGAATCCGCCCATTCTTAAAAGGAGAGTCTAGGTGGGATTTAATGAGCTGGCCCTCACCTTTTCTTTGGCTGTGGATAGGTTGTTGGACTTGCGCTGAATGTCAGAGATACAGACAAAGGGAAACGAGACAAGACTGGGTTCAATAATTAGGACAAGGAACAAGAACAAGAAAGCGTTTCATCTACGAAACATCTACAGAGCCGGTGTTTTTAAATGGAGCTGCTTCCTTCAGTCAAGTTCAAAAGGCAAAAAGAACATCTCATATTTTCCTTTTTCTTTTTCCTCCTCATCTTCTTCTTCCTTATCCCATCAGCAGATGGCACTCTAAAATGACAAAAGAAGCTAGACATTTCTCTCACTTAGCCCTCGAATTCTATGGTTCAGACTTATTAAAAAACAGAGAAAACCCTTGCATTTTTGTCCATTTTTTGGTCCATACTGTTGGTCCATTTAAAAGGAATATTTTTAAAAGATTGTAAAAAGTTAAATTTAATTCATCTCAATTTTGTTTATATTTTTAGGTTTTAGTTTAAACTAAAGGAGTTCTAAGCTCCATTCTATCTATAATGTTCTGTGAGTTTATCCTAGTTGGTGGAAATTCAGTGAGACAATTTCATAGCTGAATTATTATAGGTCATGAGACTGACTTGGTTGACACTTCAAGGTTTTTTTTTTTAAAGAATCTCCCAAATAATGACAAATTAAAAGTGTCAACCAAATCATAGTCTCATGACCTATAATAATCCAGCTATATTCTCTGAGCATGTTGATAATTCACTGTATTTTTGTTTAGTCTGTTTTTAAAAAATTTTTTTCAATGTTTATTTGTTTTTGAGAGACAGAGAGAGGGAGACAGCTTGAGGGAAGGGGCAGAGAGAGAGAGAGAGAGAGAGAGAGAGACAACAGAATCCAAAGCAGGCTCTGGGCTCTGAGCTCTCAGCACAGAGCCCAATGCAGGGCTCAAACCCATGAACCATGAGATCATGACCTAGCTGAAGTTGGACACTTTACAAACTGAGCCACCCAGGCGCCCCTAGTCTTATTTAATATTCAGGATTCCTGTTGTCTCACTTGATCCTGAAATAGAGGAAACTGGATATAATTCACAGATTGATGAGGCTTTGTATAAGTCCCAACAGTACAAGAACAACATTCTCCATAACTCATATCTGCCTAGCAAGAATCAGTTAAATCACAGGGAGGCAGCCTATTGGAGACAGTAAAAACATCACCCCAGTCTCCTTACCAGGTACATATGAGGTGCGCCATGAATCTGGATTCACATAGCCTCCAAAGCAGAGTTCAAGAAAAATGATAGTGGGGAACAGGGTTCATAGTAGAGGTGATGCTCATACCTGGCTCCCAGAGACTGTCAGAGGAAGGGACAGGGACGCATCCTTTAAGGTGGAATTCAAGTTGTTCCTTTTCTTCTAATCTTCAGTGAAAGCATTAATCAAATCAGCCTGCTGCTGAAAGTCCACAAGCACATCCTGCTCATATGAGCTTCTCAGTTGACCTGACATGCCAGGTTTTTACCCAAGATGGCTGGAGCTGATTCCCTGGGCCAGAATTCCTTGCTCAGGAAGGACAATTTTACCCAGGGGGCCTCAACCAAATATGTGGGAGCAGTCATTTGCCAGATAAGGTGGGCAGTTTTGTGTCTTGGGGTGGGCACAGTCTTTCCCTTTTCCCTTCCAGTCTTGCTGCCCCCTGCTCAAACTCACTGTGAAACAACATAACTGAGATCTATTGGAGCTACTGGACCAGGATCAGCTTCGAGGATGAGCTCCTCTGGAAGAACTGCATGTAAAGGCAATGAAGAATTACAGATTTTTGGATTAGAAGGGACATTGAGAGACCTAGCCGATGCCCCTTATTGTTTAGGAGAGGAAATTACAACCAAGGGAGGTCAAATTAGGGGTAAACTAAAATGCCTTCTACCAACCAGTCCAACATCCTTTTATATATATAAAGTTTGTTTGTTTGTTTGTTTGTTTGTTTGTTTGTTTGTTTTGAGAGAGAGAAGAATGCACACTAGTGGGGAAGGGGCAGAGAGAGAGGGAGAGGGAGAATCCAAGCAGGCTCCGTGCTGTCAGTGCAGAGCCCAACGCAGGGCTCAATCTCAGGACCCGTGAACTCATGACCTGAGCTGAAATCGAGTCAGACGCTCAACTGACTGAGCCACCAAGGCGCCCCCCAGTCCAACATTCTTTTAACTTCACCATTCTGCTTGCCGTGGCATGATTCATTTATTGGAGAAAAAATCCTCCCTGTGTGCAGAAGTCTATGAAGAGAATAAACAATTCCCCACTGTTCAGTTAACCTGCTAATTCATCTGGAACAGAGACTACCTTGGCGTACTCTAATTAGAGAACAGGGGAGACAAACGGACTTTGTCTAAGTGTTTTGCAGAATGACCACTTGGCGGCACTGTGGCTAGTAGGTAGAGCCCACCACCTCTTCCTGATGCCTGTCACATGGGCAATTTCTGAGAGGTCCTGGTCTCCTAGCAACAAGTCAGGGAAAATTGCTGAGCACAAGAAGCAGCTGTAGATTAACTGATCAATCAGTGTGTTCAAAAGACAGAGCATCTAAACATTTGGAGGAAATTCCAAAATAATTAATACTCTTTACAGACATGAAATCACTTGTCAAAATATTATTCTAAATCCATTTTGCAAATGGTATCACTTTCGCAAAACCCCATCAGACACCAAACTGGCGGGAGTGCCACCCACACTTACCAAGGCCTCTGTCTTTTCTGTTCCCTTTACCATTTGACTCTGAGAATTCATGGCCCTTTTCATAGAAGTGCAATCTAGACTTTTCCTAAAAGTAAATGTCCCTATGCTCCTAGGCAGTTAAGTTTATTTTAGGTTGAATTTATTTTAGGGCCCTCTCATTTCCCTCAGACCGTCTTTAATTTTTTGATCCCCTATAATCTGGGCCATTCTGCACTTTTTGCTCAACCGAACAAAGCTCTGTATTCTTTTCCAGAAGAAGCCTCTTTAAAAGATTGCCTTTTAAAACTCCCCATCAACCCTGAGTTATACAATTAGGGCTATACAATTAGGATTCACCTATAATTTGAAGAATGTGCGATTTCACTTCTGCAGGAAAATGACTCCCAAAAAATCCTGGCCTCTGCAATGAGGGGTATATGTATCTCTGGTTCCAGGATTATAATGTAGGTCTGGAAGCTTGCGAATATAATCTGGTTTTCAGCAGGCAGCAATAAAGTAGTCCCGGGTATTTGCCCACAATAGCTAAATACAGATTAACACTCCTCTAAGGGAATTTTTTTTTTTTTTTTAAGTCTGCAATCTAAACTGTAGCTGTAACATTCCCTGATTCCCCTTTAAGTGTTTGAGGATTCTGGTTCTGGCAGCCTGAAATTTTTTTTTAAGTTTTATTTATTTATTTTGAGAGAGAGAGGGAGAGAGAGAATCTCGAGCAGGATCCACATCATCAGTACAGAACCCGATGCGGGGCTCAAACTCATGAACCATGGGACCATGACCTGAGCCGAAACCAAGAGTCAGATGCTTAATCAATTGAGCCACCCAAGAGTTCCTCTAAGGGAATTTTGAATGAATCTTCTCTACTCTCCTTCCCTGACAGGTCTTCCAAAGAACAGTCTAAGAAGACTATATTCCCAGGGCACCTGGGTGGCTCAGTTGGTTAAACATCTGACTTTGGCTCAGGTCATGATCTCGTGGTTCATGAGTTCAAGCCCCGTGTCGGGCTCTGTGCTGCCAGCTTGTAGCCTAGAGCTTGCTTTGGATTCTGTGTCTCCCTCTCTCTCTGCCCCTCCTCTGCTCATGCTCTGTCTCTGCCTCTCTCTCAAAGATAAAATAAAACATTAAAAATTTTTCAAAAAATGAAAAAGAAGACCGAGTAGTCTTAGGTCTTCTGAGGTCTTAGGTCTATTAGCGTTCTGCTAATAGGACCCTGAGCATGCTGGATGAGGACATGGCAGAGACACCTGGACAACAGAAAAGTAGATGCAGGATTTGTATGGTAGAGACAACGGGCAGCACACTAGCTGAGAAGAAAAGATACATACTCTGTCCATCAGTCTAGATTCATGTACACTTCTGGGCTATCTGATTGTCCAGGAAGATGTATTCTACTTGAACGACGCTTTGAAAATTAGGCACAACATTCCAGCGATACATCCAGCCAGCAAAGTTTTCCTTAGTCATAAATAGTATTATGGTTGCTTTCAAGGGCTCGGAAGTCAACTTCTGGGTTGAAGTTTGGATTCTGCTTACCACCCGTTTACCCAGAAAATTATTCTCAAACCCCAGCTTCTCCATTTTTAAAATGGGGAATGTAGCGGTATCTACCTGTACTAGACTTCTCTAGAACCCTAATGACAGAACTAATAGGATGTAGTTAGATGATAGCTAGCTAGCTAGATGATAATATTTGGAGGAAGTGGCTCAGGCCATTGAGGGGACTGACAAGCTTGAAATGTGTAGGGCAGGCAGGCAGGCTGGGGTTGCAGTTTATGAAATCTATGGGCCGGGCCAGCAGGCAGCATTTGATGTTGTAGTCTTGAGGCAGAATTGCTTCTTCTCTGGGAAACCTCATTTTTTGTTCATAAGGCCTTTAACTGATTCAATAAGGCCCACCCAGATTATCAAGGATAATCTTTATTTAAAGTCAACTGATTGTAGATGTCAACCACGTCTACAAAATACCTTCATAACATCTAGATTAGTGTTTGATTAAATGACTAGGTACTATAGCTAGCTAAATTGACATGGGAGACTAACCATCACACCACCTTACAGAATTGTTGCAGTAATAAAATGAGCCCAAACTCATGTAAATCATCAGTGTATTACTGAACACATGTGAAGCCCTTAATAAAGGTTTTCTAATGCTATTTTACTTTAGTCACTGCTAACCCGGTGAATTTTCCCATTTTTCAAGTTACTTGGCACCTATTGCCATGTGTTAACATTAGTAGAAATGGGTTTTTAATGTTACTATCAAATTGTGGCATTGTTTTCCTTCTGTAGCTTTTTTTTTTTTTTTCTTTTTTTTAAGTTAAGATTTTACAGACTCCAGGTGGAAGGAACAATTGGAAGCAGGAACTTGAATGGAAGGGACATAGGTGGTAGGGCTACTTCACTACTCACCCCAAAGGAAACTTTTCCCCCTGAAAATATTTCTTAAGAAAGAATGGTCCAGGGGGTACCTGGGTGGCTCAGTCACTTAAGCAACTGACTCTTGATTTCAGCTCAGGTCATGAGCTCACGGTTCCTGAGATCAAGCCCAGGGTCTGGCTCTGCACTGGCAGCACAGAGCCTGCTTGGGATTCCCTCTCTCCCTTGCTCTCTGCCCCTCCCCCACCTGCATACTCTCTTACTCTCAAAATAAATTAATAAAATTTAAAAAAGAATTTTAAAAAGGAGGAATGGTCCAAAACAGGATACACAAAATACTTGAGGATGTAGACTTTTATTGTCACCCTTCTGTTGGGATTTCCACTTTATACAGAAGAGAAAACTGATGGGGGTGGAGGGGAATCAGTTTTGCCTGTTAGTTTAACTATCATTCTAGTAGAATATGAAAAACCAGTGAAACGGACCCAGGTCACTCTTGGTCATAGTTAATCATATGCAACTGTGTAGCTAAAACATGTAACAGTTGTACATTTTTGGTTAAACCATATGAATTATACTATAACTAGAAATCAATGAAATTTCATTGAAATCAAATTTCAGTGAAATCAAATGAAAGCGAAATGAAGGTATTGAAAAAAAGCTTCTTGGTAACTGGGGAGTTGAAGGGGAAAGAAACACAGGGAAGAGCCATAGACTCAAACTTATGAACACAAACATTGTAAGCAACATTTAAGTTTATTTTGAAGAAAAATTTAACAGAATGATTTATGGCTTAAAATTTTTTTTTAAAGAAAAGATATATGGGTTTACTGTTGGGGATGTTTATGAGAGGATTAAACCAATGGTGAAAGCCAACCTACTGACAAGAACCTAGAGCAGAAGGAAATACTGTGTCTTTAATGACTTTAAATGTCTTTACTGACACTATCAAGCCACTATAGCTTTCAGTCTCCTTATTGTTTATACCAACTTCAGTCGGGTATTTACTTGAACCTGAAAGAGTCCTAACAGATTCCCTATTCTCGTTCTATATAGATTATCCAGTGGTGTGAAGGTGGCTCATACATGTTGCAAGAGTCAATTTTTAAATTTTCAAAAATGTTGGTTGCCGACTGACAACATAGTAGCATGAAATCAATCATGGTGGGAATATTTCCACCCCAGAAATGGGTAAATACTACAAATCGGACCTCCCCCAGCCAAGAGTCAGTTGTTAAACATCTACCAGCACACAACTGGCTACTTCTTTTTACTCAACAAAAATGTTCCTAAAAAGCCATCTTACTCAGAATGCGATTGTACATATTACACTTGTAGAGATATTCTATTTTCATTTTATCTGATAACAAATGAATGAGCACATTTCAGTTTGATGTTTTTCTGTCACCCCCAGGTATAGAATGATGTGGTTAATGATCTATGAAACATTTATCTCACCAAAGGAGTGCTAATGTAAAGAAACTCCATGATGAGTCCTTTGTATTTGAAAAAGAACCTTCTCTCATCTCATGCTTCCAGCAGCTCTGGCTGGGTACTGCATTGTCCTCTAAATGAGTCAGCATCTCCGGAGCCCAGATGTGTTGTGTTTGTGTGCTTCTGATTTGTACTGAAGACTCCTTTCCCCACCAGGGCTGGCCCTCTTCGCTCCAGGAAGAGTGATGCTAGTGTAGCTCTGTTTAAAGACACTGCACTGGCTGCTGCTAGGTAGAGTTCCTACTCTGCCTCCCTAAAAAAAAAAAAAAAAAAAAAAAAAAAAAGGCTCCAGGGCACATGGGTTTTCCTTTTTCTGTCTGGAGTGGGAAGAACACGGAGCTGCTCTCACAAGGGAAGAGGCACTGCCAGCTTTCATTTTGTACTTGACGTCAATGAGAATGCCTTCTTCTGGGAGAAGGCTTGGCCATCGTTTTTTTTTGGCTTTCTTCCTTCCTTTTTCAATGCTCTTTCTTCCCTTTTTGTGGCACTTGGGGCTCAGGGCTGTCCTGACCTGAGGTTTGAGGGGTATTATTATTATTAGCCATAAATCCTATACTTTCTTGTCTTGTGGTGCTGGGAGGCATGGTCTTCATTCCGTTGAAGTGGTACGATCCAAAAGTCAATGTGGGCCTGGAATGGCCATTTAGCCTGTTTGGTTCTGGACTATCCAAGTCTGCCCAGTGTACACATAGTTGTCATTTTCAGCCTGCTAACTTGATTCCATGTTGGGTTTGGGGCTGTGAAGCGCTAATCAGGCATTGCTTTCCTTCTCAGCAAAGGGGCACTGAGGCATGGCAGGTTCGGAATCGGTTCTGTTGGACCACAGGAGAATTTTCCTGCTCAAATATGTATCTTACAGAATCAAAATGGCCTGCAAGCCAAAGCTCACTGTCCAACTCCAGCCCAACCCCCAGCCAAGGAGTGTTTGGGGGACCTGTCACAGCACAATAGGTGAAATTAGTTTGTCCACTTTGACCCCAGGGCTTGCTTTAAGAATCCAGCTGATTTACCTCTTAGTCATTTTTAGAGTTGGGCTGGGTATCTCTCTGCAATCCTTAAGTTTCTAAGTCACAACTATCATCTGTCTCGTGAAGTACAGTTGATCTTTGAATAATGCAAGGGATGGGGTGCCAACATTCCACAAAGTCAAAAATCCACATACAACTTTGGACTCCCCCAAAACTTAACTGCTAATAGCCTACTGTTGACTGGAAACCTTACCACTGATCACATAAAGTCAACACATGTTTTGCATATTATATTCTCTATTCTTGCAATAAAGTAAGCTATAAGAAAATGTTAAGAAAATCAGAAGAAAAGTGTGTGCTGTGCTGTATTGAAAAAGGTGTGACCTGAACAGTTCAAACCTGTATTGTTCAAGGGTCAACACAAATCTGAATTTGATATGGACATCTCCAAGCTGCCTACAGACTTACAAAAAGAGCCCTTCCAGCTCCATAGGACTTCTAGCCATCTATTTTCCAGGCCTCCAATATGCCTGGTTGGGCCATTCTAGCTTATACTAGGCCTTTTTCAGTGGTGTGCTGGAAACCAAGTCTGGCGGGGGGCGGGGATCGCTGATTTGTAGCATTTACTGATTTCTATGTGTCAATACTCCAATCATTGCCAATTAAAAGCTACGAAGTTGATGTCACTCAATGTGGAGTTGAGAAGAGATGCACACAATTGGCTTTCCTCTGGGGAGCCTGCCATAAGCCAGCTGCAGCACAGCACTGTTTTGCATTTTTAAAAATGCACCCTCTGGGTGGAGGAATTAAGAAAGGTACCCCCCCCCCCCAACCCCGTGAGGTCAAATTAGAAAAAAGCACCTCTCTGGGCAGACCAATGCAAAAGGTGCCCTGGTGAGCAGATAGCAGGTGCCCTTTCCTCTGCACATGGCCTGTTGTAGGAAATGTGAGCTAGATTTTAGATCCATTCACCTCCTCAACTGGGTGCCTTTGTGCAGTGCACAATCAGCCCAACCTTACATGGCAGTCTTGGCTCTGACTCAGGACTACTCTATAGTTAAGTAAAATGGATGGAATAAGGGAAAAGAGAACCAAGTTACCTAGCAGTCTGAAAACCTGCTTTATGTAGATTATAGGATTATTACTAGTTGGAACACTAATTGTTCTTAAAATTAGTTTAATTAATCGAAGGCTATTATTGCTAAAAATGCCTTCCAACTACACCATTCCAGGGATAGACATAGTGATAAAGCTTAAAAGACTTCAGAAATGTGATACCTACAACCCTACATGTTTAAATTCCAGCTCATTAAATATATTTATCTTCCATGATTTAAATCCTTACAATAGTCAAATGCAGGCATATGCTAATATTTTAAATTTAATATAGTTCTTTACTACTTAAGAAGCAGTTCCTCATATCTCCTATTTACCCTGCCAGTTACTCTGTGAAAGTTACCCTCCCCCCGTTTTATAGATGAGGAAAACAGGCCGAGAGATCAAAGAATTCAAGGTGACTCGAAAAATGAATCCAAGACCAGTGCTTCTGCCTAAATCTCACTCTTTTTACTGTTCTGTGCTCACACAAACATATTTCAGTACTGCGAAACAGACCACTTGAGATTTCTCTGGTGAAGATATTTTATTTTTCATAAAAATATAATTGTACAATGCTCTTCAGAGAAAGAAAATACCCTCAATGCCCCCCAATACTACATGGATTAATAATCTTCCTCTCTTTCAAAACTAAATATGTAATTGATAATATGCAACTGATTTCTTGTGAAATATAGCATTGATGTTTTAAATTTCTTTGCCTTTGTTTGAACTAAAAGTAAATCCAGTTTAAACCTATGCTTTTTGTAATGAGCCAAATCAACTCTATCATAATTCAAAGATGATGAAATAAAATGCTAAATGGTGATGCTGATAAATACTGTCAAGTAGCTGAAAAACAGTGATATGAATTTGCTGCAGTAAGACAGATTCTGATTTAGATACAACAGACAGGTTTTAGACGAAATAGAAAAAAAAATTTAAGAACATCAACTATCTCCTAAAACGTGACCTGGCCAAACTTATTCCATCTTATATTCAGTTGCTCTAATATATGGCAGGTCTATGCTAAGTTAATGACAGAATATGACTGGTCTAAATACACAAATATATACTTTCCCCTTACCTTCCTTTCTTTGGGAACAACAACAACAACATTACTCTTTTTACTCAGGGAGCAAAGAGAACAGCGCTGATCCAGAGGGACCGAGCTCAGTGATTCTCTCCCCCTCTTCTGTTCTCTCTCAGCCTGTATGTTGTCATTACAGAAAGTGAGAGATGCTAGGATTTCAGTATTGCTGCTTTTTAACTGGAATGGGGAAAGAAATGCTCCAGCTGTTTTAATCAGTGACATTTATTAACATGCTTCAAGTGGCCAAAGCGTGCAGCCAGCACAACACCCAAAGCAATCAAAACATTCCTTTTTAAGACCAAGAAACTTTGTCTTGGTATGATCTACTTTAAAATACCAAAAAGATAGGTTTAGGAATAAACTTTATATAAGTTGTAATTTACTTTCATCCAAAATTACACATCCTCTACCTGAGGACAAAGTCACTGCTCTTGTAAAGATACTGGGGGTGGGGACAGAGGGTAGCTCAAATGAGCTGTACTTTAAAATTACAACCAGAGAAGAAATACTTCAAGCACAATGGAGACATTCCATTGAAGAGCCACATTCATTTTGGAATGTTTGCTTTGAAAACAACTCTTCTGGGGAATTAAAAAGGTACTGAACAAAAAGCAACACGTAGTAAATCTTGGGTTGTTTTGCAAAATAAAAATATACATTTGAGTAGACCAGATGGCAAAACCATACCCATTACAATCTGAACACTGTATTTAAAACACTTAAACTCTGAAGGTCTGGATATTAACAATCCTCAATCTATCTATATTTGTGATCCTAAAAAGACATTAAATACTCTTAAACCCCCAGTCCTCCAAAACACAGAGAGACCCAACAGGTTGGGCTAGTGGTATATCAGTAGTCACACAGGACTAGACTAGATCTGAGTTTGCAACCTACACACAAGAGATCTTCAGGAACTTAGGCTAAGGGGAAGCACTTTATTGAAACATGGCCTAAGAGAAGAGGGGAGAGTACCTTGTAATCTAAAACTATGTGGTCCATCTCTTGTTCCACCTCAGTCTAGAGTGTGATGCCTCCTCTTAAACTGCCATTTCGTAACAAAACATACTGTGTAGAAGCCAAATATTTGCCTCAGTAGAGCAAAGAACAATTATAATTTAGCAGCAACAGAGAACACAATTCCTGATTTAACTATGGGACAGAGAAGAAAGAGTGATAGGGTGTCTCACTGGGGAAACTGAAAGATACCTAGTCTATTTGCATGTAAAATATTATGAGCTTGATTCCTCAGTCATTGCTCTGTTGGGTAGTCAGGAAGAAGGTCAATGTAGCTGTAACCGGAGCTGAAAAGAACTACTCTGCCGTTCTGTGCTCCCACCAGGCCATCTGGCCGTGGTGCTGTGACAACTCTAGCTCAGTGCTTCATTCCAGAGTGTAGACACGGTCAGGGCCGAACCAGAGGCACACCCACAGTGTGTTTCTTCCTGGCTCAGAACACATTCATCACGAAGCTCATGTCAGGGGAGAAACTAAGTGTTCTGGTTATGCCTACAGCCATTAGATCTACTAGCAATTTCTCCCTCATTTTGTTCCAGATCTCTTGAGGCAGAAACTCGATCTCAGCAGCTAATTTCATCCTATTTTCTTTAGAAAAAGTGTCCGAGTTAGTTGACTACACAAGGAAATGTGTGTGAACATTCACTCCTACCCTCCCCACATACATATACAGACATACAATAGAAACACATACATACATACATTCTCTAAGTTGTCAAGATGGTGTATGCTGATGAAATGCCTAAAGGGTTACTTCTTGCTTAAAAAGAAAATTTGACTAATTATTCTCCAAGTATGGATTAGGCCCTAGCAAACTTTTATAAATATAGTTCGAGAAGACAGCAACGAAAGTTTTAAATAGAGGCTGTCTTGAGGGCTTTCCTGATGGATTTTGTTAACACGTACATTATTCAAAACAGGCATATCATTATGGATTATAAAAATAGAACTGTATATATTTGTTAATACATATTCACAGCTTATGCTGGAATGGCTCACAGGAGAAATCATGGTTCATGCAGAAAATAAACATTACTCAAGTAAATATAAACAAATAAGATTAGGTCCATTAAGGCTGAGAACTTAATAATCAGCCCATTTGGTTTCTCTTTGTAGGGCAGTCAAAAACATAAAAGAAGGTGACACCTAAACATACATACACATACAATGACATGAAATACATGGAAAGAATATAAATTAACCAATAAAGCAATGTGGAGTTAAGGTGCAAAAATACAATCTTCACCCACTTCTCTCTACTCCTGTGTTTTCAAGCATTACAACATGTTAACTGCCACCGGTGGCAATACCAACCAGAACAGGTCTGAATGTTTATAAATTTTCTAAGTGTTGAAAGTTAAAGCAAAATCCTTTGGGATCTATGATCACACATTTTGGTAGAAACTGCAGATTTACAGAGATGACTACTGAGCAGTAGGTAGTAAATGGAGCCAAGAAGTACAATCTTGCCCATTCATCCTCCATAGGAATCAGAATATTGGCTTCAATCAGCTACTCATCATTTTATATAATCTTCACCCTAAAAAATAAATCATAGTTACCAATGTAAGAATGTTTGTAAGTCAATGAGGTTTGTTTAATCTGTTTTAAAATGTATGAATTTTTTGTTTGTTTAGGATCTACAGAAAGGCTTTTTAAAAATACAGATTGCAAGAAAATTGAGCTGATTTGGCTTTTTTTCATTAATTCAATTTAGATTAAAACAAATGTTACCTCATGTAATAAAAGCTATCAAAAACCAAACCGTTCGCTTTTACAAAAATATTTTAAAAGATAAAAAATTTACAGCATTTTCTTATAACTGTTTCAAGTGCTCCCAAAGCAATCACAATGATAAAGAAACCAATCCATGACATCTTCATTATAAAATCTTTACAGTGTCTTCAACAAATGGTCCTGGAACAATTGGATATTCACATGCAAAAGAATTAAGTTGGACCTCTAACTCATACCATATAGAAAAATTAACTCAAAATGGATCAGTGACCTAAAATATAAGAGCTAAAACCATAAAACTCTTAGAAGAAAACATAGGGGTAAGGTTCTTCATGACCTTGAATTTGGCAATGGATTGTTAACATATGACACCCAAAGCCTGAACAACAAAAGAAAAAATAGATAAACTGGACTTCATCAAAATTTAAATGTTTTGTGCACCAAAGGACACTATCAAGAATGTGAGAAGGGGCGCCTGGTGGCTCAGTCAGTTAAGCGTCTGACTTTTAATTTTGGCTCAGGTCATGATCTTATGGTTCGTGAGAGTGAGCCCTGCATCAGGCTCTGTGCTGACAGTGCAGAGCCTGCTTGGGATTCTCTCTCTCAACATAAATAAACTTTAAAAAAAAAAAAAAAAAAAAAAAAAGAATGTGAAAAAAACAACCTACAGAATGGGATAAGGTCTAGAATCTGGGAAAAATATAAACTCCTACAACTCAACAACAAAATGAAAAACAACTCAATTAAAACTTGGGCAAGGGACTTAGACATTCCTTCAAAGAAGATATACAAATGGCCAATAAGCATATGAAGAGATGCTCAACATCATTAGTCTTTGGGGAAATGCCAATCAAAAACACAATCAGATACTACTTCACATCCTAGGATGGAAGGCTATAGTTTTTAAAAATAGAGGGGCACCTAGCTGGCTCAGTCAGTGGAGCATGCGACTTTTGATCTCGGGGTTGTGAGTTCAAGCCCCATTTGGGTGTAGAGATTACTTAAAAATAAATTTTTTTTAAATAAGGGAAAATAAAAAGAGTTAGCAAGATGTACAGAAACGGGAAGCTTCATATGCTGCTGGTGGGAATGCAAAATATATCAGCCACTGTGGAGAACAATTTGTGGTTCCCTTAAAAGTTAAATATAAAATTACCAGAAGACTCAGCAATTCCACTTCTAGGTATATAAGCAAAAGAACTGAAAACAAGTACTCAAACACATACTTGTACACTCATGTTTCATATCATACTGTTCGGGAGAAACAAGCATCAACAGATGAATGAACAAATAAATTGTGGTACACATACCTAGCAGAACATTATACAGCCATAACATGGAATAAAGTACTAATATAGGCTACAGTGTGGATGAACCTTGAAAATATACTAGGTGAAAACAGCCAGACACAAAAAGTCACATATTGTATGTTTCCATTTGTATGAAATATCCAGAATAGGTAAATCCATAGAGACAAGTTGCCAAGGGCTGGAGGGAGGGAGTAAGAACAAGTAACTACCTAATGAGTTCAGGGCTTTCTTCTGGGGTGATAAAATGTTTTATAACTAGATAGAAGTGGTGGTTGTACAACACTGATTGTACTAAATGCCTCTGAATTATTACTTTAAAATGGTTAATTTTATGAATTTCATATGAATTTCACCATAATGAAAAAAAAAAACCCTGCAATGATGGGCTCCTGTACTAGATACAGCCTGGACTAGGTGAAGACAGGTTTTTCCCATTATAGCTGTGTGACCCTGGGCGTCTTAACCAATCCCTCTGCTATTTCTTCATCTACAAAATAAAAAGTGTAATTCCTTAACACAATTATTGGAGGAAAAACATAAGATAAATATAAGTGAAAGGATTCTTTAGGCTGTAAATCAAAATACAAATAAAATTCTTATTAACAATAACTAGAATGTACTCCCATTTATGGACTAAGTTTACTTTAAGAATTTTCCATACATTTTTCAGTTGCTGTTCATCGAGCCCATGTAAAATTCATCTCAATATTTAGAATCTAGCACCATTTCACTTGCTTATTAGTATATTACAAATGACATCAACATTTTATTTAATGACATAAGGAAAGTGGTCAATGGAAACCCTACCTTAAAACGCTTCTCTAAATATAAACTCTCCCACTCATGGTACTCACAGGAATTGCTGTTAGCATCCGTCTTCCCAGCTTTCATGTGCCTGCTTGAGTTCTGCTGAGATTTGCTCTGCTCTTCTCCAGTGAGTAGGGCCTTTATTTCAGAAGGGATTTTTCCTTGGTCCATTGCCATGCACCACTGCTTGTACTGAAATATGTAAAATATATTTAAGTAAAATTTTACTAGCCAGAGTTCAGGAACCAGGGGTAGAAATCCCAGACAGAAGAACTCCCATAACTAGAGGTCACACTGGCTGGTGGGAATCCTATCCCTCCACTGTATTTTCTGTTTGTAACCTAGGACATGTATGAGGCCTGCCATCTTTCAGAAGAGGGTAGGAAACTGCTGCTGAATCTTCTAGTGATAAACTGTGGGTAGTGCTCAGATTAAGAAGGCCCTTCTGGGGAGGTGCTTGAGTGGCTCAGTCGGTTGAGCATCCAACTCTTGATTTCGGCTCGAGTCATGATCTGGCTGTTTTGTGGGTTTAAGCCCCGCATTGGGCTCTGTGCTGTGTGAGAAGCCTTGGAATTCTCCTGCTCTCTCTGCCCCTCCGCTGCTTACACTCTCTTGCTCTCAAAGTAAATAAACTTAAAAAAAAAAGAAGGCTCCTCTGGTTAAAAGATTCTCTCTTCCCAGTGTGCCACTAATTAGAATTCATCTCTTTTTGCTGTCACATTATCATTTCTACTCCTAAAATAAATAATTTTATAATTTCCCTTCTCTTTCATAAACATTCACTAAACATCTGCTTTCTGCCAGACTGTGTAGTATGGACTTTGACGTATACAAAGATCAGTCAGTTCAAAGATCATGCCCTCAAGTAGCTTACACTGCAGAAGGTAAGAAATAACTTGCAGCAGGAGTCAAATTCAATATATATATTTTTAAATCTATTCAATAGTGTTTATCTGGACTCTCTTCAGACCCCAACCTTATTTTCTTACCATTTAAAATGCTGAGGTCCTAGTTTTGTGATGATCATAGTAGTATTCTCTCTCGTCTCCAACCTGTCACCTCCTCCCCTGAGCTTATAGTGAGATTTCTATTCTCTTTTACATTTCTACAGCCACCACCCAAAGTCTGGATGAATAAATGACCAAAACATGACAAATAAATAAATCAATATGTTGAAACACAAATGGTATATATACTATGCATATTGTTACATATTGTTATATTGCTTTTTCCACTTAGCAATATATTGTAAATGCCTTTCTACATTAGTAAATATACATGTGCATTGTGATTTTTACTGCCTGCAAAGTAGTCCAATTTATGAATGCAGTATAATTTAACTAATCCCCTATTATTGTACATTTGTGTTATTTTCCATTTTTTTCCTTCAAAAACAATCCCTCAGTGAAATAGTCAGGCACATTCTGCTCCCACCAGCTACTATGCAAAACTGCTTCCTTGCTTACGTCTTGGCTAACAGACTAATATTCTTTCCTGTATTTGTCAAACACATACGTGAAAATTGGTACCTTCATATTTTAATATATATTTCTTTGACTACTAAGCTTAGGTTGATTTTTTCAGGTGTTTACTGGCAGACTTTCTTACCATTTCCAGTTCCTCTCTGAGGGCACATATGGCTCTTTCCCGACTGGATACCAACTCTTCCAAATACTGGTATCTTAGTTTTTTCCTGGCCCGGCATTCTCTTGCACTCTGCCGGCTCCTCTCAAGTTTTGCCTTCAAGTCGATTTTGGCTGGCTTCCGACCACGTTTGCCGGGCTTCTTAACTTTACCTCCAACCACCTTCGGCAAGAGAGAGAAGAAATGGTTTTTTTCTCTCAGTTCTGTTTCTAGGAAAGTGTCTATGGCTGCACATTAGCAAGGAAAACATTTACAAATAATACATGAAGCCAATGAAACTAAGAAAGCATAATCCCATGACATGCCTCATGAGTCTTTGCTTCATGTTATTGTTTTCTTTCTGATACTTCTAATACTATGAGTGTGAGAGAAGAAATTCTGTAAGTTTTCATTATTTCTTCAATGATAAACTTTAAGTCATTTAACAGTAAATTTTATGAACCATGTATGACTAGATGCTACAATCTAAAAGATGGCCGCTAAATATTGTGTTCACAAAGAATTTCTGACTTGTGAAAATAATAGTTAGAAAAACCAATATTTAAAATTGTAGGGGTGCCTGGATGGCTCAGTCGGTTAAGCATCCGACTTTGGCTTGGGTCATGATCTCACAGTTTGAGAGTTCGAGCCCCATGTCGGGCTCTGTGCTGACAGCTCAGAGCCTGGAGCCTGCTTCAGGTTCTCTCTCTCTCTCTCTCTCTCTCTCTCTCTCTCTCTGCTCCTCCCCCATTCATGCTCTGTCTCTCTCTCTCTCAAAAATAAATAAACATTAAAAAAAAAGATTTAAATTTTTTTTTTTTTAATTTATTTTTGGGACAGAGAGAGACAGAGCATGAACGGGGGAGGGGCAGAGAGAGAGGGAAACACAGAATCGGAAACAGGCTCCAGGCTCCGAGCCATCAGCCCAGAGCCTGACGCGGGGCTCGAACTCACGGACCGCGAGATCGTGACCTGGCTGAAGTCGGACGCTTAACCGACTGCGCCACCCAGGCGCCCCAAAGATTTAAAAATTTTAAGTTCAGTGTAATCTCAACCTTATAAAACAACACATAGAAGAAAGGATGTTTATTAAAAATTCAATGAGGATTTCTTTGACAGCTTTCTCTCATCTATATTTTTTATTATTTCTAAATGTTTATAGTTAGAAAACAACATAAAATTTGTACAAAAATTGTGTGTGTGTGTGTGTGTGTGTGTGTGTATACACACACACACACACACACACACACACACACACACACACACACATATATATATATAAATGTATCCTAAGAAATTTGGCTATGAATTCCCTCTTCAACATTGATGAGCCCAAAGGAACACACAGAAGTCCCTGACATCTTCAGGATAATTCTCTCCTGATTTTAGAAGCCTATAATTATAACCTTAGACTGTCTCAAGAGATTTCAACTTGCTCCCACTGGTCATAAGACATCTTTTCAATATCTCTGCTATTCATTTACCTGCACAGGCACAATTTTTTGGTGACTAGCAAAGTAATTTAATCTTCTTCACTGTTTAGCTTTGGAACCTCCCCAAGTTCTTACACAAGATGTAACTATGAGGTAAATGTGATGATTTTTTAAATACACGAACCTGAACTTGTACATCAAATAAATTTTCTTTAAAGCAATTACCTTGAAAGGGGTTACATTTATTCCAAAGAACAAGCTTTTTGGGAAAGTGCTTTTAGAGCTAGTTTCTTACAAGCTACAATACAGTCGAGTTGGCCTCAGATTATCTACTTTATCTGACAAAATTCTGAATTATGGTCCAGTTCTTTCTGAAAACTACCCTCAGAAAATAAAAATGACATAACTTCAGTATTCTGAAAGGAATACTGCTGAGGAATACTGCTGAGGCTTTAAAGGCAATTATAAAAGAGAAGATGCAAAACTCAAATACTGAAAAATCATTGGAATAAAGTAGGGGCGCCTGGGTGGCTCAGTTGGTTAAGCATCTGACTTCGGTTTGGGTCATGATCTCACAGTTCATGAGTTCAAGCCCCGCGTTGGGCTCTGTGCTGACAGCATGGAGCCTAGAACCTGCTTTGGATTCTGTCTCCCTCTCTCTGCCCCTCCCCTGCTCGTTTTCTCCCTCTCTCTCTCTCTCTCTCTCTCTCTCTCTCTCTCTCAAAATAAATAAACTTAAGGAAAAAAAAGCTCTTAAAAAAAAAAGTAGAAGCATTCCCAGTAACAAAACTCAAACGCAATATTCATGTGGGTATAAAAACTCTCATTTGCTTGTTTGTTGCGATCACTATTAATATCACACATGAACAATGCCCAATACCCTATAAAGATCAGATCATTACTAAGTATAATGGTTAGGTTGAAAACCAAACTGTAAATATGAATGAACCACATTGACCAGACCCTGTGTCATGTAACATGATGGCCAACCACTGCATCAAGCATTTTATAAGGCAGCTCTGAAATGAGACTGAATTCTCCAAGACTCTGGGGAAAAAACTTTCTTTTCCACCACTCTTGTAAAGCTAGCTGCTTCAGTACTCCCAAATTAGTTTCAACTTTTCAAAAACAGATCTTTTAAGCTTTTTATATTATACACCATGTTTTTATTCCAACATAATAATATACACCTCAGGAAACTGCACAATTTTAATAAAATATTTTGAAATCATCCTACATTAAACCAAAGTATATTTGCTATTGCTACAGTTTTTAAAAAGCAATATATTTACAGCATAAACTCGAGTCTACAGAGACATAAATGATAATCATATCTATTCTTTATGTAGTAAAGTGAATCGTCAATCATACAACACTGTAATCTAATACCTCGAATATTGCTGTTTTTAATTAATTCAGGAGAGGCTGCCTTTGAGAAGCCAGCAAGAGGACACAGTGTACTTAAGAGACTTCAGTGATTTTTGAAACAAACTGAGCACAGTCATAAAAATCAAACAAAAGTTATATCCTTTTGTTTAGTTTTCATGATAGTAAAATTATTTCACTACCTTTTTTTAAATTAGAAAGCAGAGTAAATGAATCTAGGTTTCCTGTATTTTATGTCACCTCCTGTAAAATTACGTTAAAACCGTATGTTTAATTTTTCCTCAATGGTAGACTGAATTTTTAGCTTTTGGTGTCAGCTAAAATCTGATTAGTATACCGGTTTTCAAGAGAGGTACATTGCAGGATTACTGTAAGTCTTAAGTATAAAAGCACCAGGTAAAGAAAAAGGTATTATACAAATGTGGGTTAGTAGACTACTTGCCTTAACAACTGAACTTCATATATTCATAAGCCATAATGATTAGGGGAAACTTAGGAGAAGTTAGTGAAAGGAACCAGAAACTAAAACTGAAATCAGTCTCACAAATTCCTTAAATAGCTCTGGCCAAAAATCATTCTTACCAATTTTCATTAAAATTTCACAAAATCAGTGACAACCATATTGTCCCTTTGCTCTCCTATTTCTTCTGTGAGGAAGCACATTAATGTTGCTAAGTAAAAGTACTGATTTTTATGCACCAACACAAACTCCAAAGAAAACTATGAAAATGATATAAGATTTAGCTTTTTCTATTCTAGTCTTATTTCTATTGACATAGAGCCACATGAAAATATAAATAGCTGTCTTTAAAACAGTGGAACCTCTTTATCCATTACCCATTTTACTTCTTTTTCCTCCCCCAAACACATTTGTGAGCTGGAAATAGGAAGCCCCAAGGGAAACACTCAGAAAGTCTGTCTCCCTAGCTCTCATATAAAGAAACTTGCCAGCCATTGATTTTTTTCTTACTCTCCAGAGAATTTATTACACGAAGGTAAAACAGTAGAGATGCTAGATTTCACTAGGGCTTTTGCAATACCACATCTGTCTTCGTTATTACGTTTAAAATGTTCAAGTCTGTTTATTATAAGCAAGTAAGAGTGAAGGTCCTACTTTTATGTTAACTACCTGTTTTTTTATAAACACTTTCTCCATTGAGACAAGCTAAAACTGGATGTTCTGATTTTTAGAAAGTAAGCACCAGGGACTGTCATATAATTCTTAGCACACAGCAATAACTATCTAATAAATATGGCAGATAAAAAGACAAAAGACATTCCTAAGTAACTAATGGGTCAAAGAAGAGATCACAAGGGAAATTAGAAAACTGCTTGGAAATGAAAAGAAAACACAACATACCAAAACTTTATGAGATGCAGCTAAAGCAGTGCTCAGAGGGAGCTGTAAATGCTTAAACTAAAAAGAAGATTTGAAATCAATAACCTAATTTTCCACCTTAAGAAACTCGAAAATGAAGGACAAATTAAATCCCAAGCAAGCTGATGGAAGGAAATAACAAGTATCAAAGCAGACATAAATAAAATAGAGGATGGTAAAACAATAGAGAAAATCAATGAAACCAAAAGTTTCAAAAAAATCAACAAAATCCACAAACCTTTGGCTAGACTGGCCAAGAGAAAACATTCAAAATACTAAAGTCAAGATGAGGGGCGCCTGGGTGGCTCAGGCATCCGACTCGATTTCAGCTCGGGTCATGATCTTGGGGTCGTGGGATTCAAGCCCTGTGTTGGGCTCCGTGCTGTTAGTGTGGAGCTTGCTTGGGATTCTTTCTCTCCCCCTTTCTCCTCCCCTCCGCTGCTTGTGCTTATACTCTTTCTCTCAAAATAAATAAACTTAAAAATAAAAAGACTGGGTTAAAAAAAAAAAAAAGACTGAAAGAGACATCATCCCTATCAACTTTACAGAAATAGTAATGGTTACATGAGATACTATGAAAAATTATATGCCAAAAACAAGATAACCTAGAAGAAATGGACAAATTTCTAGAAAGACACAAAGTAGCAAAACTGACTCAAGATAAAATAGAAAATCTGAATAGACCTATAACAAAAAAAGAGATTGAATTAGTAACAACAACAACAACAAATTCCCACAAAGAAAAGTCCAAGTCACTTCACTGGTGAATTCTACTAAACATTTAAAGAATTAACACTAAGTTTGCATAAACTCTTCCAAAAAACAGAAGAGAAAACAACATGTCCCAATTCATTCTACGAAGCCATTATTAGCTTGATATCAAAACCAAAGATACCATAAGAAAACTACAGACCAATATGTTTTCCGAATATAGATGCAAATATCCTCAACAAAATGCTAGCAGATTGAATCTAACAACATATAAAGAGGATTTACACCATAGCTATGTGCAACTTATCACAGGAATAATGGTAGGTGTAACAACCCAAAAATCAAATACTGTAATAACAGATCATCTCAAAAGAAAAAAAGGGCCAAAGTTACATTTTCTTCTCAAAAGACTCAGAAAAAGCACCTGACAAAATCTAACACCTTCATGTGATAAAAAAAAAAAAAACACTCAACAAACTGAATAAAGGGAACTTCTTCAACCTGATAAAGGGTATCTATGAAACACCCACAGCTAATATCACACTTAAAGGTAAAATATTGAAAGCTTTCCCCGCAAAGATCAGGAAAAAGACAAGGACCTTGCCTTCTCTCATTACTTCTATTCAACACTGTATTATATTAGAGGATCTAGCCACAGCAATTAGGCAAGAAAAAGAAAGAAAAGTCATTCATACTGGAAGGGAAAAAATAAAACTACTTTTACTTGAGGATGGTATGATCTTGTATGTAGAAAATCCTAAGGAATCCACAAAAAACTATTAGTGCTGATAAATGAGTTGAGCAAGGTTGCAAGAGACAAGATCTATAAACAAAAATTAGCTCTGAACAATGAACAATCTGAAATGAAATCATAAAGACATTCATTGAGAATAGCATAAAAACATACCATTTAGAACAACATTTTAGGGGCACCTGAGTGGCTCAGTCAGTTAAGCATCTGACTCTTGATTTCGGCTCAGGTCATGATCTCACGGTTCATGAGATCAAGCCCCAGGTTGAGTCGGGCTCTGTACAAACAGTGCGGAGTCTACTTGAGATTATCTCTCCTTCTCTCTCTGCCCCTCCCCTGCTTGCTCTCTAAATAAACATTTAAAAAAGGAACAGCATTTTATTGAGGGTATTTGCATCTATATTCAGAGAACATATTGGTCTATAGTTTTCTTACGGTATCTCTGGTTTTGATACATGCTACAATATTGGCCTCATAGAATGACTTAGCAATATTTAACAAAAAAAACCCTGCAAACCTTATGCACTGAAAACCACAAAACATCATTATAAGAAACTAAATATCTAATAAAAAGAAAGACATTCCATATTCATGGATTGAAAGACTTAATATTGTTAAGATGACAATATTCCCCCAAATTGATCTGCAAATTCAACAAAATCCCAGCTGGGGTTGCCTGGCTGGTTCAGTTGGTAGAACATTTGACTTTTGATCTTGGGGTCATGAGTTTGATCCCCATACTGGGTGTAGAGATCACTTAAAAAAATACCAGCTGCCTTTTTGCATAAACTGACAAGATAATTTAAAAAATTATATGGTCTCAAAAATAAATAAACGTTAAAAAAAATTTTTAAAAAATGCTCTGTCTCTGTCTCAAAAATAAATAAATGTTAAAAAAAATTAAAAAAAATGCTCTGTCTCTCTCTGTCTCAACAATAAATAAACGTTAAAAAAAATTAAAAAAAAAAATAAAAATAAAAAATTATATGGTAATAGAGGGACCCCAAATAGCCAAACAATTTTAAAAAACAAAAAGGTGGAGGGCTTGACTTGCTGATTTCAAAATTTATTAGAAAGCTACAATAATCAAGATAATGTGGTACTGGCACAAGGGTAGACACATATCAAATGAAAAAGAATTGAGAATCTGGAAATAAACCTTAGATTTATGGTCAAATGATTTTCAGTAAGGTGCCACAACAATAGAGAAACGGGAAAAGAACAGTCTTTTCAATAAATGGTGCTGGGACAACTGAATATCTGTAAGCAAAAAGAATTAAGTTGGACTCCTACAACATGCCATATACAAAAATTAACTCAAAATAGAACAAAGGCCTAAATGTAAGAGTCACAATAACTCTTAAAGGAAAACATAGAGATAAATCTTGTGACCTTGGATTAGGCCACAGTTTCTTAGATATGACACCACAAGCATACTCAACAAAAGAAAAAAATTGGACTTCAAAATTAAAAATTTTGTGCTTCAGGGGCGCCTGGGTGGCTCAGTGGGTTAAGCATCCGACTTTGGTTCAGGTCATGATTTCACAGTTGGCATGTTCATGCCCCACGTCAGGCTCTGTGCTGTTAGCTCAGAGCCTGGAGCCTGCTTCAGATTCTGTGTCTCCCTCTCTCTGCCCCTCACCCACTTATGCTCTCTGTCTCTCAAAAATAAATAAACATTAAAAAAAATTTTTTTTATGCTTCAAAGAACACCATTAATGTCAACACATAGAATGGGAGAAAATAATTGTTAAGTCATACGTATGATAAATTTGTATCCAGAATATACAAAGAACACCTACAATTCAACAAAAAGATAAACTGTCCAATTAAAGTGTAGGCAAAGTATTTGAATAGACATTTCTCCAAAGAAGACATATAAATGACCAATAAACATATGAAAAACATTCAACATCATTAGTCATTTGGGAAATGTGAATCAAGGCCAAGAGATACCTCTTTATACCCACAAGAATGGTTATATGATAAAAAACAGCCAATAACATGTGGAGATGTGGAGAAATGGAACCCTTATACATTGCTGGTGGGAATATAAAATAGTGGCCACCTTGGAAAACCATTTGCATGTTCCCCAAAATATTAAACCTAGAATTACCATACGACCCAGCAGTTCTGCTCCTAGGTATATCCCCCCAAAAGATGAAAACATATGACCACATAAGAATTTGTACAATGCATGTTCATAGTAACGTTTTTCATGATAGCTTTTTAAAAAGTGGAAACAACCCAAATGTCCATCAACTGATGAGTGTATAACAAAATGTGGTGTGTCCATACAATGGAACATTCATTATTCAGACACAAAAAGGAATGAAGTACATGGTTCAACACAGATGAACACTGGAAACATTATGCCAAGTGAAAGAAACCAAACACAAATGGCCTCATACTGTGTGATTCCATGGAGCTAAAATGTCCACAAAAGGCAAATCGATAAGAGATAAAAAGTAGATTAGTAATTGCTTAGGGCAGGGGAGGAGAGAATGAGCAACGACTGCTAAAGTGTTTCTTTTGTTCTTTTTTAAAATTAACATAGTTTGCTTTTCAGAGCTGTTTTAGGTTTACAAAAAATTAAGCAGAAAGTAGAGAGTTCTCACATATCTCCTCTTTCTCCACTCTCCCAGTGTCCCCTATCATTATTATTATTTTTTTTTTAATTTTTTTTTTCAACGTTTTTTTATTTATTTTTGGGACAGAGAGAGACAGAGCATGATCGGGGGAGGGTCAGAGAGGGAGACACAGAATCGGAAACAGGCTCCAGGCTCCGAGCCATCAGCCCAGAGCCTGACGCGGGACTCGAACTCACGGACCGCGAGATCGTGACCTGGCTGAAGTCGGACGCTCAACCGACTGCGCCACCCAGGCGCCCCCCCCATCATTATTTTTCTGAGAGAGACAGAGAGACAGACAGAGACAGGGCATGAGCAGGGGAAGGGCAGAGAGAGAAGGAGACACAGAATCTGAAGCAGGCTCCAGGCTCAGAGCTGTCAGCACAGATCCCTATGTGGGGCTGGAACCATGAACTGTGAAATCATGACCTGAGCCAAAGCCAGACGCTTAACCGACTCAGCCATCCAGGCATCCCCCAGCGTCCCCTATTATTAACATCTCGTAGGGGTGCCTGGGTGGCTCAGTTGGTTGAGTGTCCAACTTCGGCTCAGCTCATGATCTCGTGGTTTGTGAGTTCAAGTCCCATATTGGGATGGATCTCTGCTGTCAGCACAGAGCCTGCTTCAGATCCTCAGTACTCCCCCACCCTTCCCCCACTCCCTCTCCCTCTCTCAAAAATAAACATTAAATTAAAAAAAAAAATCTTGCATTAGTGTAGTACCTTCACTATAACTCATGAACTAACGTTGATATGTTATTAATAAATCCATAGTCTACATCACTCTGTGTTGTATGGCTCTCTGGATTTGACAAATGCACATATCATGTATCTGCAATAAAGTATCATACAGAATATTTTCACTGCCCTAAAAATCCCATGTCCCACCCCTTCTTCCTTCCTCCAAAATGCTGGCAACCATTTATCTTTTTACTACCTTTATAGTTTTGCGTTTTCCATAACGTCATATAGTTGGAATCACAGGGTAGACAGCCTTTTTAAACTGGCCTCTTTCACTTAGCAATATGCAAGGAAGTTCCGCCATGCCTTTTTGTGGTTTAATAGTTCAGTTCTTTTTATTGCTTAATAACATTACTGGGGTGCCTGGGTGGCTCAGTCGGTGGGGTGTCCAACTTTGGCTCAGGTCATGATCTCACAATCTGTGAGTTTGAGCCCCGCGTTGGGCTCTGTGCTGACAGCTCAGAGGCTGGAGCCTGTTTCTGATTCTGTGTCTCCCTCTTTCTCTCTCCTCCCCCGCTCATGCTCTGTCTCTCTCTTCTCAAAAATAAACATTAAAAAAAAAATTTAAAAAAAACAATATTACATTACATGGATATACCACAGTTTGTTTACAAGGGTTTCTTTTTAAGGTAATGAAAATGTTCTGGGAAGATAGCAGTAACCATTGCACAACTGTGAATGTACGGTTGGCCCTTGAACAATGCAAGGGTTAGGAGCACTGATCCCCAAGCAGTCACAATTCCACACAAAACCTAACTCTTAATAGCCTACTGTTAACTGGAAGCCTTACTAATAACATAGTTAATACATATTTTGTATATTATATGTATCATATACTGTATTATTACAATAAAGTAAGCTAAAGAAAAGAAAATATTATTAACAAAATCACGAGGATGGGGTGCCTGCATGGCTTAGTCGGTTAAGCATCTGACTTCAGCTCAGGTCACGATCTCAAGGTTCATAGGTTCGAGCCCCACATCAGGCTCTGTGCTGACAGCTCAATGCCTGGAGCCTGCTTCAGATTCTGTGTCTCCCTCTCTCTCTCCCCCTCCCCCACTCATGCTCGGTCTCTCTTTCTCTCAAAAAATAAATAAACATTAAACATTTTTTTTTAATTAAAAAAAAGAAAATCATAAGGAAAATACATTTATAGCATGGCACTGTATTTATAAAAAACAAATCTGTATGTAAGTGAGCCCACATGTTCAAACCCATGTTGTTCAAGCATCAACTGTACTAATAAAAATCACAGAATTGTACACTTTAAAAGGATGAATTTTACGGTATGTGAATTATTTTTCAATAAAGGCATTATCTTAAAAAGACAGCTGTTATTAAAAAAATACGTGAACCTTAAAAAGCGGAAAGAATAATAGAAAAGGAAGAATCAATGTGGCATAGAGACACAAGCTTATGAGGAGAAAGAATATTACAGAGGGGAGGGGTCAAGCATAAGGGTTCTAATTTTGGAGCTTAAAAAGGCTGAGAATTAACACACAACGACTGGATCTAGCCAAGAAGGAGTTCCTGATAATTCTAAATTTAACCATTACAGAGAAAAAATAGAACTTAGCCTGCAAAGGCCTGAGTGTGGATGGCACAGGCTTCCCAGTCAACAGGTTTAACTTTTGTAGAAAGAGGAGCTGCATGCTCTCCAGGGGTTCTTATTAGGAAGGCTCCAGTGTCCAGATTAAACCCTATTCCAAAGATTCTTGGATCATTTTACTTCTAGCTTTTTAGGAGCTAACAACAAACACTTAAACTCAAGGCCAAACTGAAGTATGCAGGAAGAGAGCACTCACCATGGACAAGGCCTTGAGTGAGGCACTCTACCTGTTACCTCATGTTATTTCACACCATTTCAGGGAGGGAAAAGCCATCTTCTTCAGGTAAAGAGGGGAAAATTAATTCCTCTATTCAACAACCATTTACTGAACACCTGCCATGTCCCCAAATTCTGTGAAACTCCAGGAATATTGATATAAGAACACAGCGTCCTAAACTGTAATGTATATAGACTCATAAGACACAGAAGACATGAAAAAAGCAATAACATAATAAAAGACAGGATATCAGGATATACAGGAGTGATGGTGGTAGAAGGATACATGTATACACACACATACCCACACACAGATATGCACAGTGATCTCTTTTGTTTTATAGATGGCAACATTTTAGTTCAGAGAATTTCAGTGTCAGAGCAGGGTCTAGGACCTAAGACCCCTGATTTGCATCATAGCAACTTGTCACAAGGTAACTCACTATCATAAGCATAACTATTCCCCTCCAGATTTCATGGTAGGACTCATTAACTTGATCACATCATGCCCTGCAAAGGCTCGAAAACTGACAGGCGTTTTATGGGCACTGCTCTATTAATGCCATATATCTCTCATTTACTCCAGCTCACTGTGGCATTAGGCACTTGATGGAGGGTGGTGGTGAGGAGGTTAACTAACAAACTTTCTCATTTTATGCTTCCTTGAAATCTCCCTCTACTATTGTGGCTCTCCATACCCACCAACTGAAGTCATGCCAATCTATTCCTTTATAAAATCTGAGTTAGCTCTTCTTCTCTCCTCCTACTGCCTATATTAGTCAGAGCTCTACTCACAGATTATCACAATAAGTTCTCAGTAGGGCTCCCTACCATCTCTCCTTTTCCACTCCCACCTTCCTAGTTAATCTATCTTGCAAAGAGCTACCAAATTAACCTTTCTTTTCAGTTTATTAAAATAACGTTGGTGTATTTTCCTTCATTGTAAAAACGCAGTTATCTGATCATTACAGAAAGAACAAACTCCCTTTGGCCATGTCACTCTCCAGCTCAGGAGAAGACCTCTGACTCAACACTGCTTACTAGGTCACTATATCCAGTATATCACTTTCCTGTGGCTGCTCTAACAATTACCACAAACTTGGTGGTGATGAAAGCAATAGAAATGTATTCTTTCTGTTTGTTCTGCAGGCCAGAGTCTGGAAGGATGGCACTACTTCTGGAGAGCACAGGGGAGAATCCATCCTTGCCTCTTCCAGCTTCTAGGAACTATCAGCATGCCCTCATTTGTGGCCACGTCAATCCAATCTCTGCCTCTGTGGTCACACCGCCTCCATATCTGTCTGCCAAATCTCTCTCAGCCTTACTCTTATGAGGACACCTGTCATTGGATTTAGGCCCCACACAGATAATCCAGGATAAATTCTTCCTCTCAAAACCATTAATTTAATCACACTCCCCCCCCCATAAGGTAATATTCATTTTTACCATATAAGGTGATATTCACAGGCTCCAGGGATTAGGACACAGATATTTCTTTTCAGGGGCCACTAGTCAGCCCACTATATCCAGGCTCCTGCTAACCAAGGCAATCTTCTCTTTCATTATTCCCCAAAGGGGAATCATATCTAGTCATGCCTCCTTAGGACCTTGCCTCATCCCCTCCATTCCCATCTATTCAATATCACCATTTCTCTAAATGTTCCCTCCACCTCTCTACCATCCAGAATGGCAAATGTTATGCTTTCTTTGGTTAGGGGATCAGCTCTAGCCTTCTTTCTCTGAAGCTCTCCCTGACAATCACCGTCTTCCCATATGTCATTTTTTTTCTCCAAATGTCTGGAACATATACTGAACACACTGAATTTATATGTTATATTGCTTTTTGTTTGTTTGTTTTTTAGTAGCCTCACAGATTTAAGTTCTATCTCCTCCAGGTAACGTGAGCTGCTCGGGCACAAAAGCTGTGTTTTCTGCTTTCCCAATCTCCACTGTATCCAGCCCTGAGACAGGCTAAATTTAAGAGGCATTTATTAAAAGACTGATAATTGAATGAATAAATGCAAAGAAAAATTAGGACTATTCAAAACTGACTTAAATTGATGTCATTATCAGGACTGCCAACTTATAGAAGCTATAAAAGAAAAAGAAAAAGAAAAAAAAAGCTCCCTCATAAGGGATATAAAATCTGAAAAACCAATGAAGAACTCTTAACTATTTTACCACCCTTTTTGCACTTATTTACTTCCTAATGCTCTAATTCTTAAGGCAACTCATAAAAGTTTCAAGCTGTTAAGTAAGTCTAAGAGGATTATTGCATGTACATGAAGTGGCAGCAACAGCCCCAGCTAAAGACAAAAAATAGCAAGGGGGTTCACTTCACTCTTTTTAAAACATAAAGTGAAAAGTTATCTCCAACTGATTAAAGAAAAATAAGATAGGAATGTACCCAGCTACTGCTCTTTACCACTTTAAAGAAAAAACAGGTAGCTGCATTTTCATTTGGTGTTAAGACTCCCGTAACTTCCTTCACAGCTGTGGGTTAGGCCTTTTATTTACCAGATCTTCAGAAACAAAAGTCTAATCACATCTTCCTGCTGCTAACCTTTCTGCCAGTTTTTCTAGTCAACGGAAGGAGAAAGAAGATAAAGTAGGCCTCTCTGAACTGAGAGTTAACTCCTGCCTCTCCTCTCCCAACACCTATGCCTGTTTGAAGCTAAATATAATACTACATAGATTTCAGCAATGCCTGAAACTGTTACAAACTGACTCACTAGGAGCGGGTCTATACCTAACTGTCTTTGCTTCCCCGCCCACCTCTTTCTCAACCGCTACATTTTCGCTTCTACCCTATCACTCCAGGGAAAATTCTCTTGCTAGGATCATAAATAATCCCCTATTTTCCAAATAGAACGGATACTCCTCCCCAACCCCCCCTTTGCTGTTTACTTGACTTTTTTTGTGGCATCTCATATTAAAGTTCCCTCTTTAAAATTTTCTCTTCCCTTAGATACATGGCAGAACTGCCTTCCCCCTTTTTTTTCTGGTTCTCCTGGATCACTAACCCTCTTTATTTTGCGGAGTTCTGTTCCTCAGCCTCTTCTGATCATTCTAGTCCAGAGTTCTGTCTTTTTAACTCTCTCTTCTGTCCACATTCTTCATCCTTGAAGGATTTTATGCATGCTACATCAACCACAACCCAAATTACAATAGCCTCAATATGGTCTTCAGCTCAGGCCTTTCTTACGAGCAATCTAAACTGATGAGGGGCCAGAAAGGACTAGCATTTACTGAGAACCCGTGATGTACTAAGTTCTTCTGATATGGACTCACATATATACAGCTGACTCTTCAACAATGCAAGGGTGATGGGTGCCGACTTCCAAACAGTCAAAAAACCATCTGTAACTTTTCACTCCCCTGCAAAACTTAACTATTACTAGACTACTGTTGACTGGAATCCTTCTCAATAACACAGTCAATTAACACACATTTTGTATGTTATATGTATTACATATTGTAATCTTACAATAAAGCTAGGGAAAAGAAAATGTTAAGAAAATCATAAGGAAGAGAAAATATATTTACAGTACTATATTTATTTTCTAAAAATCCACGTGTAAGTAGATCTGGGCAGTTTAAACCTATGTTGCTTAAGGGTCAACTGTTCATTTTTTAAGTAAGCTTTATGCCCAATGGTGGGGCTTCAACTCACAGCCCAAGATCAAGAGTCACATACTCTACCAACTGAGCTAGTCAGGTGCCCCAAAGGTCAACTGTTATTACATTTAATTCTCACAATAATTCATTAAAGTTTTATTAATCCATCCAGTGAAGAAATTCAGTTTGGAACAGATTAAATAATCTGTTCAAAATCATAACAGCTTGAAAGTGGTAGAAATGAGATCTGATCTTTGGTTATATGCCAAAATCCATGTTCTTCCCTAATCGGACCCTCTGCCTCTAGTCTTATGCTGGTTCCTACATCTTTACCCTAATCCATTCTCCATATAGCCATTAGCATTTTTTCCTTTAAAAACACAAATCTGATATTGTCACCTCCGCTTTAAAATCCTTTGATGGCTCCCCAACATCTATAGCCTTGGTTTTCAAACTGCAGCAAGCATATGAGCCAGTCAACTGGCGAGCCTAATTAAAATTCAGATTCCCACGCCCTATTCCCAATATCCTGGGTCAGCAGGTGTTTCTTTATTCCACATTTTGAAAAAATACTGACCAAAATGTGTTAGCTTAATTTGCCAGGCATATCATGATCTGGCCCCAGATTATTTTTCCAATCTTATCTCTGCCTACACCTTTACTTATGCTTTATGCTCTAGCTTGGGAGTCAGCAAACGACAGCCCTGATGGAAAGCAAAGCCCAGCCGATTGACTGTTTTGGTAAATAAAGTTTTATTAGAACACAGCCACACCCAGTCATTAAATCTGCCTATGGTTACTTCTGTGCTAAAATGGCAGAGCTGAATAATTGCACCAGAGACCACATGGCCAGCAAATAATTACTATCTGACCTTTTACTGAAAATTTTTTAATTCCTGCTCTAACTTCTACCATAGTACTTATTCAGTGCAATATGCTTTATTTAGTACAGGCATCTACTCTTACCGCTCCAAAAGCACTTTACCTCTATTGCCCTTATTTTTTACCTCACTATATTGTAATTATTTTTCTTTATGTCTGCTTAGCCCACTGAAATGTAAGTTTCCAAGAATAGTTATAAACGTTATCACCTTTGTGTCTCTGTCTAGCACAATGCCTTTACATATTATATGTCCAACAAATATTTAATGAATTAATGAATAAACAGACTTTTCTGAAAACCTTAGGAGAGTGAATTGTTCTAAATAAGGATATGTAAACTTAGATTTCAGCTGGTTTCTGTAGTATTAAAATTACTCCTTAGGGTTAAACCATCTTTTGAGGTACCTTAGTTAAAATATGCAGGCAGTATAGGGGTGCCTGGGTGGCTCATTTGTTTAAGCATCCGACTCTTGATTTCAGCTCAGGTCGTGATCTCATGGTTCCTGAATTTGAGCCCCACATGGGGCTCTGTGCTGACAGTGCAGAGCCTGCTTGGGATTCTCTCTCTCTCCCTCTCTGTCCCTCCCCTGCTCGTGCACTCTCTCTCTCTGCCTCTGTCTCTCAAAATAAATAAACTTAAACATTTTTTTTTTAATCTTAAAAAAATATATGCAGACAGCCTAGAGAGGAAAGGAAGGTACATTAAATCTGTCAGAGATTTGTTTAGTAGATGAGCTGGCTCTTCTGTTTTAGTCTCGTGGAAAGCACTGATGAAGAGGAGGGAAGAAAAAGCAGAGAATGTCTGAGTTTTGTGGCACTGCTCAAGGAAGGTGGTTCCAACTGTAGCAAAAGATGGATAAAGGGTCAACAGGAGGGACTTCAGGGGCCAAAGGACAGGTCCAGGAATGTCAAAGAGATTCTTTGGCCAAGTTAAAATTTTTGTGAGAACCAACACTACTCAGAACTGAATGGAACAGAAGACCTTGTCTTCTTACCTAAGAGGTAAGGAAGGTGTAAGAAAACTCATTTTTAGAAAATCGTGTGTAATACAGGTAGAGGAAGAACGAAGGAGAACAGTATCCATATTAGCATATTGTGGCCAGTGTCTGACCCACTCTCTTGTCAGTCACTCAACTGAAGCTTGGTGCCCTAAACTGTCAGGCAATATAATATGGTAGTCTATTACCAGCTTAGTCTGAGGCAGGGACATATCTAGTCTAGGATATTTCAATTTATATTAGTCATTCATTCAATAAACATAGAAGTCAAATGTAAAATAAAAAGTAAGAACCTTCTATGATCAAAGCCTCTGAAAATAACATACGTTAATTTTCTTTGTAATTGAATGCAGCAGATCAGGAGGAAGCTTTCATAAAAACAAGCACTTTTTACTAGTAGACATGCAGGTGGGCTCAGGAGACTATCTTTCTCACACAATCTGACAGTTAAATGCAGAGTTTAAGTTCATTTCAAGCCCCATCCCATTGCCCTGTCCCATTGGGGGCATAGTTAGGAGCAAAGGGTAGTGTAGGTATAAATATAAACATGGCTCCAAATGTTATGCAACAGCGTGCAATTAAGAATTGCTAAAATGAGCATCTCAGGTACCTACTGCACTGTGTCAACTACCAAGGAAGTCACTCCTTGGTAATGATAACATTTTTTGTGCTTACTATATGTCAGACTCTCTATTCAATGCTTTATGATAATGTAGTACCTCTAATCCTCAGCAAAGCCTGTGAAAAAGGTATTGGCCATTTAACAGATAAAATGGAAGCTCAGAAAGGTTAATTAGCCAAGATTTTTCCTTCCCAACTAGCTTAGTAGAGATCTACTCAGTCAGTGTTCAATCTCTGCTACTTAACACTTTCCCAAGCCCCCACTTTTAGATGCCCAATCTATCTCTTGCTTTCTTTTTGCTATTTGCCATTGTCTGTATACTCTGGGTGGTTGGCTCAATAGAGCACATGGATTAACAAAGCCCAGGTACGTCAGGGCAATCTCCTTAATGACACTCTGTCCCCACTTCCTTCAGTCACTATTAACAAGTACTCTATGCTGTGTCAGGCACACCGCTAGTCGGTTGAAAGGCAAAGCTGCACTCCCATTCAAATCTGTCCTACTCTGACTCCAGAAAGCTGGACGGCAGAATGTGGAGAGCTCCTGGCACACTCACTCGTTGCCACTGATGAAAACAACTCAGAATACAGAATCTTTTTAAAGGGAGGTCCTCACATCATCATCGTCTTCTCCTGACCTGCTCATTCAAGTACTGTCTCTCTAGAACTGCAGCTCCTGCCCACTTCATCCTCTTCCCGTTCCCCTGGCCTTGCTGTTGGCCAGTCTGTCATCCTTTCTGCCCTCCTGTCACCACAATTCCAGGCCCCAACTCTCACCTTCCCTTATACAGGAAAAAAGGGAACCTGAGACTCCATCACTTAAACATAATGTGAGGGGAAATGTGTTTTGTGTGTAAGTACACGTATATGCTAGGAGGAAAATACAATTTTGCAGGACTGTAACAACTAGAGCACAGAGAAAGGCAGGCCTGGGAGCTGCCAAAGACTTGTTTAAGGGCTGTTTCATACTGCCTGACTGCTGGAAGAGCGGTCCAGTCTTGCTGTACATGGCATTTAAATATTACTCATCCACAACTACGATATGTACTCAAAGTGAAAGTAGTGTATTTACAGAGGCACTATCCATCCAGAGACCTCTGAAGGGATTTCCTTCTGCATGATCATTAAAGATTTAAGAAACTGCTGGTTTCTAAATACTCTCATAAAAACAATCAATTAAAAAGAATGAGAACTGAGTTCGTTTTGCTTCCCTGTGAACCCTATAGGAAATAAATTATGGATAGTCTACCCCCCAAATTTAACTTCACTCTTTTAGGGAAAACAATACAATTTTATACCCTCCACCACAGTTTGCTAGTTTTAGAAATAACTCCTATGTGATTCTATAGGCAAGTCAAATAACTCAAAATCCAATGTATTTTTCTTGGGACTTAATTTGAGATTACCAACGACTTTGAGAAAGTTATCAAATGTTTCAAAGGTCTGAAAAGTAAACTAAATTATGTAGAATATACTGTGAGAGCCTCAAATTAAGGAAATTAAAGAACGATGTTATTTTAGCATCCTTAAAGAGCTGTAACATTATTTTCTACAAAAGAGAAGGGATACGGTATTCAGATTTACTTTCAAAATCAATACTGAACAGTCAAGCTAGCAAGACTTTTATGGAAAATCATTTTCTAATGTTCCTGGAAAACTTTCAGAACTCCCTCTTTCTGTCTTGGAAATATCACTTCCTATTAGGGTTTGCTACTTCACAAGCAAACTGTTTCTCTAGGTGAGTCTCAATTTCAGAGTACTGCAGTGGGCTTTCCCTTCATTTATCACTTTTCTCAGAGCCTTCTGCAAGAACGGGAAGAGGCGATAATGTAGACTAACACAAACAGCACAGAGAAGGGAGAAGTGTTTTCATTCTAAGGATGGGTGAAACAAAAATGTGACCGCAGCAAAGTGTTACTGGTTAAGTGGAGGGGGACAAGAGCACCCAAACAAAGGAAAAAGCTAGCAAGAGCAGTATGCCAGAGCCTGTGGAAAGTAGGACCCCTGAAAGGCAAAGAGAAGGAGTAACTTCTACTTCAAAGACTGGCAAAGTCTAGCAGTCTGAGTCCTTAAAAAAAAAAAAAAGTCCAATTTCTTAAACATGCCAGAACATCAGTAAGCTGATGAGTAATGAGCTGACCATCCCTATATCTTCATGAAATAAAACTGGACAACACTAATGTGGATAGACAGAAAGACAGGGTATACATAAACTATGTGAATTACCCAATTATGAGTAATGCCTGCTAGAATCATAGGGATAAGTGATTTTTTTTTTTTTTAATGGCAAAAGACGGATGGAAGTGGGATATTAAGATACATTACCAAGAAGGAATTCACTACTTTTCCTAGAGAAGGCTTTCTAGAGGAGGTTAGATTCTGGACGAATAGCAACAGGAGCTTCGCAGAGTGTTCCAACCAACCACAGGAAAATAGCTCATAGGGGGAGTGAACTGATTATATGAATGGGGCATTGAGTAAGGGAGCCTGAGAGAAGAAAGGGGAACCTTCAAGGGGAATAGGGCTGGTTCAGGGTGCCCTAATTAAGGTCTCCACACCGGAGAAAGTGTGGGAAAGGGCCGGGGAAGGCAAAAAGAGAAAACACGGTAGTTTCTTCACTTATCTCGCTAGGCAAGTCAAGGACTAGGGTTTGCGCTACCTGGAAAAGCTGACAAACAGGCTTGTCCGGGGAGTGAAAAATTTCCAGAGGAGAAGGCCCTTTCTGGAAAAACACAGCCCCCTGTTCCCTGAATTTCTGGCTGGGTACAGGGGGTAACAACTGGAGGCGCAGGGATGTCTAAGGCAGGTGTTTCCCGGGTGTTGGCGAGGCTACCAAGCTGAGGTTCAGCGGCGAGTCTAGCACTTAGCGACAAGCAGGCGGCGGCGGCGGCAGCAGCTGCGCGTGCAAACCACAGGACTTACCTTACTGTCATCCATCTCGGCGGACAGGCCGGCCTGGCCAGGCGCTCCCTCCCCCTCCCCTCTCCCGGCTCAGCCGGCCTGGCCGGGCCCGGCCCCCGCCCCGGGGGAAGAAGGGGATATGGTTCTGACTGTCTCCTCCTCTCGCCTAACAGTTCGCTTCCCTGAGGCCACAGTCACGGGGACGAGGGACCAGTTCAGGAATGACAGAGCGGACCCTGGAGGCGGCCCAAAACGCCTCCCTTTGCCGCCGCCGCCTCCTCCTCCCCCTCCATGACAGTCTCTGGGTGTGTTTACAGACTCCCTGGAGAGCCGCCCGGACGGGAGGGTGGGCGGGAGTACTGCACGCGGAATGGCCTCGTCAGTTGCCGTAGTCGGCGGCATTCTGGGGATTGTAGTTTTCCCTAACGCACCGTCTGCAAGGCTGACTAGGAAGAAAACTACAATGTCCACATAGCCTCAGCAAGGCGTCTGTTTTCCTCTTGCTTCTGAACGCGGCGGAGGAGGGGCTAGCCAGGAGATCAGACTACGTTTCCAACAGTGTGCTCTTTTGGACTTCCAGAGCTCTGGGCGCTGGTGGCGCGAGTTTGAGGCCCTGCAGAGGCGCCCCTGAAGGAGGAGCATTGGGAGCGGGCCCTCTTTAGGGATACCGAGGAAACCCTCAAGGTTCTTTATTAAAACAAAAACAGAAAAACTAGTAAGACACGGTGCTGCTGCTGCTTTGGGAAACAATTTGCAGTTCCTCATAATATTAGACATAGAGTTACCATATGGCCAACAATTCCAGACAAATGAAAACATACCTCTGCGTGAAAACGTGTACACCAATGTTGTATCCTACAAGCATTATTCATAATAGCGAACAAGTGGAAACAGCCCAAATGTCCCATCATTGTATGAATGGACAGGACAACTGACTGTGGTATATATGTTCAAAGGAATGTTAGAAGGCCATAAAAAGGAATGAAGGACTGATACATGCTGCAGTGTGCATGAGCCTTGAAAATGGGCTAAGTGAAAGCCTACATATTGTAAATTCCATTTCTAATGGAAGGTCTAGAGTAGGTACGTTAAAGGAAACAAAGCAAGCAGTTGACCGGGCAGGGTTAGGAACAGCAGGGAGGTGGGGGCATGTATGGGGGGAGATTGTTAATGGGCACTGGTTTTCTTTTTTGAGGTGATGGCAATGTTCTAAAATTAAGGGTGCCTGGCTGGCTTAGTTGGTAGAGCATGGGACTCTTGATACCAGGTTCTGAGTTTGAGCCCCATGTTGGTTGTAGAGATTGCTTAAAAATAAAATCTTTTTGGGACGCCTGGGTGGCTCAGTCGGTTAAGCGTCCGACTTCCGCTCAGGTCATGATCTCCGGGTCAGTGAGTTCAAGCCCTGCATCCGGCTCTGTGCTGACAGCTCAGAGCCTGGAGCCTGTTTCGGATGCTGTGTCTCCCTCTCTCTGACCCTTCCCAGTTCATGCTCTGTCTCTCTCTGTCTCAAAAATAAATAAATGTTAAAAAAAAAAATTTTTTTTTAAATAAAATCTTTTTTAAAAAAAGAAAATGTTCTCTTTTTTTTAAGTTTATTTATTTATTTTCAGAGTGAGAGAGAGAGAGCAGGGGAGGGGTGGAGACAGAAGGAGAGAAAGAATCCAAAGGCCCTGTGCTCTCAGCGCAGAGCCTGACACAATGAACTGTGAGATAATGACCTGAGCCTAAATTGAGTTGGATGCTTAACTGACTGAGCCACCCAGGCACGCCGGAAAGAAAATGTTCTAAAATTGATTTGGTGATGTCTGCACAACTCTGTGAGTATACTAAAAACCAATGAATTGTGGTGCCCTTGGCTGACTCAGTCCGTGGAGCATGCTACATCTGATCTCAGGGGCTTCAGTTCAAGCCCCATGTTGGGCATAGAGCTTACTTAAAAAACAAAACAAAACAGAACAAACAAAAAAAACCCCACTGAATTGTACATTTTATTTTTTTTTTAATTTTTTTTAACGTTTATTTATTTTTGAGACAGAGAGAGAGAGCATGAATGGGGGAGGGTCAGAGAGAGGGAGACACAGAATCTGAAACAGGCTCCAGGCTCTGAGCTGTCAGCACAGAGCCCAACGTGGGGCTTGAACTCACAGCCGCGAGATCATGACCTGAGCCGAAGTCGGTGGCTTAACCGACTGAGCCACCCAGGCGCCCCTGAATTGTACATTTTAAATGAGTGAAATTTTTTTTTTAACGTTTTATTTATTTTTGAGACAGGGAGAGACAGAGCATGAACAGGGGAGGGTCAGAGAGACACAGAATCTGAAACAGGCTCCAGGCTCTGAGCTGTCAGCCCAGAGCCCGATGCGGGGCTCGAACTCCCGGACCGCGAGATCATGACCTGAGCCGAAGTTGGCTGCTTAACCGACTGAGCCACCCAGGCGCCCCTTAAATGAGTGAATTTTAAAGTATGTGAGGTATAGCTCAATAAAACCATCAAAAAATAAGAATATCTTTGTATCCTTCTGATTTAATAAAGTTAGTGAGCTTTTTGTTGTTTTAGCTTAAACCATTGAGAACCTCACAAATTCATTAACGTTCATTAACGTTATTCTGGAGAACTCATTGACCGAGTCCTTTTCAAAGACCCTTAAATCCCAAAATTCAACTGAGGTAGAGTTCCTAGATTTAGCAATAAATATACAGAACACTCACACTTGATTTTAGGATAAACAAGTACCTTTTTAGTATAAGTATGTCCCATAAAATATTTAAGACACACTTTTACTTAAAAAAAAGTATTTATTGTTTATCTGAAAATCAAATTTAACTGAGTGACTTCTATTTTATCTTCCTTTTTTAAAGTTTATTGAGAGAGAGAAAGCGTGTGCAGAGGTGGGGAGGGGCAGAGAGGGAGCAAGAATCCCAAGCCGACTCCACCCTGTCCATGCAGAGTCTGACATGGGGCTCAAACTCATACTGCAAGGTCATGACCTGAGCTGAAGTGGGACGCTCAACCGATGGAGCCACCAAGGCACCCCTGTTTTATTTTTTAACTCCAAGTTGAGGAAGAATAATATAGGCATCCCTTGTTTTACTGCACTTCATTTTAGTGCGCTTTTTACAAATTGAATGTTTATGGCAATGCTCCTTGAGCAACTCTGTTGATGCCATTTTCCCCACAGCACTTTCTCCCTTTGTGTCTCTGTGTCACATTTTAGTACTTCTCATAATATTTCAAGCTTTTTCCTTATTATTATGTTTGTCATGGCAATGTGATTAGTGATTACAACTTGCTTGAAAGCTCAGATGATGGTTGGCATTTTTTAGCAATAAAGTACCTTTTCATTAAGGTATGTACACTTTTTTTTAGACTCCATGTTATTGCACACTTCATAGACTGCAATATAGTGTAAACATAACTTTCACAAGCACTGGGAGCCCAACAAATTCATTTGACTCGCTTTATTGTAGTGGTCTGAGAACTGAACCCACACTATCTCTGAGGTATGCCTGTAACAGGAAAGTTGAGTCATCTCTGACTGATCTATATAACGCTTCAGAGGAACTAAAGCAGGTCAGTTCCTCCAAATAAAAACCACAGAGCCAGGTCATGCCGTTGGTAATGGGTCTGTCATGCTGGGGTTTCACCAGTAGGGCCCCCAGGTTTCACCGGTTGCACCTGTAACCCCCAAGCTGCATTCCTGGAGGTCTCAGAGACATCTAGCCACTTCCTTTCTGATGATCATGGGAGCAAAAGTCTGTGCTCATACAGGCTCTCTTCCTCTGCCTCACCTAATACCCCTTCTGTTCTGCTCCACGGGCTGCTTTCTACCCCTTGCTAGCTTCCTTCTACTGTGCCCAGCCTGGCCTCAGTTCTGCTTCCCTAGCTCTGCCCTTGTCACTAAGTCCTCTTCTTTGAGGTGAAACTGCTTTTCCCTGGGTTAATCCTCCACCACTCTCTCTTCCTGCATCCTGGCTGACAAAAGTGCATCCATTCCTCTGTAATGGCACTTATCCACCCTGTCCTTACAGAGAGGCTGTGTATGAGTGGTTTGCAGATCCCACTGGCAGCCCCTCAGGAAGGAAGACTAGGACCTTTTGAACCATGCAGTGGAAATCTATGAACATACAGGGAAGTCTGTACACCAGCTTCGGGAGAGTGATTTTCTCTAGGAAGGGGGAGAGAAGGGTTTGGGATGGGGAGTGGTTAGTTGTATATTTAACTTTTTAAAAAAAATGTTTATTTTGGGGAGAAACAAGCGGGGTAGGGGCAGAGAGAGGGGGACAGAGGATCTGAAGCGGGTTCTGAGCTGACAGGCTGATAGCAGTGAGCCCGATTGTGGGGCTCAAACTCACGCACGGCAAGATCATGACTTCTGAGCTGAAGTCGGACGCTCAACTGACTGAGCCACCCAGGAGCCCCTATATTTAACTTTTATTTATTTATTTATTTATTTATTTCTAAATATTTTTATTTATTTTTGAGACAGAGCACGAGCAGGGGAGGGGCAGAGAGAGAGGGAGACACAGAATCTGAGGCAGGCTCCAGGCTCCGAGCTGTCAGCACAGAGCCTGATGCGGGGCTTGAACTCACGGACCGTGAGATCATGACCTGAGCCGAAGTCAGATGCTCAACCGACTGAGCCACCCAGGCGCCCCTATATTTAACTTTTAAAGAGATGAAGCAAATGTGTTAACTCTGGAAGTGGAGTGTGTGTTGTATTTTTGTCTTTATATTTCTGTACATTTGAAATATTATACAATTAAAGTAGAAATTTAAGTTTAAGAATTATAAATAGGCTCACTTTAGAAGGTGTGGAACTACTTTAATTTTTTTAAATTTAATTTATAAAAATAAATCTTAATCACATCATAAAATAAGACTTTGTAAAGGAAAGAAATTCTCAAGGAGAAGTATTGTGTAGTCATATGTTAAACATTTGCTGAAAGTACCCAGAATTGGTAATGAAGAGGGGAGGAAGAACAAGAGAGTATTAGTTTTTCTAAGTATAAATCCTCAAGGACTTTATAATCCAAGAAGGAGAAATTCACACGTATAAGGGACTTTGAACAATCACCAAACAAGGCATCCAGTGAAAATCATACAGACCAAGTTTAATATCCAGGTGCTCAATTGTTCGGAGTGGGTAGGGAGCCCCGAGCATCAGACTGATCCCTGGAAAAAGTAAAGTGAACACAGCAAATGCATTTTTTTATTTTTGAAGGAGCACAACGAAGCTTAGAGGAAGAATCTTTTCTCAGGGTGCTGGGCCTGCTTTGTATTCGTGGTTTTCAATCTTTTCTTCCTATCTTGCCTTCTCAGAAGGAACTTCTGAGGCATGCAGTTCCTTCTAAAAATGCATATAATTTTCTCTTCCCTCCCCTCCACACTCCTCCCTCCCCAGCACACACACAAGCACATTTCATACACTCCCAGACACCCCACATAGAGGCACTGTTGGCCTATGATGCATCAAGCCTCTGCTACTGTGGAGTTTCTTGCAGTGAGTTCCTAAGCAGCATGGCACACACCCACTGCCACTAAGCGTGCATGCCTTCCATGCCCTCATCTCTCTCTCCCCTGTTCCCCTTACCACTAGGCTAAAAGAGCACAGGTGTCTAAACAGAGCCAAGATGATCAAGTTACTCCCTGAGCCACATGGGTCTGCTTGGCACATATCCCCTGGGGAACATCAGAGAGAAAGGAAGCTCATTAAAATAACTTGTTAGGCTCCAGCTGGCTTCCCACTAAGTTTGACACACGAGTCTAAGAATTTAAAAATTATCCAGCCCTTTCCAAAGTTTCATTGGGAATGAAAATTGTTTGATTCAGTTCTGGCATGGCGATTTTTGCTGGACCCATCTCCAATCTAGAAATAGCAATAATTAAAAACAAAGGCTATCAAGAAAGAAACGAAGGTGGCCATGAAATCTACCATGGTAACTTCTGACCCACCTTAACACACACCATACGTGTGGGGAAGAAGGTATCCCAGAGTCAGCCCAGAAGTGACCCATTGTGACTTCTCTGTCCCTGGCTTGTCTTTTCAAAGAGTTGATCATCTGTGGCCGAATGATAAAGATTTTAAAATGCAGCGTGGTTGTACAGTGAATTTGTGGGTAGCTCCAATTATGACACGGGCTGAGAGAGGACAGGAGGATCACTATTCATTCAAAGGAAAAAACAAACCACTGATTGAAGAGAGGTAGGGGGTGGCATGAGATTAAGTGAGGAGGGCAAGGGAACAAAAATTAACCTTATTATAGAAACCACAAACAACGGGAACAGTACAATATTCTACATTCAGGAATGCCATGGCTACGTTGATATGTAAATCTGGCACTTGAACAACAGAGTATTATTGCTGCTGATATGGTAATCTTCAGAGGTACAGAGAAAAAGTGGGTGGGTCATGTGAAATTCATGAAATGCTTGAGGTGAACTCACTGCCGAAGTATTAGTCATGTTTTGTTTTGTGTGTGGTTTTTTTTCCAATTTATTTTATAGATAAGTATTCCTCTGTACTTTTTGCTTCTGAAAAGTTGAGCTTATTTTCATGAGGCTATAAAGTATTCCAACTCAGAAGTTGGTTTCTGTTCTTAAGGCATTTTGCAAAATGCCTCCCCTCCTTTGGCCTACACGGACAAATATGTCTACATTTGCATACAGCACAGTACCTATTTACTCTTCACATTGGCTAGAAAGCTCAGAGGCAAGAACCTAAAGGAACATTTTAAGAGTGAGTGCATAATTCAGCCTGCAGCTTGTCAGCAGGAGCAAAATAAATAAATAAGGCCAAGAAGGACTAAAACAGCCTGCTGAAAAGGAAGGAAAAAAAGGCCTAATCAGCATAAAAATAAGGAAGAGAAATCAGAGCTCAAGGAACCAAAACCTTCCATGTTCAAACTTTCCCTTACCTCTTCCCCTTCACCAACATAGAGAACTTCTCTCAAAACAACAGCTTTTCTTAATATGTCCTACCCTCCATTTCTACTTAAATACCGTTGCTATTCCTAAGCCAAAAGTATACCTTACCCAGCAGGAACAAATCAAGTGTGTCCTTATTTGAAGAAATATGATAATTATTTGGCCAGCAAGCAACTGTTTAAAGCTGAACTACTCTTTGTAAGAGATGGCTTGCTAAGCATCACTATTAGTCCCTTACACTTTAGTGTGAATGTACCTCTTTATTTTCCCTCTTATTTGCTACCTAAAGATTAGTTTCACATGGGATTGAGGTGTGGGGGAAAAGAGGAATATGTGCTTTTGAAGGATAGGTGTCGTAAGAGGGGAAGAGATCTGGGTAGATCTGATTGCCATGGCACCGGTTTGAGCATTTAAAAAGCAGCAAATGGCTAATGAGGGTTAGGGCAGTGGAGATAGGAGAGCGATAAAGAATGAAGAACTGACCAAGGTACCTTCTTTCACAATTCTCCTGAGGGCTTACCCAACAGACACACATAAGACAGGCACATTTTACTCTATTGACTCAGACCCGTAGAAGTGTAAACTTACCATGACACATGTAATGGAGTAAATAAAAAAACTCAACCTGCATTGAAAGCTCAATGCCTTTTTTTTTTTTTTTTTTTTTAAACAGCTTTCTTCCATCAAAGTTCATTTTTGACGTTACTGTTTCCGGCATAAATTTTGGTAAACCTAGAGTTGTTTGCTGAATGGAAATTTGACAGGGCTCCTTTTCTGGATCTTGCATTCTTAAGGAACAATGACTCCTGGGTTATCCAGGAGGAAGCATGGCTTTGATACCTGGAGATTCCAGGAGAGCAGCCGGGGAACTACCTCTTGTTTTATGAATAGCCTTAACTGCACCAAATTTTGCTTCAATCTTCTCCATTTCTTTTTTTTTTTAAGTTTATTTATTTATTTTGAGAGGAAGAGGGAGGGGAGAGAGAGAGGGAGAAAGAGAGAGAGAGAAAGAGAGAGTCCCAAACAGCCTCCACACTGTCAGCGCAGAGGCTGACATGGGGTTTGAACTCAAGAACCGTGAGATCGTGACTTGAGCCGAAATCAAGAGTTGGACGCTTAATTGACTGAGCCACCCAGGCTCCCCAATCTTCTCCATTTCTTTTTTTTTTTTTTTAAATTTTTTTTTTAACGTTTATTTATTTTTGAGACAGAGAGAGATAGAGCATGAACAGGGGAGGGGCAGAGAGAGAGGGAGACACAGAATCTGAAACAGGTTCCAGGCTCTGAGCGGTCAGCACAGAGCCCGACGCGGGGCTCGAACTCACGGACCGTGAGATCATGACCTGAGCCGAAGTCGGACGCTTAACCGACCGAGCCACCCAGGCGCCCCTCTTCTCCATTTCTAAGAAAAATAAAAAACAAAACGCAACTTGAAATTTACTATTGGGATCCTATCAGACCTACTTATGACCCTAAAGATATTTTCAAGAAGGCACAAACAATATTTATGACAATGTAAGTGTTAACAATATTTTATGCATCTGCTTAGATGCTATCTGTTGCTAGATGTAAATACTTTTTTTAAAAAAATTTTTATGTTTATTTATTTTTGAGAGAATGAGAGACAGAGCATTAGCAGGGGAAGAGCAGAGAGAGAGAGGGAGACACAGAATCCAAAGCAGGCTCCAGGCTCTGAGCTGTCAGCACAGGGCCTAATGCGGGGCTTGAACTCACGAACCTTGAGATCATGACCCGAGCCAAAGTCGGACGCTCAACCGACTGAGCCACCCAGGTGCCTCTAGATGTAAATACTTTTGATTCTTTCTTTCTGGTATTATCTTTTAATATTATGGATATTTTGAGTTTTCTGTTTGGTATCATAGATCTTCATTTATTTTTTGATCATTTACATATTTAGGTTAAGAATTTTTGTGAAGCATATTTTCAATTCCTTTGACTTTAAGGGTTCTCTCATCTGTGTAAGACTTCCATTCCAGGATATAGCTTTAAACTTTTCTTGCTTATACCTAGAGTTGTTTCCAAAAACATTTCAGTCTGAAGGTGGCTAATGTTAATTTCTTGGGTCAAGACGATGTTACCTGAACAGCATAGCACCTAACATTTTGTGTGATAACATATAATACTCGTAGTGGTAGTGTCACCTGACAGTTTCCAAAAAGGTCTGTGCGGATATTATCTGATAAGAATGAAAGTCTTACCACATGGAATCCAACCAGTTGTGCTAACAGTATTTCTCCCACCAACAGCAGTCCTTTGGGAGAATGGCATGTTTGTTCTAGCTAAGGTTATCCTTCACAGTTAGACAGCAGGGTTCTGCTGGGTAGCCCTTTCGGTCTCTGTCATTCGTAAACGTGTCCAAATCAGTAAAAGATTTCTTTCCATGCTATGTGAGATAGTCCTTTTAAAAAGTGCGTTCCAGGGACACCTGGGTGGCTCAGTCAGTTAAGTGTCTGACTCTTGATTTGGGCTCAGGTGAGAATCTCACAGTTCATGGGTTTGAGGCTGTGTTGGGCTCCGCGCTGACAGTGCAGAGCCTGCTTGGGATTCTGTCTCTCCTTCTCTCTCTGCCTCTCTCTCTCTCAAAATAAATAAATAAACATTTAAAAAGCATTTTGTTTATTTTTTTAATGTTTTTAATGTTTTTACTTATTTTTGAGACAGAGAGAGACAGAGCATGAGCAGGGGAGGGGCAGAGAGAGAGGGAGACACAGAATCTGAAGCTGGCTCCAGGTTCTGAGCTGTCAGCCCAGAGCCCGACGCGGGGCTGGAACTCACGGACTGTGAGATCATGACCTGAGCCGAAGTCGGACGCCCAATAGACTGAGCCACCCAGGCGCCCCTAAAAAGTATCTTAAAAATTAAAAAAATAAATGTGTATTCCAGAGGTGCCTGGCTGGCTCAGTCCGAAGAGCATGCAACTCTTGATCTCAGGGTCGTGAGTTTGAGTCCCACATTGGGTGTAGAGATTACTTAAATAAATAAACTTTAAAATAAGTATTCCAAATTTATCTCAATCAAGGTTCAAAGGACATCCTTTGATCCTTGTATTGTAAATAAGTCTATGTTGATTCTACCCTCACTGTTTACGATTTTTACAGATTCACACTATGCTATTTCTCGGTCTTCACCTATCCAAGATGAAACATATGGTTTTATTTTTTTTTTTAATTTTTTTTAATGTTTGTTTATTTTTGAGACAGAGAGAGACAGAGCATGAACGGGGGAGGGTCAGAGAGAGGGAGACACAGAATCGGAAACAGGCTCCAGGCTCCGAGCTGTCAGCACAGAGCCCGACGCGGGGCTCGAACTCACGGACCGCCAGATCATGACCTGAGCCGAAGTCAGCCGCCCAACCGACTGAGCCACCCAGGCGCCCCGAAACATATGGTTTTCAAAAGTCTTTCTCCATGCCCGAGTCCTGTAGAGTTTTGCAGTGGCCTTTTCGGAACAGTTTCTGATGCCATCACCTCTTCTTCAGGACATCAAGACATCAATAATATCCCCTGTGTGTGGATGTGTGGAGGAACCAAAGTTGTTCTTGTTTGTTTGTGTTTTAATCTGATTGAAATAGTTATTCTGTTTTTATTTCTGTTCTGGACTTGATTCTGCCCTACATTTTCTGGGGCCTTCTACTGGAACTTTTAGGGCACATAACCACATAGCTGGGTGATCTATAGGAAATTTGCATAGGCATCTATATATTTTCAATGCAAATATTAAGCTCTTTTTCCCCTTTAAATTTTTTTAATGTTTATTTATTTATTTTGGGGGGAGGGGGCGGACAGCAGAGAGAGAAGGAGATACAGAATCCCAAGCAGGCTCCAGGCTCTGAGCTGTTAGCACAGAGCCCGACGCGGAGCTTGAACTCACAGACCAGGAGATCATGACCTGAGCTGAAGTCAGATGCTTAACTGACTGAGCCACTCATGCGCCCTTTCATTTTTTCCCCTTAAATTAGATCTTTAGACAGCCACCTTGTGTCTCCAACCAGATAGTATTATCAGAACTGAGAGTTCATACAACTATTCTCGTTTCATAAATCTCGTTCTTCATTTTAGGAATGTAAAAGTCTTAAGAATTTGGTGGTAGAGCCTCTCCTGATCCTCCTGGTGCCTTTATGAGACTCAAAACACAAAAGTAACAACACCCTCCTCCCACTTTTTACCAGGAGTACATACATGTCATTGTGAATTTTATACGATTTGCTTTACATCTAAGCTGTGGCCTCTAGATAGCTTTCTAAACTAGGATAGAAAGTCATTTTGTCTTAAGTAATGCTGCCTTCCTCAAATAAGCTGCCTTTTTTTTTTAATTAAAAAAAATTTTTTTAAGTAATCTCTGCACCCAACATGGGGCTCAAACTCATGACCCCAAGATCAAGAGTCGCAAGCTCTTGCAACTGACCCAGCCAGGCGCCCCTCAAATAAGCTTTTTGAGTTGTCCCGGTGCCAGTTCAAGATGGCCTTGTGCTGGCTGACGCACATGCAGCTAGGGATTGTGCAAGTAACGTTGATCTTTTGCTGCATGTTTGTACCTCAATTGTCAGCCTGGACTCTTACCCTCTCCCCTCTGTGCTTGGCCCTCTCCCCTCTTCCACATGGCTCTTGTGCTGTGTTGTTTTTGCCCTTTTGTGTTTTCAGACAGCAGGTTCTGGAAGAGGGTTATCCTTTCCCTAATCCTGTAAGATTTTCTCCAGTCTGTTTTGTCTAGAAAACTTCAGGCTTTCTGTTTCCCTTAGATAGCCTCCTTTCCCACTCAGCATGGAATTTGTCTGTTGACCTGGTCAGTTCTGGTGGCTTCAGGTGAGGTGCAAATACATGCCTGCTCCCTTGAACCTGGCCATGGCTTCCAGAGGACAAGATCACACCTCTTCATGGTAACCCCTCTCCTCCCTCCCCCTCTCCCACCTACACTGTAGGATCCCTCAGGAAAGGAGGAAGTAGGGATCGCTGGCCCAGTGTTCTGCCCTATAGCTGTGTTTCCTCCCCATTTCCAATGTCTTCTCTCATTCACGCTTTCCTCCCTTGTTTCACTCCTAAATCAAGAACACTTCTCTCCTTGCCACGGACGCAGCACACTTGGCCGCTCCCCCAGCTCTGCCATCCTTCAGGCTTGGGAAGAGGTCCTTGAGCAGTTTGCCCAGGTGCCTGCAGGGCAGCTCAGTTCCCAGCCAACCAAAGTGCTAAGTAAGGTACCCAGCACGGCGCTTCTCTTATTTCCACAGGTGCTACTGCTAAGCTTGGAGGAGGCAGTTAGTTTGTTGCGGGGGAGGAGGCTGGCTGGGGATGGAATTAGAGCCCCCTCGGCATTCTTCAAGGGAGCTGCCTCACAGATTTCCCTGTTTAATGTTTCCAGCAAACAGGTGGTCACTCCACTGGAGGTGAATTCCTGGATATTTTTACCCAACACCCCATAAACAAAATGACAATGTTATTGGACATGTCATACAGCCAGGCATATGAGTAATGTCCCCATTAATCAATTTGCCAAAGAAAACAGGTTGCTATCTAAGCTTGTTGGGAGAGATGCTAGTTATGTGAGGGAAGAAAAACTTGGGCATCTGCTTAAAAGTACACTGTCAAGATTAAAATGATATATACTTGGTGACTTGTGTTTTTAAGCTAACCTTTCCCTATGCAAGACTGCACCCGCAAACAGCTGACACTCAAGCAATTGTTACAAGAACGTCACTATAATGTCTTCGGTGGTGCCTGTTCCACTGGGGTTGAGGTAGAGATAAGACAGAATCCAAGAGAGATGTGACTTTATCAGATTTATCACTATACTATTAAGAAGTGTCATGCTACCAAGAAATCCTTCAGTTGGAGTGTGATTAATTCATTTTTTAATCCATCCACTCATTTAGAAATGTACTGGGCAGCTCCTTCTCACCAGGCATTGTGCCAAAAGCTAGATACACAAAGACCTGCCCTCTAGAAGCTTACACACTAAAGGGGGGTTCATTTGCATACTTCTCTAAAGTATGTAAATGAATGAGTGCATGACAGCGCATTAAGTGTAGTAACAAAGGTATATATAAAACATAAAGAGGATCTAGGGGAAGTCTTTGCTGAAAGGGCTGATTTCTGAGCCAGGTCTCAAAGGGTGGGTACGCGTTTTTCAAGCAGGCAAGCAAAGAAACATTGGCAAAGGCATACTGGTGTGAAATAACAATGGGGGACTGCAAACAGTTTGGTTACCTTGTAACTTAGGCATCTCAGGAAACGGGAAGAGTAGTGTCGAGAGCTAGGGCCAAAGGGGCGCCTGGGTGGCTCATTCGATTAAGCATCTGACTTCCGCTCAGGTCATGATCTCGCAGTTTGTGGGTTCCCGCACGGACTCAGGCTCTGTGCTGACAGTCTGGAGCCTGCTTCAGATTCTGCGTCCACCTCTCTCTCTGCCCCTCCCCTGCACGTGCTCTGTCTCTCTCTGTGTCCCTCAAAAATAAATAAACGCTGGAAAAAAAAAAAGAGCTAGGGCCAAAGAAGTAGACGGGAGAGAATGTCAAGAGGGGGTACTTAATTTGAGGGTGTGTGGGAAGCACTCAAGAATTTAAGCAGGAGAGGGGCGCCTGGGTGGGTCAGTTTAGTGAAGCATCTGATTCTTCATTTCGGCTCAGGTCATGATCTCGAGGTTAGTGAGATGGAGCCTTGCCTTGGGCTCTGTGCTGACACCGCAGATCGGGATTCTCTCACCATCTGTCTCTCCGCCCCTCCCCCGCTCACACTTGCGCGCGCGCGCGCGTGCGTGTGCGCGCGCTCTCTCTCTCTCTCTCTCAAATATAAATAAACTTAAAAAAAGAGTTTAAGCAGGAGAGTAATAATTAAATCTGGGGGAACGTGGCTCTTCCACATGCAATTGACACCTCCTTAGTACTTTTTATTTATTTTAAAACATTTTTTATACTATGTCATGCCATACTCGTAGTATATGCTATATGACGGTATGGTATATGGCATATGGAATTTAATATTCGAGTATGACGGCCTGGCCTATACTCTTACTATGTGATGACCGAATGAAGAGTCTGACATAAGTCTCTCACTCTTGGTCAGATGTGAGTAGTATTAGCAGAGCCGTAAGCCAAACCGCCTGACTCGATAGGCTCTATCATGCACAAGCAACAGGTGACAAAGAAGTGTTGGGATGTCTCCATCGCAGCTACACGACCATGCCAAATGTGTGTTCCAGAGATTACTTTAACCCCTCTGTCACCCAGAATTTTATTTTATTTTTTTAAACTTTTTTTTTTTTAACGTTTATTTATTTTTGAGACAGAGAGACACAGAGCATGAAGGGGGAGGGTCAGAGAGAGAGGGAGACACAGAATCTGAAACAGGCTCCAGGCTCTGAGCTGTCAGCCCAGAGCCCGACGCGGGGCTTGAACTCACGGACTGCAAGATCATGACCTGAGCCGAAGTCGGACGCCCAACCGACTGAGCCACCCAGGCGCCCCTGTCACCCAGAATTTTAATTCAACTTAACGTTATATCTCTGGGAAAAGACAGAAAGTTTGGAAATGTTAGTAAGTCATGGAATTCACTCCAGAGAAGCCTTTTATTCCCAGCTTTACTGAACTATGTCCATTTTGCAAGGTGGATGATACCTATAATGACCATATAGAAGACAGATTAAACATTATCAATGCTCTTCAGTTCCCCACGCCATGCCTATAACATGTACTACCAACAAGTGACGGATGAGCAGATGGAGGCAGTGATAGATTAGAGAGACTGAATTTAGAATCTTCCATTTATTCATTAGAGTTGAAAATATATTAAAGAAAGGTGACAAAATAAAAGAAAACTCAATGTTCTCTACACAAATTTTCCTTAACCAGGTGGAATTTCTCTTTTTCATTTGTAAAAGTAAAAAAAAAGTTAGCTTTCTATTGCAAAAGTAGCATGTGCTCCTGATAAAACATTCAAGCAAGAAAGTTATAAGGTCAATGGTGAACACCTCTACTCCATCTCTCTGACTCACTCGCCAGAGTTAACCACTGTATATCTTTCCAGAAAGTTTCTACACACTACAAAAAGTATAGGTATCTCCCTTTCATTTTAATACAAATGGAATTTTTTTTTTTACTTGAGAGAGAGAGAAAACGTGTGCATATGTGCACATGCGCACACGAGTGGGAGAGGGGCAGAGGGAGAGGGAGAGAAACTTTTTTTTTTTTAATTTAAAAAACCTTTTGGTTTTAATTTAAAACCTTTTGGGGCACCTGGGTGGCTCAGTCAGCTAAGCATCCGACTTCGGCTCAGGTCATGATCTTGCGGTTTGTGGGTTCGAGCCCTGCCTGAGGCTCTGCGCTAACAGCTCAGAGCCTGGAGCCTGCTTTGGATTCTGTGTTTCCCTCATTCTCTGCCCCTCCCCCATTTGCACTCTGTCTCTCTCTCTCTCAAAAATAAACATTAAAGGGGCGCCTGGGTGGCTCAGTTGGTTAAGCGTCCGACTTCGGCTCAGGTCACGATCTCATGGTCAGTGAGTTCGAGCCCCGCGTCGGGCTCTGGGCTGACTGCTCAGAGCCTGGAGCCTGTTTCAGATTCTGTGTCTCCCTCTCTCTCTGACCCTCCCCCATTCATGCTTTGTCTCTCTCTGTCTCAAAAATAAATAAACGTTAAAAAAAAAAAAAACATTAAATTTTTTTTTAACATTTAAAAACAGTTTTATTTATTTATCTTGAGAGAAAGAGAGTGAGTGGGAGATGGGGCAGAGAGAGAGGGAGAGAGAGAATCCCAAGCAGATTCCATGATGTCAGCACAGAGCCCAACGTGGAGTTCCATCTCACCATTGTGAGATCATGACCTGAGCCAAAATCAAGAGTCAGCCACTTAACCGACTGAACCACAGATGGTGCCCCACAAATAGAGTTACATAAAACACACTGTTGTGCATATTTCAATTAACAACATGTATTGGATATTATTCCTTATCACTGTGTGTGAGACACTATCTTCTTCCTTCAGCATTGTTTTCTTTCCTTTCAGAATTTACTTTTTGTTCTAGTTTCTATTTTTACTAGTTAAACAATGCAGAAATATGCAACTTTAAATATAGATCTTTCTGTTCTTGTGTGAACTTTTCCGTAGGACAGATTTCTAGAAGAGGAGTCTCTAGGTCAAGTATATGTGCACTTGAATTTTGGCAGATGTTGCCAAGTTTTCTTCCAAAAGGATAACAAAATATAATCTTCTACCAGTCGTACATATCTCCCTACTTGCCAGACAATGCGTTTTATCAAACTTTTAAAGCTTTGCTAATTTGATACATTAAAAATGGTATCTTGGTGCTATTTTAATTCGCATGTATTGAATTAGCAGTGAGGTTAGCTATTCTTTGTGTGTGTGTGGTGGGGCATTCATATTTCTTTTTCTAATGACTACCAGTTCATGTTTTTGCTCATTCTTCTATGGGTGGTTGCTCTTTTTCTTATAGATTTCTGAAAGCTGTCTATATACTAAAGGAATTACACTGATATTATACGTATTAACCTTTTTTTTTTTTTGCCCAGATTGTTGACTTTGTTGATTTTTTTTTTTTTATTCAGAAGATTCCATTTTTAAGTAGTCATATTTGTTAATCTTTTCTTTATGACTCCTGGATTTTATGTCATACTTAGAAAAAGTCTTCTCCATGACAAGATTATTTAAAAAATTCACTGTTTTATTCTAGTACTATTATGATTTCATTTTTATATGTCTTTTGTCCACCTGGGATTTATTTTTGATGTTCAGAGAAAAGTACAGATCTACTTTTATTTTTCCTAAAAAATGAACAACTTATCCCAACACCATTTATTGAATATTTTTCCTATTTATTGGGAATGCTTCTCTTATCATAAACTTATTTTGTTTGCACTTGGATCCGTTTCCAGACCGTCTACCTCTTTCCATTGATCTGTCTATTTCAGCACGATATCAACTATTTTAATTAGTGTAGCTTTATAGTACATTTAAAAAATCTAATGGCTAAGGCAATGCAAATACCCTGTATGATATTATAATGATATATGTCATTATACATTTGTCAAAACTCATAGACTGTACAATACCAAGAGTGAACCCTAAAGTAAAGTATGGCAATTGGGTGATTATGATGTGTCAAGTAGGTTCTTCCTTGGTAAAAAAAAAAAAAAAAAAAAAAGTACTATCCTGGGGGTGCCTGGGTGGCTCCGTCAGTTAAGCATCTGACTTGATTTCGGCTCAGGTTGTGATCCCAGGATCGTGGGATCAAATCCTACTTTGAGCTCTGTACTAACAGTGCAGAGCCTCCTTAGGATTCTCTCTCTCTTTCTCTCTCTCTGCTTCTCTCTTGCTCACTTGTTCTCTCAAAATAGATAAATAAACATTTTTTTAAATATACTGTAGGGTACAGATTTTTTTTTTAATAAATAAACATTTTCTTTAAAGATGTACTATTCTGGTGAGTGATGACAATGGGAGAGGCTATGCATGTGTGAGAGGTAGGGGTATATGGGAATTCTCTGTACCTTCCTCTCAGTTTTGTTGTAAGCCTAAAACTGCTCTGGAAAAATAAAGTCTTAAAAAGCTAAATGAAATTAAAATTTAAAAATTCTAACAGAACTAATTCCCTTTCATCACTTTATTTTCATGTTTATACTTCCAGATGATCTATACTCAAATGCCAATAAGAAACAAAATTGTATGGGGGCGCCTGGGTGGCTCAGTCGGTTAAGCGGCCGACTTCGGCTCAGGTCACGATCTCGCGGTCCGTGAGTTCGAGCCCCGTGTCGGGCTCTGTGCTGACAGCCCAGAACCCGGAGCCTGTTTCAGATTCTGTGTCTCCCTCTCTCTCTGACCCTCCCCCGTTCATGCTCTGTCTCTCTCTGTCTCAAAAATAAATAAACGTTAAAAAAAAAATTAAAAAAAAAAAGAAATGTAATTGTATGATATGTTTGTACTGAGTAACAATGGATGGTGAGATAATTTAATGATTCTTTAAAAAAATTTTTTTTTTAATTTTTATTTATTTTTGACAGAGATAGAAAGAGAAAGAGCAAGCAGGGAAGGGGCAGAGAGAGAGGGAGACGCAGAATCCAAAGCAGGCTCTAGGCTCTGAGCTGCCAGCACAGAGCCCAAGGTGGGGCTCAAATCCACGAACCGTGAGATCATGACCTGAGCTGAAGTCGGATGCTTAACTGACTGAGCTACCCAGGCGCCCCCGTAATTTAATGATTCTTAATAGCCCATGTGATTTTTATGTTGTTTTCATTTCCAATATTGCAGTATAAACAACATTGATTCATATCTATTTTTCTGATTTGACAGTATGTATTATAATTTCTTCTTGTGTAAATAAACTTTTGGCTGAAAGTCCTTGATGATATCCCAGTGCTTATTCCACTACCATACTGAACCCTTTAAAATTCATGAAAGCAGACAGTGCCTACTGAAAATTGGAAACTCTAGATCTGTGCTAGAATGTGGATAAAAAAAGCTCACGTTCTTGGGGAGCCTGGGTGGCTCAGTGGGTTAAGTGTCTGACTTCGGCTCTGTGCTGACAGTTGGCCTCTGTGCTGACAGCTCAGAGCCTGGAGCCTGCTTCAGATTCTGTGTCTCTCTCTCTGCCCCTCCCCTGCTCACATTCAGTCTCTCTCTCTCTCTCTCTCAAAAATAAATAAAAAATTAAAAAAAAAAAAAAAAAAAAGAAAGCTCATGTTCCTCATGTTTCTTACCCCACAATCCCAGTAAGTGTAGGGTCCCAGAATCAGCTTTTGTTCACTATCTTCTCCATACCAGGTATCTCCCATCTGTGTATTTAGTTAGAGATGCAGATTTTTAGCCTTGGTGGAAGACAGCTTTACTAAAAAGCACAAAGGCACCATCTGAAATCTCAGAAACTGCAGTCACTGTGGCCAAACTGTAACCCTTATGTGGTTTATAGGCTACATCCTCCCTCTTGAAGTCCACAGACATTCTGAAGGTCTCTTGAAACAGCTCTGAGTTACACTTAGGAGGTTCAGATATGCAAAACCAAAAAGTTCAGAAATTACAACCTGAAGGAAATGACAAATAGCTTCTTGGCAACCTTTGTCTTTCCTCATCATCATTTCCACCACCCCTCTTCCCTCTCCCCTCAACAAAATCTGGAAGTTCAAAGCTAGATATTACCTCTACAGGATTGGCCAAGAGAATTTCTTCATTAGGCTTCCAACTTCTAACTCCCATTCATCTTGAAGTTTCAGGTGGGTACTATTGTAACCATTATCCACACAAGAGCTGGGAAACAGGAACAGATAGATTCCCTCATGAAACAGAGTAAGAAGTAGCTTTGACTGTTTCACACGACCATGAGGGCAGGCCAAAGCCAGTTGCCTTGTGAAGTCATGAGCTCTCCCTCTGATTGCCTTCCGCCTGGATTCCTTAGATAGAATTCCTGAATTGGGCCAGAAGCTGAAGTAACTGATCTTTGAGTTGGGGTGTGTATGGCTCATAGAAAGCTTCCCCAAGAAGATGGCAGCTGAGCCAAATCTAGAATGGGATTCAACTAAGCACAAAAGGAAGGGAGAGGAAGAAGAGAGACTAGCATCCCAAATGGAGGGAAGAATATAAAGAAAGGCATAGACATGCGATACAGTATAGCAGGAACTACAAATACTTCAGTACTTTATTTTTGGAGCAATGAATCCCTGGTAAGATATGGTTGGAATGATGTTGGAGAAGTAAGGGGTAGTTAGGTCCTAAGGGTCCTGGTATGCCATGATCAAAAACTTGGGTTTTATCTTACAGATGTTTGAAGGGTTTTTAATGTTTATTTATTTACTTTGAGAGAGAGCATGTGAGCAGGAAGAGAGGCAGAGAGAGAGGGAGAGAGAGAATCCCAAGCAGGCTGCACACTGTCAGCACAGAGTCTGATGTGGGGATCGACCTCATGGACCATGAGATCATGACTTGAGCTGAAATCAAGAGTCAGATGCTTGACTGACTGAAGGTTTTTAAACAGATGAATGATATATGGTAACTGGAATAGCCCCCATATAAATATCGTAATGATGACATTACCAAAAAAATACAAGACAATTTTGAAATTAGCCTATTAATGAAAGCTGGTGGGATTTTTGCCATTTATATGTTAGAGGATCATCACACCTATTCTAAGATTAAGTCTCTACCTAGCTTCTTAAACTGGGTTTTGACATAGTTGGATTTATGTACTGGAAAGATCATCCTGGTAGCCTTGCAGGAAAACGTTTTAAGGGAATTGAGATTGGAAGTAGGGAAATAATTTAAAGCATTATTGTAATTGTCTAGGTAAGCAAAGACATAGGCTTGAACTAGGAAAGTAGGTAGAGGTATCTGTTGAGGACAAAATCAGCAGATTTGCTTGAACAGTTAGTGTAACATAATAACATAATAAGGCAGCAATGAAATTGTACCTCTCAGAAAGAATCACAATTGATTGATAAGCCCAGCTTCTGTGGTCTGAAGCCCATCACTGCTTCTTGCTTAGGTCATGCTTCTAGCAGGCTGCTTTATTACTGAGTAATGGATGGATACTAAGGCAGGCCCGTTCCTGGGAGATGTGGGGCTTGTCAGATAAGCAGTTTTAGCTCCAAATGTTCCATCAGCTTTGCTGAACTTTCACAGAACTGCACTGCAGTTTTTTCCACTCAGCCAATTTCCACTCAACCAATCTTCCACTTAACCAATTTTTCCACTCAACCAATCTTCTATACTTCTCTCCCTCCTCCCTTCCTCCCTCCCTGTCCCCTTCCTCCCTCCCTCCCTTCCTTCCTTCTTTCCTTCTTTCCTTCCTTCCTTCCTTCCTTCCTTCCTTCCTTCCTTCCTTCCTTCGCTTCTTCCATGATTCATAAGGGTCCAACCTATATCATAGTTTGATGCTCAACCGGAGAACCTGGACCAAACTTATGGTGGATAAGCTTTGAGGCTCCAGAGTCACAACAACCTGGGTATGAACCTGGTCGTATCATTTCTAAATATGTGAGTTCAAGTGAATAATTCAGTCTCATCAAAGTACCAGTCTTCTCATCTATTAAATCATGATAACTGCTGTGAGAACTAAATTAATCAGGCTTATAAAGTACTTAGCACAACATCTGGCACATAGCAAGTGCCTGTTAAGTATTAGCCATTCTTATTATCAGAGATGGGGGATGAAGGAGAGGAAGAAGTCAGGGTAATTCTTAGGTTGCTGGCTATTTATAATATATTAACTAATCATAGTATTTTCTCAAGTTAATTCTCCTTTTGCATACAACAGATAATCCTTTTGAGTACAAAAGAGATTAGGAAAACCTTGTTCCTCCGTATTCCTAAATTTCTTGCCTCCTCCAGATTTCATGGCTAATGGAATATAAATCACTAAATGATACATCAAAATGGACATAAAAAAGATTCCTTTACTCTGGACTTGAGAGGGTGGCCCTTCTCTACATTATCCCAGGCATAGTTCCCCATAAAATACTAGCTGTGAGAATATTCTTTTGCCCTGTGGAGGAAAGGCTCATTCTAAAGCTCTTTCGTGTAACAAGGGAGAAAAATTATCCATCTTCCTTGAGGATCTAAAAGATCCTCCAAATTGAGTGCTTTTTATAGAGCTTTATTTATAACAATTGAGCTATTAAATATGACACCAAGCACACTACAAAGTGTGTATTAGCAAATGATCCTCCCCTTTCCAAAACACCCTTAGGAAACTCAAGACAGAACCAGAATTCAAACCATGGACTGAAATATGGAGTTAAAACTATTAAAAAAAAAAAAAAAAAAAAAAAAAGGAATGGAAAAGGAAAACGTAAACTCCTGAACAAAATTTTAGAAAATTTATGGTATAAACCTGGGGTGGGAAAAATCTAGCTGAGGAGTGTTTATATGAAAAATACCATGGGCTTTACACTAACCACTAGTTCCATGGAGCCAACAGTGCAATTTTGGCTTAAAAAGAAATGAGTATAGGGGCATCTGGATGGCTCAGTTGGTTAAGCATCTGACTCTTGATTTTGGCTTGGGTTGATCCTAGGGTCATGTGACCAAGCCCCATGTTGGGCTCCGTGCTGAGCACGGCACCTACTTAAGATTCTCTTTCTCTCTCTCTCTCTCTCTGCCCCTCTCCCTTACTTGCTCTCTCTCTCCCTCAAAAACAAACAAACAAATAATAAAATAAAATAAAGAAATGAGTGTAATCTTAGGCTGCATGCCTTAGTAATGAAAATCTTCAGTTTCCTCATCTGCAAAATTAAGGGCTGGATTAGATGGCTTCCAAGTCCCATACAGCTCTATTATTTTATTAGTATATGACTATGACTTTCAAGTTCTAAACTTGAATTCCTACATTTTCAGGTAATGAACATGGAAAAGATTTATAGGCTTGATGAAAACAGATAATCCATTTCTCTGATTAACTTTACAGTTTGAATTATCTCCAGGAAAAAAAAAAATAATCTTCTTGTGTGAAGAGACCCACAGAGAGCTCCCAAAATGAGTGTGGCAATGGAATAAACTTGTGTACATCTAGTTCACATCATGTCAAGCTTTATACAAAACTATTTTTCTTGAGGTGGCGAGCTTGAGCAACCAGTTTTTCCTGAAGTTTGCCTGATAAATATGTTTATGATGAGCTGTACTGTCATCCTTCTATCTTGCCATAGCCTCAGAGGGCCCCTCCCAAGCCGACCGGCTGCTTACTGACTTTGGTAATCAAGGATTTCAGAGGCAGAGATCAAGGTCAATATGGGGCAACGGCAGAAAGGACTAGAGAGCCCTCATACCCAAGGTCCCCTTACTAGGCTCCGCTGTATGAGGGCTGAGGGAGGGTATGGATCTGAGTTTTAGCCACAACATACTAGGTAACCTATGGATTACCAATGAGCTCCCCCACTCCATCCCTGCTGCTACCATTCTCTTCTGGACCCCTCATCTGGCATTTTCAGGCATTTCAAACATCTTTTGAGAAAAAGGCAGCAGAAAAGACCAATTGTGGGGACAGCAAAGCTTTAATAAAAATAGAATTCCAAATATTTCAGCTGGGAGCTCTTTGTCTAGCTAAGAGAGATTTAGACAGTGGATCAGAAAGCCTGAATCTCCTTCTAGTCCTGCAATTAAGCAGGTGCATGCCCTTGGGCAAGCCACTCAACAACCTTGGGCCCTGTTTCCTTACTTGTAAATGGTGAGGAACCCTACCTAGCTACTTCCAAGAGCCTAGGACCCCCGAACTAAGACCAGCTTGTATCCTGAGCAGGAAAGGAAACGTATGTAGGCTTGGAGGTGATCTCTGTGAGGCCTATTAAAAAGCACCCTAGAACTTTAAAAAGAAGTGTCCGAAAAGCAATACACAAGAATTGAAATCACAGGACTCCCAGGTTCTTGTCTCACATCAGTCCCTCCCAGGTATTGGCTGAGTTGCTCTGTGTCTCACTTTCTTAATTCTGTCAGGCAGAAGAGGTCAGAGAGGGTGGGGCTATGGCCAATGGATCATGTTCTCAACGTTCTGGAAAAAGGACAGAGGTAGCAGAAAGTCCAGGAGAGGAGTTTCCACTGCAAATTGACCACAGTCCATTCTCTTTCCAGATTGGAAGGGAGGTAAGAACTGCTATAGCACCCCTGACTTCTTCAGTTACCTTCATTCCCTCAGCTGCACAGCCACCAACTTGGGAAATCGAGATCTTGGACAAAAAAGGGTAAGTCCAAGAGATGCTAAATTAAATGGACTTTTGGAAATTTTTGTGGGATCCACAGACAATTGTTTTCGGGGGCGGGGGAAGGCCTTCCTTTTTTTTTTTTTTTTTTAAACTGTGGTACAAGATACACAACCTGAATTTTACCATTGTAATTGGTTTTAAGGGTACATTCCAGTGGAGAAGACTTTTCTGATGACTTCAGTTCTCTCCCCATACTGATGTAGACTGTATAGTCCTTTGCTAGCAAATTTCTTCAGGGTCAGATCGCAGGGGCTCCTCAGTTAAGCTGGGTTAGTTAGCTCCTGCAATAGGGAAATCCTCAAAAATACCAGAAATGTGACAGGAAATCATTCAGGGGTCATTTCTCCTTGATGTGAGGGAGATCTCATTTCTTGCTGTGTCCCTTTAATTTTTTATCTCTCTGCCTTGGCCCTAACAACTTGTCCAGACCTGTGGCTTGCCCTTGGGCCTGCTTTCTTTTGTTATGCTGCATTTTTGTTCTCTGCAGACTCCTGGCTTATTCTGACTCTGAAAAACCTATTTTCCTTGGGATCTGACTTGTCTGCCCCTTCAGTGGTCTCGCATAGCTTATTTGTCAGATGTGACTGACAGCTTCTGCTCTCTACCTGAGCTTCAGCCCCACACCTCTGACTGCCCACTGGTCATTTCCTCTGGAATGTGCCAGTCATTCTTCTGCCAACCAGATTGCAACATGTTTAAACACAACCTTCATTTTTTTTTTTTTTTTTTTTTGCCACAAACCAGCTGCTTTTATAACCTCTCATTCTCTGTCAATAGTCCATTAAGTCATTTAGACCAGAAGCAACATCCTCTCTGATTTAATCTCCCTTCACTGCCCTCAGCCATTCATTCCTTAAGAACACTCAGATTTTCCTTCAAATATTGATCATTGTTTCTGTCCTTCCTCTGCCTCCCCCCATGCCCATTTTTAGGTCCTTACCACCTCTCATATCATCTAGTGCTCACATCCACTCTTTCCCCCACTCAATTTCCCGTGCCAGGCCTAGACCTATCTTTATTAATCAAGTCATGCCTGTTCAAAACCCTGAAGTTCTTAACTTGTCCTATCATACGGATTTCTTGTCCTTTTCAAGCTATTTAGGTTTCCTCTAATTTGCTCCCATTCTAGACAATCTTTCTGCCAGGCAGCTATGTTGTAATGGAAAGTTTAATGGACTTGGAATTAGTGGGCCTGCTTTCAAATCCCAGCTCTGTACTCAGCAGAACCACCTTGGGCAATTCACTGACTCTCGGAGCCTTGGATCCCCATTTGCAAAATTGGGATAATAATGGTTCTGTCATAGGGAACTTTATGAGGATTTAATGAGATAATGTGTGTGGAAGCAAATTAACATTGTGCTTAGAACCCACATTTAAGTTGACTCCCTAGGTTTGAATTCAGGCGTTTCCGCTCAATAACTATGTGACCTGGAGAAAGTTCCTTAACCTCGCTGGGCTTCATCTTTTTTGTTTGCAAAATGGAGATATTAACAATGTATATGTCATAGTCCATAGTGATGATTAAATTGAGACAATATATTAAAGTGCTTAACACAGTTCCTGGCACACTATAAACTCTAATAGGTGTAAGCTATTAGGATTATGTGCAAAAGATTTAGTACAGTGCTGAACACCTAATCAGGCACCTAAAAAATATTTGCTAACTTTGTTGATGAATTCATCACATCTATATGATCTCATTTCCCACTAATTCTTACTATGCACATTCTTGTCACCCTTCCTCCAGACCGACTATCTTGGTTTTCCATGAATACATCTTCCACTTCTCTTGCCTTTGGTTATAGTATTTCTCTTTTCTAGAATGTCATGATTTCTCTTCCCTGCCTATCTAAATTCTTCCTGTTTTTTAAGGTCTATTCTAAATCTTGCTTCCATAAATCTTTTTCTTAGTACTTCTTTTAAAAAAAATTTTTTTAATGTTTATTTTTGAGAGACAGAGACAGAGAGACAGAGAGAGAAAGAGACAGAAAGAGACAGAGTGCAAGTGGAGGAGGGGCAGAAGAGTGGGAGACACAGAATCTGAAGCAGGCTCCAGGCTCTGAGCTGTCAGCACAGAGCCCGATGCCAGGCTCGAACTCACAAACCATGAGATCATGACCTGAGCCAAAGTCAGACGCTTAACTGACTGAGCCACCCAGGCATCCCTCTTAGTATTTTTGTACTTAACCAATTTCTCACTCTTTTGAACCAGTTACCCTTGATTTAGCATCTGGTACACTTAGATACTATTTCCTGTATATTCATTTTGTGTCTTCAACTAGTTTGGAGAATATTCCTCTAGCATTGTTTCAGTATACACAGTATTGTTTCAGCATTGTTTCAGAAGACACAGTAAATATAGTGAATATTTAATCTCCTAGACTACTGTATCAACTCAGCCCACCTCTTGGGATCACATTCTTTAATTATATTTAGGGTAGAATTTGGAGAGAGGGACACACACTTTGTTGTCCAAGGGTGAGGAAGGATCCAGAATTTTGAACCAATTTTTCAGACTTAGAGTCACTTATCAGTAGTGTGCCCATGAGGGTGGGCAGATTGGGGGTAGATGGTTATAGAGATAAGGAGTTCCCACTACATGGGACAAGGTCCTATGGCCTCTGGGGTCAAAGTGTTGAAGAAATACCTAAGCATGGCATCTCAGCAGGTAAGGGGCTGGAGGCAGACTAAGAGGTGACTAAGACAAGGAAAGTGTCCCCATTCAAATCTGGTTCTTGCTGTGACAGGCTTTGCCTTTAACTAGTTTCTCAAGCTTCTTACACCTTACACAACACTTGCCCTATTGAGAAACTGGTTTTGCGTGAAACTTCCCATGGCTTGAAGCAAGTATCCATGACGGTGTTTGCATACCATTGGGGTTTTACCCCTCCCAAATGTGCCAATAAAGATGAGGCGACATTCAGATGACATGGTATGAAGGGAATCACTGCAGCCTCCAAAACGGAGCATGTTTGAACTATGCGAAAGGTTCATACCAGCATTTCACAATGACAGAGAAGGCCAAGGAAGACTAGTGCAGGATGCAAGGTAAAGAACATGGTCTTTGCCCTAGTTCTCACGGAGCCTTCTTTGTCCTGTAGCCTGTGATGATCTTCCCATCTCTGGGCTCCTGTACTACCTACCGTCTTGACCACACAGTTCAGTCCTGCATTACACATTGTCTTCTGAACATTGCTTTACGAGTTGTGTCCCCCAGCTCAGTTTCCTGAGAATGCAGACCATCTCTCTGTCTTTGGTGTCCCCTATGGAGCCTCTCGATACAATTTAACTCTATTCGGCACAGCAAGATTCCCAACAATGAGTGTTGATGGATTTGTTTTTGAAAATGTAAATTCACAAAAAGTAGCTCCACCAGGGGGAACTTGTTTCTTTTTTTAAGTGGCAGGTGTTGGCAGTCCCCGCATCATTTGTGGTGCAGTCCTCAGTGGCAGCCTCCTTTCAGAGGTCAGGGACTCAAGACATACAGGTGGGACACATGGTCCCAGTGCTTTCCCACTTAAGAGAAGGATGTTCTGCCTGGTGCCTGAGACCCCTTCCTGACTCCCCATTCTGCTCCCAATCACAGAGGCCATACAGTCAGAGCCGTGAGGGACCTTGGGAGATCATCTGACTCAACTCCCTTATTTTGTAGATGAGGAAACTGGGACTCAGGGAAGCATAGCTGAAGGTGGTAGGAAGAGGATGAATGGGCGTTGAGTCAGGTAGAATTGGACACTAATCCCAATGCTGCCGCTTTCTAGCTGTGTGATTGTGGAAGAGTCTCTTCACATCTTGAAAGCTCAATTTCTTCATCTTTGAAGTGCGGGAGAACAATGCCTACTGCCTGGAGTTGTGAGAATTGAGTGAGATCATACATGTAAATGCAGTGTTTGGCAATAAGAGATGCTTCATACTTGTTGGCTCTCTCTCCTTGCTTTTTCTTGAGTGTCCTGCCCAAATTTAAAGTGCTGGCCTCTCCCGTTTTTCAAGTTAAATATATTTTTCAGTCACATACTAAGGCTGGCCTTCTACCTGCTGGAAAATTAGGATCAGCAATTAAAAGTGTTTTGTAGTTATCTTCACTGAGCATTTGGACCAATATATTTTGAGCACATTTATACGACTTAGAGATGAAAGAGCTTAAAAGACAGGAATACTGAATTTCAGAGTGAAATTCAAAGGTGTTGAGGTTTTACCCATTTTTCAGCTACCGTGTTTGAGCTCCTGGTGTCTTAAAATAGTACTGATGGCCTTTTACCCCTGAAAAAAATTCCATTCTCTGATATATTTACATGCTTTGCCTTGCAACGTGATATTTTTCACCTGTCTTTCTTAAGACATACTCTGCAGTCCATTAATCATTAATTGGAGCTAAAATGAAAACATGGCTGTTGAGGTTCTGGTAAAGATATAAGAAATGCACTGGTAATGATCATGGCAGACTTGTGAGGTGGTTTAGTCTCAGAAATGGAATGGACATTCATATCATTTATAAAATTTAATACTTTATGGTGAACGTTTCTTTCCCATGCTGAAGAAGGTTTATGAGGATCATTATTTCTCTTAAAAATTTTAGCTAAGGGGCACCTGGGTGGCTCAGTCGGTTAAGCGTCCAACTCTTGATTTTGGCTCAGGTCATGATGTCACAGTTTGGAAGTTCGAGCCCATGTGGGGCTCTGTGCTGGTGGTGCAGAACTTGCTTGGGATTCTCTCTCTCTCTCTCTCTCTCTCTCTCTCTCTTAAAATAAATAAGCTTTTAAAAAAATGAAAAAAAATTAAAAATTTTAATTAATATTCACTGTGTTTGGCTGCAAATATATCTTTGAATTAAGCAGAATCAGGATTAGACCAGAAGAAAAATCTTAACATGAAATGTCTCCTAATTATGACTATTACAATTACCAAATTGTGATTGATGATTCATTATTTGGTGAATCAGTTAGGTCCTACAAGGCAGAGGGACAAAGCAGGGGAAACCTCCCTGAAGTTTTCTTCATAGAAGTTGTGGTAAGCAGAATAAAGATCCCTCAAAGTCCTTGTCCTAATCCTCAGAACCTGTGAATGTTAGGCTACATAGCAAGGGGTGGGGAGAATTAAAGTTGCCAATTAGCCGACCTTAACATAAGGGGAATATTCTGGATTATCCAGGTGGGCCCAATGTAATCACAGGGGTCCTTGATAGGGAGGAAGGAGGGACAGAGGAGACCCAGAGAGAGGGTTGGTGATGTAAGAAGAACCCAATCGACCATTGTTGGCTTTGAACATGGAAGAAGAGCCCACAAGCCAAGGAATGCAGGCAGCATGTAGAAGCTGGAAAGAATAAGGACATGGATTTTCCCCTAGAGTGGGAAATAGCCTACTGACACCTTGACTTTAGCCCAGTAAGACCCCCCCTTTTTTTTTTTGAGAGAGAGAGAGAGAGAGAGAGAAAAGAAAGAGAGAACACATGCATGTGTGTGTGCATGCGAGCCAGGGAGGGACAGAGAGAGAGGAGGGAGAGAGAGATTCCCACAGGCTCTGCACTGTCAGCATGATGGAGCCCAATGTGGGGCTTGATCTCGCAAATCCATGAGATCATGACTTGAGGCAAAACCAAGAGTCAGTCACTTAACCGACTGAGCCATCCAGGCACCCTGAGACGCATTTCAGATGTGTGAGCTCCAGAACTATAAGAAGATACATTTGTGGTGTTTTCAGTTACTAAGCAGGTGGTAATTTGTTTAGAGCAGCCATAGAAAACCACAACAGTGGGTTTCTCCAAAGGCTGACAGACTATCTTGCCCCAAAGATGCTGCCTCGCATTCAAGGATTTCACACAATCATAGGCAACAAGGTTTCCAAAGGGCCTGAGAGGTAGGGAGAGGCAGAAGACCATTGTTAAGGGGGCAAAGTGATCAGCAGTTAGAAGAGAGTGCTTCTCATGTCTGGCACCACAAGGGATGGATACAAAATATAAATACAACTCACAGCCTCCTGTCTGTGAATAGCCATACTCACTATTTACATCACATCTTATATGCCTTTATAAAGGACTATGCTGAAATAATCTCATTTAGTCCTCCCACCAGTCCTATGAGATGGAAACTGGTATTATTCCGTTTTGTAAATAAGAAAACTGAAGTTTAGACTGCTACTTCTCCTGAAATCAGACAGGAGTAAGTGGAAGAAAAGGGATCCAAACAGATCTGGCTGCAGAGCCTAGGCATTTCACTACTTTGATATCTGTCCTGCCTGGAGCTGCGTGGCCAGGAAGTCAACTCACGTAGGGGCTGTGCATTAGTCAGGGTAGTTTCTACTAATAAATGGAGGTTGTGGGGAGAGGTGCAGAGAATACTTAGCAGTGAACATCCATCCTCCAGATGTCTGCTTTTCATGAATCTTCCTCAAATATACCTATTGTCAAAAACATCACTGGCCAGTAGTAGTTTCTTGCAAACATTTTTAATTCACTGTTCACCAAAAACCTAAATTTGACATGTTTAAAATATAGCTCAACCCACCTCCCCTACCCTAATCAGACCTCCAACCGAGACTTTCCTATTTCTTTTTTTTTTAAATGTTTGTTTATTTTGGGGCACCTGGGTGGCTCCGTCGGTTAAGTGTCTGATTTCAGCTCAGGTCATGGTCTCACAGTTCATGAGTTCAAGCCCCACATCGGGCTCTGTGCCGACAGCTCAGAGCCTGCAGCCTGCTTCGGATTCTGTGTCTCTCTCTCTCTCTCTGCCCCTCCCCCACTTGTGCTCTGTCTCTCTCTCTCAAAAATAAATAAACATTAAAAAAATAATTTAAAAATATTTATTTTGAGAGTGAGAGAGAGAGTGCACACGCGTGTGTGCAAGAGCAGGAAAGGGGCACAGAGAGAGGGAGAATCCCAAGCAGGCTCTGTGCTGAGGCTGGGCTCAATCTCACCAACTGAACCATGAGATGACCTGAGCCCAATCAGGAGTCAGCTGCTTAACTGACTGAGCCACCCAGGTGCCCCTCTTTTTTTTGTTTTTAAGTTTATTTATTTATTTTTGAGAGAGACAGAAAGCACACATGCAGGGTAGGGACAGACAGAGAAAGAGAAAGAGAATCCCAGGCAGGCTCTGTGCTGTCAGTGCAGAGCCCAATGTGAGGCTTGATCTCACAAACCACGAGATCATGACCTGAGCCAAAATCAAGAATCAGGTGCTTAGCAGACTGAGCCACCCAGGCACCCCTCTAGTTCTTTTAAAAATGTCGTTGTTAATCCAGTCATCTATACTCAACAGCTATATAAACAATAACAGCTAACACTTCCTGAGAACACATTCCAGTTATTGTGCTAAGCATCTTAGACATCATCCATTTAATCCTCTCAACAACCCTATAAGGAAGGTACAATTATTAGCCCCATTTTATAGATGCGTAAATTGAAACTTATGTAAACCGCCAAAGGTGACACGTTAGCATCATCTTTCATTACTCATCTCCACCCTCCATAGCAAATGAATCACCAAGTCTTCTCAATTCTCTCTCTGTACTATTTCTTGCATTTGTTGCTTTCCTTTTCTGTCCATTGCCACTGCACCAGTCTTAGCCCTTTTTGACTTAGGTCTGAATTGTTGCCAGTGCCCAATATGGTCTCTCATGTTCCACAATTTCCTTCCTTAGATCTTTCTAATATGCTTCGGTCAGACTAAGCCACCTAAAAACCCAGTTATCCCATCCATTTCCAAGTTCAAACCTTTAAACTAGAGGACATATAGCCAAATGTCCCCAGACATCATCCTTAGTATGATGGTAGCAATACTTTTTTTGAAAAATTAAATAACTTTATTAGATTACAATTAAAAGGGAAAAAATGTTACAATTTTTAGGTTGAAATTATAGGACAAGATACAGCACAAAGATAAGCAAACACTAGTTTAGAGAGTTCTCACTAGTTATCTGACCATCCTAAATATACAATTCCATGTTTTAGAGACAAGCTTTTGCACAGTTAGTAACGTAACATAGTACTAACATAGTAGTTATGTAAATATGCTTAGTGTTTTCCATGTATTTATAAACACCATTATTAGTATTAAAATAACTGATGTACATGGTAAAAGAAAAACTGAAACACAATACCACCAAAGGATATAACAATAAAAACATTTCTTTCCCAAGATTGAATAAGGTGATTTGTACTTCCTTCTTCACACTTTTCTGTAACTTACAGACTTTTAGCAATGCACAGGTACTGCTTTATAATAGAAAATAAAGCTAATAAAGCGTGATTTTAAAAAGGAACCACATTTTCCATCATTCCCTGCTACTTACAATATAAAAGCTAAATTCTTTGGCTGAGGCCCTATGTAATCTGGCTCCAAACTGCTTTCCAGGCTTATTATATACTACTCAATACAAATGTTCTGCTTCAGTTAAACTATTTTAAGCACATTTTCCCTGCTGTGTCTCTGACTGTGTGTTTTCTCTTCCTGGAATGGGCTTTCCCATTCTCTTTTAATATCCCAATTCAATCTATTGTTCCAGATCTAAGTGAGTTCTACATACAGCTTTTCCTAAAGAGGAAGGAATCAGTAGTCAGTATTCACCATGTGGGCTATGTACTATATTTGGTGCTTTATGTGGTATTCATTGGAACCTCACAACAGCTCTTGACAGTTGGCATTAATTACCTTCATTTTACAGATGAGGAAACTAAGTTTCCTTCAAGTCACCCAGCCAGTATGTGATAGAGCTGGAATTTGCGGATGGCTGTCTCTTCCCCAGCTCAGGGAAATCTCATTTGTTCCAACTTTTGTAGCACATTATCTGAGTAAGTTTGACCAGTAATCACAGACGTGCATTCCAAGATGGTGGCATTGCTCATAATACTATTTTGAATTACTTATACTTTGCGTTTTTGTTTATCTTCTCAGCAAAACCTCCTGGGAGAAAACTTCGGTGTGAGTTCTCACTTGTGATTTCCTAGCTATTTGTCTTTGAGTCAACTCCTTAACTTTTCTTGACCTCAAGTTAGGTAATAATAATACCTAACTCTTAGGGTTGTTGTGAGAGTTAAAAACTCAATATATACCTGGTACAAAAGAGCTGATTGTTGTGCATTTGACTTAACATGGTGATATTAATTTATTTTCAAATTCCACTTAATTTCTAGTTTCTTTATACTAGGGGTTTGAGATATTCCTAAGACTCAGTGTCCTAAAGAGGACTAGACCTTTTTCTTTAATACAAAAACTGGCTTTACACAATTTAAAAAGAATTTTTCAATTAAAACAGGATTTTACAGGATGCCTGGCTGGCTCAGTTGGTAGAGCATGTGGCTCTTGATCTCAGGGTTATAAGTTCGAGCCCCACGTTGGGTGTAGAGATTACTTAAAAATAAAATCTTGGGGTGCCTGGGTGGCTCAGTCGGTTGAGCGTCTGACTTCAGCTCAGGTCATGATCTCATACTCCATGAGTTCGAGCCCTGCATCGGGCTCTGTGCTGACAGCTCAGAGCCTGGAGCCTGCTTCAGATTCTGCGTCTCCCCCTCTTTCTACCCCTCCCCTGCTCATGCTCTGTCTCTCTCTGTCTCCAAAATAAATAAAAACATAAAAAAATTTTTTTTTAAAATCTTAAAAACCCATTATTTTGCTATTTAGTCAGAATATCCTTTCTTGCTGTTTAATCAACATTGAACAAGAAGTTCAGTTACTGGTTAAAAATTGTTCCTAAAGGTAAGGAAAAATAAGTTACAAACAGAGATGGAGGCAAACCATTAAGAGGCTTTTAAATACAGAGAACAAACAGAGGGTTGATGGAGGTGGAGACCTAGGGGGGTTGTGGGGAAAATCGGAGATGGGCATTGAGGAAGGCACTTGTTGGGATGAGCACTGGGTATCGTATGTAACCGATAAATCATGGGAATCTATTCCTGAAGCCAAGACTACATTGTATATACTGTATGTTAGCTAACTTGACAATGAATTATTTAAAAAATAAATAAATGAAAAATAATAAATAAAAATAAATATAATAAATGAAATTTAAAAAATAAATAAATTTTATAAATAAATAAAAATGTAAAAAAAATTGTCCCTAATGTAAATGTTTACATTTATAAACAGGAATATTGTTATTGAATGTTGTCGTTTTTAGTCCAGAGAGCCACTGTGGATTTTAAAATTGAGCACATTGGGACTGAATTTACTCAAAAAAAAGGGAAAACCAATTAAAAATTGCTGGCCTTCAAAAACAGCCTTTTTAAATTTTTTACTATTCTTTATATCAGAGAAAAAGAATATCGCTGTATTTACTCCAACTATTTTCCTTTAGGGTCAGATGAAAAGAAGCAAAATTCACAAATACTTTCTAGCCTTTTATCTATTTAGTTACTCCCTACTACCACCATCATTTTTCGGTGGTTATAAAAGAATTTTTAAGCCTTTTGAAAATAAGTACATCTGGTGTTAGAAATGATACATCTTTTATTCTTAATATTCTATTTCACATTTATTAAGAGTTATCAAAACAACGTTGACAACCCCCCCCCCCCCCATGTGTGTTCTACGTAAATGGAAAATAAAGTTTGGGCTATAACTAGCAAAAGTCCATCTACAACTTTCCTGAGCTCACAACAGAGAAGTTTGCATCTCTCAGAGTACTTCTCTACCTGTTGGTTATGAATTGTTTGATTAAACAAAACAAACAGTCTGGTTATCACATCATTAGGATCTTCATCGGGTTTACATGTCTCGCATCTGTCTATAGCGAGGGATGATCCTCTTTTCTGTAAGTGTCAAGCTTCTTGTCAGAATAGATTCTATTCCACTGTTTCTATTTTCTTCCTTTTCATTACCTTTTCAAGTCACTGAAATCTTGCCTGTGCAGGACTGTTTTCAGTGAAACCACCCTGTCCATGGTCACTTTATTGCTAAATCAGAGACTTTTTAGACCTTACCATCGGGACTTCTCTGAGCATCAACTCACTGGAAGCACACTCTTTCCCTGCTTGAAACTCTTTTCTTGACTTTCTGTAACAGCCGTGGTCCACTGCTTTTCTTCTTTCCTAGTTTCTCCTTCTCAGCATCCCTGTGAGCTTCTTTTGGACTGCCTCTTCCCAAAACATCAGTAATTCCCTTGATTCCCAACATCTTTTTTCTCTCACTCTCCATTGGCCATGACTGTGACTAAAATATGGCTAACGAATCCCAAATCTTTATCTCCTGCCTGGACATGGCCTCTGAGCTTCAGACTCATGAATGCAACAGTCTATTCCTCTTCACTTTCCATAGGTACCTTGAACTCAACACGCTTATAATTCAACTTATCTTTCCCCTGGTGATGTAAGTAGCCCTGTCACCCATCCATTTGCTTGAGTCAGAAACCTAGAAGTCATCCTAGATACTGCCTTCCCCCTTAACGGTTCAGATCTAACTGGTCACTGGTCCTTTTGATTCCAGTTTTTTAACATCTCTTCCATGTGTCTTCTCTCCATTTATATTTAACTCTCTAACTTGTGCAAGTGTCCCTTGTCTTGCTTTACGTCATCCCTTCCAAACCATTTTTTATGCCACAAAACGCACACTGGATCCTGTCATTTCTCCTGCTTAAAATCTTCCAGTGGCTTCCTCACTGCTTGCTTTGAGTAGAGTCCAAGCCGTTTGGCATAGCTTATAAGGCCTCTATGATCTTGTTTATGCTTAGATACGTAGGACATGTTATACAGATTGCAGCTCTTCCATTTACTGTGTGATTAAACAAGTTAACTGTAAAATGGAGGTAATGGTAATTGTGAGGATTTAAATGAGATCATTTGCAAAAAACGTTAGCTGTTATCTTAAATTACAGTTAACATCCTTATTTGTAAGTCTATGGAAAACAGTACTATCATTTCCTGAAGATAAAATTCTTAAAGTAGAATTGCTGGGTACGCATTTTTAGACTTTTCAAAGCATATTGCCAAATTGCCCTGCAGAATAGTTACACCAATTTATACTTTGACCAGTGACATTGAGAAGGCCTGTTTCACCACACTCTTGACCTAATCCTGGGGTTACTCATTTAAAAAAAATCTTTGCCAAATTGATAAGTGAAAGGTCATCTAGTTTTTATAGTTAATTCTGTCTATTTACATATTTGCTACCGAAAGATCAGATATACACTGATAACAGTGTTATTGCTATTTACTTTTTCTCAGTTCTAAGTCTTAATTTGACATTGAGGTTTTTTCACCTCTTTCATGAGCTGGGATTTTATGTTTTTGAACCCCTTTACCTCCTTCTTTCCTTCCATTTCCTTAGTAAACAGTATGTATTTGCTTAATTTAATCGAATGAAATTGAATTCCTATTAGATTTTTAAGTACTATATTTGGTGCAATTTCTTTGTTTCTTTAGATGAGGAGCACAGACTGCTGTACTGAGAGTTGGGAAACCTGTTTCTAATCCCAGCTCAGTCCCTGACTAGCTGTGCGTCTTTGGGCAAGCCACTTAACCTCTCTGGACCTTCGCTTTCTTGTATGTAAAGTGAGTGGGATGGTACCAGGTAATGTCTTAGGTAACTTCTACTTCTCATATTACATAGCTAAAATGTTTCTTTCATGCGGTCTTCAGGCGCAAACTCTTGGAACTGTGTAGGACCTTATAATGCATAGCAAGGAGTTCAAATTCTATCCTAAAGAATTTAAGCAGGTTAGTACATGATCTGATTTATGAAGCCTAAATATAACTAAGCCTAATAGTTTGGTTTTGAAGAGAGAGTTTGAATAATCTATAAATAGTTATTTAATCTGGCAGCTCCCTTTCCAAATAGGAAGGAAGCATGTTTGATAAAAATGCTACAAATACTGTGTCTCCTACTCTGCCACAAATACTGCTCCCCTCCAGGACAGTGTCATCTCTTTGAGGCAAAACTTGCTGCTTTACAGAACTATGATTCATTTGTATAGTGCCATGAGCCCCAGGACAATAGCAGCCACCACCATCCAAAGTCATAGCCAAGACTTAAATGTAAAGTAGGTCGAATTTGTTTTTGTGGGGTGTGTGTGTGTGTGTGTGTGTTGATAGTCCTTTAAAAATCTGTTGAAAGCTAGGTACTCACAGAAAAACCCACATAAGAATATATGCACAAAATTTTAGGGGCCTCCTGGACCCTTGGAAGCCCATCCATATATTCCCTAGAAATACATGAATCCTAGGGTACGAACATTTATTGGGACATTAAAGGGATCCCTGGAGATTAAATAACCAAAAATGCTTCCTTTCTGGAAAGGGAGCTGCCAGATTAAATAAATATTTATAGATAATTCAAACTCTCTTTTCAAAACTAAACTATTATGCTTACTTATAAATACCCTCTTCATAAATCAGATCATGTACTAACCTGCTTAAATTTTTTAGGATAGAATTTGAACCCCCTTAGCATGCATTATAAGGTCCTACACAGTCTGGCTCTTCCCTGCCCTCATTTTATATTTTTGAGCCCCGCTGGCCTTTCTTTTGCTCTAGAAACATACCAACCCTCTCCAGGTCACTCTGCTTCTACTGAAGTTTCAGAATGACCTCTTTCCTCTGCCAGGACCCCTTTCCCTGGTTGCCATCCTTCAAGGATGAGTTCAAATGTCCTCTCCTCATGAATGCCTTCCTCAACCACCTTTGCCCTGACCCTCAATCCTTTGCTATCCCATCACCCAGTTTTCTCCCCACATAGTCAGTGCTATCACTGTCCTGGCCATTGTTTTTATTTGCTTGTTGTCTTCTCTCCCCAGTAGAGCATTAGTTCCATGAGGGAAGGGGCCTTGCTTCTCTTATTTATAACTGAACCCTCCGAACCAGGCACAGTGTCTGGCACACATTGGTAGCAGGCACTCAATTACCAATAGCTGAAGAATGATTAAGCTTCAGCCAGGGGTGGATTAAAAACTTAAGAGGGTCTAGGGGCACCTGGGTGGCTCAGTCGGTTGGTTAAGTGTCCGACTTCGACTCAGGGCATGATCTCACAGTTCATGAGTTTGAGTCCCGTGTCGGGCTCTGTGCTGACAGCTCGGAGCCTGGAGCCTGCTTCGGATTCTGTGTCTCCTTCTCCCTCTGTTCCTACCCCGTGCGCACTCTGTCTGTCTCTTTCTCTCTCTCAGAAATAAATAAAGATTAAAAAAAAAAAAACACTTAAGAGGGTCTAAGCACTGAAGATTATGGCACTCCTCCCCCATATTTAACTCTAACTAAAAACAAGACTAAACTGCACACTTACATGTACTGAAATGTCCTAAGTGTATGAGTTGTTTATCTGCCTTTGGGGACTCTAGCACTCACTCATCCCTTTAAATGTGCTGGAAGCGGTACATTTTTGGTTCAGCTTGTCTCTGCCTATAAAAAACCTTTCTGGGATTTTGACAGGTATTATGTTAAATCTCGGGAGAACTGACATATTTATTATATCCAATTATTATTCCCATCCATGAATATCATGTGTTACTCCAATTAATTAGGCCTTCTCTAATTTCATCAGCATTTTATATTTTCTGGCATACAGATCCCATACATGGTTTGTTAGATTTATACCCCAATGTTTCCTATTCTTTGGAACAATCATAAGCGGTAGTTTTTAATTTGCTTCCACATGTTTGTTGTTAGCATCTACAGTAGCTCTTTTGGTAGAACAAGGAGAAATGTGCTCTTTCGCAAAGTAAACTTGTTCAGGGTTACCTGTTGGACTAATACCAGGCTATTTATCCTAACATTGAAGTACTTCATAATGTGCCTTTAAATCTCTTTAACTTAGTCCAATTGCTACACACCAATCTCTACTACTACTGATGGGTCTACTCGTCCCTCACCTGAATACACCTTAATCCCACCACCTCCATGTCTTTGTTCGTGCCATTTCCCCTACAGAAGAGTCTTTCCACTGAGCCCTTTTAACCTAAACTAAATCTAAACTATCCTTCGAGGATGAGGTCAAAGCTCTTCAGAAGCTGCCTTCCCTAACAGCCCCAACATACATTGCTCCTTTTTTCTGCTGGACTTAAAAAAAAATTATTTGAGAGAGAGAGAGAATGAGAGCATGAGTGGGGCAGAGGGAGAGAGAGAATCCTAAACAGGCTCCACGGTGAGTGCAAGACACGGGACTCGATCTCACGACCCTGGGATGATGATATGAGCAGAAATTAAGAGACAGATGCTCAACTGACTGAGCCACCCAGGAGCCCCTCCACTGGACTCTTAACCAATATTATGTGCCCCCCAATCACTAATTTAGTTTTTAATTAGTTTTAACTTGTGCCTTGTTTTCCTGATTAGATAATATATATTGGGGAGGCCCCTATAATAGCTATCGTCATGGTACCAAATACATGGAAGGCATTTGAAAAAGGGGGGAGAAGTTTCAAGATGTGTCAGTTAAAGCAAAGCTGGAGCTTCAGTATGTAAAGGGTATTTCATATGTTCTTGCTGAGTCTTTCAACTAGGCAAGATCGTAGGACAAGGATTCTCTCTTTTCCTTCCTTCCCCCAAACTCCAACTCCTCCAACTAAGCAGATTTGAGATGCAGATCCTTTTAAACTACCCCTTCTAAGCTGTTCTAAAAAGAACAGGTCTATGGTTAGTAGATTGTTGGAAGTTTACTTGAAGAACATAGGTAATCCCACTAAAGCTGCAGTAACATCTCCTGGCCACCAGAGGACCGGGGCGCCGCGGGAGAGATTGCTTTCCCCCCCAGCAAAAGTCTTAGAGGTCAAAGGCAGAGAGACAGAAGAACGTGGGCTCTGCATCTGTGGCCTTCAGGCTTAATTGACTGCCCCAAGTGCTCAGCGGTCTCCCATCTCCAGATAGTCTCCTTTTCCTCCTCTGAATGATGAGCTGGAGGTTCCCAGAGGCTAACCCCAATACTAACCTTAAATGATTATCAGTAGTAACAAATGCACTTTAGTTGCAGGATTTAAATACAGAAAAGCAGTACAGAGATCTTTCTAACCCACCCCAAACCTGCCTCTCAGTTTTTTGGCCAGTTAAAAAAAAAAAAAAAAAAGTCCCTCAGGCAGTGTCCAAATGGACATTCCACAACAAAGATGCCTTTAGGGACCAATGTCCCAAATCCAGCACATTGTAAATGGAATATTTTAGGAGCTAGATTATTCCTGCACATAAATTCTGGCTCATGGAGCAGTCCACTCGCAGTGTGCTTTTCCGTCGTTAATCACATCTTTGTTATGTGATATCCACGTGAGTACTTCTCAGTAGAAGCAGCTTCATGCTCAAATGCTCAAAGAACGCTAGAATAAAGCTCCGATTGTCCTATTCACTGATTCCAAGTCCTGGTTTGTCACCACCTCAGGTCTCCTCTAGTTTTCCAAAGACTGTAATGTAATCTCACAGGAGAGCTATTCTGATTAATCCAAATTAAAAAAAAAAATGCACGAAATGTGTAGCGTTAAATCAACAGGGGCTTGCACCTCTCAAGAGACAGTGAACCTCCGGTCTGATTTAAAAATGATTCGGCGCTGCCCGATGTAGAAAACATGCTAGAAAAGAATTTTATGCTGCCCATACTCATTAAACTTTGTAAACGTAAACAAGTAAACATAAACAAAGTAAAATAACGAATGTGAGGAACAGTCGTGTGGGGTCTTTAAACGACAAACACGTGTAGGTGGCTGAATGCCTGACAACACACTACAGTGATTTTTCTTAAAGTACCTGTAACTTCTCTTTCACAAGAGACGGCAGTGCCCTACATTTGGGATTCATCAGACTTTTGAAGGAGTGATTGTAATTCTCTCAAATCATTGTTTGCGTTTCTTCGTGCTGGTGAGGCAGCTGGAAACAGCGCAACCAGGAGGAAGAAGCTCTGGGTCTCCGGGGGTCAGTTGGGGGCGGGGGGAGGAACACGCTTAAATACCTGTTGGGGCGCAGCCCCCGGCCCGGGGTCGGGGCTGGCGGGCGCGCGGGCGCGGAAGGAGGAGGCCGCGGGGGCCGCCTCCTCGGGCAGCCCCGGCTCCTCCCAGCGGCGCCTGCGGAACCTGCCAGTGAGTCGCCGAACTCCGGAACGGAACGTGACCCGACCCCTCCCCGAGCGGCCGAAGCGAGGCGCGGAGTCGCGCTGCGGACCCGGGCGGCCGCGGGATGGGCGGGCGGGCGCGCGGCCCCGCCCGGCGCCCACCGCCCTGCCCTCGCCTGTCTCCTCCTTTCCCCGGGGCTCCGCTGAGTTCATTCACTGGGATTGGTTTCAAGTGACGCCATCTCTTTATTTTTAAACCAATGACCTCATCCGCGCTTGAAGTTTCCTGACCAGCGACTCTTTCTCTTTCCCCCCAACCCCCCACCCCACCCCCCCGCCTTTCCCCCTCTGTCTGTGTATCACTGTTTGGGGGGCTTTAATCAGTTTTTAAACGATTATTATCACTTCTCCCTCCCCCCCTCCGCTTTCCCCACGCGGCCCCCCACCTTCACCTCTCCAAGTTCTTCACCCCTTTCAACATTGTTTTTTCAAGGCTGACGGGGGGGGGGTGTGGTGGTGGAAGAGAAAGAGTGAAGAAAAGTTGCAAACGTCTTCCCTCTTTCTAAGCTTCCCACCCCCACCCACCCCTCAGAGAAGGAGAAGATAATATAGTGAAAAGAAGAGGAGGAGGAGGAGAGCGCGACGGGACGGACGCGAGCGGGAGCGCAGCCGCCCTCCCGGCTCCGCGGCGGCGCCTCGCACGCCGGGCAGGCGAGGGGGGCCCGAGGGGAGACGCCGTGACAACTTTCATTTCCCCCGGAGGGAGTCGGGAGGTCGGCGGCCCCAAAAGTAAGTGGCCTCCGGCCGGCGGCGCGGACCGTGCGGGCGGGAGGGCGCGGGGCTCTGGGGGCGCCCGCCCGCGCCGGCAGCATGGACGCTCCGCGGCGCGCCCCGACTGTGTGGGCGCCGTGCTCTAAGCCCCGCGGGCTCTGCCTCCCCGGGAGTCCGGGCCACCTTTCCGGGAGGCGGGGTGGGGGCGACCGCGGCCCCGAGCTGCACGAGCGTCTGAGCGGGGGTGTAGGCCTTGTAGGGGGCCGGGCCGGGCGGGAAGGGGGCGGGCGGCCGGGCGCGGGGTCTCGGTCCGTGCGCCCCCCGGCCGCGCCGGGGCGAGCGGGCCCGGCCGCCGGATCCCGCCGCGAGGAGCCGCCGCCGCGGGACGCGGTACCTTCGCGGGCGAAGCTGCTCACTTCCAGGCGCGACTGTTACACAACACGCCTGCCAAGTGGGGCCCCGGCCTGACTGTTCCCATTATCCCAAATTCGCCTTTGGTGTAAGCAGCGAGGCCACCTGGGTGGTGACGGTGCTGCGTTCTCCAACCAAACCGACCAACCAAAAACTCGGTTTTCACGCTGGGGCCCCGGTCACGGTGTTGGGGGCGCGCCCGTGACTTCTTTATTTACACTAGCCGTAAAACGTGAGAAATAAGAAAGCCCAAGGGGGCAACCGAGGGTCTGTTTATCATGTATGGCTTCAGGTAATAAAACACCAGGGAGAAAAATATTTATGCAAAACTGAAGTTTTCAGATAATGGGTTAATTTCCTAGAACAAACCAACAAAAACCCGGTAATTGAGAAAATACGAGTAGATCTGAAAATGAATGGATACTGCAAAATCCTAAAGGAGTTGATTAAATGCCAGCTGCCAAGATCCTAAAGCCCTGGGTGTTTTCAGATTTTTTGGAGAAAGCACACCTCTCACCAGCCTGCGATGAATAAAGTGGAGAGGAAAAACCTGTTGCATAATCCCATTTGCCGTGGGGTTTGGTGTGCCGTCCCCTTGAACCGAGGGGAAGTGAGTTAAGATGCAGGGTTTTTAAAACTCTCTGAAGTTTTTATTTACCCAGTGCTCTGGCTGCCACTTCTGCTTTAAAAGATTATAGGTAAATACTCTGCTCTTACAAGTGAACCAAACCTATCAAACCTGTTTAGAAAATGACCAGGTATGTTTCTTTTCTTTCTTTCCGGTGTGTGTATGTACGTGTGTGAGAAACTTACCATCCATGAAAGACCTTCTAACTACTATTTGGGGAACGTAGGCTGTCAGAAAAATGCCTCTTTATGCCACCCATTTTGTGGGGCGGATTGAGAGTGCACTTAGGTGACAACTGTTTCCTCAAAGGATGTATACGATTTCAAATTCCATGAAGAAGAGCGCTTTTTAAAGTTAAGGTAAATTTTTAAAGGAAGAAAAGAATTCTTACCAGTTAATTTTTAATTATTTACCTTTCCTTAATTTTTAATTATTTACCTTTCCTTGAGAATCCTGTATATTGGTGGACACACAGCTTGGGAGGCCGTAGTTAATTGAGATTTGTGGAGTTCTGTATTTGGTGATGACAGCAAGCTGGAGAAATAAATTGAAAAACTAGGAATTTGTGGCTTTTGGTAGGTATTTTCATCAGAATGTGACGAGAGACCGTGAAAATTTTTTTGGTTTTTGTTTTTTAAAACAAAGTTGTAGAATTCACTGAGTTTGAAGACTGTTGTGGAAGGTTGCTGTTAAAAAAAATGGGGGGGACGGTGGTTAACACTGAACATCCTATGTGAAAACTTGAACTAAGTAACACCAGCCCAAAGAGTTGGTTTTTGGGTAAGATAATGTATACTTATCAAAGTTCCACGTGGGGGAAAATTAAAAATGGTTTATTCTGGTAATATGAATAGTGTATGAAGGAAAGTCGGTTCAAGCACTGTAACCTTACATTCACATGTAAAATAATTGAATAGCTATAAAGTAAAAATAGTCATGAAAAATTGAGGATTAGGGGTCTCTGTGGCCAAAAACTTAATGGCAGTAACTGTAAAGGGGGCAGAGGGAAGGTCCTGTTAACCCAGTTCTTTTCCTTTTTCTTACACGTTTTAAAACTATTTGTAGAAGTGATGCTGAGATCAGGTCTGAGATAGGTGCAGAGTTTAGGCTGGGGTCAGAATGGCCAGGGTTGATGCCGTTTTCTATAAATGCTTGTATCCGGAATTTGATTCCATAGAGGTTTTGGTATATGGGATTATATGTTGATGAAACTGATTTACATAGCTGTCCAGTATTAATGTTTTCCTATTTTCAACCAGTCACAATATTCTAAATATAATTTGCTAGAATTACCATGGAGTTTATCCTAGAAACCTAACTTTTCCCGGATTATCAAAAAAAAAAAAAAAAAGTGGAATTTTCTATCCTGTGTTACTGATTAAAAATTTCACTGAACATATCTTTAAAATGTTTTGCATTCTCAAGGAAACACTACTTTAAATTGAAGAAGTAAATTAATATAGAGTAAGTTGATTTGGATCAGAATCCCAAGAAAAGGGAGGAAATAAATCAGGGGAAACAGAAACCAGATTTTATGATAGACTTCAACAGATTGGAAAAACTAGTTAAAAGGCTTCATAGGAAAAACCACAGTGGATGCTTAATTGGCTTTTTAAAAATTGCACCAAAATTTAAAACCAAGACACATATCCACCATCATAAAAGAAAATATTACTAATATTGTCTTAAGCAAAAATGTAATTAAGAAAGTAAGTCTTGCCCAAAGCCACATATGATATATTCTAAAGCCAGATGTCAAATTTTTTTGATTTTCTTGTGTTGTGGATAATCTCATGTTTTTATACATTCCATTAGTCCAGATGATCAATGGTTGGCTATGTAAAGGGATGAAGTTCATAAAGGTTGGCTGGCTTTAAGAGGAGGCCATTCTCAAACACTGAGAAAGGGAGTTTGAAATTTAATCAAATAAATGACTGGAGGAAACAGAAGTGACTCAAAAAGAAGGATTTAAGGCAGATTACTAAGAACAGGTACAAAGAAATAATAAAAGCTTGCTAGGGGTACGATCGGTAAAGAAGGAAATGAGATACATCTTGGCATGAAAGAAAAAAGGCATAAAGGAAAAAACTCTTCAATACCAAGGCAACAAGAAGGAGGTAATGAAACTTCACCTCCTTAATTGGGATGAGATACCTCATTATAGGTATCACCAGAAAGTCATGAGTTTCATTACATAAAAAATTTAATCTTGGGGGAAGGGATGGGTAAAGTAAATTATGAGCATAAGTCCTAACTAAATGAGAATTTAGAACTTGAAATTGCCAAATATAAATTTAAAATGGAGACCCACTGCAATTTCAATTAAGTTATTAGAAAGGGAGATAGGTTATAAAAAGTTGAAACTATTGACTAAATTGATTTCTAGATTAACTACAGATATAAATCAATCAAAACATTTATTAATGATATACTGTTTACATATACTGAGGTGGATACCAAAAGCTGGAGACAAGGATCCATGCCCTTAATAAGGGGAGGAGGATTATAAGAATTTGTAAGGGAATTACGTACATATGAAATGATACACAGTTATCAGACAGCTGGGAAGTGCCAAATTCTTGGTGTAAGGGAGAAAGAGATTGGGGCATCGGGGGAGGTAATGGGAAGATAATCTTCATAGAGATAATAGAATTTGACCTTGGCCTTAAAGGATGGTTAACATGTATGGAGGAAAGGAAGTGGGGGAGGTCATTCATCCATCTCTTCATCAAATTTATTTGTAGCCTCTACTATGTGCTAGACGCTGTTCTAGGAACTGGGCATACAGTGGAAAATAAGAAAAGTTTTTGTCCTTATGGGGCCTTACATTCTAGTGGGAGAAGAGTGAGGGACAGTAAATAAGTAAACATTACATGGAAAATCTGATGACAAATTTTGATGTCCAATGAAGATAATAACGGGCAGGGTCAAGGAAATTATAGAGGGCTAGTTACAGTCCCACTTATTCTGTGAATAACCTGTTTTGTGTGTGGTATCCTGATGAATGTTGATGATACAACTTTTTAGTATTTATTTGCAGTCCAAACCAATTTGTGTAAAAGTCTACACATTATCTTTAACCATTTTTTTTTTTAAAGAAACCTACGTAATATTTTTTTAGATTGAAGCATTCAGGCTTTGAGTTTTTAACTCATTAACAATTTACCTACGATTCTTTTGCTACCATTTGCCAAGAACCTCCTGTTTTTGCAGTGATGTTAGTATGATTGTTTACAGCTTACCTAGGGTAATGATGTACATATTGGGCTGTATGCTTAGATTCTCCGTCAGAAGCAATATTCCTGTAGCCATCGTGCTGTAAAGCGAAGCTAAATTCCAAGGACAGGTTGTTTTGATGGTACCTTCTCGAGAACATATGAAAACCAAAGATGTACAGACAGTAGAAGTAAACTGTTCATCTTAATGATCAGGTAAGAGAAATAGGGTAAAGGGTGACACCTCTGCAGGTCTTGTCCACACAGTCCAAGATTCCAGTGGCTATTTTGGGCTGCGTTGTATTCTGTGTCCGTAATTATGTCTTCTTCAATGTTTGTAAGGGAGTTAGGGGTCTTGCTGGAAATACTGTCTTAAGCTTAGGAGCTTTATACTGTTTTTCTACAAATAGTAGAAACTTGGAGTGAAATGTCAGTTCCGAAATGGAGAAGTCTGGACTCATTGTAGTTATCTGACCTTTGGGTTTTCTTTTGTTGTTGAGAAGATGTTCTTTATAGTGTCACTGAAATTTTTTTAGTGACTATTTCATGATTTTGGACACATTTATGAAGTACTTCTCAAGCCTTCCTTAAGAAATTTGTTCCTTCGTTTTCTCCATCATTTCTGTAGTTTTAAACTGAAAAAGAAATATATATATATATACATGTATATATATATATGTATACATATATATATATATACATGTATATATATGTATATATATGTATATATATATATACATGTATATATATATATATAGCTGAAATTAAGATAAAAGATTTATATTAAGCATATATTACGTGTGCTTCTACATTCTGACGTACTTGGGATGAGCCTGTGGAAAAGAAAAGTTTTCAGAGGAGGTGGGAAATTCTTTAGCATTCCCTTGATTTCCTTCTAAACTAAATATTTAGAGAAGAATTGTAGCTCTAAATGCCAGGGGTGTGTGGTGTGTATGAGGACAGCAGAACTCAGATTTGTCTTAGTGACTGGGTGAGGAGTGGGGCAGACTGCAGTTTACAGAAAAAAGATGCACTGTAAATTGTGATGGTAAATGGCAAGGTAATTACTAAACCGTTTCCATTCTTCCCCTTAAAATTCATGAGGATGGGCATGTGTAGAGAGGTATATGCTACTTACTGTTTGTATTGCAGCTCCTGTCCTAAATAGTGCTTAGTAGAGTCGTCTTTGGATAAATATTTATTGAATAAATTCTCAGAACTGGTATTTTTGATCATTATGCCTCTAGCTTAGAGCATTGTTTTTTGAGCTTTGAGTTGAAACCTGCAGGGGGTTGCCTTATAGCCTTGGGCACCTGACTTGTTTGAGGAGTCTACTCACTCTAGAACCTGGACCCTGACCTCACCTCCAGCTTGCTTGATGCCGGCTGACCTCACCTCACCTTGTCCAAAGCAGTAGGGGTGGGGGGGTGGGGGGGTTGTCACCTATCAACTCCTTCTTTTCCTGAGTTGCTAAGCTGTGTCCTCTTCTGGTCACTTCTCAGAACACTGAAGTGTTGCCAGTCTGGCCTATCTTATCATGGGTTTCTTTTGTTATTTTTGTTTGTTGTTTGGTTGGGGGAGAGGCATATTCCTCAGGAAGATAGTTCTTGACTTTGTTTTGTAAACTGTACATGGTATATAAAGCATGGTATTATTTTCTTTTCTTTCCTAGCTTTAGCTAAAAATCTAGGGTTCTTTTGAAAATGAACTGGTAACTGATCTTTTGATATGAACCAACTAAAAACACTGTTTTGTTTGTTTGTTTGTTTTGAGACAATCAGGAAATTAGAACATGGAGTGTGTATTAGATGATATTTAAGAATTACAACCATAAAGTTTTTATCCATGTTAATAGTATTGTGGTTATGTTTAAAAAGTCTCATCTGTTAGAGGTACATACGGAAGTTTTTATAGGTAGAATGAAATGATGTCTAACACACGTTTTTTAAAAACTTCAGGACAGGCACAAACACACACAAATGGAAATAAGTAAAACAATATTGGCAAGTTTTTGATAATTTTTAAGCTAGGTGATGGGTATATTGGGGTTTGTTACTGTTTTCTGTATTTTTATGTATATTTGGAAATGCCCATAATAGCTAAAACATATATTGCCAATTATAACTGTAAAGGAAGTAATTTAATACAGTAAAGTTATGTGGTTGGACATTTGAACTAATTTTTGATTATCTCCATTTTGCATTTTCTATAAGTTCTTTTAGTAATGAATTTTTAGGAAAAGAATTTTGTAGAAATTTGCCTTTTAGAAGTGTTTTAAAACTCTTAACTTTGAGACCTTGTAATGATATACTTGTAGTTTATAAATTGCTTTGACGTATTTTGTCTTTTATCCTCAGAACAAGATACGAGTTATCCATTTTACAGATGAGGAAGCTAAGACCTTAGACTAAGTAATATATCCAGATCCCAAAACAAGTAAGAAGTGGTGCTAGCCCTGGAGCCGAGATCCTCTGATTCATTTTCAGGTGCTTCTTTTTTTATATACACATTCTTGTAAGTGTTCTTTTTTGTGGTGTTATAAACCAGTGGTTTTCAAACGTTGTGGTGTCAGGACATCTTGTACGACTTAAAAATCATTGAGGACCCCAAAGATCTTTTGTTCATGTGGACCGTATCAATATGCAACATATTTTAAATCAAGAAATGTTTAATATGTTTACTCATTTAAAAATAACAGACTCATTAGGGGCTCCTGGGTGGCTCAGTTGGTTAAGCGTGGGCTATTTTAATATCTTTTCATGTAATTGTGGATATCCTTTGTCACATCAAAACTCAACAAGTTGTACATTCTGTCTTTTATTCATTCTCTCCCTCTTCTCTCTCCTTTTTTCTTTCTCTTCCTCTTTTTCTTTTTTTCCCTCTCTCCTCTAGTTCTCTCTTTCTCTCTCTCTTTCTCTCTCTCTTTCTCTCTCTCTTTCTCTCTCTCTTTCTCTCTCTCTTTCTCTCTCTCTCTCTTTCTCTCTCTCTTTCTCTCTCTCTTTCTCTCTCTCTTTCTCTCTCTCTTTCTCTCTCTCTTTCTCTCTCTCTTTCTCTCTCTCTTTCTCTCTTTCTCTTTCTCTCTCTCTTTCTCTCTTTCTCTTTCTCTCTCTCTTTCTCTCTTTCTCTTTCTCTCTCTCTTTCTCTCTCTCTCTCTCTCTCTCTCTCTTTCTCTCTTTCTCTCTTTCTCTCTTTCTCTCTTTCTCTCTTTCTCTCTTTCTCTCTTTCTCTCTCTCTTGCTTCTTGGGGGCAGAGAGAGAGAGAATCCCAAGCAGGCTCCACAGTCAGCTTGGAGCCCAATGCGGGGCTCGAACTCAAGAACCGTGATATCATGACCTGAGCCGAAATCAAGAGTCAGATGCTTAACCAACTGAGCCATCCAGGTGTCCCAACAAGTGGTAGATTCTTAAAAGTTAGTTGCAATATTGAATATGAAACCATATCAGTGAATTTTTTATACTCTGGAACATTAAAATTTTGTTGGTCTGTCCTTGAACTTTGGATGGATCTTTGACCTGTATGTGATTTTGAAACATCACGTGTTGGTGATTTGAAAAATAATGGTTTACTGAGTTATGCAGATCTTTCAGATGTTGACATATTTGATTACACAGTATTTAACAAATCACATTCTTTTTTTTTTTTTTTTTTTAATGTTTTTATTTATTTTTGACACAGAGACAGAGCATGATCGGGGAGGGGCAGACACAGAATCTGAAGCGGGCTCCAGGCTCTGAGCTGTCAGCACAGAGCCCGACACGGGGCTCGAACGCACGGAGTGTGAGATCACGACCTGAGCTGAAGTCGGATGCTCAACCGACTGAGACACCCAGGCGCCCCTAAATCACATTCTTTTATATGTCCATTATTCTCATCAAAAAAGTCTTTCAGTGTTAGGAAGTGGTCAAGATTTTGCTGTCAAGTTCAGGTTTTCAAAAATTCTTATTTTATCTTGAAAGCTCAAATTTTATCATTGTCAACAGATATTGTCAGTTTTTTCCTTGAAGTGTCAGGCTCACTTTATTCATGTTAGAGAAAATATCTGCCACATACCTCAGTCTGATTAGCCATTGTCTGCCACTCATTCTTTTAAGCAAAAATGGTATTCTATGAAAAAATCATGGTTTAGCTCCCAACTCAAACAATTGCATAAATGCTTTTCCTTAAGGCAGCTGTTGTAGTAGGTATGCAGCAGAAGTGTTTCTTGTATACTTACCATTTCGTCACACAGTATTAAAAAGACCAAGTTCTCAGGAGTCAGATGCAACAAAAATAATAACTCTGACTGTTTTGGCAAGGACATTGTGAAGTGAAACCGACTTTTTAAAAAAAATGATTGATGTAGTGAAGGATATAATTATTACTAGTATAGTTCTGTACTTCTGCCTTGATTTATGCTAAAGCACCAGCAGTTTTGCCCACCTTTGCTTTTGTACCATTAGAGCAGATATCAACATGGTTTTTTCAAGATAAATCATGAGACTCAAAACATTATTTAATACTTGGAGTAATTCAACAGCATTTATGTTCGTTGCCAACCATTCACATGAAAGAAGACCTTCTTCGATGATTAGTTGGCATGGATACTAGAAAGTGAAAACAAAACAGTAAGTCCACCCACATCTACGGATCTGTCCACTTATAAAGCATAAGTACCGTCCTTAAGGCAAGATATTAACTTGTAATTCATGTTTGCAACAAAATCTTTAATTTGATGAGATACTGCATCATTTTTTTAAGTGGCACTGCTGTGATTCCTTTTACTAATTTTTCATCCAACATTCAGCAGTGTTAACCATACCAACCAGTGCAATATGGTTATTTACTTTGTATAATGCTTCAGTGGTCTTTTTATTTCTTAAAACATTTTTTTATGTTTATTTTTGAGAGACATAGATCATGAGCAGGCGAAGGACAGAGAGAGAGGGAGACACAGAATCTGAAGCAGTCTCTAGACTCTGAGCTGTCAGCACAGAGCCCAACTGTGGGCTCGAACCCATGAACTGTGAGATCGTGACCTAAGCCAAAGTCAGATGCTTAACTGACTGAGCCACCCAGGCGGCCCAGCTTTTTTATTTCTAACATGAAAAATCTTTTGGTTTTAAAGAGCTCATCATGTCAATGACTAAAACACTTAATTTCTTTAAACACGAGATGAATTCATTGGGTGATAATGAAGTTGTGGAGATGATAGCAGATATTAGCAGAAATTGCTATTGCTGAGAGCATAGAAGTACTAAGAACACACTCCGTTAATTTCTGAAAACGTACATATTTATGCCTTAAACTTTCTACCTTAGAAAATTAAAAAAACATAAGAATCTGTTAGTTGGCAGCATGATACATTATCATCACACACCACATATCCTCTGGATTCACTGTTGTACACTCATGAGAGAATGAGAGCAAAAAAGGCAGATTACATCTTTGTATTACTAAAAATAATTTTGCCATTGTGGATCCCCCAGAAGGGTCTCAAGGGCTTCCCACCCAAGAGTCTCTGGATCACCCTTTTAAAATGCTGATATAGGGGCGCCTGGGTGACTCGGTTAAGTGTCCAACTCTTGATTTTGGTTCATGATCTCATGGTTCATGAGATTGAGCCCCATGTGGGACTCTGTGCTGACAGCGTGGAGTCTGTTTGGGATTCTCTCCATCTGTGCCCCTCCCCTACTCATATTTGATGTCTCTTAAAAATTAATTAATTTAAAAAATGCTGATATAAACTAGCACCATGTCCTATCATATTTTTAGAGGAGTCTAACATAGACATCTATAGCAATTAAGTAATGTTTCCATCTTGACTGATTAATTTGTCAGGAAGAAGGGAGTATGCGATTGTGTGGGATGAGCCATGTGACCCAGAGACCATAATGGGTGGAAGGTCATAGAACATCAGAAAGTGGTTGGTAAAGGGTAGACGGAAGGGAGGAGTCGGTAAAAGCATTCTACAACTTAACAAAAAATGAGCATTTGTTCTCCTGTTTTTCTTTTTGTAAACTAGAAAAGCTATTAGCCCATATATACGTACATATATAGATCTACATTCATACTCATTTGTGTCTGGGCTCGAACTCAGGAGTACTTGGTCTTTTTTTGGGGTGAGGGGAGCAGAGAAGAGACGGTATCGTAATTAAGAGGATGGGTGCTCATCACAGTCATTTGTTCTTCCAACTAGGGAGGCTGTTGACCTTTCTTTCCTGAGGAAGCTGAGGGATGACAGAAGACAAATAAGGTTAGAAAGAAATTCTGAAAGAAGAGTGAGTGGCATAGCCATTGCCGATCATGGGAATAGCTGTAGGCAGAACTGGGCTGTGGACGGAAGTGGAGAGATAAGCACTGGAGAGCAGAGAGGACTGGGGGTGAACTGGGTTCTCCCGTGTTCCGGGCACTGGAAGAAGTACAGAGATGGGTGCAACAGGAGTCTTGGAGCTGAACATGTATTTGAGAGAGTTCTATCAAAATACAGTTAAAATAACTATTTTAAATAATTGCACTGGATAGTCTGCAATTTTTTATGTCTTACCAACATTTAGATTTAATTATTATAACCCATGTATTTAATTACAGTAGGAGAAAATAACAATGCCACGAGTTTGGTGCAATGCTGGTAAGTCTCTAAGCTTTGGTTATGGCATCAGTATATGAAAATAGTGGCCGGGGCAGGTTTGGAACTGAAAATTCAAGAGGGAAGTTTGAATACTTTATTTTTTACTAACAGGAGACCGAAGAGTTTAGTTCCAATAGATCTCCTTTATCAGTTTGTTATATATGTGGTATTTATTTCCAAAAAGGATTTGAGATGGCGGAAGGAAGGATCTAAGTCAATAATCAAGAACAAACATGATTCTAAATTGTGTTTTTTTCCCCTATTCCCTACTGATGACATTTTAATAGAGACATATAGTTGAGGTATTGTAATTAAATTGGTCTTTATTTACTATGCAGGAGAAATATAATCCTGTCCTCTCTTAGTTGCATGTAGCATAAGCAGAGTATATTGTAAAGGGAGTGAGTTTGGGCAGGAAGATCATAGCATGTTAGAGAAAATTTTTTAAAAAATTCAGGACTGCTTTCAGCTGTAGTTAACAGAAAGCCACTAGCAGAGGTTTAAACCATAAGCCGTTTATTATTGCACAGTTCAGAGAAGTTCAGAGGTAGGTGGTCTCTGTTGGTTTAGCTGCTCTGTAGTGTGCTCAAGGCCCCAGCTTTGCTCTGGTCTTTGACTCTGCCATCTTTTTGCATGTTCATTATTGCCACCAGGTAGCAAAATGGCTGCCTCACTTTAGACATCACATCCCTTTTCAAGGCAAGAAAGAAAGGGAACCAAGCAAGCAATCCCTCCTGTGCTTGCCTGACAGAGAACACAGTCTTTCCCGGAGGCATCCATCCTATTTTCTCTGAAGTCTCATATGCTTGAACTGTTTTACAAGACTGCCCCTAGTTCTAGGAGAGGCTGGGGAACTGTGTATGGCTAAGGGAAATGGCATGGTTGGGGTAGTGTGCATCATGTATCATTTCCTAGGCTTTGACACGTTGCATGCTGCCCAGGAAGAACTGGGATTCTGTTAGCAAGTTAGAAGGGAAGCAATGTCTGTTGGGTAGCTTTGTGTCTGTCACAAATATGCAGAAAGGAAAGCCCAAAGGATACTAAGTAATTTGCTGAAACAACTTTCTTTTAGTCTCGAGAGTGTTTTGAGTGTTCCTCCTCAAATAAGGCCATATCTATTTTCTTGTTTTAGTGGAAGGTTATACAGACCTATATCCGTTAGTTCTAGAGCTAATTTAAACACCGTTAGGTCTCAGTCTTAGTGTGACATAAGAATATTGTATTAGATAATCGCAGATATAATCTCCAGTTCTAAAATTCCTGTCTCCTTTTTTTCCCTGTCTTGACCACTCCACATTTATTATCTTTTTTCAATCAAAAAAGTGAACAGGATTAGAGAGAAGATACGAAAACGTATGGTGTTTCCTAGTCATCTTGATAGCTGCGTAGGATCTTTAATAAAGATCTTGATGGCAGGGCACCTGGGTGGTTCAGTCTGACTCGAATGTCCGACTTTGGCTCAGGCTGTGTATCTCACGGTCTGTGGGTTCAAGCCCTGCTTTAATAAACAGTAAAAAAAAAAAAAAAAAAAATTAAAAAAGATCTTGATGGCACAGAAGGTTAAAGTTAAAATGGGGTTTTGACTTTTGGGCAGTTACTTACACTACTACTGCCTCAAGTTTCTGCTGAAAATGAAAACTAAATATTTTTATTTTAATAGAGGAATATGTATATGCATGTGTGTAGTCTATAATCAAAACACCCTGGGTACAGTGTTCTGAGAAATTGCCCTTTGTCCCAACAGGAGGCATTTTATCTTTATTTTTATTTTTTAATTTTTATTTATTTATTTAACATTTTTTTTATGTTTATTTTTGAGAGAGAGACAGAGCCTGAGGTAGGGAGGGGCAGAGAGAGAGAGAGAGGGAGACACAGAATCTGAAGCAGACTCCAGGCTCTAAGCTGTCAGCATAGATAGAGCCTGACATGGGCCGCAAACTCACAGACCTCTAGATCATGACTTGAGCTGAAGTCAGCTACTTAATGGACTGAGCCACCCAGGCGCCCCCAACAGGAGGCATTTTAAACTCTATTGTTAAAAACCTGGTAGAACATCCCCTTTTGCTTGTTGGGCATTTGTTCTTATTTGTTAATACTGTTCACACTGCATATTTGCTTTAGATAAAATTAAAGGACAACCAAAGGAAAGTGATCTCCTTCATGCATTATGGCAACTAAATTTTACTTGATTGAGGCAGAAGCTTTGAGGTTTTGAGTGCCTTAAAAAGGGATTCTACTTGTGTTTCAGCAAGAGCAGTGATCTGCTTCCTCATAAAAAATCCTGTCAAGTTTATATGAATTTGGATATACAGTGAGTTGAAAATCATATTCCCACCTCTAGCAAATTGCAGAGCAATTACACTTGCTTATAAAAGAGGCTGTTAAAATGTTAACATAAAAAGTTTTAATCTTCTATCCAACAAAACTCTTATAGAACGATCCCACTGCATTTTATTTGTGGTTTATTTGTGGTTTATCAGTATTGGGAGACCCTGGAGATTAACATTGTTAACTGTGGCATTTAGGGGACCGAAAGGCACCTGCACTTTTGGGTGTATTTTTCAGAATAAAATGCATGTATGTATAACAATTTAACAGCTGCTTAAAACAGCTTAGGGGTAGCTTAGGGGCATTTAATTTCGTTACCACAGAATATCCAAATATCAGAAACTTTTTCTTCTACAGAAAGCCTCTTAAGTATGTAATTAAAGCAATTGTTTTCATTTTTCCTTATGTGAATGACTAAGAGCCTTGTTAATGTAAATATTCAGGAAGCTTGATTTTATAACCAACAATAAAAATCTTGTACAGCGGAAAACCCCATCTCTTGTCCGCAGTCCAACTGAAAGACAAACTCAGGCGTTTTTTTTCTGGCAGATGAATGACCCTTGTGGAAGGATCTTAGATGCTGTCAGTGGCTATCTCATTACATAATGTAATTAATGAGATGTTAGTTTAAAGAGAGTATTTTGGGGGGGGGGAGGGGGGGAATTTCCAAGTACAAAATGTAGGCAATGTGGTATTCACTTGCCAGGAAAAAGTAGTTTTATACAAGTTTTTAGTAAAAGTTATTGTGAAATCATTGGAGATTTTTATTATGGAAATGACCTTAATTCATTCATTAAAATAAGCACTTTGGCTTCTGAGTCTGGTAGGCTTTTTTTTCTGGACAAAAGATCCATTCTTTTTGCCCGTGGTCATCAATATGTCATTGTTATCAGCACAAACAAGTATTTACTGAGTGACTTCTAAGAGTGAGGTATTAGAAGGGATGCAAAGAAGTATAGCATGTACTTGGTCATCAAGGAGGTTATACTTGTCACCATCTCTTTATTTTCTACTTTTCATGATTTAAACAAATCACCATAAAAGACTCCTTACTCTTTTCCCCAGGGGTTCTTCAACTAGGGGTCCAGCACACTCTATTTTCCTAGGCTGAGGGATAAAGTCACAATTAGAAGTGGAGGCCAGTCAACTCGAGGTCCTCTCCTGGCCGTTTCCCCTTCCTTCCTATGATTGCAGACTTGCCCTGTTTGCTCTAAGAGGATTGTGCTAGCCGGCTGTTTCTATAGGGTAGTTGGGGAGAAGGAAGACAGGGTCCTGCAGCAGTTCTTGGCTCCTTTCAGAATATGGAAGGTTGTGTGTGGAGGGGTGGGAGGGCCGCTTGGGTGGCTCCGTCAGTTAAGTGTGTGATTTCGGCTCAGCTTCATGATCTCATGGTTTGTGAGTTTGAGCCCCACGTGGGGCTCTGTGCCAACAGCTCAGAGCCTGGAGCCTGCTTCAGGTTCTGTGTCTACCTCTCTGTCTCTTCCTCTCTTGCTCGCGTGTGTGCTCTCTCTCTCAAAAATAAATAAACATTAAAAAACAGAATATGAAAGGTTGGGAAGGACACAGCAAGAAAAAGTAAGAGATCTGTTGTCATTTTTTCCTTTTTTTTCTTAGTAAAAACAACATAAAATTTGCCATCTCAACTAGTAGTGTTAAGTACGTTCCCATTGTTGTAAAACATACCTTTAGTATGTTGTAAATTTTTTCACCTTGCAAATCTGAAAACTCTGTACCCATTAAACAACAAATCCATTTCTCCCTTCCCCCAACCCCTGCCTGGTAACCTCCATTCTCCATTCTGTTTCTGTGATTTTGACTATTTTAGATACCTGATGTAGGTGGAATCCTATAGTATTTGTCTTTTCATGACTTGTTATTTTACTTAGCATAATGTCTTCAAGGTTCATCCATGTTATAGCATGTGACAGGATTTCCTTCCTTTTAAAAGCTGATTATCGTATTATCATTTCATGTATAACCATGTTTTGTTTATTCATCTATCGACGGACATTTGAGTTGCTTTTAGTTATGAATAATGCTGCTATGAACATGGGTATACAAATACCTCTTAGAGACCGTGCTTTCAGTTCTATTAGATATATATCTAGAAGTTGAATAGCTGCATCATTTGGTAGTTCTGTTAATTTTTTGAGGAACTACCATGCTGTTTTGCATAATGTTCACACCATTTGATAACTCCATCAACAGTGCACAGTGGTTCTAAATTCTTCACATCCTGGCCAACACTTGCTATTTTCTGTTTTGTTTTGTTTTGTTTTTTTGAGAATAGCTATTCTCATAGGTGTGAGGTGATAGTTCATTGTAGTTTTGATTTGCATTTCTCTGATGATGCTGAGTGATGATGATGAACATGTTTTCCTATATTTGTTGGCCATTTGTGTATCCTCTTTGGAGAAATGTTTAAGCCCTTTGCCCATTTTTTAGTTGGGTCACTTGATTTTTTTCTTTGTAAGATGCCATTTTCTTTTTAAAATGTGAATTGGCAACTTAGAACTACTCAGAACAGGTGTGATACCGCAGGGATACAAAAGCGGAATGAGTGGAATATAGGAACTGGGGAGTAACCTCCCCCATCTCTAGCCATTACCAACCAGTACAGCTTGCTTAGTTGAGGGCTTTATATTCCAAAGAGGATTTGAGGTCTCAGGGTCATTTTCCTACTCTTCTCTTCCTCCTTGTTACTTACAAAACCATGGGGGTAGACAAGATGATAACCGAGGTGTTAAAAATTCTTAGGTTTTGAGAGTTACTGCCTTTTACCAACTGACCTCTAGCAGGTAAAATTTCCTTCAAACCTCAGTAACACTGACCCCTAGACTAAGAAATCTTTGTTAATGGCTAATAAGAAGCACTCCACAAAAGCTTTGTCAGATCTTTGGTTTTTTAACTTTTAATTTGACTTATTTTGTTCTTCATACTGTAGTATCACCCTCAAATCCTGAGGCTAAAGATTAGTTCTTTACTGCTATATACAAGTCCTTCAGTGGGTATGTTGTACTTTGCCCTGAAGATATACAGCAGTTGTTGTTTTTTAAAAACCTGCTCACAGTCATGAGGAAATAGAAGTCAAAGTTCATTTGGCAGTGTATTTGTTGTTTTAAATTCATAGCGCAAACAGAACAGCCAGTCTAAATTCAGTGAATTTTTATTTTGGTAAAACTAGCTATTTTTTGTGTGTATGTGTTAAATGCCATCTTTAAAGAAGTACTACCCAGCTGATTATTTATTCCCTGTGGCTTTCATAGTGATATTGTGGTAGTAATTAAAAGAAGTCATCTGATTGTGGTGGTTGAGGTTGAAGGGTACTGTGGACTCTGCTATAGTATGCTTAGAATTATTTTTAGATTTCAAGTACTTGATATTTTTAATTTTTTGCATCTTATTGATACTATTTGGTAGATAACCAATCTTAAGGGAGTTCATCTTAGTTATATGCAGTTATATATTACCGCCATATGGTGCTGTGACTTAAAATGTTGTAATATTAACATCACTCTATGAAGTAATAAGAGAAACAAGTAAAATCCAGTAAACTGAATAGAATGGGTAAGGAATACACATGGTGATCCAGAAAGAGACTGGAATTCATAGTGCTTGCAGTAGAGTTCAAGATATCCAGTCCAGTATTGCCTTTGTGTTTGGCTATCCATGACATCTACATTGCTTTCTGGTATGTTGCTAGGTCTTGATGGAACATTACCAATCCCTGCTTTTGCCAAAATACTGAATAGAGCTGAGTGTGTGAACAGGGGAGGTAAGGCAGGAGTCTAAGGTAACTTCAGAGAGCTACATTGTGGGAAGCTGCCAGAATGTTCAGAGCCACGTAGGTCATTCTTAACCTAGATTATATAGAACTCAAGATTGAAAATGCATTTGATAACATTATGACAATTTCATTGCAAAAGATTATCTAGATCCTGTGGGGCTTCTCATCACTATCTCTCTGATTATGATTGGTGGTTTAGTTGTGAAACAACACAACCACAGGAAAACAGGTAAAGTGAAAAGATAAAACTAACTCATGGCTGGTAATTAGTAGGCCAGAATTCATTAATGTCATCATTATCAAAAAGGTGTGGAATTATCATTATCAAGAGGGTAGAAGATTTCCCTTTCAAATGATAGAATTTCATAAATTTATAATCTATAAAACTATCAGATATTTTCATTATTTATCCAGTTATTTATGTTGGATGGGAAATACAGCATTTTTATACTATAGTTCCGTTTCTGGTTTCTGAAAGTGTATAATGTTACTCTTATTACAACATCAATATCATTTGTAATGGAAATTATTTTCCCTTTTAGATGCTTCAGAATCCACGTTTAAAAAAAATTTTTTTTTAACATTCATTTTTTTTGAGAGACCGAGAGTGAGTGGGGGAGGGGCAGAGAGAGAGGGAGACACAGAATCTGAAGCAACCTCCAGGCTCTGAACTGACCACACAGAGCTCGATGCGGGGCTTGAACTCATGGACCGTGAGACCATGACCTGAGCCAAAGTCAGACGCTCAACTGATTGAGCCACCCAAGTGCCCCATAGAATCCACATTTTAAAAATTAGAGTGGTACACATGCCTCTAAGACTGTGATTTGCTCACCATTTCTCTAATCTGTTTTGTGTTTGGTGGGGAAAGATTTGCTAGGAAATGTGACTAAAGTGATCATACAATTTTGGCTAGATAGTAGCTTTTACTTTACTTACTTAATTAATTTAAGGTTTATTTATTTTGAGAGAGTGAGAAAGAAGGCGCTTGTCCAAGCAGGGGAGGGGCAGAGAGAGAGGGAGAGAGAGAATCCCAAACAGGCCTTGTGCTGTCAGCCTGGAGCCGAAGAAAGCAGGGCTCAATCTCACAACTGCCAGATCACGACTCGAACTGACATCAAGAGTGAGATGCTTAACCAGCTGAGCCCCCCAAGCGCCTTAATAATAAGTAAGCTTTTTCTAATTAAATATGGACTATATATGTAAACATTTTGATAGTATTAAGAAATCATTATAATTCACATTAACTATAAAAAAGTAGAAAAATCCTATGACTATCTCAGATTCCAGATGAAGCATTTATTAAATGATACAAAGCTCTTAGCAAAGAAAAATAGGACTTAACTAAATATGATACTAAGTTCTGGTGAGGATGGAGAGCATACAGAATTTTCATGTGTTGCTGGTGGGAGTGCAAAATGGTACCACTGTTTTGGAAAACAGTTTGGCAGTGTCTTTTAAAGATAAGTGTATGCTTCCCATATGACTCATCAGCCCTACTCCTAGGTATTTACTTCAAAATGAAGACTTATGTTCACACAAAAACTTGTATTCAAATGGCTGTGAGCTTTATGTGTAATCACCAAAAAACTAGAAAGAACTGAAATGTCCTACAACTGGTGAATGAATATACAAAGTGTGGTACATCCCTACAAAGTATTGATGTATGCAACAATGTAGATGAACCTTAAAGGCATTATATTGAGTGAAAGACGTGACTCTTGAAAAGTTATGCATGGTATGATTCAATTTAAGTCATATTCTAAAAAGGCAAAACTGTAGATATGGAGAACAGGTGAGTGGTTGCCAGGGTTTGAGGGTAGGGGAAGGTGTTGATTACAAAGGAGTGGCATGGGGGACTTTTGGGTCAAGACTCCTAGAACTGTATACCAGAAAATATGAATTTTACTTTATGTAAATTAAAAATAATACTTTGTTAACAGTAAATTCAGTAATATTCCTAGGTACCAGGTTAATATACAAAATAGGTATTTCTGTATAACAAAATGAAATTTTGAGAAAGATGACATTTCTAATACCAAAAATTCAGATACTGGGGCACCTGGGTGGCTCAGTTGGTTAAGCGTCTGACTTTGGCTCAGGTTATGATCTCATGCTTCGTGAGTTTGAGCCCCACATTGGGCTTTCTGCTGTCAGCACAGAGCTTGCTTTGGATCCTCTGTCTCCCTCTCTCTCTGCCCCTCTCCTGCTTGTTTTCTCTCTTCCTCTTTCTCTCTCTCACAAAAATATTTAAAAAAAATTCAGATACCTAGGACTAAATAAATCTAATAAAACATGTCCTCTAAAACCATTACACATCTGATTCTAAAATTTATATGGAAACATAAACAGCAAGAATAGCCAAGGTAATTGAAGAGAAGCAAAATTGCAGGATTAAACAGACCCATAAAAGTGTGTGTATGCAATATATATAATTATATATATTATGTACATCTATCCATACAAAATTTATTATTAAGGTGGCATTATACAGCAATGTAGAAAGAAAAGTCTTTTAAATAAATGATCCTGGGTCAATTGCATATCCTATCCATATCAGAAAAAAACTAGTTTTGACCCCTACTCACATCATCCATAAAATAAATTCCAGGTTGGGGCACCTGAGTGACTCAGTTGAGCATCTGACTCTTGTTTTCGGCTCAGGTCATGATCTCAGGTTTGTGGGATTGAGCCCTGAGTCGGGCTCTGTGTAACAGCACAGAGCTTGCTTGGGATTTTCCCTCTCTCTCTGCCCCACCCCGATACGTGCTCTCTCTCTCAAAATAAATAAATAAATAAACATTAGAAGTAAATAAATATGGGGTGCCTGCATGGCTCAGTTGGCTAAATGTCCAACTTCGGCTCAGGTCATGATCTTGTGGTTCATGAGTTCAAGCCCTGCGTCAGGCTCGCTGTCAGTGCAGAGCCTCCTTGGGATCCTCTGTCCCACTCTCTTTCTGCCTCTCCCCATTAAACAGTCAGTCAGTCAGTCAATCAGTAAATTCCAGGTCAATGGTAGATCTAACTGTGGAAGGTTAAAAAAAGTTTCTTAGAGGTGCCCAACGTATTAATCATCAAAGAATGCTGAACAGAATCACAGTAAATTACCACTACACACTGAACAGAATAGCTGAAATTTAAGAGCAAACAAATAACAACAAAAAACTTGAAAGCAGCAAGTGTCAGGAAAGATTCAGAGCAACTAGTACTCTCAAACACTGATGGTAGAATTGTAAATTTGTAGAGCTTCTTTGGAAATTTTTTCATATGAGGTTAAAGCTCTTCCTACTTGTCATACCTGTGATCCAGCAAATCTACCCGTAAGTGTATATCCAACAGAAATGTGTGCTTATGTTCACCAAAGTCCTGTCCAAGGATGTTCATAGCACAATTCATAACAACTGTAAACTGAAAACAACCTATATGGCCTCTCAGTAGAAGAGTGAAAAAATATCCTGTCATCTATTCAGCGAAATACTTATAGCAGTGAACAGGAAAATCTTGGTATTTACAAAAACATGAGCTCAAATATAATGTTGAAGAAAAGAGTTCTAAAATAGGCAAAACCAATCTGTGATATAAGAAGTCAGGATAGCAGTGACCTTTAGGGAAGGAGATTAATTGATGGGTTAGTGTATGAGGCCAACTTCTGGAGTGTTCTATTCCTTGATCAGGATGGTAGTTACATGGGTATGCTAACTTTGTAAGAGCTCTTTGGCTGTATATTCATATTTTTATGCTTTTTGGTAGACGTATTTGTATTTTTAAAAGTTTATTAAAAGATATTTTGAGTTAACTAGGAGAGAATGGCATCCAGATTGTATTAGTTTCTTTTTGCACTGGGAAAATTTGTATTATCAAGTGTTGTAAGAGAGAAAATTATTTCTATCTACAAATAGCTTCATAAATACATGTAGAGAATGGTTTTAAATTCTTTCCTAACTAAAACAAGGCATGCCTGAGCTTCTTAGGTTTTAATTGCTTTTGTTGCTGGGGAGAAATCCATTCTTCCTCTATCCATGTTTTGTTGATTTTTTTTCTTCACAAAACAATAGGTTTTTGAAGTAAGTCACAGAGATGAAAAAGTACAGCATAGGGAATGTAGTCAATGATATTGTAATAATGTTGTATGGTGACAGATAGTGACTACACTTATTGTGGCAAGTACTGAGTAATATACAGAATTGTCAAATCATTATGTTGTATACCTGAAACTAATAAAACGTTGTCAACTATAGTTTAATTAAAACAAATGAACTTAGGTAAATTTTTGGAAACCATTCTACATCAATACATATAGATATTTTTCCATAGGGAATAATACTACACTGATATGATAGTATATTTAACCCATTTATTGTTTGCTGACATTGAGATTGTTTCTGTTTCTGACTTTTTATAATTATAAACCTGTTTTTCAGTGAACTATATTTCACATGTAATATACTTGGGCAAATACTTATATGGGACAAATTATTGGAAGTAGAATTTTTGTACCTTAGAGTATGCATATTTTAAGCTTTTTGTTTGGAAATAATTTTAAACTTACAGAAAAGAAAAAATCAGCTATTAACAGTTTGCTCCCTTTGCTTTATCATCTGTTCTCTCTTCACATATATACATAATACATTTTCCATTTGGGAAGAATTTGGACACATCATGGCCATTTATTCACAAGCACTTCAGTGGGTCTCCAGAGAACAAAGGTATCCTCCTACCCACAGTAGAGCTGTCCACCTAGTAAGCCTAACATTGCTTTAATACCCTCATCCAGTCGATCCTTTGTATTCTGGGTCATGTCAGTTGATCCAATAAGATCCTTCACAGCAGGGGCGCCTGGATGGCTCAGTTGGTTAAGTGTCCGACTTCGGCTCAGGTCATGATCTCATGGTTCATGAGTTCGAGCCCCGCGTTGGGCTCTGTGCTGACAGCTCGGAGCCTGGAGCCTGCTTCCGATTCTGTGTCTCCCTCTCTCTCTGACCCTCCCCCCATTCATGCTCTGTCTCTCTCTGTCTCAAAAATAAATGTTAAAAAAAAAAAAAATTTTTTTTTTAAATAAAAAAAAGATTCTTCACAGCAGTTTTCCCCTCTAGTACAGGACCCGGTTGAAGATCAGATACTGCGTTTACTTGTCATGTATATTTTTAGTTTCCTTTCATTTGCTATAGTACCTTGGCCTTTCTTTGTCTTTCTCTTTTTGATGACAACTTTATTGGGATATAATTCACATACCATAAAATTTACCCTTTAAAAATGTTCAGCTCTAATTTACAACTATAAAATTCTTCCTTTTAAAGTAGAAGAAAAGTCAGTGTTTTTTAGTATTCCCACAGAACTATGCAACCATCACAACTATCTAACTCCAAAACATTTTTATCACCCCTCCCCCCCCAACCCTGTGTACATTAACAGTCACTTCCCATCACCCCCATCCCACCATCCCAGGTAGCCTCTGGCAACCACTTATCTACTTTCTGTCTTTATAAATTTGCCTCTTCTGGGCATTTCATGTATTCATAGTCATATAATATGTAGCCTTTTGTGTCTGGCTTTTTTTTTTCTTTGTTTTCAAAACTTACCCATGTCGTAGCAGGTATCAGTATTCATTTTTATGGCTGAATAATATTCCATTGTGTGGATATATACTACATTTTGCATATCTATTCATCAGTTGCATAGCCTTTCATCCTATAAATGCTGCTATGAACATTCTTGAACAGGTTTTTGTACATGTTTTAATTACTTTTTTCTGATCTAGGCTTTGTATGTCGGTATAGCAGCCAGCAGAACTTTCTTAGTCATGGTTTCCTTTAGGGTTTGTAGTGGATCATGACTAGTCAGAGAAACAACTGTTAGGAAGACATGGACCAGGCAGGGCAGTTTTGTTATTTTGAAGTGGTCTGTTGACCAAAAATCTCGAGGACCTTAAAGTGTAGGCAGCTAACTTCTGTCTACAACTATTCTAGGTTGTCCAGCTCCTGAGAGCTTATACTTTTTGCCTACCTTACTGGACCTCCCAGTAAAATGGACCAGTTTTAATAATTAGTTCCTCTTCTGTTTTTCCTGCTTACACTCTTTGGAAAATACTGACGGGCAGAAATGTCTGTATAATCTTGTCAGATGTAATTGTCAGAGTTGTAAAGCCGTACTTCCCTTTTATGCTTCTTTTTATGTTTATATTTGTGTTGGGGGAGGTGACAGTGTACCTGAAGGAAGGGAAACTGTCTTCCCCCTCCCTCTTTCCCTCCACTAAGTCAGTGCATTGAGAATCTGCAAACTGGCCTCCTCCTGAAGATAAATCTGTGTTAAGTGTTTCCTGGCAGGAAGCAGCCAGCCTCAGGGTTCAGCTGAGAAGTTGCCTCTAGAGTTTGTAGAAGAGTTTGCTGGCTAGTGATGTCCCCAGTCCCTCCAAATTTCTCTTGGCCAGAAGTTATTTGTGAATACAAGGAGATTGTATAGCACCCTAAGGAGTTGGGGTAGGAGAGCATCCAGAGTAAATATAGGTTGGTGAGATTTATCATCTCCTTGTTGCCTTTCAGACATCACCACTAAAAATTCTTTCTCTTCTCCCACTCTTGGAGCACTCATAGCCTTACAGGTATCTTGTGCACAAATTTTATTTCTGTGGTATTGTCTTAAATTATATCCTCCAAAGATGCCTGAACAAAAAGATTTGCACAAAAGAGTTGTTCAGAAACTGTTATGTAATGAATGAGTTACAAGTTAGACCCAGTACTCAAGGGAGACAGTCAAATGAGCATTTTCTAGCCTGGTGTTTCTTCTATTGTTTGTTAATAAGGTTTATTAGGAATAAAACCTTCTGATTCTGTTCGAATGCTACCTTTTCTTTCCTTAAAAAAATTTTTTTTTGTAACTTTTTTTTTTTTTAGATTTATTTATTTATTTTGAGAGAGAGCGAACAGGAGAGGGGCAGAGAGAGACAGGGAATCCCAAGCAGACTGTCCACAGTCAGTGCAGAGCCCGACCCCCGGCTCGATCTCCCGAACCATGAGATCATGACCTGAGTGGAAACCAAGAGTCGGATGCTCAACCAACTGAACCACCCAGGCGCCCCTCCTTTTTTTTTTTTTTTTTAAGTAACTACTGTCATAACTTTGAGAAGGGTGGGGATGTCCTTTATGTAATGTAACATAGATTGTTTGGCTGGAGGCCCAAATCTTGGTTTCCATCATCAGCTTATTAAATGAAGTTTTACAGGATTGGATCAGAGGGAAGTATTGCAAAAGATTGTATGCCCTGTGATTTGCCCTTAGTAATGGGAAATTCCTGGGTGGAGATATTTAACTTGTGTTCATTCACAGGTGAACACTGAACTCTGTCTTGTCGCCTTTCCACTTTTAAAAATCTTCTCTTGATACACCTAGAAACCAGTGAAGAAGGATTGGAACCATAAACTGTTTTATTAAGGCAGGATGTGTTCTGTGCCCTAGCATATCCTTGTGGACTTCTGTTGGGTATTATAAATGAACCATGGTCTTTCATTAGTATTGGAATTCTAGAAACTGTGACATTGAGAATTTTACCTGTTACCTGATGATATGTTCAGAACCCAAGACTTCCAGCAGATATTATAACACATACACTTTGAAGATAGGTGAGATGAATTTCAGTATTATGTATGTTACTCATTTTCTCCACTTCTTAAAATTTTTTTTAAACGTTTATTTTAATTTTGAGAGAGAGAGAGCACACACAAGCAGGGGAGGGGCAGAGAGAGAGGGAGAACACAGAATCTCAAGCAGGCTCCAGGCTCTGAGGTGTCAGCACAGAGCCCGACACAGGGCTTGAATTCACAAACTGCAAGATCATGACCTGAGTTCAAGTTGGCGCTTAACTGACTGAGCCTCCCAGGGGCCCCTTTTCTTTTCTCCTTCTTTTTTTTTTTTTTTTTTAATGTTTATTTAGTTTTGAGAGAGAGAGAGAGAACACAAGTGGGGGAGGGACAGAGATAGGGAATCACAGAATCCGAAGCAGGCTCCAGGCTCTGAGCTGTCAGCACAGAGCCCCATGTGGGGCTTGAACTCCTGGAGTGCAAGATCATGACCTGAGCTGAAGTCACTCAACCGACTGAGCCACCCAGGTGCCCCTTTTTTCTCCTTCTTAAACTGCACCTTCCAGATGGTCTCTCTTTTGTGGCCCTTCCTTGGGAGGCCTTAGGGAATCAACCTCTAGGGGCGCCTGGGTGGCTCAGTTGATTGAGTGTCCAACTGTAGATATGGAGCTCAGGTGGTGTGGAGCCTGCTTGGGATTCTCTCTGCCACTCCCCCCTCAAAATGGATAAACTTAAAAAAAAAAAAAAAAAACTACCTCTACTTGTTTGTGTAAAAAATACTGGTGCCTGGATCCTACTCCCCAGAGGTTCTGGTTTATTTAGGTAATCAGGATATTTAAGAGTTCCCCAGGTGATTTTAATCAGCAGCCAAGGTTCAGAATTACTGCGTTAGCCAAAATACTCCTCCATTAATCCTGTGTTGAGTTATTCCCTTTGTAGCAAGTGTTAGAATTTATAAAGTACTATTTTTTTTTTTTTGCATACTTACTGTGTTCTCACAGTGACCCAGTGAAGCAGACAAACTTCTCCTTTCAGGGTTCCTTATTTTTCATGAATGTTCTGTGGAGGCTTGTCTCATCATTTTGTTCTCTACTTCTTACATGGCTATTTCTTTTTTCTTTTTCTTTTTTCTTTTTTTTAAGATTTTACTTTTAAGTAATCTACACTCAATGTGGGGTGCTAACCCACAACCTTTGGATCAAGAGTCACAATTGCTCCTCACATGGCTTTTTATCTGCAATTTCATGGCAGGCTGGCATTTTGGTGAGACGGTCTCTCCTCACAGCCACACATGTCAGGTGTTTAAAAGGGTGTATTATTTCTCATCTTCTGAAACCTATTGCTTTCTGTACTTTTGAGGAGCCTTTTAAAATTTGCAAAATGGTAGGTCTGTAGGGCTGCGGAAAGCAGTGTTCTTTCGGAGCTCTATTTTCTCTTCCACCACTAACGCATTGTGTGACTTTAGGCAAGTACTTAACATTTTGTAAGAGAGAAATTAACCCATCAGGTCTGCACTAGGAATGGAATGGAATTCCTGCTTCAACTGTGAGATTTGAATTGTCTCAGGCTGACATCCCATTCCTCCCATTATTGGCTATTCCCATTGCCATTATTTTCAGTTCAAACACAGCTTTTGTACCTTTTGTCCTCCAGGTGAGAGAGAGACTGAAAATCAGTAGGTCTTGACAACTGATTGAATGTGAACATTGAGAGAACCAAATATATCTTTGGGTCAGTGTGTTTTTAAACTTGCCTAATTGGAAGAACCTCCTGGGGCATTTGTTAAACGTCACAGTCTCTACTTGAGACCCCAAGTATCATTCTCCAGGGAGGGGCCTGAGTGATCATTTTATCTCCTATATGTATTTTTAATATTTGTTTTATTTTTGAGAGAGAGAGTGCTAGCAAGGAAGGGGCAGAGACACACACACTCTCTTGCTCCCCCTCCCCCTCCCCCTCCCCTCCCCCTCCCCCTCCTCCCCCCTCCCCCCTCCCCCTCCTCCCCCCTCCCCCCTCCCCCCTCCCTCCTCCCCCCTCCCCCTCCTCCCCCTCCCTCTCCCCCTCCCCCTCCCCCCAGAGGCTCCGAGCTGTCAGCACAGAGCCCACAGCCCGGCTCAAACTCTCGAACCATGAGATCATGACTTGAGCTGAAGTCGACGCTTAACCACCCAAGCCACTCACGTGCCCCCATTTTACCATATTTTTAAATCAAGTTCCTTAAGTGATCCTTGTAATTAGACAAAACTGAGAACCTGCTGTATAGGAAATTGAATGTAGTAGGTGGTCAATAAATGCACATATATCTATTCCCCTAATCCATTTAATAGTTCTTTCTGCAGTTTTACATTTTAGCCAAGGTCCACAACCCCAGAATTCCAAAAAGCAAACACTATTTGCAACAGAAAAAAATTGACCATTTATTGCATTGTGCTTAGAGGGCCTTTTAGTCTCTGATAATTAGTGTTTTGTGATGCTTACCTATGTTGATAGCAAATGGTGATAGATTTCTTTTGTACCTATTTGAGAATGGGTGCAGTGAGGTAAAACAGCGCAGCCTTGTAAGCATTATTATTGGAGTCTATGCCATGATCTCCATTTTATATGAGATGGTGAAACTAGATATTTTGGTATTTAAGTCATTGAATTCTTAAATACTGTGGTTTGCTTTATACTAAATTTCACTTGTGGCAAACTTATTTTATTTGTAATGATCGTGCTTTCAGTTTTAATTTTGAATATGTGGTCTTTGGTACTGCAGGTTATTTATTTATTTATTTTTAAATATAAAAAAGATTTTTATTTTAAGATATACTGGTCTGGCAGGCCTGAATCTGTAGGACAATGTTAAAGCAAAATTTAGCGCTATCAAAAAGTTTGAAATCTTTATGTCTACAAACCAGAAAATTGTTTACTTAAGTTTTATACAACTTCTAGCTTCTTTTTCTTCTAGAGAAAGAATTAATAATTCTAATAATTATTAATAATTCTAATAATTATTAATACTTATTATAATTAATTCTAATAATTATTAGAGTTAATAATTCTAATAATTATTAATAATTATTATAATTAATTCTAATAATAATTCATTATAGGTCAATCTGCTATCAATCTGGTGACATCTCAATATCTATTACACTAAATTGATTGTAACAGTTCTTAATTTTTTTTTTTTCATCATTTCATACTGTCATTTCCTGTGATTTAATTTAGGTTTGATGTTAAACAAAGATTGCAGACTGTCAATGCAGTTTTGCCCTGGGCAGGCTCTGAGGTAGTATTCTTTTTTTTTTTTAATTTACATCCAAATTAGCATATAGTGCAACAGTGATTTCAGGACTAGATTCCTTAGTGCCCCTTACTCATTTAGCCCATCCCCCCTCCACAGCCCCTCCCGTAACCTTCAGTTTGTTCTCCATATTTACGAGTCTCTTCTGTTTTGTCCCCCTCCCTGTTTTTATATTATTTTTATTTCCCTTCCCTTATGTTCATCTGTTTTGTCTCTTAAAGTCCTCATGAGTGAAGTCATATGATTTTTGTCTTTCTCTGACTAATTTCACTTAGCATATACCCTCCAGTTCCATCTACGTAGTTGCAAATGGCAAGATTTCATTCTTTTTGATTGCCAAGTAATACTCCATTGTACATATATACCACATCTTATCTATCCATTCGTCTACCGATGGACATTTGGGCTCTTCCCATACTTTGGCTATTGTTGATAGTGCTGCTATAAACATGGGGGTGCATGTGTCTCTTCAAAACAGCACACCTGTATCCTGTGGATAAATGCCTAGTAGTGCAATTATTGGGTCGTAGGGTAGTTCTATTTTTAGTTTTTTGAGGAACCTCCATACTGTTTTCCAGAGTGGCTGCGCCAGCTTATATTCCCATGCAGGTTACTTTTAGAAAAGGAATATTGGTCTGTACTAAAACTATATATATTTATATTGCTTGTCTGGAATACATATGAATGCTTTGCACTTTGAAGCAGGGCTGTCGTAGGGATATGTAATTAAATTTTTAAAAATCTAGGGGTCCCTGGGTGGCTCAGTCGTTTGAGCGTCTGACTTCAGCTCAGGTCATATTCTCATACTCTGTGAGTTCGAGCCCCGCATCAGGCTCTGTACTGACAGCTTGGAGCCTAGAGCCTGCTTCGGATTCTGTGTCTCTCTCTCTCTCTCTGACCTTCCCCCATTCATGCTCTGTCTCTATCTCAAAAATAAATAAAAACTAAAAAAAAAAAAAAAAAAACTTAAAAAAAAGTAATTTAAAAATCTATTTTTTTCACATTACTAGGTCACTGTTGGATGAATCCCATGATTCTGTATTAAAACTTATCTTGATTAATGATTCATGTAAAATAATTTTTACTGTCTTCCTCTGAATAGCATGAGCATAATGATATGTGACTCGTTAAAATATATATACTTTAGTTTTTTGTCATAGAAGATATGTATCTTGTATATACATATATATGTGTTTGTGTGCATAGTATATATACATAAGTGTATATATATAATGGAAATGTTAGAAATTACTGAAAAATAGGAGGTAGTCACCCATCATGCCAACATTCTGCATCCCCCTTCTCTTTACATTCTGCTTTATTTATTTTGGCCTTTTAATTTTTTTTTTTTTTTTAAGTTTATTTATTTTGAGAGAGAGAGAGGGAGAGAGAATTCCAAGCAGTCTCCACACTTAGCAGGGAGCCTGAAACGAGGCTTGATCCCACAACCACAAGATCATGACCTGAGCTGAAATCAAGAGTGGGACACTTACCTGACTAAGCCCCCCAGGTGCCCCTATTTTGGCCTTTTAATATGACTAATTCTTCTGTTTATAAACAGTTACCTGGCTAGTAAGACTTAAACTTGTACCTATTGCTCATTTTGCTCGATACTGGTTCATCTGAAGCAGGGACAGAATACGGTAACTGAGCTATTTCTGAAATTTTTTTTGGTAGAATAATTTAATACTGTAGTCTAAATAGCCGTTTTCCCAGGCACCCTCAATCAGGAAGTCAGTTATTTAATAAGGATATGTTTTGTGTCAGGCGTACTGCCCTGGATCTAGACCATCACTAGTTCCTTGGCTCTTTGCTTTCCTGTCAGATTTTGTAGTCACCATTCTAGGCAGAGCCCATCCTTCGACAACTAAAACTTTGTGGGTTGCAACTAGTCTCCTTGCTTTCATCTTCTCTTAATTTCAATCCATAGGAAGTTACCAGTGAAATGCATCTAGCAGTGTGCTCATGTTCTTTTCATAAAGTTCACAGTGACTTAGATGGTTTTTAGACTTTCAGGACACTGCACCAGCTGACTCCTTTCCCTTTGCCAACTTATTTTGTTATTCACTGTTATAATCTGTGTTCTAGCTGGGAAAATCTGCACACAATTTATCCCTTTACCTTTGTTTATGTGTTTTCTTCATGTAGATTTTTCTTCTCTCTTCTCTGGCAGTTTATGTCCCTGTTTTCCTTCAGAAGCCTAAGACACTTTCTTTTTGACTTGTCGTACCCCTGCTAGCATATTATCTTTTTATATTTGTCCAAATACCCCTTTTCAACTAATTAATATCAGGGACCTTCCATCCATTCTGTTTTTATCCCCGCAGTGCCTCATATTGTTTTAGAAACCTACCAGTACAGACACAGGTATTTGTCAGAGTGGGAAATTGAGACTTTGGTAGGAAGATATTCCCTGCTTCCCTGCTGCGTGTGGCATGCCTGAACCTGACCGACGTCACACCAGAATTTAGTGCCATCCAAAAGATGACAGAATCACCTCTAAAAAAAACAACAAAACAGCAAATAGGAATAATATCCTTTTAAACTTGCATTGTTCAGAAGGTGTTTATAGGAAATCTTGTTTTTGGACTTACTTTTTTCTGTGGATTATAATCCATTACTCTTTATTTTGCTTTTCAAATTATTTGGCAAATCCTTTTTAAAAAAAATTTTTTTAATGTTTACTTATTTTTGAGAGAGACAGAGACAGAATGTAAGCGGGTTGGGGCAGAGAGAGAGGGAGACACAGAATCCGAAGCAGGCTCCAGGCTCCGAGCTGTTAGCACAGAGCCCTACTCGCGGCTCGAACTCAAGAGCTGTGAGATCATGACCTGAGCCGAAGTCGCAGGCTCAACCGACTGAGCCACCCAGGCACCCCTGGGAAATCCTTTTTTAAAAAGGAGCCGATAGAGTGAACTGGGAGCTGAGATTAAGGGCCTGTAGTTATTTCATTTTCCACTCTGCCTCTTCTTCTCTTCGAAGGTCATCTGGATGGGCTTGTGCTCAACTGAGAAGAGAACGAATGGCTCCCCGAGGCTGCTGGTGGACGAGGAAGGGCAGGGCAGGGCAGTGACGCTGCTGGTGCAGGTGCCAGTCGGAACTTGCCAGTCAGACTCTTGGTGGAGACCACTTCGTCCCTATGTGCAGAGCTTGCGCTAGATTATAAGTAATTCAGATCTTGTTCGTTTTCTAAGCAGTCTAGTGTGATAACAGAGAGAATTTGGGTCTTCCTTTGAGGTTTAGAGAGGGGTTTTACCTTTAGTGTCTAGATCATCAGAGCATTGGAGGGCTAGTAAAAACGTAAGATACTAAGTTAATCATCTCCACGCAGTATAACCATGTATGAAACACCAAACTGGAAAAAGTTCCTCTCTCTTCTCTGAAATAAAACTTTATTACAGTAACAAATAAAAGATTTTAAAGGTTGATAAAACACCCGAATCTGTGGATGACTGTTTCAAAGCAGTCTGTGATTTGTGATTACTACTTAGGATAGCAACCCTTATCAAGGGCCTTGGCAGTCCCCCCCGCCCCCGAAAACAGAAAATGGGTTCGTGAGAAGGGCTTAATCTGACAAAAGAAAATCATGAAGGGAGAAATGAAGAAGAAGGAGAGAGGAAGGAGATAGGGGAACAGCAAAGCCTCTAAGAAATAAGGGCAGAGAAACTACAGGTAGGTTATGTGATGGAGCCAAATTATGAGGAAAGGATAGACTGTGAAAAGGACAGAATGGAAAAAGTAGCTCTGGGATGAGGACAGGGAAGATTCTGATTCTTCTCGTGGCTGCCCCACTTCCTTGCTGGTCTCCTTGCTGTCCTGTGGCAATGTGAGTCTTTCACCCAGGTCCTGGCCTTGTCACCCACGTTGCCCTGTGGTACGGCTTCCTGATATCATCCCTGGGCCCCAGAGGGGGAAGTGTAAGGACAGATGCAGTGACTTAAATTAGCATAGCCTAGGAGCCTGGAGTGAGGAGTGTTGCTGCTTCCACTGCCCCTTCTTCCTCTGCCCCTGGCCTCTCCCTTTATTTTTCACCTGGTAGAGTAACATGCCCCAGAGGGGACTCCTGGGTACCAAGGGACTGGCAGAGAAGTGGAAGGCATTGTCTTGGAGCAAACCTTGGAAATACCCCACCACAAAAGAAATGATCTGGAACAGTTGCCGTGCTGTTTGTGGACCCATTGCCCAGGAGTTATCCATTTTAATTTGTGTGTTGTAGGATGTAAGCTGTAATTCTGTGACATGATTGCTCAAAGATCAAATCATTCCTGGTACTCTGTCCTGTTAAAGCACCTTGTGAAGGCCTGAGGTGCATTGACCGTGATATCATATTCTTAGTGAAATAGTCTTTAGACGTTAAGTGATCACAGGATTCCTCCTTTTACAGGTGAGGGAAAAAAAAAAAAAAACAAGCTTGGGGATGTCAAGTGACTGTTGCTGTGACATTTTAGTGTCTTTGTAGAGGAGCTGAAATTAGGAACACGGTCTCCTGAATCATCTCTGGAGACTTATCCTGGTCCACAGTTGTTGTTTTTAAAACCAATGCACCATAAGACCTTACTTGTTTCTAAATTCCTAGATTTGCTTTGGTGTCAAGGGGCAAAGAAAAGGAGTAGGCTTAGGATGGAGGTTGATTGGCACAGAAAGAAGCCTGTCATGGGTTTTTTTTTTGTTTTGTTTTTTTTGGTTTTTTTTTGTGATTGTAGAGTTACGTAGCTCTGGCTTTTACTGTTAGTGGAGCTGAGCAAGGGGCCTGCAGCTACCCCTGGGCCTGGCTGGTGTCCCGTTTTTGAGGCCCCAGAGTTATTTTTAGCCTCAGGGCCTTGGAAGCAGGTGTGGTCCAGGCTTGAAGGCCACGCCTGGAATGTGTTCAAGTCTTGTTGTGCGTGTCTATTTAGGAGCTCAGAATAGTGAGGAGGCCGCTGTATATACTTTGTTGAAAGATTTGTGCTTTTCCAGTAAGAGGAATGAAAGTCCTCTTGCAGGCTTATTTTGGAAGCTTTATAAATTGAAATACATTTTAAGAGTGTTAGGGAATATATTCATTTAAAAGAGAAAACCATCTATGAATTCTTTGTGTAAAGAAGAAAGCTTTTGTATTAAGAGTCATACCCCAACGAACCTACTGAACCTCCAGGTTTATAGTCATAAGTGTGTGATATAAAATTCAATTTCTTATCTCTCCCCGCCCCCCAACATATTGTTATTGAAAATAATTCTTTGTAAGTTCTTTTGTGAAGTAGAAATCCAGCTTTTATCTTGAGGGTAAACATCAATTTTCCTTTATTGTATTGTTAATCCTATACCTTGTTCTAGCCCAAAGTTTTCTTAACGGTCCTGGTAAGGAGGAATGCAGGCAGGATGGCGACAGCCACTTTAGGCTCTGAAGTGTATGTCGTGCCCTTTTCTAAGACGTTTTTGTACCTTACAAGATTATAGAAAGGAAAAAATAGTACCTTTTGAATGTATCCGTCATGTGCTCATGTGTGTATGTGGGTGTTTGAGGTTCCGCTTTACTTTATTGTTTTGTAACTTGTTTTTATTCTCTTAATGGGTCATGACCATCCTTCATTGTCAAGAAGTATGCTTTCACACCATCATTTAAAAATGTTGCATGATACTGTGTTGCAGGATTCAGTGTGACTTGTAGGTTATTGAGTCTCCTTTTGCTGCGCATGCAGACCTTTTCCATTATTTTTCACGTGTCTTTAAATTTTTTTTTAATGTTTATTTATTTTTGAGAGAGACAGAGACAGAATGAGATTGGGTTCGGGCAGAGAGAGAGGGAGGCACAGAATCCGAAGCAGGCTCCAGGCTCCCAGCTGTCAGCACAGAGCCCGACTCGGGGCTCGAACTCACGAGCTGTGAGATCATGACCTGAGCTGAAGTTGCAGGCTCAACCTGCTGAGCCACCCAGGCGCCCCTCACATGTCTTTTAACTGAAAGGTGAAGCAGTTTCTCATTTGTCACTTTGAAAAGATCCGTGTAAGCCATTTTGAAAGTATCTTCAGGAGAATAGTTTGGCTTTGTGGTTTTACTTATTTGAATATCAAAAGACTTAAAGTAGATAAAACTCCAAAATATACTGTGATAAACTTGGGCTTAATTAGAAGTGGTGGAAGGTTTGGTGTTGATGATTCCCAATTGTTTTCCATTGCTTGTTCCCGGAGCCTTCTGATCTTCTTTGGAAAAATGAAATTATATCCTCTCTTTACCAGACTGTATTCCACATTGTCCAGATGTTTACCCTGGTTGTAATGTCATTAGTAATTTCACTCTTTGTCAGGAAAGTACACCTTATCTTTCATGTAGTGGCATTTTGTTGTTTTGGGGGTGAAGTGGACTAAAGATGGTGCACGGATAAAGATGGTAAGCTTACATTAGTCTTACCAACCCCTTGAACACAGTAACCTAACTGACAGAGTCCTTGTGGTTAAGTATTTGATACACTTTTTAGCAAGGAGAGCTCCATGAAAGCATTTAAATTTTTTTTTAATTTAAAGATCTGTTAAACTGCTTCCTTGCTGTTTAGATCTATTCAAGCACACATCTTGTTTAACATGTCTTTGATCTTTTGCTACATTCTGTGCTGTAAAATCAAGATTTCATTATTAGGTACATTTGTGGAGTTGGAAGAATTATATTGATATTAGTAGTAATCTTTCTTGTTACAATTTTTTTCATTTCATACAGCACTTTTTATTCTTTTGCCAAGGAACGCTTCTCCCTTTGTAGTTTTAGTAAGAAACTACTGAACTTGTGTGTGTGTGTGTGTGTGTGTGTGTGTGTGTGTGTGTATTTCACAGTAAAGTGTTCGAGTGGCTGGAAATACTTCATTCCTAATAGACCTAACCATTTTACTGAAGAAGGACGGAGCACCTACCGCATGATTAACTAGCACTTGCCCAGTTCAGCGTTACCTTGGCCAGCACTGTATTGATTGGCCTCCAGTCTTTGACAGAGAGAGCTCCAGCCTTCCCAGGATCCACCTAGCTCTCTTACCTCCTCATGGCTTGTACTTAACCATCAGAGTAAGACCTTTTCTGACTACTCTGTTTAAAATTGCAACTACCCAACTGAACTCTCCTTCCTCCCCTGGTTTGTTTTTTCTCCATAGCGTTTGTGTTGTTGCTGTTTGTTACTGTCTGTGGCATTGCATTAGAAGCTCTAGCAGAACAGGAGTTTTCACCCAGCACATTTTTGCTGCATTTCTCCACCAGTGCCTAGCACTTACTAGGTACCCAACAACTGTTTGTCACATGACTGAATGAGTTACAGTAGGCCTGACAGGTGCTCAAGAAAACCAAGATGTACACATTAGTGTCCTTAACTGACCTCTGTTTGGTTTGATCTGACTCTTTCCACTCCTGCCTCCAGTCCACCTTTATTGCAAATAACCTTTCCAACACATTTTTTCCTTGAGTCTCAGATTAAACCAACCACTGACCACATTTTCTTTCGCCCAGAGACTTCATGTAAGGATCCTTCTATTCCCATTCCCTCAAGACCACCTCATATCCAGGCGCCTCTTTGAGGCAGAGGGAGGGTAGAGTCCTTAGGTTTTAGGCAAGGTGCCTGGAGAAAGCATTATATGTTAGAGGGAGCCGTGGGTACAAGGAGTGTGTCTGGAATAGGTACACGGTGTGGTGGAAGGAGGGGAGGTGGTGGAAGGAGGGGAGGTGGAGGAAGGAGGGGAGGTGGAGGAGAGCTCCAAAGGATCAGGGAATGGGAAGCTAGTGAGACAGACAGGTGAGCACAAACAGGAAGCAGTGCTGAGGAAGGACAGAGGCTCCAGCTGAGCCAGTACCCAGAGTGCAGTGCTCTTCCTGATCAGAAACTGGGTGAAGTCTTCTCTCAGATCTGGACTCTACCTGGGCTGACTTGTGTCTGAAGAAAAGACATTGTATTTAGTCTTTGAAGGATGGCTGTTCTTCCAGCCTTTATCTGTGGGTCCTTGACGTATATATAAACAACCTAAGCCTCTGATAGGAGTGGGTTCTTTCAGTGGTGCTGTAAGTTGGTGAGAGATGCTGGTTTTATGGTGCTAACAAGTGCTGTCTCTACGTCCAGTACTGTCTAGACACTTGTGCTTCAAGCTTCAAGCAGTCTGTCCCATTATTGCCCCCACTTGTCAGAATGTGTCCTCTATTTTGGGGTAAGAAAATATGGTCAAGACATTAATAAGGTGACTGAAAGTACCTTAAGCTTATATAGTTGTCATGGCTTTGGTGAGGGTGGTTTTTTGGTTTTTTTTGTTTTGTTTTGTATTTGTTTTTTAATATATTTTACCAAATATTGGGCCTCAGAATTTCTGTTAGGGTTTGCCCACAGCATATGAGTCAAAGTTGCTTTAATCAGTATAGATGGTCAAAGTCTAAGCTGTTCTTGCTTGTTTCCAAACTTCATAACCTGCTTTTTTCCCTTTTGATTTGTTCAGTTTTCCTGTTACTGAAAGTCCATGTTTAAGGCTCTGCCAAAGGCTGTTTAGTGTATCTTGTTGCCTATTTCCTCAGTTTTATTGGAGGGAAAAAAAAATTTAAGACCAGCTTGTAGTTTAATAAAAGCAAACTTCTCACCTGATTGTATCCTTTCCATAAATTCTCTGAGAATTTGAACTTGAGCTCAAGCCCAGCCAAATAAAGCCCAGTCACTCTCCTCACTGAACAGGCAGTTCAGGCACCCCAAACCCATAGAATATCCTTTCTCTGCTGAGAATTTCTTTGTAAAAGGAAGTCTTTCAAATGGAGATGTGCCTTTCTGAGGGGTGGCCTCTGTGTCTTCATAGGTCCTACCTTTCAGACATGTGGGCGTGTTCTTGGAGCCCTCTCCCTTACCTGCTGGCTGTAGGCCTTGATGTGGCCCTTAAGGCAGCTGTGCTTGGTGACAGTGGAGCTGTTGCTGTTGACAGAAAGTAAGCCATGGGCAGGCAGAAGGGGGAAATTGTGTGTAGAAAAGGTTCTCCCCTTTTTTTCTGGTGGGATAGACCAAGTGTCGCTGTGACCGACCTGGAAGCCAGGATATTGCTGGGAAGTTGAAAAGAGGAACACCTCCTCTAAGAACAGGAGGGAGATGCTTAATGGAATCATTTAAAAACTACCTTAAACTTAAAAAAATTTTTTTGTTTGGGCACTATGTTGAAGGTTATGTGCAAGTGGTGAAGAAAATCAAAAGAAAAAATTTTCCTTTTAGCTAATTACTTTAGTGGCAAATACTGGTTTTTGTTTAGTCGGGCGGTACATTGTTCTTTTAATTAAAACAGACTCTCACTTGTTCACCTTATCATTAAAACACTGTTAGGCTTGGGGCGCCTGGGTGGCTCAGTCAGTTAAGCGTCCAACTTCGGCTCAGGTCATGATCTCACGGTTCGTGGGTTTGAGCCCCGCGTCGGTCTCTGTGCTGACAGCTCAGAGCCTGGAGCCTGCTTCGGATTCTGTGTCTCCCTCTCTCTTCCCCTCCCCCACTCATGCTCTGTCTCTCTCAAAAATAAACAAACATTGAAAAAAAATTTAAAACAGGCTTTTGGTTCTCTGACATAACTAATTCAGCAGTAGTGTACTTCATTTCATTGATACTCTTGCAGAGTAGAGTGAATTACAGTAAATAAAACTGCACCAATTTCCATGATAAAATCATAGATAAATTTCCATAGGTAACTAAATAGAATCTAAAACATAAAATAAATTACACAAAAACTTTAAAGTATGAATATTAACAGGGGAAGGTTCTTCTACAACTTCTGTTCATATTAAGTATTGTAAAATATTTGCCAAAATGGGTAAAATGCAAAATAAAGCAAAAGTGGTATTTTTTAAGGGAATTTGCCCATTTTGTTCCCTGATCTATATAGTCATTTTTTTATACTAAAATGTTGCCTCAGCCTCTTTCCCTTAATAAATAAAGTTTTTTAAAACGTTGATTTCTGGGGGCACCTGGGTGGCTCAGTCAGTTAAGCGGCCGACTTCGGCTCAGGTCATGATCTCGCGGTCCGTGAGTTCGAGCCCCACGTCGGGCTCTGTGCTAACAGCTCAGAGCCTGGAGCCTGTTTCAGATTCTGTGTCTCCCTCTCTCTGACCCTCCCCCGTTCATGCTCTGTCTCTCCCTGTCTCAAAAATAAATAAATGTTAAAAAAATTAAAAAACAAAAACAAAACCCCTTGATTTCTGAAAGTGGGATACTTTGCAAATATTTGTTTGGTGGCTCTGGTTAAGGTTACTAGTCTTTGGTATGATAAATACTGGTTTATTCCTTTTTGGAGAAATAGAAAACTTTATTGTATGTATAGAAAAGTATTCTTTCATTGCCTTCTGAAGAGCCTGATGCCACCCAGATTTCCTTGGCGGTAGACTGGGGCACCCCATCAGTCTCCTCAGAAGAGTCTTCCCACTGCTCCAGCTGCCTGCCCCTTCTCCTGAGTGTTGGAGGTAGGCCAGGGCTCCTCACCACAGTCCCCAGGCAGCCAAGAGGGCAGCACAGCTAGAGGGCCCGGAACACCTTTGTCTGGGTCAGTGCGACGAGGATCCTCAGCAGAGACACTGCTCAGGGCCAGTGCTGCCACCCCGGGTCCCTTAGCATTTTTCAGAGGGCTTTACACTGGTGGCTTCTTGACCTTCCACGGTCCCATGACCACCAGATAGGTGTCCCCTTTCCCAGGAACTTATGGTGCCATCCTGTCTTTGGGTGAGAATAGCCAGAGTCACAACAAGGTGTCCTTTAAGAGATGAGCCTGTACTTCATGAATGTGCACATCACATTTTAAATTTCTCTTAAGTCGGAGTAGTTGTAGAGGATACTGTCTGATTGGGATGCCATAAAACAGTTTGCTGACCTTTCAAGCACGCTATTAAGAATTACCCTTCAGCTTTTGGGTCCTCAGGTAAAACCCCTAATTGAATAGGTGTGATGTTGGGGAAAAGGGGGAGTTGTCTTTTAAGGTGAAGTATTTCTGTGTTTTAAAACATTTTTTTTATTAAAATTTTTTTTGTTAATGTTTATTCATTTTTTGTGACACAGAGACAGTGAAGTGGGGGAGGGACAGAGAGAGAAGGAGACACAGAATCTGAAACAGGCTCCAGGCTCTGAGCTGTCAGCACAGAGCCCGACAAGGGGCTTGCACCCATGGACTGTGAGATCATGACCTGAGCCAAAGTTGGATGTTCAACTGACCGAGCCACCCAGGCGCCCCTCTCTGTGCACGATTTCCAAAAGTTCATGTATGGAAGATACATAGATTATATCACATTCTAATTAAATATGAGAAAAAAATAAAATTGTAGTGTTTAATTTAAGTGAAGGAAAAAAGCAGGGTGCATAATAAGTGTATATACTGCGTAACCGGTTGAACAAAGGGAAGGAATATATATTTGTGTCTTATTCTGTATTCATTAAAAAAAAAAAAAAATCTTTGGAAGAAATCAGAAGAAACTATTGACCATGGTTTCCAGTAGAGGGCAGGGGGGAGATCTGGGCAGATGGACAAGGGTAGGAGAAGGATTTTCAGTGTATTTATGTTTTTCATGTATTTGTTGGGGTTTCAGTATCATGGCAATTTTTAGTAGTTTTGTTGAAGTGTAACAAACATAAAATAAACTGTACATATTCATAGTATGTATACATTTTATACCTTTTTTTGAACCTTGTGAATATGTTACCTATTAAAAATGGAAAGAAAATAGTTAAAACTTTAAAAATTAAACGTTTAAATAAATCAACAAATAGCAAAGCTGGCCTGTCCTGGGTTTTGTTATATGCACGTGGGCCCTTACAGTTCAATTCTAAGAATGTTTATTCCTTTTAACTTCTTGTAGAAATTTTGGGTAAGATTAGCTTGTGGTTTTGCCAACAATAAAATATTCTCTTGTCATCTTTTAAATCCTACCTGATGCAGAAGGTTTCAAAAACAAAACTGTAACAGACATGTTCCCAATCTCAAGGTACTGACATCTTCAGAATGAACAGTGAATGCCCAGAAATTTCTAAATTAGGGTTGCAGCCTAGGACAAGGGCCTGGCCAAAATTCTCTCACTGTAAATAAACAAGGTTTAAGGCAATTGTTCCCCCACCTCCCATGCCCCCTCGGTAGGGCTCTGCCTCTCACGTAAATCTGTTTGGAACTACAGAAAATCAGACCTTGGGCATAAAGGTGTGACAGGAGAGCTACAGCTGGCCTGAGTACAACATGAAAGGATGTGACTTCATCCTCATTTCACATTCAGTGCTTTGCTTCAATTACATCCTCATATTAGGGTCACTTGGCCCAGACCTTTTCTTGGTCAGGGAAAGGGTCTTTCTGCTTCTGGAACTCCTGATTCTGGTTCTCTAGGTAAGGATGTGCCCTACTGTTTGCTGTAGTCGATCTTTGGTTTCAGTGATTTGGGCTCAGGAGATTAGGCTGAAGGGAAGCAAAGATGAGAACTTTCTCATTCAACTTTTGCATGTTTGCTGTCTTCTCCCTCCCTTTGTCCCTTGATCTGCTAACCCAGATAACTGCTTTGTTCCATCCAGATTTTATCATTGAGAGGAGCCAATCAGACTTGGATAGTCATTGCCATGGTTGGAATCAACTTGCTCTTGTTCTCAGATTTCCACTTTCTGTGCCACCCGGGCACCTCCGTGGACAAGTCGAGCCATTCTTTCTCAGTCCAGTTTCATTATGGGAGCAGGTGCTTAGGGAAAACAGCGTAACCCAGTAGTAGGAGCCCTGGTTTGGGAATCAGATAATCCGAGTACAGGACCTTACACTGCTGTGAACTATGTCACCCAGTAGTTAGGATTTGATTCAATGCTGTATCCTTGGCAGGGGCTTTGCCAAAGTACATTCATTGATTGACTGGGACAGATTCTCTGCTCTGGTTTCTTCAGTTGAAGATAGAGATGATTTTTATACCTCATTGCCAGTAAGCTATACTAAAAATAAATACATTAAAATAAGACAAAAGATGGACGAATAATGTATTCTATATGGAGCTGATTTGTAAGGTGCGGGGGCAGAAATGGTTTCTCAGGAGCCTTCTAACCCCCTGTGTGTCTGGCTCTGAGGGAAAGAGTGCAGCTTGGTTGAAGCTCAGCCATATAGGAGGGTGGAGTTGCTTCTGTGTTTATCGGTTAAATGACATCTTTGAGATTCCAGGTGCAAGGCAGCTCTGTCCACCGTTGGCATCTTTAAGGTATTTTTCCTCCTTTCTCTTTATGATGAGTAGTTGCTTTTTTTTTTTTTTTTTAATTTCTTAGAGTGTAAGCAGGGGAGAGGGGGAGAGAGAGAAGGAGAATCCCAAGCAGACTCCACACTCAACCCAGAGCCCAGCATGGGGCTTGAGCCCACGACCTTGGGATCATGACCTGAGCTGAATTCAAGAGTTCTATGCTCAACCAGCTGAGCCACCCAGGTGCCTGGGTAATTGCATGTTTACTTACTGTAAATAACTTTGATAATTTTATCCTCCAAACAGACTTTGTGAAGAGATAAGGCCTATGTTACATCTACATTTCATAGATGAGGAAACTGGTTCAGAGAAGTTATATAATTTTCCAAAGTTAAGTAACAAGTAAATGGCATGGCCGCTTCTCTTTGTATTCTCCATGCTTCAGTTTCTAATCTGTAAGTCTGAAATTAGGAATAGGACCCAGTGATGTTTGAGGGTTTTACCATCCTGATCAGAACTCAGTTAATCAAATACTTATTCAGTGTCTTAAATCATTTGTGGAGGATTTTACTTTCTTATAACAGTGTGAATTGAGTATCTTATGTACAAAGCACTATGGAGGCAGGACATGTAATACAAAGCCTTTGCCATCAAATAGTTTACCCTGCAGAAGGTGAACGCCAGCAGTGGATATCTGGTGTTATGTAGTGTAGAGGATTTCCAGTGAGCAGAGATGGACCAGGGAGCTAGGAGTCTGAGAATATTGGTCAGGGCCAAGCTGTGGGCACAAAAGTCCCAACTAGTATCAGTTAGGAAGTGGCCAATTAGGGCACTTGGGTGGCTCGGTCGGTTGAACGTCCAAATCTTGATTTTGGCTCAGGTTGTCATCTCAGGGTCAGGGGATGAAGCCCTGCGTCAGACTCTGTGCTGAGCGTGGAGCCTGCTTAAGATTCTCTCTCTCCCCCTCTGCGCTCTTCCGTGCTTGTGTTCTCTCTCTCAAATACAAATAAAATTATATATATACATATATATGTATGTGTTACATATATATATGTATACATATATATATGTATATACGTATGTATATGTAAATATAAAGGAAGTGGTCGATTATAGGAGTTTGGCAAGAATAGGGACGCCCTGGTTCTAGTAGTCAGGGTTCTGTATGTCTGCTGTATGGTTGCTGACCTAGAGTCCCAGGTTGGGATGTGAGATTTTCTAAGGCTGGGAGTCAGTGATTCTCTTAAGAATGAGCCACCAGAAGATGAGGGGTAAGTCTGTGAAGGATCAGAGAACTGAGGGATGGAGCAACCAGGGCCAAAATAGCTGTGGGACTATCTCAGTTGGAGCTGGGTACATCACAGTCCCCCAGCAATTAGCTCAGCAGTTGGTATGACAAGAATATCAGCCATTCTTGTCCCTTCTTTTCCTTAAAAGGCAGCTGAAATTTATGAAAGGTTTTCCCAGGGCAATTCAAAGGGGCTGCTGTTGTGCCCTGGTGTGTGTGTGTGTGTGTGTGTGTGTGTGTGTGTGTGTGTGTGTGTGCGCGCGTTCACATGTGTACACACACTCCTACCGTCACAGAGGTTCTCAAGCCTTCAGAAAAGACTGTCCTGATAGTATGGGCTTGCTCACCTGGTCGTAGGCTGTTCTTTGTGCTCTTTTCAGGAAATAAGCAAATAAAACCCATTTGGAAAAAATACTACTTCAAGCATCTTTTTATAGCTCTTTCAATCTCATGCTACAGGCGTGTAGTTCTGGGCCTCGGGTCATTATAATTCATGACTGTGTCTTCTTTTATCTTCTTTAGGTTTTTATATTTTGATGTAAAAGTGAATTACCATCAGTGGGATTTTCCGGAGCCATTCCTGTTTGTCCTTTTTGTTTGTTCAAATGAAACAGTGCATCAAGTATGGAATTAGATTAATGGAGTAAATATTATGAATCATACGCTCTCTCTAATCTGATGCTCTTTCTTTTTTTTGACCCCATGTTTTGTTTTCTGTCTCTGTCTTCGTGTAGGATTTTCAGTCCAGCGTAAAGCTGTTGGAGCGAGGAGCAAAGGTAAAGAATGATGTAATGCGCTGGCTGCCCCAAAGCATCTTTTGTTGTGGAATGGTTATTCCAGTCATCTCTTTATGAATCAAATGTGAGGGGCTGCTTTGTGGAAGGAGTCCTTTGCAAGAGCACATCAACGGGGAAAGAGAAAGGGACATTCACTTGGAGGGCTCTTGCTGAAAATGGGTTTAACTCTCCTTTTGCCAGTCACCACCAGCCTGACCTCATACATTTTTAGTACAATGGAGTGGCTGAGCCTTTGAGCACACCACCATTACATCATCGTGGCAAATTAAAGAAGGAGGTGGGAAAAGAAGACTTATTGTTGTCATGGCCCATGAGATGATTGGAACTCAAATTGTTACTGAGAGGTTGGTGGCTCTGCTGGAAAGTGGAACGGAAAAAGTGCTGCTAATTGATAGCCGGCCATTTGTGGAATACAATACATCCCACATTTTGGAAGCCATTAATATCAACTGCTCCAAGCTTATGAAGCGAAGGTTGCAACAGGACAAAGTGTTAATTACAGAGCTCATCCAGCATTCAGCAAAACATAAGGTAAATGTTTGCTTTTTTCCTTTTTTAAAATAGACACCCTGAATGAGGAATAATTGTAAAACGAAGTCTCATTTTTAGGGGAAAAAGTAATTTGAGCGAGTTTTGGTTGCTTTTTAAACTTTGGTACCTAAGGGATACCTCCAAGTAATTTACTAACCACGCTGTCACATTTCAGAATATTTCTAAACTATACAGAAAGGGTAACTTATTTTAATTTGGTCAAATGCTGTGTTTTCCTATTAATGGTTTGCTAAACTTTTAAAAAAATTAAATACTAATAAATAGTTATAGTTAATACACAATATTATTAGTAACTTAATACACAAAATTTATGTGTATCAGAAGTTACTAAATTAATACATTATTTTGTATTATCTACAAATTTACTGAAAGGAGCTCATTCTGTAAGAATGCTCGGGAATAAAGTGGAAACTAATTATATTAGAAGCGCTGTTTATTTGTGGGAAGGGAAGGCACCATTGTTCAAGATTTAGGGATGTTATCTTCGAGGAAGGTATTTCTGGGATACCAAAATGTCGTCCTCATGGTAGGTAAAGCTGTTTCTTTTCTTCAGGAATGAAAATGAGTTCATGTTTTAATTTTACTAAGCAACTGATTTATTTCTTTTGTAGAAACGTTTTTAAATGTTTCTTTAGTTCAAGGGTTGTTAATGTTTATTTTACATACTGTTTTATGAGTTTTAGCCTTTTACAGTGTTAAGGATTTTAAACCAAGGCATTTGGAGCACACCTAACATCAATTTTGCCTTTTAAAAGTTGATTTTTACAAGTATCTTACCATTTGTATGCTAGGTTTATCCAGAAAATTGACTGTGTCTCATTTTTATTCAGATTATTAATTGAAAGCGGGAGACAGTTATCTGCTTCAGCACCAGAGGATTGTGGGAGCTGCCTTCCTAACAGCCTCACGTTTGCATTGCAGGTTGATATTGATTGCAGTCAGAAGGTTGTGGTTTATGATCAAAGCTCCCAAGATGTTGCCTCTCTGTCTTCAGACTGTTTTCTCACTGTACTTCTGGGTAAACTGGAGAAGAGCTTCAGCTCCGTCCACCTGCTCGCAGGTAAGGTTTGTGGCAGAAGTGAAAGGACTTCGCATCTCACCGAGCCCTACCAGTGAGCAGTACTTGGCAGTGAGCTCAGCGTAAGATAGGTCATCACAACTGGGAATGTATTGGGTAAACTGATTTATTTATAGCTTCCGGTTGACATAACTATTCTGTTTAACTTGAATATTGTCATTCTTCCACATTAGTGGCATACACATCAGTGTATTTTTTTACTTCGCTCAAATGCCTCTTCATTTGGTATTTATGAGCTAGAAATGTCACATAGACAGGTGTGCTGCTTTTAGCCGGGGGATTTTTCCATTCACCTGGGATCTAAAAACATGAAATGCTCTACCTCTCAGCTCCTCTTCTTAGTTCCTGCCCCCTGTGGCAAGAAGCAGAGGAGTTTCACAGGGTTGAACTCTTATTAAACATTTACAGTTAAAGTGGACTCCAGCAATGAGCTCACCATTCTTGGGCATTGTGAACAATGAGGGGAGAATGTAGACCATTTATTCTAATAATTAGGGGGACAATTTAAAAACTCATTTACTTTCGTATTTTTCTTTCGTTTTTACAACTGGAAAAGTTTGCAAATACTAAGCTTATGGTTTTATGAAATACATGAGAAGAACTAAGTATTTTATGTCTGTCTTAAAGGGGGGGTGGTGTGAGAGTTCTATCTCACAGATTCTACAGCAGAGTGCTCATACCAAAGCCCTGTCACTCACACTGGCTCAGAGCAGGGGATACAGTTTGACCGTGCACAGTGACCTTGAACACACAGTTGCTGTGGCCCGCAGATTGTGCCACAGTGAAAGGCAAGATTGCTTTTAAAAACGTGACCTAAGAAAATAAAATATGGTAGATATTATCATTTTCACCTCTTGAGTCTTTTGTTGCAAGGAGGATACCGTGAACTTGTTGGCAGTTGATTGTTGGAAGTGTAAACATTTCAGTTTTCAGAGAAAAGGATGAATCCATTGTTGGTGTGTTAACACTTAAACTCTGTGAAGCTTTAGATGAGATTTCCATGTCTCCAGTTCTCTCTCCTCAGCTCGTGCTTCAGGTCTCAAAAAGCAGGCATAGATTATCCGTTGTCATACCCTTCGCTTATGCTGTGATTCTGCCTGACCTTTCTGTTGGTTTCCTTACGTGAAGTCAGTGTGTCTTAGAATGCAGTTTTCAGAATTCCGTGGCTGAGAATTATGTTAGGTTCTGTCTCTTGTTGCTGGGTACATTCTTTTACTGGGATATAACTGTGGTAAATATGACAGCTGTTATTGGAGTTCCATTAAACTCATCTGGTGAGTTTAGGAACTCCTTTCATGCTTCTTGTAGGCACTCTGAGGACTTTACCTTGGAATCCTACTAATGGGATCAGGGTTATTCTTTAAAGAGGGTACACCAACTGTGTGCTTCCCGGGAAAGGCACTCTGCACCTCACTCTTGTTTGAGACGCTTTCCCTATGAAGGGACTCTGACTTGACAGCGTGGCCAGATGGACACTCCTGTGGAGGAGTGAGCTCATACTGAGTTTCTAGCACAGGTGTTTCAGTTCCTTAAATACCCTTTCTCCCCTTTACCAAAGAACACTCCTTAGTTACCTGGGAACGTTCTTATCAGTTGTGTGTTGGTGTGGGAGGAGCACTCCTTGGGCAAGGGAGAAAAAGGACTCAGTGCGATCGGCTAGATCAGCCCTATGGACACGTGGAATGACACATTGGATCAGAACACCTTGACATCCCCATATCATACATGAAATGCTGCCTGGGTCTCAATGAGGGTCCATCCAGGCAGCACCAAGAACCACACTGAATGTATTGCTGACACCATATCCCCATCCACACCCCAGAATCCTGTGTATCTTTTAGTTCAGGAGGTGGCTTCAGGGACTGAATTGCCTTGTTTGGGAGTGAGCAGCCAGATCTCTTATGAAACCTAAGAGAAGGTTCTCAATGGTTGAAAGCCTCCAGCTGTCCAAAAGCCTCTGACCAATTGGAAATTCCCTTGGTTAGTGACAGGAGTGGACAGAAAAGTGGCAGAAGTGGAAGAAAATGCTTGGGAAGGTATGGCCATCAATTGTTGGCAGATGTGAGATGCTTTAAAGAAATGTGGCCTGAATTCCATTCATATTCTCAGAGAGGGCTAGCTACCTTGCCTGGGAAAAAATTACTTTGGAGAAGGGGAACAAAAAGACGTCCCCACAGAACTGATAGATGAACCATTTTTATGTGCTCTCTCCCTCCAATAAGAGGAGACCCAAACTTACCAAGAGGACCTAGTTGTATAGACACAAAGAAGTGCAGGATTACTGAAGGAAATGCGGATTGGGTTTGGGGAAGCTATACTGGCATGGGCTTAATTCCTTAATATGGAACAGGTCCTGTTTGGGGACGGGGCTAGACTATTAAACTTGTTTCTGCCAGGTGAAAGGGGTTCTTTTAAGCCACTTGGGCAGCTGATTATCAGGGAGACCATTTTGCCAACGCTTCTAGTCCTGAAACTTGGAACCTGGTTCTTCAGTGAACTCTACCTGTATTGGCCACATCTGCAGGCCTCCTCGGCCAGGGACCTTGACCAGCTTTCCCTTCTTCTGAGAAGCCCAGTCAGTACTGTCAACAAAATGATTCATTTGATAACCATATGCTATCCTGTCATAAATCTTCCATTATTATCTTAAAATCTTATTTAAACCTTATGTTCTCCTTTATCTTTTTCATTTATTAGCTTAACTCCCCTGCTGAATTCTTTTTCAAGCTGAGGACTGTGTCTTTTTCATCTTTGTGTTCTCCAGGAGGCCCAGCACTTCTTAAGTTTTCAGTAAATATTTGTTATCTAAATTAGCTTACATGTAGGTTTGTATCATTTCTGTTTCACGTGATTCATTTATTAGTGTAGAATATCAGTGATTCTATTAAATAGTCATGAGACAATATGAAGTGTAGTGAAAACTTGAGATTGTTTTGAAATAAATGATTTACAAAGTATATTTGTTCAGAGCAAACATACAGCTGTTACAGAAAAGTAATATGAAAGTGTTTTCATCTATTTAAGTAGGTTTAAATACGATTTTAAGAGTTAATAAAAATACTGAGATGAGCCAGTGCTAATTTTATGTCATCCTTAAATACTGAACCTTAATAAAAAGCTAATAGCTCTGGAGACCTAGCTCCACTCATAGGAAGATACAAGTCCTTGAGTCTGTATGAGCTGAGAATGGTTGTGATAATTTCTACATATTCTTTTAAAAAAAATTTTTTTTAATGTTTTTATTTATTTTTGAGACAGAGAGAGACAGAGCATGAGCAGGGGAGGGGCAGAGAGAGAGGGACACACAGAATCTGAAGCAGGCTCCAGGCTCTGAGCTGTCAGCACAGAGCCTGAACGCAGGGCTCGAACTCACAGACTGCGAGATCATGACCTGAGCTGAGGTCGGACTCTTAACCGACTGAGCCACCCAGGCACCCTAATTCCTATATTCTTTTTTTTTTTTTTTTAATTTTTTTTTAACATTTTATTTATTTTTGAGACAGAGCATGAACGGGGCAGGGGCAGAGAGAGAGGGAGACACAGAATCGGAAGCAGGCTCCAGGCTCTGAGCCATCAGCCCAGAGCCCAACGTGGGGCTCGAACTCACAGACCGCGAGATCGTGACCTGAGCTGAAGTCGGACGCTCAACCGACTGAGCCACCCAGGCGCCCCCCCAATTTCTATATTCTTAAAGGCAAATATAAACTGATCTATTTAGCCATTGGGAGGTCTCCCAGTAACCGAGCCAAGCCAAACCATAGCACTGTTTTACCCTCAGAGGAGTAAAGAATTTGATTATCAGGAGCAGCCTCATCTTAGCAAGAAAGAGTGAATTTGGGTCCCTTTGGGAAGTTCTCCATCATCATTGGATAGATGGTGACAAAACCATCTTTTCCATTTTTTTTTTTTTAATTTTGAAGCCAGTTATTAAATAAGCACAGTTTAAAAATACATGTATCCTTCCACAACCATCTGTAAAAATAAGACTTAAGAATTTGAGTTAATAGGGTGACAGAATGGGTGACATAAACATTTGTTTCACAAAAATGACTATAACTGGGGATTCTCGTTGGGAGGATTTATATGGGATAACATGTATGAAATCTTCGATATCAGTCTTTTTAAAAAACTTATCATTATGAGTTAAAAAACAAATAATCAAGTTTTTTGGTCTTGGTAGGTAATGTTCAGAAAACTCGTTTTCTTTAAAAAATATTGGGGTTGCCTGCGTGGCTCAGTCTGTTAAGCGATGACTCTTGGTTTCGGCTCAGGTCATGGTCTCACCGTTCATGAGTTTGAGCCCCTTGTTGGGCTGACAGCACAGGGCCTGCTTGGGATTCTCTGTCTCTCTGCTTCTCTCTCTCTCTGCCCCTCCCCAGCTCGCGCTCTCTGTCTCTCACAAAATAAACTTAAAAAATAAAAAATAATCTTGTGTCTTGGCCTTTACTTATTCACTGTGTATCACTTTATTCTACTTGCTTTTTGTCTATTATATTTCTGAGGGTGCCAGACTGAACATAAATATAGAAGGAAAAAAGGAAAAATACTGAATTTGGACTTTCATTTCTTGGTAACATAGAGAAAAGAGAATAAATGGGCCATTAGTACAAATAAAGATCAGCCTACAGATGAGAAATACGGTTCTGTTATTTCCTTCTCTTTCTTCGGTGTTGTAATTCTGAGTAAAAGCAAAAGGGGCCCATGACAGTTGATTAATTCTGCATCACTCCTTCCTGTCCTGTGATGAGGCACAGGATAACCAGCCCTACAGCAAAACACCATGAAGGAGTCATGGACTTCAGCCCTTTCATTTACAAATGAGGAAAGTAACAGAGCCTTGAGTGGGTCTCCCAAGCTCTCACTCTCACTATGTTCCCCAGGCCCATATCTGCAATAATTCCAGAGTCTTCTGGAATTTCATCAGGAGGCTGAACTGAATCAGGGGCTCCCATTTCAGATCAGCCTTATCTTGAAAGGCTCTTTTATTGGTAGCTCTTCCTCAGACTCTTTGTGGATTTCAGAGTCCTATTCTTATTCACATTTTATGGAATGAAGCAATGTATAAAAATATACTCTATATAGAAATTTTTAAAGCATTACATTATTTTAGCAGGGGGATCATCAAAAGTGTAACTACTCTGTTTTGTGCTGAAGTATATATAGCTTGAATAATGGTAGAAGATACCATTTATTAAGCATTTACTGTTAGGGACAATGTTAAAGTGCTAAGGGCTTTTATAAACATTTTGTCTCTGAACACAGATTAATGTTGGCTTTGGTTAAAGGCCAAGTTCACATGTCTTTGTTTTGAGTTAGATTTGCTAGTCTAATTAGAACTAGGAGTAAGTAAAAACGTGTTGGGCACTATGGTTTTTCAATTTAACAGAGATCTGGATTCAGTCAATAGATCTGTATAATAAACATATGGCTTTGGTTTCATGGAATCAATTACTGTCCTTCCTAATGGAGGTATAGTGGAAGCCTTATCTTGCAGGTTACGGATTTTGCTGTGCACAGTTCTGTTACCTAGTTTGGCATTTCTTCGGTCCTTTTGTCTAGAGAGGAGAATCTTTAGTCACTCCACTTCAAATCCTGCAGTTGTTGGTAAAAGACTGAAATGAATGGATCTCAGGAAAAGTACTATAGTTACTCAGGAACTGGCTGTTCTTGAGTTTAAAAAGCTGCAGTGACTGAGAGCCACTGAAAATAGACTAAGTATAGGTGCTATTTTGCCCACTGGTTGCTGAGCTTCTGAGCCTCCATTTGCGTGAGGCGGTCCAAACTGGATTGTCTTTCTGCAGTTGCTGCCTGCCAGTGTGGTAAGCCAGTTTATGCCACTGCCCAGCTACCAGTGCCTAAGACATGATGCCTATGTCTGTGTCTTTTTAAAAAAAGATAGTTCCTTGGTTACTCATCCTGACAGTTTGCACAAGCCAAATGACAGCATCCTAGATGACATTGGTGGCCTCCATTTTCCCTGGCCCTGGTCATGTCACCTGTGGTTCTGGAGAAGCGCCAGATCCAGGACTTTTCATCCAGTCTAACTTCTCAGTGTTTCACGGGCACTTTTGTGTTTGGGCCCAGGGCTGAGCTACCAGAAAAGCAAAAGACTCGGCCCTGCCCTTGAGAACCTAACGATTAATTTGGGGAAACATGCCTAGAGTTGGTGAAAGAGAGGAGCACATGATCATGCGCTGTACCGTGTGATATGGTGATCAGGGTGATGGAATGTCACCTGTGGAGGTTGGGGAAGATTTGATTATGGCAATGGGATTGTAGTTGAACCTGGGAAGAGGAGTAAGATTTGGTGGAGGTCAGACCTTGGCATTCTGATCGAGGGGGGGAGAAACATGATTCAAAATGTCAGGACTGAACATCGACTTGAAGAGGGTAGTGGGGGGACTAGAGTGGATTTCTTTTGCAAAGGGGAGAAGTGAGAGTTGAGAAAAAATGAAATCAAGTGACACAAGCCCTTTAAACCAGGAGGACAAATGTGTGAGCCTTCAGGGATTTGGCTGCAGCCTCTGCCACCTCTCACTCACCAGGTCCTCTGACCTCACGGAGCATCTGCTCTCCTCCTCTTCTGCCACCAGCTCTCAAGCCAAGATTTCCCTCTCCCCGAGGGCTCCAAGAGCCTCTTAACTAGTCTTCTCCTGTCCTCTGCTGTGCCCCCCAGAATCCCTCAGTCGCAGTGGAGCCAAAGTTGTACTTTTATATTTTAATGTAATCCCGATTTATATAACTCCCTGGTCTAATATGCATCATTGCTTTTCATATAAATTCCCAAATCCATAACTGACTCACAAGGCCCTGTAATGGCTGCTCCTGTCTGCCTCTCCAACTTCATCTCATGCCATGTAAGTCCTCATTCCATCTCACTTCTGTAGGCCTCCTCTCAGGTGCTGTAAACCTGCGGTGACAGTCTCTGGGCCTTCGCAGACGCCCTCTCCTCCTGTCCTCCACTCCTTTCACATTTCCTGCTGGAGTCAGTGTATTTGTCAAGCCTTCCCTAGCCACTAGGCAAAGTTGGTTTTCTCTGTGATACACATTCCTTTGGCCACCTGCCTATAATTAGTTAATTATTCATCTAATTATTTGGTTAGCATTTGTCCCACTAAACTCTCCATTCCAGAAAGGGCCTCTGTTTCACCTAGTGCCCTGTCCTGCTCACAGTAGGTGCTCACTAAATCTCTTTAACTTAAGTGTGATTCCAGTAGCCTCTAGTGTTGTTTGGTTGACTGAACAGATATCCCTTTCTTCCTGACCACTTTGTGAAGTCTCCAGGGAGGCTGTGCAGTTGGCCAAGAAGACTGTTGATAGAGTGAAATACACAGAAGTAGTCCTTGGGAGAGCCTTCTACAGGGTAGCTCAGAAGGCTTGGAGCTTCACGTAGAATGGCATGAGAGATGAGTTATATGGTGATTCATAGACAGTTTATAAGTTAGTCAAATTTGATTTTTAAGAGTCATTCTCTTGAGACCAGACTCATACCCCTTTTTCCTCTTGACTCATAGAGTTATCTCCCAATTTATAATCTCACTTCACCCATTGCTTTGATTGATCACTGTAAAACCTGCCCAGCAGCCACTTCATCCTTATCTAGGTCCTAATTGTAGTTGGTCTGATTAATTTCCTAAGGGACGTGCCCTGATACCCTGAGCCCGGGGGTATTATTGGACCTTCCAAGTCATTATTGGAATTCTGACCCCTGCAGGTATGATTGGGCTCTCTGGATCATATGGAGTTCTGAGCCACTTATGGACATCAGAAAAAATTTTTTCTCTCTACTTTTCATGTAGAGTCAGAAGCACACTAAAGATTGGGTATGGAGGAAGCACAGTAAGGATTCAGTATTGCTTGTCAATGACCAGAGTAGCACTCATTGGTTCTACATTTTTTTCTGTAGTAGCAGAAAAAAAGTTTTTCTTGCCCTGTGCTGCCTCTGTCACCCTGAGAGTCTTCTAGGGCATTGTGGTCCAAGAATAGGAAGCAGATTCTGGGCCCCCGCCCATGCCAGCATAGCTTTAGGCTTTGAATGGAATCAGGAAATCCTTTTGAGCACCAAAAATATACAAGACTTGTGTCCATCAACAGCTATTCATTGTAACAAGGAAGGATTCAGTAAACATTTATTGAATTTCAGTTATGTGCCAAGCACTGTGCTAAATGCTGAGGGGATTACAAAGGAGTGTGAGACATAATTCTTATCCACAAGTAGTTCACAGTGTAGTAAAGCTGGAGAAATAGAGGTCACCACACACACACAAAGATAATTCACACTTACCAAGTCAGTGGCAAATACTTACTGCCAGATGGTTGCCATAAATTTTATGAAATTTCTAAGTTGGCAGGACCATATATATACTGGTCAGGAAAGATTTTTTTTTTTTTTTTTTTTAAGCAACAGAAGAGTATTGAAACTGTTGGAGAGCAACTCAGTAAGGGAAGATAGCATCCTGAAATTTGTTTCTGGGACCTGGCCCCCCAGCATCGACCTAAGACCCCTGGCCAGCTCTCCAGAGCTCTGTCAGAGCTGTCTGTCTGTGTCTGTCTGGCTGCCACTGGTGTCACCTGTGTGTTCAGAAGGTTTTGATGTGAAATGTATTTTATTAGTTATGGTAAAAAAAAAAAAAAAAATCCTTGGTAGACTTCTGTAGAAGAGGTATGACCTGGGCTAGCCTATGGTTTGGAAGGAAATACAAAATGGATTGGGGAGACTGGATTGCTAAAGGCTCAAGATTGGAAAACAAAGGTGTGTTAGGAAAAGAGAAGACTGATTTTTCCTTTTACATGTAGGGTGGTGGCATGGAAAATCAGATTGGACAATAGATTGGGATTAGATTAGGAAGGGTCTTGAATGTCTGCTCACAATCGTAGATTTTATCCTGTGGATATTTGGGAGCAGAGATTACATCAAAACTTTATTTTAAGATGCTTCATCTGGCAGCAGATTGGACATGAGTTGGGAACAGAACAAGTGGATCAGAGAGAGAGCTGTTACTGAATTTATCTGAGTGAGGTATGAAGGTCCTGGACCAGGGGGCGGCAGGAGAATGGAAAGGCAGGACAGTAGGAGAGACTGAAAGGAAAGTCAGTGTGTTGGCATAGCAACTGGATGTTGCTGAGCTGACCAGGAGGCTGGGGCTACCATGGATGGGGATGCGGAAGGAAAGCGAGGGAGGCGTTGGCCTTGACTTTATTTTAAAGGTGTTAGTAAGTCTTTCAAGTAAACATGACCAAAGGGAGTTGAAAGTGTTAGATTGGATTTGGGGACATCAAACAGTACAAACTTGGAGATCTTTATTTTCAGGTGAAATGAGCAAATACGGTTTCTTAAATAACCTTCCTATCCATGCTGACGAGGCATCCTAAATTCTTACTTCTTGGGAAGTCCCCGGACACTGCTTGCTTGCTGTTGTCTTCATCCCTTAACATTACTGCAGGATCAGTCAGGGCTGCCTCTGTGAATCTGGCTTCCCTCTTACAGAACTTCTTGATTTTATTCAGTGAGTGGTGGATTCTGGCCATATTCCTTTTGTTTGGTTATTCTGGTTGCACTCTTTAGAAAAATCTTTGTTTGTGTGAGGGCATTTATTAGGAGTCCTCGCTGTGTGTCATGGGTGTTTTAAGAGGAGTTTTTGGGTGTGGCTCTCTATTGCCAATTTGAAAGATCAGTAAAATAGGTATCACTCTACATCTTCTGAGAATTCTTTACTAAACAATACTTCTGAATTTTGCTAATTGATCTAGATCTTGGGGAATAATGAGATCTAGACATTCTGAATCAAAAGAATTGCATTATTATAGTATTTGGGTTTTTTTTTTTCCTGCTAGTACTTTGAAACTTTAAAATTCTTTTTTTGTCTAGGCGATAAGTGTATTAATCCCCAAATTAGATTAGATAGAATCTTTCATTCCCTGATTGGGTGAGGTGATAGAGTGATGCAGAGTAAGCTTTTTTGGAGGTGTCATTTATGGGCAAGTTTTGTGAGACGTAGGCTACTTCTTGGGCTTCCTGGATGGTCTCCACAGCAGCGCGTACCTGTCCGCTTTCCTCTTGGTCTGTGCTCTGGTGGACACAGAGTGAAGGGGATAAGAGCTTAAAGTTAATGCCTTATATTATTTAGGGATTTTTCTCGTCAGTGCTGCTCCATGGAGGATTGGCTAAATAAGACAAAGAAGGAATGCTGCTAAGGTTGTTCAGAAAAATATGCCATGGTCTCTACCCTCTCAGAAATGATTTATCAATCATGTGTGGCTTGGCTTACCCAGACGAACCTATATACATTGGAATAGTACAGCTACTTATTTTTGTTTGCTTTCTGTAGGGGTGTGAAATTATGGTGCCTTCATTTTCTTGTTCATTTTATTTAACTAGCTTCAACTCTCCATGTGTATAGTCTGCTGACCCTGGAAGAATTGAGTCTTTTTGTGAGTGGCCAGAGAACAAAGTTTGCCTGAATCAATCACTTCACTGTGAAGTGAAATGTATATTTATTATCAAAATAAGAGTTCAACAATTGAAACATACATTTCAGCAATTTAATTTTTTTTATAATTTTTTTTAGTGTTTATTTTTGAGAGAGAGAGACAGAGACAGAGTGAGTGGGGGAGGGCGGAGAGAGAGGGAGACAGAATCCAAAGCAGGCTCCAGGCTCTGAGCTGTCAGCACAGAGCCTGATGTGGGGCTTGAACTCACAAGCCTGGAGATCATGATCTGAGCTGAAGTTGGATGTTTAACCAACTGAGCCACCCAGGAGCCCCAGCAATTTAGTTTTTAATATTAGGGTTGCCTACTTTGTGCAATAGCAAAGTAGCAGATTTTATTTTCAGTATGGAGAGAAATGTTCTCTACAGGTGCAGGTATACTTCACTTAAATCCTTCATATGCATTCTGGAATAAGGAAGTGAATGGGTTGTATTATGTCACAAAAATGGAGTCTTTGTTTTACAAAGGTTGAACTACATGAAGACTATATTTAAAAACTGAAGCTATATAAACTCTGTGAAAATTTAATATAAAAATTAATTTGCATTGACTTTTTAGAAAAGTCTGTCTTGAAGTAGAGCTTTGTATAAGCACTGTTTCTATGTAGAGCTGTGGAATCCATTCAGAATATGCAGGGGAGCTGCCTGTAACTCTTCCCACCCTGGGTGGCTCTGCTGATAGTGCTCTAATGAGTGGCCGGAAGTGAAGAAGTCCTGCCTTTCTCCCTGCAGGGAACGCTCTTGACAGTAATGGAATTGACGTTCATCTCTAGCTAGAAAGACTAGGGAATCCATTTTTAGAACTTGAGGCTTAAACATTTATGTAACATCACTAAGCTGTAGTAAAGTGCTACTTTTGTTTTATTACAAATATTCCTTGTTAAGAAAAAAACTGTGATTTATAACTGGTGGCAAGGGTCAGAGGGAAGAGAAAAGAGTGACTAATTGGAATTGTTTAGTAGAGTTGTTATATGTATTTTATTTTACTTGGCAGATTTTTTTCTTCTCTGAAAATTAAATGATAGTTCACATTGACTTTTTACATGGTATTTGTGACTAGAATTGTGGAGGTAGGTCACTTAAGGAAGAAGTTTTTTTGGCTGAATTAGAATAAGGTGATACATAATTATGAATGCCTTTAAGCTACACCAGATGTTTTCTGTGTCCAAAGTAACGTGTACATTTTTATGTATAAACCTGCATTCTACTGGCTGGACTTGTGGAAGACTAACAGAAATTGTAGTTTGACTGCCTGTCCATCCAGATCTGTAGAGTCCAAATCTGCATGTCTACCCTCTGGTCTCCTTGTCTGCGTTTCTCTGCAGGCCAGGTGCATCTGCATGAATGTCTTCCTTCCTCTTTTTTTTTTTTTTTTTTTTAAGTTTATTTATTTTTGACAGAGTGCAAGCATGAGCTTGGGGGGGGGGGGGCTGGAGTGGCAGAGAGAGAGGGAGACACGGAATCCAAAGCAGGCTCCAGGCTCCAAGCTGTCAGCACAGAGCCCCATGTGGGGCCTGAACTCACAAACCGTGAGATCATGACCTGAGCCGAATTCGGACACTCAACCAACCAAGCCACCCAGGCGCCCCTTATGTCTTCCTTCCTCTTAAAAACAAGTGTTTCAGCATACAGGGAAGAGTGGAAGCCTCCATTCAGACTCAGGTCTGTCTTAGGGAAGCTCATATGGATTATACGACTTTCCATTTTCTACATTCCCAGGTGATAATGTAAAATCTAGGGATAGAAATTTGGTGAGATTGGATGGGGAGTTAAATCCTTAACAACTTTAAAAGGTATTTTAAAACATTTTCAACAGAGGAGGATAATGTGCTGATGTTGCATCTTCTTGTAATGGAATCTAACATGGAGTCTGTGGGACCATGGAGGGTTGTGACAGGGCCAATAAGATGGGTTTTGTATCTGTCAGCCATTTGTAACGAAAAGTTTGCATAGATGAATTGTATTTTTCTTCCTATTAGATCTGGTTTGTAAGAGGAAGAAGGACATTTTAGACATATTTCAAAACTGAGTTGCTGATGAGGCCACAGATAGTTTTTCAAGAGTTCGGGGAAATCAGGCAGTGTCTCATCTGTTGTTAATTAATGAAATGAAACTGAGGTCACTAGAGTACAATGATGAATGAAAGGTCATTGAATGGAAAAAACTGTCAATGAAGGAGGGTGTTAGCAGAGTGGAACATTGTCCTAGATAAAGATCAGGGAAAATGTACTCTTTGGCTCAGGTCGTGTTTTCTGGAAGCGACTATGGTTTGGGACATCTCAGTCAAGACTGAGCACTGTATGCTCTGATTTTAGTAAAATCTGTTCAGTATTTTAAGGCTATTCAGGTTTGTGCCAGAGATTCATTGAAAAGATAGGTAAAAAAGATTTCTTTTTGTTTTATAATGTGTTCTTACCGTGTGTTATTGCTGTTTTTGTTTGGCTTTTTTGTTTTGTTTTGAGGTTAAAAACTGGTTTCCTGCTCTTATTTCTGTTCTCTTAGAATTTTCTAGAGCCACACTCACTTTTGAGATACTCAAAAGTTAAAAGTGATTTAGGATCATGGTAGTAATTAGTGATAAGGCCGGACCTCAAACAGCCAACAGTGACTGACTCTGTGGTTTTTGCCAAATTGTGTCCCCTCTGAGAGTTGCTTTGTGGAGGATGGCCTGAAAGTCCTCAAGACAGCTTTCAGTTTCACAACCACCTTGCACACTGTGATCCTGAACAGACCAGTGACTGTATTTATACTTTAACTAATTCATCTGTCAATTCTGTTACTGGTTTCATGCAAAGTGCATTTAGAGTTTCTTGTGTCTCTGGTTATGTCAGACATCTTGCCCTTTTTTTTTCTCCCACATTGAAGCTTTTGAACCATGTAGCTTTGGGGAAATGAGGCTCTGCCATCAGTTTGGGAGAGGCCCATGGCCATTTTCAGCCTGGTATTGAGACCTGACTGGCCACGGCTAGTGAGGGCAGGACCCCATAGAAATCAGCAAGGCTGTCCCCGTATCCTAAGAGGGAGTTAATCTCGTAGTATTTGGAGAAGTGATGATATAGCACAGCCATTGAGTGTATAGTCTCTAGGGCCAGACTGCTGGGGCTCATATCCTAATTCTGCCAGTTATTACCCTATGTTTTTCTGAACCTCTGTTTTCTTATTTGTAAAATGGGAATAATGATAGCACCTACTTCATAGTTACAAAGATTGAATAAATACTTTTAAAGTGCTTAGAGCAATGTTTGTCGCTTACCAAACATTAGTGTTTGCTAACGTTAACAATTATTGTTAAGTAATTCTTTGATTACTTGTATTATTTGTTTATCTGATTACTTATAAATTTAAAATGGAATTCAACTGGAGTTTCCTTGGATTGTTTCTCTTTTCTCTGAGAATATTTACTGAAATATTGTTCTGTTAGATTTAAATGAGAGGCTATTACATGAACTGTATTAGAGCCACGATAGAAAAAAAATCTGAGAACAGCTCTGTGGAGAAATACCGGACCCAGAGAAGTTAACAGAAGCTTATTAATATTTAAACTCCTACAATTAAATTGTAATCAGAATAGTGCCTGTCAGTTATTATGTTGGGTAGGTGTAAGGTAGATAAAGAATGATGAGACCCTTTAACACTTACTGTTAGAAGAACTACTTTCGAGGGAAAAAAAAAAAACAACACACCTCACCTTAAATAACTGTGTTATGCACTTAGACTGAAAAGGAACAGAACACTAATAGAAACAAAATTATAAATACTAATCAGTGACACTGTTATACATAGGCCAAGGTAGGTTGACCGCTTTCTTGAGGTTCCCTGTGGGTTATGCTGTATGAGCATAGGTGTAGGAATTGTGACTGGCTCCATTTCATTACTTGCAGTGGCCCTTGTGTAACATTTCCTCAAGTGCGAGTTGCCCTTACTATAAATAGATTTTAGGCAGTGGGGGGAATGGTTTGGGAAACTTATTTGAGTTACATTAAACTCATTTCCTTGGAGTCTTTAATATGCTAATATGTGCTGTGATTCTCCCAGGGAAATATGATACGCAGTATTTCTCTTACTCTTTGCACCAGTATCTTGTCTGTCAACTTCCTGTAGGACCTTAGTGCTTTGGAGCACACTTCGGGAAATGTAACCTTAGAGCATTGCTTTTTTCGCTTTGTGTCTCTGGCGAATCCTAACAAGATGTAGCTAAACAAATAGCTGCAGATCCAGGGTGGAGGAAGGCCTCCCAGGTGAGGCTGGGTCCTAAATGTATCTGAACTCAGCCTGTGCTCTTTCTCTGCCGTCAGTCTTGGGGCTTGTCTGCGTTTTGCCTGCTGTGTGTGCATGCACAGGGCATGGTAGTGGTGGTGATAATCCTGAATAAGAGAACAGCATCAGAGTGTGAAATGAAAGTGGGTTTTGTGTGGCTGGAGGCCGTGCTTGGAAATGGTAAGTAATGAAGCCATGAAACTATACGGGAACACATCCTGAGGGCCTCATCTATCACATGAAGGAGTATGGGATTTCTGTAATGGAACTGCCTACCTTTCCATCAGGTTACCTTAAGAACTGCTGATGAGTAAAAACTGCACAGACACTTAGGTGGAGGCTAGGAATGACACTTCAGCATTTTGCGGGTACCATAGCTGTCACAGGCCCCTTGCCATCCTAGCTTGCTGCATTGTGGAACCTGTACTGAGTACAGACAGTAGACACAGGAGTCCAGCAGATTCAACTTCAGTTGAACATACTATAGGGGATAAAAGGGATGACATACTCTCCCCTCCTAGCTCCCTGCATGTCTGCAGTTTTTGAGGGCATGTTTTAGTTGCTTCTGGAAGTGGACTAAAGACTAACAGAATGTAACTCAAAGAACTGGAGATAAATGTTCAGTGAGATTTTAAGATCTTGTTTAGGGCCTGATTAAAGAGGTAAAAGTGGGGCTGCCCTGTCCTAATAACATGTTAATTGTTTTTTAATTAAATAGTACTAAAAATATACAAGTATTTCCTGTGATCCAAATCTCTTTGCTTCCTGACTTTGAACTTGGTGAGTAATGAGGGTTTGGCTGGGAGAAGATTTCTCTAAAATGTATCAGAATCTTTAGATTCTGGGTTTGGATTTGAATAGCAAGGAATATTTATATTGGAAAACCCAGGGAAGACCATATTCATTTTTTCTTTTTCAGAGGGGGTGAGGGTGCCTCCAATGGTTGGGTAGATGTCTTGTCATTAAGAAATGGCAAGATGGTGATTTAATGAAGGTCACAGAGCAGATCATAGTAAGGACTGGACTAGGAAAAACGGGATTCTTCTGGGTGTAGGAATCTTGCCACAAGGCCTTCACATACCCTAAGAAATTAGGGTCTGTCACCACTTCTTCATAGTGCTCAGCAAAATGAACAGTGGATCCCAGGAGTCACTGGTAATTATAGGAACCTTGATTAACTGTCCAGGAATTTCAAGGACTTGATGTGGAGAATATTTGCAAGAGTAGGGGCGCATATGTCTGTAATCCCTTTGACATAAAAAACCTACATAGTAGGAAGATTTAAATTTAACTCTAGCATTTTTAACTTGATCAATTTTATTTTGAAGAAATAACATCTGGCCTCAGTTCATGGTTGTTTTTGTTTTGTTTTTATATCCCCATTTCACCTCTCTGAGTAGTTGTCTTGGCTTATTTGCTACTTTTTTTTTTTTTATTTTAAAATATTTATTTATTTTGAGAGAGAGAGAGCACGTGAGTGAGTGAGCATGTGCATGCCAGCATGGAAGAAGCAGAGAAAGAAGGAGAGACAGAATCCCAAGCAGTCTCTATGCTGTCAGTGCACAGCCCAGTGCGGGGCTTGATCTCATGAACCCATGAGATCATGACCTGAGCCAAAATCAAGAGTCAGTTGCTTAACTGACTGAGCCACCCAGGCACCCCTATTTGCTACTTATTTTAAATCCTCTTTAAGTTCCATAGGAGAGTATTCATTTGGGAGACTGAGGGCAGGGAAGAAATGTAGGGTAGGTGAGGTTGGAGAGAGGGAGAAAGAGACGGGTCCAGTTAGGTGTCCTCAGGGGTACCGCTCCCCATCGTGGCCCTGTAAGCCAAGGCTCACTGCCGGGCTGTATGCCAGGCTCCGTGGTGGACCGCTGTGGACAGGAGTACGTGTGTAGTGCTGTCCACTTGCATCTGTGGGATTTGACTTTTTTTTTTTTTAACCAGTTAGAGTTATATTTGAGCAGTTAACGAAAGGCTGATTTTTATCTTAGTGCATGGCATAGTAATTTTATGTGTATTTTTAGGTGGGTTTGCGGAGTTCTCCCGTTGTTTCCCTGGCCTCTGTGAAGGAAAATCTGCTGTAGTCCCTACCTGCATTTCTCAGCCTTGCCTTCCTGTTGCCAACATTGGGCCAACCCGAATTCTTCCCAATCTTTATCTTGGCTGCCAGCGAGATGTCCTCAACAAGGTGGGTGCTTTGAAAATATCCTTCATTGTAGGGTTTCTTGTTAGCAGCTGGAGAAATCGCGATTGCCCATCAGCTGTTGCTTCCAGAAAGGAAGTACAGCATTCTCAGTGTGACTCCCTGTGGCACTTGCATTAGCTTCTGGAGGGCTGTTTTGTTTGATGTTACTGATTTGCCATAAGATGTAAATGTTGTCACACTTGCTTGTTCCTCAAAGATCCGGGAGACCTGGGATAGGACAGGATTTGTCAGAAGTGTAGCCGGATTTTCTTAGTGTATTAATTGTTCTGTTGTAGTCATTGGGCACATTCAGGAAGGCTGATACTTCCTAGATTATTTCACATTTGTAACTGTATTTACTGAGGCATACTAGAAAGGGACTCAGGCTGAGCTTGGATTGAAGAAGAGCCTCTGGCTGGAGGGATGGGGGTGGGAATAAGATGGTGAGGAGAAGGGCTAAGAGCACACACTGCAGGCTGCCCCGTCAGTGGCTGCCTGGAACACCTTCGTTGAGAAAGAAGAGGGAGGAGCTCGGACTTGCTAAAAAGGTTCACACACGTGAAGCTGGTGTGCCCAATAGAGGAATCCATAGTGATCCAGGCCACCGTATTTAATGGTACAGGTGTAACAGTAGTAGAACTAAGGTCTGCCTGCCTGCACAGCTTATATGCTCTTAACTGGTAGTGCTAGGAAACTGTGCTCTAACTTCCCAGAAAAGAGGTTTTTCTCTAAAAGAGCAATCAAAGATCTTAATTTACCTGTTGGTGACTTACAGGTGCTACTTTATTTATTTATTTTTAAAGAGAGAGAGAGAGAGAGAGAGAGCAAGCAGGGGAGGGGCAGAGAGAGAGAGAAAGAAAGAGAGAGAGAGAGGATCCCAAGTAAGCTTTGCCCTGTCAGCACAGAACCCACTGTGGGGCTCAGTCTCATGAACCGTGAGATCATGACCTGAGCCAAAATCAAGAGTCGGATGCTTAACCGACTAGCCATCCAGGCACCCCACAGGTGCTACTTACTTGTAAAGGGGGGAGGTACCTTAACCTTTTCCCTTGAGTAATTGAAAGAGTTGGGCTGACCATAAAGCTAGCTCCCAGATTGGCTTGTATTAGCACGTGAAAAGCAAAAATACCCTGTTTGCCAGCAGTGGGGGATTCTTTCATTTTTTTTTTTTTTTTTTTTTTTCAAAACTCCCACCTCTGTAAAATTTTGCCTCGACACTGTTATTAATATCTCTGCTTTTACTGTGAGAGATTTGAAATTTGATAGTTTATACTGTTTCGGGGTTTTTTGGTGTAAAAAGATGATTTTATTAAAACACGGGGACAGGACCCATAGGCAGGAAGAGCTGCCGATAGTTTATACTTTTATTGAGCCTTTCTGGTGGGGTCACAGTTCCTTTGAACACGTGATTATTCTCTTTTAGAGATAAGCAAACTATGTCACAGAAAGCAAAATTAATTTCCTACAGTCACATGCATCCCTGGGATAAAGCTGAAGATGTTTTAGTTAATCCTCAATCAGAAAATGAAATAAAATTCATCCTAGTTAAGGATGCTGTCCCGATTTACCCCTAGTTAAACAAAAAAACATAACCAGTCAGCAGGTGCTTTTACAAATAATTGTGTTATAGATCATTTTTGTTACTTTTGACATCAAGTTAAATGGCACATTCATTTTGCTGTGCACCATTTCCAGGTTTAACATATGTGTCTGTTAACGACTCTAGCGGTTAAAATGGACCCTGGAGTTGAAGACATGGGGAGAGGATGGTTTTCTCCTTCAGCTGGTTTCTCAGTGGACACTGAACAGGCTGAAGAGGATATGTACACAGAAGCATTGGGAGAAGGTGGTTGTAGGGAAGGAATAAATTTATGGAAGCTCAAGGGGAAAACAGCCTGGGCAAGGAGGTTTTGTGGAAGACTGTCAGGAAACTTCTTTACAGCAGATGTAAAGGATGGTGAGAAGTAAGCATGCTTTGAAAATGGTGAGCAGGAATCCCATAGTGACCTCTGGATTCATTGTTGAGAAGAGTCCTAATGCTGACAGGGATTTTAGAGATCATGCAGTCAGCCTCCTTTCCTTGATCAGTGAGGAAGCTGATATTCCAGAAACATTAAGTGAATTTCACGACACCCAACAGATGAGTTTTGGGACCAGATGTGGCTCTGTTGAACAGATAGCTTGAACTGATCTTTCTGCTCAGCTCTCTGATTTAAACTTTCCAGGAGAAATAATATGCTGCTTCTCTTCCCGAAGATCTCCAGAGATGAAGATTTTGTAATTTTTCCTAATAGCACATACCTTTTTATTAGAATTTAGAAGCTGAAGTTTTTAAAAACATCGATGATAAGACCACTAATTTTATTAGTTTTAAAAAAAATTTTTTTTAATGTTTTATTTCTGAGACAGAGACAGAGCATGAGAGGGGGAGGGGCAGAGAGAGAAGGAGACACAGAATCTGAAGCAGGCTCCAGGCTCTGAGCTGTCAGCACAGAGCCTGATGTGGGGCTCGAACTCACAAACCGTGAGATCATGACCTGAGCTGGAGTCCGTTGCTCAACCGACTGGGCCACCCAGGCGCCCCTAGTTTTCTTTTAAATCAAGTGACACCAATATATTTTAAAAGCATATCATAGAAACTTTATTAAAATCATATTTACCACTTAAAATGCTAGGCTCTTTATATTATTGCATTTAACCCTCATAATAGGATTAAGACATAGGTTGGCTCTGAGTTGTCACTTACCCAAGATTTTGTGGCTGGGAAGTCATGGACTTCAAAGCTGGTTAGTGGCAGAGATCATCCTCACTCAAGCTACTGTTCTGGCTTTAAGGCTTGTGTTCATATAACACCAGACATACCCATCTTCTAGAAGCTAGAACTCTCTAGAACAGGCTGTTATGAAGGACTGACGATCTAAACTGTTTCTTGAGTCACTGCTGAGATTTTCTTTGCCTAGTTTTCCTACAGCACATTCTGTACCAGCACTGTCCACTAGAAAGGTAATACAAGCCATATACTTAAAATGTTTCAATAGCTTTATTAAAAAAGTAAAAAAGAACAAGTGAAATTAATTTTGATAACTTTATCACAGTATATCTAGAATATTATTTCAATGTGCAATCAATGTAGAAAAACTATTGCTATTTTATGTATTTTTTGTACTAAGTCTTTAAAATATGGTGTATATTTCATAATTACTACCCATCTCAGTGTGGCACAGTTCAGGTGCTCAGTGGCCTCATGTGGCTTGTGGCTACCACAGAGGACAGTGTAGGTCAATACTTTCAACATATTTTAATTTTACTCAGGTTTCCAAGGCATAGCTCTTCTGTAAAAGACCGTAAGAAGTCATTGGTAGCAAAAAGAATACCTTCAATTTCTTTTCCCCTCACAACTGTACTTTTGTTTCTCACAGTCTGTTCTTTTATTCTCTAGTCTTTATACAAGAATTGGAACAGGAATAGCTTACTGTACTAAAAGTAGTTTGCCAGTGCCCAGTTCACATCTGAACTGAGTGGGATTTGCGCAAGAATCTCTAGTTACTGTTGAAAGACCAAAGTTCTTGATTTTCTGCCTTATCGCTTAACATTTCCAGTAGAGACTTTAGTTTCACACTTAAATGCATGAAATGTATGATGGAATCACCTGTTGTCAGTAGTCACAAAGCCAGAGCTATATCTGCAGTAAGTTAGCAGTTCTCCTGCCCCCTTGCCCCCCATCCAGACAGTGTGCTGTTGGCACTCTTGGTGTTGCTCATTTCACTCTTGGAATCAGCAAGGTTGGTTTTCTTGTGCTGCCAGGTTGTGTTGCCTGCCACTGGGATGACTGCCACTTTCTCTGTTGTTTTCTTACCAGAACTAGTAGCCTAGACACAGAATACTGCCTTCAGGGTTTCCATAAGATCCAGGAAGGCAAAGGTCAAAATTATCAGTAAAAATACACCACATGGTGCTCAAGTTGAGTAGACAAGACCAGTTCATTCCACAATGATGTACAAGACGAGGTGAGTGACTGTAGAACTCCCACTACCAATGCAGCCTGGCGTGATGGTTGACAGCTGGCCTTGGAGGTGGGCAGTTTTGCTTCCCAGGTCTTACCTTACCAGCCATATCACTTTAGCTAAGTTGCTGAATCTCAGTTTCGTCACCTACAAACTCATGATTCCTGCCTTCTAGCATTCACGTGAGGTTCAAATGAAATCACGTATCCCTAGCACCAAGGACAGTTCCTGGTTCACAGGGCCCTTGGTCAATGTCCTCAAGAGGTGGGGTATACCAGAGGCTTTCGTGAGTGGTGGATACAGTGGGTGTGGTTGACTGAGGAAGGCTGGATGGAGGAAGTAGGACGTAAGGTCAGTTTTGAAGGCAAAAGGAGTGGCAAATGCAAAAATATTTATTTGAATGGACTTCAGAAAAAAAAGTGACAATTCCATTGTCTAAAATTGCAGTGCCCCTGGTGATTTAATGTGATCTCTCTCCTCAGTCTAGCTGAACATGGGAAACTTGGCCAAGTAGAGCAGTTTTATTAAGGCTTGTATATCAATCTGTGTTCCATTTATTACTTCATAGTCTGCAACAACAGATTATAGGACCCTTACTTACAAATTAGTCCCAACTACAGGGCAAAGTTTATTTCATTATTTAGGAGAGAGAAGCTTTGAGAGGGAAAAAATTGTGAATGGAAATCATAATAATAAAATAATGAAATAAAGATTATTTTTGACTCAAAAATGTTATTTTTGAAAGTTTTCTTAATTGTATATTGAAGCAAGAATCCATCCATCACCCACACGGTTACAATTTTTTTTCTTCTGATGAGAACTTTTAAGTGCTGTACATTACATCCCCATGACTTATTACTGGAAGTTTGTCCCTTCTGACCATTGTCACCTACACCCCGCATATGTTCTCTGTATCTCTGAGTAGATTCCTTTAGATTCCACATATGTAAGTGAGACTGTATAGTATTTTTCTCTGACTTATTTCACTTAGCATAATGTCCTCATAATGTCGCAAATGGCAAGACTGGCAAGATTTCATTCTTTTTTTATGGCTGAATAACACTTCATTGTATACCTGTACTACATCATTATCCATTCATCGATTGATAGAACACTTCTGTATATCTAGAGTGTTGTAAATAATGCTGCAGTGAACATGGGGGTGCAGATGTCTCTTCGAGTTAGTGTTTTCATTTCTTTCAGATACATACCCAGAAGGAGAATTTTTGGATCATATGGTAATTTTATTTCTGATTTTTTGAGGAACCTCCATATCATTTTCCATAGTATCTGTGCCAATTTACCTTCCCACAAGCTATTTTTAAAATAAGATAAAGTGTAAGGGAACTAACATTTAATGAGACTCTTATATTATGTGCCAGTTATTTTGTCCTTATAATAGCTTTATAAAATGTACGTCATTAGCCTTACTTTACAGGTGAGGAAACTGAAGCTGAGAGAGGTTAGACGACCTACTCAAGATCATTCAGGTAACAAGCGGTAACATGCTAGGTTGTGCTTTGGTTTTTCTGGGTCCAGTACCCACACGCTTCTCATTATTCCTGCCACACGGCGTTCATCCATGCAGCAGGAGGGAAGGTAGAGCACACAGGTAGGTGCATGTGCTGTTAGAAGGGTAAATGTGGTTAGAGGAAATTTACAAAAATTTGCTTCTGACTGTGTACATTTTTCAGTACCCCAGGAAACAAGATCCTCTGTCAGCTGAGAGTGAGGAGAAGGAATTTGAAGAAAAGGGGAAATGGGTGGAACGGCATGTAGGAGAGAGGGAACCTAGGGAAATAAAACGATTGCTGAGGAGCATGAATTGGAATTGAGATGGAGCAGCGTTGCTGAGTGGTTTTCTCTGGCTGTGTTCAGCTGCATGGGCGCAGACACAGACCAGGCGGGTGTGGGTACGGCTGCGTGGGTGCAGAGGCAAACCAGATGGAGAGTTAGATTGACCCAGGGCTGTAATCTTGCTGGGTGAGTGTGAAGAAGCCATAGTGGGACACAGGAGTTGGGGGTGGAGGCAAGGGAGTAATTTATAATGACGGACCACAGAATTTCACTTGGGCAAGGAAGGCAGACAGATACCATGAAGATGAAGGACCGAAAAGGGGGTAGAGTCAGAGAAGTGTAGATCCAGGGGAACGAAAGGATTCCAAGAGTGGTGGTGTGAGAGAGAGCGAGCTGGAAGGAGAGGAGGAAAGGTTGGGGGGGGGGTGGTGTGAGGTCAAGATGAGGGACAGGCCAAGGTTGTTGGTAATGACCGGGACTGACCGGGTCACATTCGTGAATGGTGAAGGTGAGAAGTTCAAAGAACTGAGAGACCAAGGTATCAGAAGGATATTTGAAGCCAGAGAAGATTATTTTGCCAGTAGAAAACATTTGTTCACAGACTTAGCACAAAGTTGAGCTACATATTAAATGGCATAATGGGAGTGCCTCTGGAATCTTACAAACTGTGATGCTTAATAACGGGGCAGAGAAATTTTCAGTTGTGTAAAACAAAACTGAGCAAATTCCATAAATATCTCTTTATAGTGTAGTAAGAAGTCCTTGACATTCATGTGCAAATGAAAGCAATCATTCTATAAAACAGACCCATTCTTCCTAATAGTAGTTCCAGCCCAGCACCATCATCAGAAACATTGCCTTAAGATGCCCTCGAGCCACTTATATGTACATTTGTAAAAACAATCCGGAGAGCAAGTTAATGGAATGTATGGCTACATGAACCTCCAAAACTCAGCGATTCACCCACCTCTCAACCCTGAGGCCCAGCAGGTGCCGCCCGCTTTACGGCTAGGCTAGCAGTAGGCTCCTGTGCCTCCACTGCTGGAACAGTGTGCTTAACCAGGAGGTATCGTGTTTGTTCTCAAACCTGTTTAGGCCAGCGTACTTGTTATTATAATTGTGCACATTAATTAAAATATTACATACGCCCATGAAATATGAATGAGGGAAGAGTGTTGTTTTTCTATGATTTAGGTTAAATGTTTTGGGACGATCCAGGAAAACCAAATTGCTTTACGTCTTTTTTCTGTCTAAACTAGGAAGCAGTAAGGCAACTGTAAAATACCTGAGGGGCAGTCATAAACCAGGATTCTGTACTGATGTTGTTTCACAGGTTTTTGCTCTTCTGAGAAATGAAAGCTCTTAAGTAGTATATGCACTTGGTTGTGATTTGCTTAAGAACTCCCATCAGCTAAACCATACAAAAAAAAAAAAGCAGCAGCCATGGTCCAGCATCAGAAATTAGTGAATGAATGTACATTTATTTGTTTTAAATTAAAGTGGTTCAAGTGTATATGTATTATTTTACTGACTTTTGCATTGATGTAGTTACTGCCACCAGATTACATATTGTGTTCAATTTAGTAACCATGTTATATTTAAATTTTACATGGTAACATCTTTGGATTTTTGTTTGCCTCTTTGTTTTTAAAATTAGCCATGTTTTATTTATCAAGTCCCATCTTATGGCAAAAAGAATTTCAGGGAATAGTTGAATAATTGACTTAATAAATATTTTCACAGTAAAATTTTTATAAAGCAAGTTATATTTACCATTAAGATCATTTCCTTTTTCTCATTTCATGTTTAAATTATTATTTTTTCATATGTATTTTTTAGGTTATTTATTTTGATAGAGAGCACGAGCTGGGTAGGGGCAGAGAGAGAGGGGAGAGAGAAAAATCCCAAGCAGGCTCCACACTGTCACCACAGAGCCCTATGCGGGGGGTTGATCCTGTGAACTGTGAGATCATGACCTGAGTTGAAACCCGAGAGTCAGATGCTTAACTGAACCCTCCAGGCACCCCTGTGTTTAAATTATTTTATCATCACTCAGTTTTAATATATTAGTCTTTTTCACCCTTCCCCTTTTGCCAGTTATTTAAAATTAAAAAACTGCTGGGGCACCTGGCTGGCTCAGTCACAAAAGAGTGTGTGACTCTTGATGTCAGGGTTGTGAGTTCAAGCCCCACGTTGGGTGTAGAAATTATAAATAAATACTCAAAAAAACCTTTACTACTTAAATGCATCTTTTATGGTACACTGTTTTATAAGTGAAAAATGCTTTTGAGATATAAACAGCATTGTAAGGGTTGGATTATTGATGTATCTTAAATATGTCAGGTCAGAATGGTGCCCTTTGCACATTTCCGTCTGTCCAGCATGGCGGTGTTGCTGAAGGTTGGTGCGTGGCAGCAGTCAGCACAGGGCAGTGGACCTGCACGCAGGGAGCCAGTTCTCCCCCTGCAGCAGTAGATACCTGTGCAGACATGGCAGAGGCCAGCACTGTAATGCCTGTGGCAACAGCTGAGGTGACAATAAGGGGAAACAGAGCAAAATCAACACTTTGTGTAAGTGTCCTCAAATGTGTCCTGAGTTGCTCTGAAAGTCTCCTCAAAGAAGTGCAGGCCAGAGTGGTCCCTCTACTTTCTAATTTGTTAATGATAGTTGAAATGGGCATAAAGAATGAAATTAAACTTTATATTCTAATACTTGAATTAGTTACAAAGGATGTGTATATGTAGGCTAATTCCCTTGTTGCTCCATCTAATTTGCTTTTTTTTTTGAATGCTTATTTTTATTTTTGAGAGAGACAGAATGTTATCAGGGGAGGGGTAGAGAGAGAGGGAGACACAGAACCCGAAGCAGGCTCCAGGCTCTGAGCTGTCAGCACAGAGCCCGACGCGGGGCTCGAACTCGTGAACTGTGAGATCATGACCTGAGCCGAAGTTGGATGCTTAACTGACTGAGCCACCCAGACGCCACCTCTAATTTGCTTTAAACAGAACTTCAGCAAAGCATGGCCACTAAGGACAGGTTTTGGAGGTGGATATTCTTGATTTGAACTTTGACTCTATCCCACTAGCTGTGTGACTGCAAACATTGTGTAACTTTCTAAGCCTCAGTTTTCTCATTTTTAAAATGGGGATCATAATAGTATCCATACCAGAGGGTGGTTGTGAGGATTAAATAAGACAGTCTATTTAAGTTTTTTATTTTTATTCTAGTATAGTTAGCATGCAGTATCGTATTACTTTCAGTGTATAGTATAGTGACTCAGCATGTCCGTACATGACCTGGTGCTCATCATGACAGGTGCCCTCCTTAATCCCCATCACCTAGTCAGCCATCCCTCCCCACCCCCCACCTCTCCTGATCACCATCAATTTATCCTCTATAGTTAAGAGTCTGCTTCTTGCTTTGTCTCCCTTTTTTTCCCTTTGCTTATTTTGTTTCTTAGTTTCCACATATGAGTAAAATCATATGATATTTGTCTTTCCTGGACTTATTTCACTTGGCATTATACTCTCTAGCTCTAGCCACATCATTGCAAATGGCAACATTTCATTCTTTTTTAATGGCTGAATAATATTCCAATACACACACAAACACACACACACACACACACACACACACACACACATGCCACATCTTCTTTATGCATTCATCTATCCATGGACACTTGGACTGCTTCCATAATTTGGTTATTGTAAATAATACTGCTGTAAACATAGGGACACATGTATCCCTTTGAATTAGTGTTTTTGTATTCTTTGGATAGATACCCAGTAGTGCAGTTAATGGATCATAGAGTAGTTCTATTTTTTAACTTTTTGAGGAACTTCCATACTGTTCTCCAGAGTGGTTGCCCCAGTTAGCATTCCTGCCAACAGTGCAAGAAGGTTTCTTTCTCTTCACATCCTTGAGAGACAGTCTATTTATTTATTTTTTTTTTAATTTTTTTTTTTTTTACGTTTATTTATTTTTGAGACAGAGAGAGACAGAGCATGAACGGGGGAGGGGCAGAGAGAGAGGGAGACACAGAATTGGAAGCAGGCTCCAGGCTCTGAGCCATCAGCCCATAGCCCGATGTGGGGCTCGAACTCGCGGACTGCGAGATCGTGACCTGAGCTGAAGTCGGACGCTTAACCGACTGAGCCACCCAGGCGCCCCAGAGAGACAGTCTATTTAAATGCTTAGCACAGTGCCTGGAAAAAGTAGGCATTCATTAACTGTTAGATATTATTTTATTAATATGTGCCATGTACCATAATATTATTAATAAACCTCTAGCAAAGGTGCTCAGCAAATATTTTTTGACTGAATTTCGGTTAAGTGGCCATTTCTATAAACTGTAGGTTATGAGGCTACTTGTCAGAAGTATACATTGTTATGTTCTTTCTGTGGGAAAATCAAATTTGACAGTCACTATACACTTGTAACATGTTTTGTTCTTGGAACTGCCTTTTGTCTTCTGAAACTTCTAGGTCCTCATTACTGAATTGGGTGGAAAGCGACATTACTACTTCCCTTTACTTTTAATTTAATAAACCTTTGTAGTACTGCTGGTGGATAGGAGAAAGACACATAAGATGGTTCATTTCTTTAAGGACCATTGGCAAGAAAGGCTTGAAAGGCTCTTAACTCCAGTGACCTGCTGCTGTTCTTACATGGGAGATACTGCAGTTGATCAAATGGTAGTAATCTCAGTGCAGAAAAACAAACGTGACCTTTGCTACATGTACACAAGTTTAAAAGTTGTAGTAAACACCATGGAGATCTTCACAGCCTAGTTATTAACCTAGCAGAAGCACGTGAGAGCATCAGCAGACTGGGGCTCTGGCACCACAGAGGCGTCAGTCACTCCAGGAAGCTCACCTGGTTCTCAAAGCCGTTCCTTGACATCATCTCACAGGTGAAAGAGGGTTTATTAAGTCTGCCTTTTATGTAAGATGTATTTCTTGTGCCAGATGTAAATGAAGAGACTCAGGGAATTGGCATGTCTCAGGAGGGAAAACAGGAAGATCATCAACTGTCTTTCAGGTAGTTGGAAAAGATTTGGAGAGGAGGTGCCATTCCAAGAAAGGGAATAAATGACCAGCGTTGCTTACAAGGGAATTATTTTAGGCTTAGAACACATAGAACTAAATGAAGGGGGGTTGTGTAGGCTTGTCTGGAGAACGGTAGACGGCGTTATCAGTCGAACAAACACGTATTGAGTGTAACTACGTAGCCGGTGCCAAAGGTAGAAAAACAAGTGAGAATCAGTCCAAGATCTACCTCGCTATTTTAATAGGAGAGACAAAAATTATCTGCTAATTATAACCGTGTGCTCAGTGAACAAAGTACTTTGGAAGGGCAGGGAATGGAATGGTTAATTATGCGTCAGTGGAAGGAGTACATAGTAAGGCTGATTTCCACAAAGCCAGCAAAGTGGAAGAGAGTCACCAGGAGGAGGAACAGGCACAGGAATGGTGTGAACGCCAGAATGGAAGCGTGGGCGTACATGTCTTGTTGGGGGATTTGGACAAGAGCAGGCAGCGAGACGATGATGACATTAAAGTGTGAACAAAGCACTTAGCCCGTGTTTGACTGTAAGAAAGATCACTTTGGTTCCTGTTCAGTATATGGTTTAGAGATGAAACCCCGCAAGCTTTAAGAACTCCCTGGTGGCTCTGTGTGATGCTGGTGGTGGTGAGGGCTGACCGCTGACTGAGCAGCAACCAGATGGAACAGAGAGGAGAGGACAAATGGTGGAGAGGGGTAGGTTTGGTAGGTTCTACCAAAAGGCTGTGGCAGCCATTTGGATGGGGGTCGTTTAGGAAGCGAAATGAAAGGATCCTGTTTTCCAGCTCAAGTGTCTGAGTAAATGGTATTACCACAAACCAATTTTGGATTCCAAAGAGGAAACCAGTATTTGGGGCACAGAATGATACTGTGTTTGAGTTTCTGACCTTTTGAGTTTGAAGGGCCAGAGGAGCATACAAATAGAGACATCAGTAGGTGGTTGGAAGGAGGGGCCGGAAATGGAAGAGGATCTGTATTTACGAGTCAGTTGTCAGCATGTAGAGCTGATAAAGCTCTGGCAGTAGATTCAATCTTTCACAAGAGTGTTCTGAGCTCAAAGACTACCTAGGACTGTGTCTTTGAGAACAATCAACATGTTCGGTTTGGGAAGAAAATGTTCTTGTTGTGTGCACCTGTATTCTAAAGTCAGAGCGAACTGTCATGGTTTTATTTTGTATTCTTCGACTTCTCTCTCAGCAGTGAAGGTAATAGAGAATTGGTTGTATTCATGATGTGTGTTCTTCAAGCATGCCATTGGAAACAGTTTTTTGCCCTTAAAAACAATTCTGCTTGAAACTGAAGTCTCTAAATGTCATTGCGCTAGGTTTTTGGATTTCACCGATTGAATTAACTCTGATTTCAAGGAAAGTAGTAATTTTGATCATGATATTAAGCTTTCCTCTTCAGTGTGGAAAGCTTTCACACTCCTCAGTGTGGCGCTCACATTTTAATTGCTCTTTCCCTCCACAGGAGCTGATGCAACAGAATGGGATTGGTTATGTGTTAAATGCCAGCAATACCTGTCCTAAGCCCGACTTTATCCCCGAGTCTCATTTCCTGCGCGTGCCTGTGAATGATAGTTTCTGCGAGAAAATTTTGCCGTGGTTGGACAAATCAGTCGATTTCATCGGTAAGTAGTTCAGGGTAGTATTACAGGCCCTTTAAGGGTTATAGTCTCATGTGCAGGTGCACCCCTCCCCTCTCTCCCTTTTTCTCTCTTTAGAGAAAAGGACGCTATTGCAGAGATTTCAAAAGTCTGAAAACAACACATGATGCTGCTTATCTCACTCAGTGGCCAAGGTGACGTGCCATGCTGTCTCTAAGAGACTGGCCTTGTGACATTATAGCTAACTAAACCACTGCCAGGGTTAAGCCTGATGGCATCTGTCATTACATATTTGCAAGCACTTGAAATCAGTTAAACTTCTGGGATTAAATTTTGTAGCCATTTCCTCAAATCCTATAAAAGACTTTCGGAAAGTTTGGTGGCATTCCTTAAACTGTTTTTGCCTTGCTGCTATGTTTTCCCCAGAGAAAAGTCAAATCCTGTGAAAACAAATCCCATTACATCTAAAGTCTTTATGTCATGAGATTTGTAAGCTTCAATCCATGTGCCAGTAATTTCAAGTAGTACTGGCTCTAATAGAATTCACACACACACACACACACACACACACACACACACACACACACGGTCGTTTCCTTGGGGTTGATTGTGATAGGCTCTGATCTGTCCTGTGCTGTGTTGTTTGCTGGGCCTGGGCCTGTTAGTCCTGGAGCCTCCCGACTCCTAGCTTCAGGTGCTTTGTGACATTTTGGTGCCGCAGGATGAGGTCTTTTGGTGGTGGTAAATTGGTGATGTGTATTTGAAATGGGGTTTTACTGGAGAGTAGCTGAACAGAGGAGGTACGCTGTTTGCTTTTGAGCAGCGTGGCACGGTTCACTCTTGATGTTCCATGTGAGAAGTTTTTCTTCCCCCAGTCACAGAAGCTTGAGCACCGTAGTCCACAATTAAATACTCTGAATTGGTTACTGTAATTAAAAAAAAGAACTAGTTCCTTTTAAGATGTGAAACGCTGTAAATTGAGCCCCTCAACTATACCCTTTCATCTGTGAGAGGAATTTTTTTTTTTTCTAGATAATGCTTTTGGAACATTGAGTAATTCCAAAACAGTTCTGCCTTTTTTTTTTCTTCAAGATTCCAGATTGCTAAAACTTTTCATCTTTAATTAGAATGCAGCCTTTGAAATGCCAGAAGATAAATGGCTTAGATAATTCACATTACAGTATTCACAAACAAAACTCCCCAAATTAATCACCCCCACCATTGTACTTCTAGGAAATATTCAGTATATCATTCAGTTTTTGCCTCTTTAAAAGAGAACAAACGTTCTCTTTTTTTAACGTTATGGTTAATGTTCCCATTCCATGTCACATCAATCCAAAGACATTTGGCTCTAATTTCAGCTAAAAGTGCAGTTTCAGAATCTGTTTAGAAGAGAACCTGATTCTCTTAACTCATCACAATGTCTAAGCTTTTAGGAGGGTTAGCAGAAAAGAGAGAATATGAATAACTTTGCCCCAACTTACTTTCTTCTTTCATGGGAGATATTGGGGTCATCCTGCCACTTTTAATCCAGACAAAAAGAATTTACTGTGTTCCAACTTGGTTAAACACACCCAAGTACACATATTGTCATTTATTTGTAACATCTGAAAATATTTATACTCCTCATACTCCTCAGTATTTCACCTGCTTGTGCCTATTTCCTAGGGCCACTGTCCTTATCCCACCCAGGTCATTGAGGGCAGAGTGTCCAGCCACATTTTGGAATCCAGTGCACAGTCACGGTAGTTGCTGGTCTCTAGGGTGCTTTACGTGAGGGTGGGTCATGGCAGAGTGCACGCTGTGAAGATGCACCCTCATACCAGGGCTTAGAAACTTCCAGGCTTGCGGGTGTTTTTTCTTTGTATTATTTAGGTAAATTCCAGTAAGTTTCTGGGTTTGTTGGAAGGACTCAAGTGTTCATGGAGTTTTGTCTTCGTTTTTAGTTCACACGGGCAGTAGTGAGCTCGGGTTGCCTGTTTGCACTACAGGACACGCCCCAGGTGGCCCCAGTCCCAGTTGCTGCTGCTCCAGGCTCCTGACTCGCCTCTTGAGTTTAAATGTAGGCCATACAGGGAGGTGACTAAGGGCATGTACTTTGGAGCCAAACTGTATTTGAGTCCTGTCTTCCTTGGGTACTAGTTAAGTGATTTTGGGTAAGTTCCTCCGTTTCCTGATCTGGAACTGAAGATAATGTATCACTTTATAGGGATATTGTGAGGATTAAAATAGATAACGTACCTAGAATACCTTGCCACTCGCCTAACTTATAATTGGCTCTTAGTAAGTAGTAGTGGTTGTAAAAATTAACATCTGAGAAGTTCTTTGGTTTTCTTTTTCTTTGAGCTGTCCTCTAGAAGCTCAATTATTACTTCTTTATTTTTAGCCTTTGTAACTTCACATCTTCACTGGCTTCCCCTTACCCTTTTGTTATCCTCTCTGCCCTTTGTTAAAAGATTTTTATTCCCAAATAGCTGTGGTGGCAGCTTGTTTTTCTTCTCTCCAGTTTTCACCATCAGTATTTTTGTTGCCCCCTGTTCAGGAACCTGCTGTCCTTAGCCTAACATTCCCAGACCCTCCAGCACCTGCTCCCCACCTTTACAACCTTTCTGTTCCCTCCCTGCCCCACACGGCAGACTGTTGTCTGTGCAGCCTCATTACTCCCAGTGTGTAGCTGCCTGGCACACACACATTGCTGCCAAGAAATGTGTTCTAATGAACCCAATCCAGTTAAATCACTTTTCAATCAGATTTTTAAAATACATCCTCAAAGGTGTTGTGACTGTAAAAGCAATGTAAATACAATGCAGAAAATCCGTAAAACAGAGAAAAGGAAACCTGTAACTTCAGCATCCTAACACATCTGTTATCATCGTTTTATTTCCTTCCAGCCTTTTTCATTTTTTTTTTTAAATATATGAAATTTATTGTCAAATTGGTTTCCATACAACACCCAGTGCTCATCCCAACAGGTGCCCTCCTCATACCCACCACCCACCCTCCCCTCCCTCCCACCCATTAACCCTCAGTTTGTTCTCTTTTTTTTTTTTTAACGTTTATTTATTTTTGAGACAGAGAGAGAGCATGAACGGGGTAGGGGCAGAGAGAGAGGGAGGCACAGAATCGGAAGCAGGCTCCAGGCTCTGAGCCATCAGCCCAGAGCCTGACGCGGGGCTCAAACTCGCAGACTGCAAGATCGTGACCTGAGCTGAAGTCGGACACTTAACCGACTGAGCCACCCAGGCGCCCCTGTTCTCAGTTTTTAAGAGAGTCTCTTATGCTTTGGCTCTCTCCCACTCTAACCTCCTTTTTTTTTTTTTTTTTTTTTTTTGTTCCCCTCCCTCATGGGTTCCTGTTAAGTTTCTCAGGATCCACATAAGAGTGAACACATATGGTATCTGTCTGTCTCTGTATGGCTTATTTCACTTAACATAACACTCTCCAGTTCCATCCATGTTGATGCAAATGGCAAGATTTCATTCTTTCTCATTGCCAAGTAGTATTCCATTGTATACATAAACCACATCTTCTGTATCCATTCATCAGTTGATGGACATTTGGGCTCTTTCCATACTTTCGCTATTGTTGATAGTGGTCCTATACCCATTGGGGTACCTGTATCCTTTGGATAAATTCCTAGTAGTGCTAATGCTGGGTCACAGGGTAGTTCTATTTTAATTTATTGCGGAACCTCCACACTGCTTTCCAGAGCAGCTGCACCCGTTTGCATTCCCACCAACAGTGCAAGAGGGTTCCTGTTTCTCCACAGCCTCACTAACATCTGTTGTTTCCTGAGTTAATTTTAGCCACTCTTACCAGTGTAAGGTGGTATCTCAGTGTGGTTTCCACTCACAGAGTCCCCCTTAGGATCTCCTGCAGTGCTGGTTTAGTGATCATGAACTCTTTCAGTTTTTGTTTGTCTGGGAAAGCCTTTGTCTCTCCTTCTATTCTGAATGATGGCCTTGCTGGATAAAGGATTCTTGGCTGCATATTTTTCCTATTCAGCACATTGACTATTTCCTGCCACTCCCTCTGGCCTGCCATGTTTCAGAGGACAGGTCTGCTACTACCCTTATGTGTCTTCCCTTGTAGGTTAAGGCCCATGTGTACCTAGCTGATTTCAGAATTCTCTCTTTATCTTTGTGTTTTGCCGGTTTCACTATGCCAGTTTCATTGAATCACTTAGGGCTCTAATTTTCCCCTCATGGTCTAGTATTTTCCTACCTTTTTTTTTCAGCTTTATCATTTTCCATAATTTTATCTTCTGTTTCACTTATTCTCCTGTCTGCTTCCTCCATCCTTGCTGTCATTGCACCTACTTTATTTCGCACCTCATTTACAACATTTCTTAATTCATTGTGCCTATTTCTTAGGTCCTTGATCTCTGCAGCAATAGATTCTCTTGTCTTCTATGCTTTTTTCAAGCCCAGCTATTAGTCTTACGACTATTATTTTAAATTCTTGCTCAGATATATTGTTTATATCTGTTTTGACCAATTCTCTGGCTGTCATTCCTTCCTGGAATTTCTTTTGGGGAGAATTCTTCCCTTTCATCATTTTGGCTACTTTTTTGTCTTTTACATGCTTTAATAGCTTGTTATGTGTCCTGCACCTGCGAGCAGTACTATATTAAAAAGGGGTCATACATTGTCCAGGGCCTGTCCCTTCAGGAGGTGTTTTTGGAGTGTGTTGTGTACTCTCTGTTGTTGTGACTCTGGTTGCTTTATCTCCCTACTCGTGGTGGTTTGGACCCTCCACCAGGTGTGCTTTGATTTGTTCATTGAAGTGACCCTGGAAAAAATTTAAAAAGGAGTAGAGTGGAAGAAGCCTTATCTCATACAAAGAGAGAAATGACAGGGGTGGGGGGAAAAATGACCAAGCAGAGATTCAGAGAAACTATATGGCTTAATCCTGAGAGAAAGAGAGGAAAATAAAGAAGGAGATACAGAAGAGGTGTAAAAATAATACATTAAAAATGTCTGTTTAAGCAAACCAACAACCAGAATAGAGAAGGGAAGAAAGAAGAAGAAAAGTGTGTATGTGTGTATAAAATAAGACTTGACCAAGAATCAAATCAGAAATGCAAAATCATCAGACTTGTCTGATGATGCCTTAGAATGGGGGCTGTGCTGGTCTGGAGGAGGGGCCATCTGGTTTGGTCAGTGTCAGTTTTGTTCTGGCAGATATGCAGTTACCGGGTGCAGAGGGTGTGGTTTGGTGTAGGCGGGTCCCACCTCCACTGGGGGCCCACTGTCCTCTCTGAAGCCCCACCTTTTTGGTGATGGGGAGAAAAATGGCGACACCCCAGTCTCTCCTCCCTGGACCGGGTGTTCCAAACCACAATGTTCAGGCTGTCCTCACAGTGCCGTGTGGGTGAGAGTGGGCTGGTTTGTCCTGCTGCAGTCTCCCATGCCTCCCAGGCACTCGGCTGGGATTCAGACCCCGTTGTTTTAAAGGATCCTGCCCTGGGCACCCTGGTTCCAGGGTAGTGTCACTCTGCCCAACCAGCTGATAGAGGACCGCCGGCTGGCAGGTGCCTGCAGGGTCTTTTGTCCTTGGAACGCCAATATACCCCCTGCCACGGCACTTGAGGGAGGGGGACAGCTTTCTCCCAAATCACCTCTGAGCTCACTACCGAGCCTGGGGCCAGCTCCCCCTCCCCGCCAGGGCCAGGTGCACAGACTGGCAGCCGGCTCCAGTCCTGGTCCAGAGAAAGTTGCACAACCCTGGATTGTCACTCCTAAGGCTGTTTGCAAGTTAGAGACTAACTGCTTTTTTCCGTTCCCTGGTCCATGGTCCAGAGAGGCTTTTCTCTTGTCCAAATACAATACCATGCTTCCACAGCCTCTCTTTTTCTTTCTTTTGTCTCTCCACTGAAGGAGATCCTCCTTCAGTCAGTGCCTATGTTGTCTGTTTTATCTCTCCCAATTTGCAATCATGCATCCCTGTCCTGCCAAACTGTCCCTGTAGGCCCCTGGAGATGTTTCTGTCACTCTGTAGCCCAGATTCCTGGAATTCCAAGTCTTCTGGCCTTGGTACTGCTGTGTTTGAAGGATTAAGGAACTTCATGCCTCCCTACTTCTCTGCCACATTCATCCAAGTCAATAAACATTGTTTTTAAAGGAAGTGTGGGTGCATATCCCATTTACTGTGTTTACTGCATAATATGTGCCCAATGTTAAACCCTTTGAGGTAGTTAGGAGCAAGATCCTTATAGATCCTTACAGACTTGTTTTGAGATAATTATTTTAAATAATTGAGAGAATATTGTCAACATTTAAAAAAAATTGAAACTGAGCCTACTTCCAATAAGAATTTAAGGCAGCTTACAGTCTGAGACTGGGATCAAAAGATGCATTGACACACATACACATTAAAATGGAAAAAAGGGCAAGAATCAAGTAATATGGGGGTAGAAGAAGTATAATCTGAATTACAGTTACCTATTGAAATTGCGTGAAAATCTTAGCTCTGAGCTTCTTAGCAGCCAAGGCAAAAGGGGAAATACTAAGATCAGTACAGGCTAAGTCCTGTATAGTTGAGATAAGGAAGAGTATTCTGTAGGCCCAGGAAGGTAATGGACTTTATGTACATGGGTTTATGTAGTATTATGTTGTATATACATATTTCTTAATTTCAAGAAGTATTCGTATTCATTTGTTACTATTCCACTGTGTTTGATTTGTTTATCTAAGGAAGGCTGTTTGATTTTTCATATACTATCCAAAAGCCCTATGTGTTTTGTACATAATAAATCACATACCCTGGAATTTGTAATATTTGTAACAGAGGTGGTGAGATTGGAATGGCCTTGTATTACTATTCAGTTGCCAGAGCCAGAGCAGATTCCCTGGATATGTTAATTATAAGAGCTTTAACATAAGGTTTGGTAAACTTTTGGTGCTGTCAGCTAAAACAAGAAGGAAAAGGGAAGAATTTAGCTCCATGGCAGCAGTTCATGGTGAGCACGTGTGTAGTTGTTTACCATCGAGGCAGTCATAATATTGGCTAAAATATGAGTAGCTTCCAGGCTGTGTGGGATAACTTTGCCCATTCCTACAAGTAGCCTTTTAAAGCCCCACAACAGTGAGATGGCAGCACTGTTTGCTTGAATGTTCTTGGTTCTCACAAAGTGTCCAAAAGTCCTACCCTGTTGTACAGAATATACATGATGCAATCAGTAAAATCTCCATATCCAGGAAAGGTACAAGTTCCCTTGGTCCTCATTAAAGTGACCTGCTAAACCTGATTCCTAGTATATACACAGTTTTCTTCTTAAACTCAGCAAATGAATTATGTTGAGCCACTTTATGACCTACAGAAAATTCTCCTAAACAAAAACAGGAAACAATAGGAAGAAAGATTCTATGAGTCAGCATTTTAAAAGTAGCTTGACCTGGTAATCTTTTTGCTTTCTGATGCGCTATCGTGATGAAGTCTTTCTCCCTCCTGCTTTTTAAGTTAGTAAGGTATGGCACATATGTTTGAAATGAGAAAATATTTTTAAAAATGTAATACCTCTTATACGTAGCAAATCATTTTACCGTACACCTAAAATACAATGTTATATGTCAGTTATATCTCAAAACCGAAAATTATATCTCAAAACTGGAAAAAAAATTAGTGTCTCTTACATAACTAGAAAAAAGTTGGGAGTGTCAGACAATATGGGTAAACAAAATATTAGCTAAATCTTAAGATTTGGGGTGTTACTTTCTTTATACTTCTCTGTAATTATGAAATTCTCTACACTAAACAAATGGAATCATGTCATCACAATGTAGGATTTATACTCAGGGAAAATTATTAAAATTAAAAACAATAATGTAAAAAACACATTGGGAAATGTACCAAGTAAGAGGCGATCTTGAGTAGGGGACTCATTGCTTATTAACATATTGGGACCAACCTCCATTTGGTCCTGTATGTAAATGGTGGGGGAAATTATCTTCCCTTACCTCCTTAAAAACTATTGAAAGGAAGAATATTATGAATACAGGAGATTTACTTTGAGTTATCAGATGCAAGTAAGCAAATGGCAACAAGATCTCACTGTTGAACAAAGTTGTTCACGGTGACCCTTCTCGAATTTGACTCCTGCAGAGAAAGCAAAAGCCTGCAACGGATGTGTCCTGGTACACTGCTTAGCTGGCGTCTCTCGCTCAGCCACCATCGCCATCGCCTACATCATGAAGAGGATGAACATGTCCTTAGACGAAGCTTACAGGTGAGGACAGGGATATGCCTTGTGGATTGGGTTTTCACTGGACCTGAGACATGAAGAGAGAGGAGGGTGGGTAGCCAAATTATAGCAAAACAGGACTATTTTAGTTACATTCTTTACAGGTGACTGCATTTTTAAATGGTTTTTCAAAGATTAGAGAAGAATATAAGTCAGCATGAGTTCCACCTGAACATGTGTCAGATTCATCCGCAGCTACTTTTTAATTTTAAGGAACAACAAATCTAAACAGATCTCTACCCTGTTAAGTGAGTTTGTATCTTTTCCTAATTGGGGAAGTACATAGGAGAAAAATGCTCCAGCAGGATACCCATTATAGAACTCCTACTTCTGCTTCAAACTTTGTGCTTTTATCACTGTGAGGAAAAACCCTACGTACAAGACCAAGATATTGTCAAAATCCACTCACTGAGTGGGATTTCCTCCATTCATTCTAGAGTAGCCCAGATTCTGCATTTGGCCTGGGTTGCTCCCCCCACCCTTGGTCAGATGGAAGGCAGGCAAGTGACATGGGCGTGAGGACCGTTGAATCTGGATGGGTGAATCTGGATCCCCTGTGTGGATAGCGGGGATTGGTTTTCATGCGATAAACGGCCATAAATATAGATGCGGGAAGCAGGCCTATTGTGACAACTGGACTTTTTCTCAAATTGGAAAATTTGGAAAGAAGAAATGAGCTACCCGAAGAGCTTCTCATTTAAGGAATGAGACTGGAGGAGAAGGACCCTCCCTTTGTCTGCATTAATTCCCTTGTCCTCAATTCAGGCTTTTCTCCCTAAAAGTCTTCTGGTACCGTGTAGAAACCAGAAGCAAAAGCACTTTTATGTCATGTTATGAAGTCTTACTATGAGGACCCTGCATTTGTACTTGTTACAGTTGAGCCAGTTGTCTCTGGCTTTGTTAATTTGCTTTAGGTTTACTTGATCTCCAAGGAGTTTGATTTTTCACCATATTCAAATACAAATTTTCAATGTAGTTTCACTCCTGCATCTTCTGAGGTGTGTCCATGAAGGTTAGAAACCATCGAAGGATTTGTCCACTATCTCTAGGAGTCTATGTTTCCACAATTAAATAGAAAAGCTATTTATTACTAGTTTTTACCCCTTGAAGATTCTTTTTTAACACAGTGGTTACAAAAATGGATGCAGACATGAGACCTGGTTTTGAATTCCAGCTGTGTGAGTTTGGGGAACCGAATATAATACTCTGTTTAATGCATTGGCCTAGTGCTTAGCACACAGAGGCCAGCTGACGGCTGATGATTCTGTCATGCTGGCTGTCGTGCTGGATACAAAGAGAAGGAGCTCAGGTGTGTGCTTTGAGGCTGTGGCCATCTGATACTTGCTTTTCGTAAACATATGAAATGTCCTGAGGAAGTGACTATGAGGACTTTGAGAAGGCCTGATACTGGGAAACTGAAGTGGGAGAGTGGCTGTCACACCGTACTTCTGAGGGCAGCACCAGCCTGAGTTGGTGGGGAGGACGGAATCCTCTCTTATCTGTTTCATTGGAAACCTTGGGTCCTTGGAAACAAGCTGGCTAAAACTAGAGCTTCTGGGCCCTGGGCCCTCTCTCTCTAGCATGCTCCAAGGACATGGTATAAAGCTCTCCCAGTGCAAAGGCCCTTTTATTCTCCACCTTGAACTTTTAAGCTAGTCATCTTCCATAGGTATTTGGGAGGCTCTAATATTTTCCTATCTTATTTATTCACTTAGTACTCTGAATTTAACACTGTTCTTAAGATAAAGTGTAGTTGTAAAATTTGAGGGTTTTGTTTCTTCATAGATTTGTGAAAGAAAAAAGACCTACCATATCTCCAAACTTCAATTTTCTGGGCCAACTCCTGGACTACGAGAAGAAGATTAAGAACCAGACCGGCACATCAGGGCCAAAGAGCAAACTCAAGCTGCTGCACCTGGAGAAGCCAAATGAACCTGTGCCCGCGGTCTCCGAGGGCGGACAGAAGAGTGAGATGTGCCTCGGTCCACCCTGTGCCAACTCCGCTACCTCAGAGGCGGCAGGGCAAAGGCCCGCGCACCCTGCCGGCACGCCCGGCTCGCAGCCGCCGCTGCCGGAGGACGGCCCGCTGGTCCAGGCGCTGAGCGGACTGCACCTGCCATCCGGCAAGCTGGAGGACAGCAGGAAGCTCAAGCGCTCCTTCTCTCTGGACATCAAGTCCGTCTCGTACTCGGCCAGCGTGGCCGCATCCTTGCACGGTTTCCCCTCGTCAGAGGATGCTCTGGAATACTACAAACCCTCCGCGGCTCTGGATGGGACCGGCAAGCTCTGCCAGTTCTCTCCGGTCGAGGAGGTGTCGGAGCAGACTCCAGAAACCAGCCCCGACAAGGAGGAAGCCAACTTCCCCAAGAAGCCTCAGCCCGCCAGGCCCGCAGAGAGCCAGGGCAAGCGGCTGCATTCGGTGCGAGCGACGGGCGGTGGCGCCGCCCAGCGGTCCCTCTTCTCCCCGCTGCACCGAAGCGGGAGCGTGGAGGACAACTGCCACACCAGCTTCCTCTTGGGCCTGTCCGCCAGCCAGCAGCACCTCGCCAAGTCTGCCGCCGGGCTGGGCCTCAAGGGCTGGCACTCAGATATCTTGGCTCCCCAGACCTCCGCCCCTTCCCTGGCCAACAGCTGGTATTTTGCCACGGAGCCCTCGCGCTTCTACTCTGCCTCCGCCGTGTACGGGGGCAGCGCCGGCTACTCGGCCTACAGCTGCAGCCAGCTGCCCACCGGCAGCGACCAAGCGAACTCCGTGCGCAGGCGGCACAAGCCAGGCGACAGGCCCGACTCGCGGCGGAGCTGGCACGAAGAGAGCCCCTTTGAAAAGCAGTTTAAACGCAGAAGCTGCCAGATGGAGTTTGGCGAGAGCATCATGTCCGAGAACAGGTCGCGGGAAGAGCTGGGGAAGGTGGGCAGCCAGTCTAGCTTTTCAGGCAGCATGGAGATCATTGAGGTCTCCTGAGGAGACAGACACTCGTGAGTTCTGTTGACAATGTTTGTCTTGTTCACAAAAAAATATTCCCTGTAAATCTGAAGTATATATATGTACATACATATATATTTTTGGAAAACGGAGCTATGGTGTAAAAGCAAAAGATGGATCAACACAGGTGTCTCTCCACACCTGCACTTGAGAGATCAGCTGACACATCTCTCAACGAAAGTGGAAGGGCAAATGCTAGATTTCCTCCTAGACAGATGAGAAACTTTGCAGCGAATTGCACATCCTCTCGTTCTTCCTAAATCCGGTTGTATTTGGTGTTGGAGGACAGAATCCCCTACCATTTAATTTTCGTGTCGTGCCACAGGAGATCTCAAGCACTAGTCTCTGTCCTGTCCCTTCCGTAGTGCACCTTAGCGCTGAGACTGAGCCAGCTCGTGGGTCGGGCGGGTAGACCCCATTAGGGACAGAACCTCATGGTAAACGCAAGAGAAACGATCGCATCCAAAGCGGATTCACGTGTCCACGCTCACCCGGCAGCCGATGCGCGCATCACTCTGCCGGACAGACCGTTAGGGGCCTTGCCGTGGTCTCCTTCGGAGCACACCCAGTACCTCAGACTGCAAGTCGGGGCTCTCACCACTACCAAGTCTGGTAGCCTGTGTCCTAGGCCTTGTGGGTAGGTAGGTAGCTAGGCACACTTTGCAGACCAGTTCAGACTATCTCTGCACAAATTTCCAGTAGGGCCTGGTTGGAGGTGGTACCTTGTTTTCTTCTTCTCAGCTTTATGAAGAGAAGGGAAACCATCTAGGATTCCACTTAACGGCCAGGGATCTGGCAGCATAATGACTGAAGCTAAGGTCGGGAGGCTAAACAAGTCTACCTCCCTCCCTGTAAATCCGAGAATTGTTCAGAACGGTGTTGTTACCTTGGTTTCAGCCAGATGGGGATGTACTTGGGTCGGTAGCAGAGCAGCAGAACTTTCGAGTTCTCAGCCAGAGTACAGTTTTTTCCATTTCGGTCTCACTGCACATATAAGTTTTGTAAAAATCTAACAGGTAGAATGTTATAGGAAACTACCAAGAGGGAGAAACTATGGAAATATTAAAGAACTAACGTTGCTGAGGAGAAGCAGGAAACTCAATTTTTTCTCGATGGTTTTCTCCTCAGCACGTGACAAGGGTGGTAGTTCTGTGATTCCCTTTCTGATTTACTAATAGGGCTGAGAGGCTGGTGACGTAAGGAGTGTTCAGAATAACAGAGTACAGGAAGGTGAGGGGAAGGTGGTTGGATTTGATTCGTTGTGAGCAGAGTGGAAAGCTACAGCCAAGCTATTCTCAGAAACTATCCCCAGTATTCTTTCAGTAGAAGGGACACATCAAAATGGAGCAGGACCAACGTGGTCTCTCAGCCTTTGACCTACAATCACTGTATGGAATCAATCCTGGCAGCTGAAAATAGGTGATTGGAACAAGGATACAAGTGTTAGTACATACCTGCTTTTAAACTCCCTGGCTTGAGTCTTGTCAACTATAGTATGGCCCTCTTTTGAAGCCTTAATTCACGTCAGCAGCTTTTGTGTGTGTGTTTGGGGGGGGGGGGTTGTCGTTCTTTACTGTAAGTGTAGCTAGTTGCTGACTCATATCTCAGGTTTTTCTGTGTTCGAGAAATGGATAGTCCTTTGACTAGTATGTGACTTTGTGTTTCCTGTGATGACTGCTGAAACCAGCACAGAATGAATGGCGTGACTCAAAGCTGACTTGTTCATGATGATGCTGAGCTTCGCGTAACCTAACTGGTTGTGCGCAAATAACGCGCTGTGATCTGGGTGTAGAAAGAAGGCAGGAAGAGAGGACACCGCACAGGGAAGTCACTGTCATTACATTGAAAAAGTTCTGTTCAATGATCGGAGTTTTTCCACATACATTTAAATTTGGGATGTAACCAGACATTCTCCAGGTTTCACAGAGTAATTTTTGACGTGTTACGTATACACACACCCTTCTTCCAGGGTCTGGTCACAACCGTGGAACATTTCTGAGAAATGAAAGGAACAGCTCCAATCTTAGGTATGTCCCGGGAGGGTTGGGGGGGCTTGGTTTTAACACCTCTCTGGGCAGAAATTTGCCTTCCGTCATTTGGGATTTCTCTTGGCCACGGTTCCCTTCCTTCCTATGACTGATGATGTAGTCAGACACTAAAACCTTTAGTCCTTGATTGCGAATGTCAAATAATCAGTTCTTGGGATCCAGACTGCCATGCCTCAGGGGCAAGCCCTAGAGCTGCTTGGGGGCGGGGGTGGCTGGCTCTCTCGAGTCCGTGATCTTGGGGAAGCCCCGGAGGCTACCGGGGTCATACTGAATGGTGATTTCTAAAGAGCAAAACTAGACTTCTGTGTGAGAAATGCTGGACAATGGCTTAGAACATTTGTCAAGTTAGGTGGAAAGACTGTATAAATGTTTAATATGAATATAGTGTTCTTCTGGAGTAAGATGCCGCCGAATGGTTAAATTGTGCATTTCTCATTTTGATGTTCATGTATGTTAATATGAAATAAAATCAAAACTGGTACCTGTTTATACATAAATAAGAGAAGGACTGTTTCCTTGCAACTATACTCAGTGGGAAGAGCAACATCCAAGTTGCAAAAGGAGGGCTTGGCGGAACCTGTCCTGCTCTCACGGCAGAGAGGACTTGGCTGAAGACAACGTGGTGGGGGCGTCGGATGTAGTACGTGCGCCATCATTCACACGGGACGCTTGGCTAAGGGCGCGATGCTGGCCCGTGTTCTCTAACATGCACACCACATGCCCACGACAGTGCAGAACCCCAGGCACCCAGCGAATATTTGCTGACTGTATCAAGAACAGGTACAGGGGAGGAAGAAGACCAGATACACATCTGTGGTACATTCTAATGGGATGTATATGTGGTTTTAGAATTCTTGTGGGGAAAACTGAGGAAGTTATTAAAGATCTGTTCTGCATCCTTGCCACGTACATCTCAACGACCCCTCTGCTTATAAATGACACTGCACGTGACAATATGTGAGACTAGCAGCTTAGTCCCATCAGTGTGTCAATAATTATGCATCAAGGGAATAAAGCATTTACATTTATAAACCAATATGCTTCATAATAAAGCATATTATCTTGGAATAATAGAACTACAGGTGATGTCATTTAGTTGGTTGTGACAGGCTTCTGAGCTGAAGCTAAATTTAAGAAAATTTACAAGTGAGAAGGATTGTGCCGGGTGGGCAGAGACTTGGCCAGGACCTTGCAAAGAACCAGGGTTGGGCACCGGAGAGAAAAGGGGGTGTAGAATAAATCTGCCTCCAGAGACGGTGGCTTGACGCAGCAGGTGTTTGAGTGACAGGCTTTGGATGAGAAGGTGTACGTACACGAACTGACCGGGGGCCTCTTGAGAGACCATCAAGGGCAGGCTAGTGCTGGAGACTAGTCTGGGTCTGACAACAAAAATTAGACCAGGGCTTGGGCTAAGGGGAAACCGGGAAGGTCTAGATGGGAAGGGGAGGGTGTACCTTATGGGGCCAGACGACAGCAACTCTTTACCCTCAAAGCCTTCACTGGCGTTTTCTCTTAAATCCCGTCTGGTTTTGTCCTCGGACGCGAGGCAGAAATGTTTTAGGTCTAGTAAAATTTGTCGAGGTGCTTTTCTCTGAATATTACTCTTCCGCATCTATAAATGGAAGAGGGAAGGGAGTTATTTCTAGCATTCCGTGAGGCCCATTCATCCTTGTGCAGTGTAATTATACTTGGTTATATCCTACAGTATTGCGAAATCAACTGGAAAATTACGTCACTACCTTGGAAGATGTTCACAAGTCAATCACGTTGTTTATGTGCAGGGGCATCAAATCGGGTTTATGTAAAAAGAAGCTTCATTCCACTGGTTCTAGCCGAAACATTAAAAGTCAGTGGAAACGCGGTCCCACAGGAAATGCTGAATGGGACCTCGCAGGAGCAGAGTCACAGGCAAACAGGGCGGCTTGGAGAGGGTCAGTTCGGCTGTGGTCGGGGTTCTCTCTGCTCAAAGGAACTGGGACAGTTTCAAAGGCTGAATTTAAAGTACTTGGTTCACCAAAGCTTTTGGCATGAATCCTGCCTCGCTGTAGAATAAAAATAAAAGGTGGCAGTAGGAATATGCCTCGACTGGTGAAGAAAATGGGTCATTAGCAAGGTCCCTCGGGTCTCACACTGACACCGATAACCCAGAACAGATTCCTGAGAGCAACGGGCACACGTCAGCACGACACATGAGATACTGGGTCCCCTAGTAAGCAACTAGGTCTGGCTGCCAAATTTTTTTATTTTTTGGTCTGAGGCCTGTGGATAAGTTATCTGGTCACCCTTCCCCTCTGTAGTTGGGGCATCTGAATGGAAGCTACATGCCCTGTGTGTGTGAAAAAAATCAAATGTTCCTCATTACAAATCAGCCTACAGCAATGACATCTTCTCTCGGGATGTAGAACAGTTCACCTAAAACGTCCCCCAAGAAGCAAAACTGTCACTTCACTCTACCCTTCAGTCTTCAGGATCAGCATTTTAAGTAATTTCCTACTGCGTGGTGTAGGTCTTGGTTTAGCTGAGGTATAAACAAATTGGGAAGACAATTTCAACTCTTAAAACGTGTTTGCTCACGGCTCTCATTTCTGAAGATCCCTGGTTTTGTCCCGGGACTTGCTGAGGGAAATGCCAAAGCTAAGTGAGTTCTACAAATCCACAAAAGCGGTGGCACAGGTCAGTCCCCCAGGGCCATTACTTTACGTAACCTTGGAAACAGCATGTTTGGTAATAGTCATAATGAACCTGCTTCCTAGGTCAGTGGAAAGAAGCAAAGAAATACCTAGAAGATATTTTTTTAATAAAAAACCCACCTAATTTCTTGAGTGCACTCCTGTATCTCTGGATACGGAGTCCCCAAAATTCATTTCGTCAAATACTCTGGGCCAAGAATATAAACTATGTTCCAAAGAATGACAGAATTTTAAGGGAAACAAAGACATGACATCTGTATAATTATATAGGCTCTCATGAAGCCTACACTATTACTTGCTCTTAACCCTACAATTGATTTTTTAAAAATACTTATTCACTTTGAGTAGGGAGAGGGGCAGAGAGAGAGAGACAGAGAAAGAGAGAATCCCAAGCAGACTTGACTCTGTCAGCGCAGAGCCCGATGCGGGGGCTCTAATTCACAAACCATGAGATCATGATCTGAGCCGAAACCAAGAGTTGGATGCCTAATGACTGAGCCACCCAGGCACCCCAAGCCCACAATTCATTTACTAGAAACTTCCATGCACATAATACAAGGGGTGAAGGCCAGCTTCCACCAGCCTCCTACTTCGAGTCAAGCAAGGAGCCTGCGGTCTAGGGACCTATTTGACAGTGTTCGTAGAGATGCATAGATCGGTATGCAAAACAGATTCTCAAAAGAGGGAAGCCGCTGGACACTTTCTAATTAATAAAGAGAAGGAAAGACGCTCTCTGTTGGGAGCTCGTAATTTAAAGTCACTACCAAAACCAAGGGCCACTGCTCAGAGACAGCAGCTAAAGATGCCCCTCGCTGTCACAAAAGTGGCATCCTGGAGCAGGCAGGGGCCTGCGAGCCCACCCAGACCAGCTCACATGGTAGGGAGGTGGAAACAGACTCAGGGAAATTAAGTGATGTGTCAAGATTCAAGGCTGGAAACGGACAGCCCGGCTCTCTGACGACAACCGGTTGCCTTTTTATCCCCGAAGCATCCTGTAGGGTCCAGATGGGTCACTGGGCATTGAGGGACAGAGAGCCAGCAGAACTCTTTGGCAAATCAGATTCCCAGAATCCTTCAGAAAAGATCAAATCCCGAGGAGGTAAAGGACTGGTATTGCACATTACCAGTCAGGGGTCCATCCATCTGAGAAGAGCCACTAGGAGTGATAGAGAATCAGGGGGTTGTTAAAGGACTGACCTGCAGCACTGAATTACAGATGCTGGTAAGAGAGCCCCAGTTCAGCTGCTGCTTGTTCACCTGAAGTCCCTGGGCGGGTGGTCCGGAAAGAAGGCGGCAGTGCGGTCTGGGAGCGCCGGGACAGCTGGAGCCTGCAAGCCACTCGCGGGAACCCGCATCTGCCTCTTGCTGGCCGGACCCGCGCTGGCCTCTCCTCTAAGCCTTCGTCCTCCTGCTGCAAGTGACCTGAAGGAGAAGCTAGATTCATACCTGACCCCCGATCTGGAAGAACCGAAGGCAGAGTTCTGTGGGGGCCGGAGGAGCCGAGAGCCCGGCTGCTGCGCCCACCGAAGGTGCAGCGGGTCTGCGAAAACGTGCACGAGGTGCAACAGGGCACGGCGTCCGGCGACCTTCAGCAAGTAAGCACGGCTACGGCTTTCCATCCGCTTCCAAATTCGTGCAAATTTCTCTTGTGGCCACCCCCTACCTAACCAGAAATGAATAGGGAAGGGAATTCTGGAAAACAGTTCAGCTTCGCCAAGTTGACAACGTTGCCAAAACACCCCACACCACAAAGATCAACTGGAATTCTCTTAAAAAAGAAAATACCGAATTTGCCTGTGGTACATAAGCCCCTATGTACTCAGGACCCAAATCGTTTTGTCTTTTTATGCATTTTTTTTTTTTCCCCAGTAAACTCTACACCCAACGTGGGGCTTGAGCTCACGATCAAGAGTCACATGCTGCACCGACTGGGCCAGCCAGGTGCTCTTGTCTAACTTCTTCATAAGAAAACGAGTTGGATGGAGAGCTGGCTGGCTGAGAATTTTCTCCTGCCGTGTTAGGTCTGCCTTTCTGCCATGTTCATGCCTTGAACTATTGAAACGCAGTGAGAAAGCTCCATCCTCAGGAGGCTTAGTCTGTGTCTCCTTTTATTTGTTCTGCCCTTGTATTTGTAAATTGTACTAAGTGCGGTGATGGTAAGAGCACCTGACCCCTGAGCTGTTTTCAGAGCTCTTCGTTCTCTGAAAGCTGCAGGCACGGCCCTGCGTTCAGAGCTGGGTTCTGCACACGCCAGGAACTCAGAAAAAGACCATGATGCGCGTGGCTTACAAACACCACTTCCTGTAGGTCTCGGGAAAAGGAACAGAAGTATTCCTTGCACTCCTTTTTTTTGCAAAAACCAATTTCTGCCAATTTGAAACTAACAAATAGTTCGAAGACCGTAATGAGCGCAGGGGGCACCGAGTCTAGTAGCTATAACAGGTATTAAAATGTATTGTGAAATTATATTAACACAGTATGAAAAAATGAAAAACAGCACGAAATGCTATTGGAAGATCAATGGATTAGAATGTAGTTCAGAACGAGATCCTCAATTATATGGAAATTCACTACATGATAGAAATCACTACATGATACACACGTGCATGTGTATTTGCCCATCAGAGGGAAGACACATTATTCATTAAATGTTGCCCTCCCGTTAACCTTAGCTATTAATAGGTTTCTAAGAAACAGAATGTCTTTCTTGATTTGTACCTTCTAATAAATTGTTCTAGAAATGGTTTAAGACCCAGTAAACCTGACCATCAAAAGGCATTAGAAACACAAACTTCTTCCACCAGTGCGGCCCAACAAAGTCCTCACTCCCCACCACATGGCTTCCAAGTCCCCCACGACTCCCTCCGACCCCTTCATCGCCTCAGGCGGGACATCTCTACCCCATCTTCCTTCTGGGGAAGGAAGGGCATCGGGTCCCATGGAGGCGGAAATGCGATCTGAAGGTTGCCCTCTGGAAAAGCTGGATGCACCTTGACCTCTTTCCTTGGCCCATCTTGTCTTTCCAGCTCAGAGGAATGAACAATCTTGATATTTTGGGGATGTTTCTTAAAAACCCTAGAAGCAGTTGATTTTTTTCCTGTGTCTGAATTAAAAAAAAAATTTTTACTTAGCTTAGTTTGCTCATGTATCTTCTGTCATCCAGTTGTTTTATGTCCCACATTTTATTCTGGGTTCTAAGAACCTTACAAAATAGTATCTGATTAAAATCCGAGATTAGAGTCAGATCAAGTTTACCCAAGATACGCTAAATTAAGTGGGACCCGTTTTAATCTTATAAATATACCAAAGGCTGTTGTTGACGTCTAAGAAACGCCTTGTAAAGGTTGAAGGAATAAAGGGAGCACGGGTGCATGACAGGCTGGCCCCAGAGGCGTCCCCGTGTCCCCCAGCGCTTGGTCTCACTTGCCCGCCTCGCTATGTTCCTACATTCCATTTCTTTGTGTCTTCAGTCTTTTCTTCCATGGGGACATTTATGACGTGCTCTAAGAACTTGTGTGGTTACTCAAGTTCAGTTCCCAAACTCCCATAGAAATTCAGTAGCGTTCTAAGTTTTGTGTCTTCAGAAAAGAAGGGCGGGGACTACCCAGACATTTTTGTATTCAGGGCACAGCGTCAGACACATCGAGTGGGCTCAATAAATATCTGCTGTAGGCAGGTCAAACCCCGACCACACCACAGGCTTTCCAGGCTAGTAAAATAAATGCCGGTTAAAGCCATGTTACAAAACTCGGAGCCTCGCCAGTGCTGATGTGATAAAAAGAATCCTAAACTACGCGTGCATCAAGGAAACCAGTCGTGGGGGGGGGGGGGGGGGGCGGACCTTGTGAGGATGCTGAGAGGAAGTGTTCAGTTTCTGATGACAACATGTGAGGGACACTGTAACCTAGCGCACCAACAAATACCACAAGCGCAGGAAGAGGTGCCCCAGATAAAGACCCGACGTGATGTAAACAGGGCAGGAACAGTAACAACACCGAGACCTGGAGCAAATTAGTTCTTTATGTTTGCAGTTCAGACCCCGGAAAGCCTGCGGAGGAGAACGGCCTGAGGACACTGAGGACACAGAGCTGCTTTGAACATTTCTCCCCTCCTCTCCGTGTTTTCACTCCGCAAGCTAGACCTGACACTACGCGCTTCCAACTAAAAACACAACGAAACCCTAAACAAAATAAAAACAATTCCCAATGCAGAGTCCTGTAACAGATTCCTAATAATTCAAATGTTCCAGCTTCGGTTAGCACCGAGACTTGGTTTGGTTCGTTTTGCAAACGGAAAAAAATGCCTCAAGGAAAGGGGTGGGGAGGGCAGCGTCAGACCTTCAGGGAGAACCGAAGCCTCCAACCAGCTTCGAGATCCAGTCACATCAGGGTCCTCTGGTTCCAGCCGTCCTCGCCCTCGGGGCCCTGCTGGGGTGGGGCCAGGCGGGGTCCCCACAGAACGACAGCCCAGCCTGGCAGGAGGGGGCGGGCAGCTCTACAGCCTGAGCTCTCGGTCGGGTTTCATGCTGAATGGCTCCAGCCTCTCGCTCTCGGGCAGCATGCTGTTGAGCCGCTCCATCAGGGGCACGGTCTGGTCGATGCCCATCTGGATGCGGCGGAGGATGGCGGACATTTCATTGACCTTCTGGATCTGCTCCGCATATTTGGCGTATCTTTTCTGGCGCTCTTGCATGAAGCTAAAGAGAGTTTCTACAGACAAATCCATCTGCGGAGGGAGAGAAGTGCAATACGTTAAACCCAGATGAACCAAATCCTCCCGAGAGGATCGGGGTCCAGCGTGAGCCCCACAGGTCAGGAGGCGGCGCTGGGGGGATTTAAAACCCCTCCTGATGAAGCTTGACGACCGCTACCCCACAGTCACCCCTGGACGGGGACGAAGGGATGATGGTTTCTGGCTCTGTGGTGGGCACGTGAGCCTCTTATACCTTGGGGAGACCCTCAGATTTCTCTCTCTCTACATAAAGGCCAGGGTTTGAATGTGGCTCTGCCGCTGGAGGTGATACTTCCCTCTGTCCCAGGGCCCGTATCTGCAAAAAACAGGGAACGGATTCCCAAGATGCAGGGTTGGCGCGAGGATGAAATGAGAGAGTGCATCCAACGCGGGACTATCGGGGTTCAGGGGTGCCTCCAAATGCATTCCTCAGCCCTCCCTCTCTTCCTTGCAGCCAGTAGGCTGGGGGCAGGGGACACAGGGGCAGGGGTGGCGTTCCTTGACGAGCAAGGCTCATGACCGGACCGCGGACCACAATGCCGCCAGGCAGACTGCTTCATGCCCCCCCCCCCCCACCACCAGTGGGACGACGGTTAGGCTCTGGGCAACCATTTTGTGACTATTTTCTTCCCCTGGTGAAGTTCTTTGGAACCTATTATCTGGATGAAAGTGGGGGAGGGAACCTCCGGGATGTCAGGTGCCTGTATCCACCTCCTCCTGTGTAGGGAAGAAACAGCCAAACTACTAAGACTCCAAGTTCTACCTTTAAATTAAGTTCAAAGGCTACTTCAGCCCTTCGTTTTCGTCTATTCCAGGAACATGCCCCTTCCCAGCGCCCCAGCCTCATGCAAAGTACTGGCATCTACTACACATGACCAGAGCCTCTGGAAATGGTGTGATAAAAACCCAAACAAACAAGCAGACGCAGAGGAGCCCAAAGCCAGCCCCAAGAAAAAACAACCATTTTTTAGACTGTGTGTGTGTGTGTGTGTGTGTGTGTGTGTGTGTGTGTGTGTGGCAGTGGAGAGGAGATGGAGAAGGGATGGCGAGTAAGGGGGTGTTAGAAGAACTTAGTGCTTGTTTTTTCTATGTTGGTTCTTTCCTCACTTGTTTTGAAATGCCCAGAGGACCAAAAACAAAACAAACAAAAAAACCACCACCACAACAAAAACCCAGCTAGCGGGAGAGGAGGGAGGGAGGGAGAGACAAAACATCAACCTCCCAATTCTGTGGAAACAATTTCTACCTTCAGGTGGTTCTCTGCAACACTGTTCGGTCATTTAGCACTTTGAAGGTAGTGGGCCAGTAAGTTACAAGGTCCGTAAGAGTCAACCGTGGGCCTTTTCAGGATGGTAGTTCAATCCGGCACCTAGAAACACTCCGCCTTCCGACAGACACCGGGCAACGTGGGAGCTTGCTGAAATCCTCATGAGAACCAGCCCCACTCACCGAACTGCCCGCTCCGGCATTCAGAACCATTGTGCATTTTTACATTTCACTTGGCAGTGGTGTTCCCGCCCTCACCACCCCCAACTCTACCAGACCAGGCACCCGGGAGGTTTATCTGAAATGGCCTCCGAGACTGTAACTTATCATGTCTTAGGCCCCTGGCAATCAACCACTTCCCCCATGAGTTACACCTGATCAGACGGTGGCATTTGTTCAAATGACATATCCTCGCCTACACATTTCCTCATCTGACTGGGGCCCATGCCTGATGTATCCAAAGCCATTCCATGTTTAATGCCTCGGTGCAAGCATGCTGTTTATACAGGCTGACAGTAAGTATGTCTCTCGAGTCAATTCCACGACAGTCCATGGAAGAAAAAAAACCACAGAAGAGGAAATTTGAGGCTGAGCGACCCGCAAGGTCTCACTGTGATGGAACCAAAACCAGAACGCAGATCTCCTCAGTCTAGCGTCTTCCTTTCACCCACGCTGTCTACGCAAGAGAGCGTGCCATGACTTGTGCATAAGATTCTAACTGGTGCGTGGCATGGCATTAGAGAACATGATGGAGGCGTTACTGCCTTTAAATCCTTTCCCACTCTTTCTGACCGCTGCAAGGAAAGTCTCACGTTGGTGAAAGTAAGACTTTAATACCTGGAAAAGTGTAACAGAACTGGTGATACCTGTTTCTCATGTCCCTGTCCTTTGCCCTCCCGAGGCAACAATGTTGCTGATCCCTAATCCCTACCTTTGTGGGCACCCGTGAACCGCCGGTACAGACTCATTCCAGCACATCTGACCAGACTTTAGGTTGGAAGTCAGTATCTAATGCAATTCCACACCTTACCATTTTGACAATCTGGAACGTATCCTTATTCACCTTTCCTCTATTTTTGGGCAGAGACTGTAATAAGGAAGCATATATATAATGCATATAATCAACAGACATTCTTGAGTATGACAGAGTGCCATACAGCATGCGAGGTCCTAAGGATATAGACACTGAGAACCAAACTACTGACACCAAAGCTTATTGTGCACACTAACATGACTCTTCTTTTGTACTATCTTTATTAACGTAACTTTGCCATTCCAGAAAATCCATCTCAGTAAAAAAAACAAACAAACAAACAAAAACCCTACTCGAGTCTCCAATAAACAGAGAATGGCTGTTTATCTTCCACAGCTCTTGCCTCAAAACCCATGCCTTGCTGTGACCCATGACTGAGTTCCAGTCAGTGGTATGTATGTGTGGAAACCTCTTGTGGCAGCTTCTGGGTATCTTCCTTAAAACTTAGCTGCCACGTACTCTTTGCTCCTCCCTCTTTAGCCTTTCCTTCACTCTGCTCCTGCTGGAATGCAGATGCAGCCGCCTTAGACCATGAGAATAAGTAAGGTCACGTCCTAGGGTTGGTAGAGCAGTGACTTAGAAGTTTCGCCCTGTGAGGACTGTGTGGATGAGAAGAGTCCCAGGCCTGGGAAAGAAGAAATGTCCATTCTGTGTCAGTCACGGTAATTTTGGATCTCTGTAACACCAATTTAACTTAACTTATACTGACAGAAATGAATGAGGTGAACTCCCTACCCTCAAGGGACTCACTGTTTACTCTTACATTCATACCTCAAATGCTGCCCTACACATGCATGGACTGTCTCTGATGGTGGTACATTTCAAAGGACAGGTGAAAAAAGAAGGTGAAATTATTTGTGGGCATAACTGCAGGCTTTACTAAGGCATTAGTTATCTGTACAATATGCTCAACCTTGTTCCAAATACCTTATTTGGATTATCTGCCCACCTGGTCAGTCCACTGCCAGAAACATCCCAAATATTAGCAAATCAAACCCAGAAATATATAAAAAGGATAACACATCATAACCAAGTGAAGTTTATCTCAAGGATATAAGCTTTTTCAGCATCTGAAAGCAAAGTAATTTGCCATTTCAACAGAAGAAAGGTTAAAAACTATATGACATGTCACTAAATGCAAAAAAAGCATTTGACAAATTCAATTATGAAAAGTTTCACTAACTTGAAACAGAAGGAAACTTTCTCAACCTGATAAAGGGCATCTATGAAAAACCTACAGTTAACATCACAGTGCTAAAGGATACTTTTCTCTCTACAATCAGGAAGAAGGCAAGGATGTCCACTCTCATCACTTCTACTCAACACTGAACAGTCTTAGCCAGTGCAATAAGTCAATCAAAGGAAATAAGAGGCATGGGAATACCTAAAGGGTCTTAATCTTTAGATGACATGATAGTGTACTTAGAAAAATCTTAAGGAATCTACCAAAAAACTAATAAAACTAACAACTGAGTTTAGCATGGTTGCAAGATGCATGGCCAATATACAAAAATCGATTGTATTTCTGTATACTTGCAATGAACAACTGGACAATAAAATTTAAAAACAGTATTTACAATTGCAGCAGCAACAATTACACAAGGGAAAATTCAACAAAATATCTACAAGACCTGTACACTGATAATACAAAACTCTGCTGTGAAAAATTAAAGAAATCTCAAAAAATAGACAAGTATACCATGTTCATGGATTGGAAGGTTCAATATCATTAAGATGTCAGTTCCTGCCAAACTGATCTATAGAATCAATTGCAATCTGAATCAAAATTCTAGAAGGGATTTTTTTGGTAGGGATTTGATAGGCTGATTCTAAGTATACAAAATGGCCAAAAGATTTTTGAAAAAAAAAAAAAAAAAAACAACCCTAAGTTTGAAGACTTACAGTACTTGATTGCAAGACTTAGTATAAAGCTACAATAATCAGGATGGTGTGATATTAGCATAGAGACAGAGCAATGAAACTGAACAAGGAATACAGAAATAGATCTAAACATATGTGGTTGATTGATTTTTTGTTTTAACAGTTTCCAAGGTAATTCAGTGGGGAAAGTAAAGTTTTTCAATAATTTGTCCTAGAACAACTTGATATCTACATGGAAAGAAAACTAAATCTGGACCGCTACAGTTTACCCCCTACACAAAAGTTAACATGAAATAGATCACAGACCTAAAACATAGTAGCTAAATCTATAAAACTTCTACAAAGAAAACAGGAGAGGGGCACCTGGGTGGCTCATTCGGTTAAACGTCCAACTTCAGCTCAGGTCATGATTTTGCGGTCTATGAGTTCAAGCCCTGCATTGGGCTCTCTGTGCTGACAGCTCAGAGGCTGGAGCCTGCTTCGGATTCTGCGTCTCCTTCTCTCTCTGCCCCTCACCTGCTCACGCCTCTGTCTCTCTCTCTTTCTCTCAAAGGTAAATAAACATAAATAAAAAATGAATACATAAAACAGGAGAAAAGCCTTTGCTGTCTTGGGGTAAGCAAAGGTTTCTTTGATAGGTCCAAAAAGCACTAATCATAAAAGGAAAAAAAAAAAAAAAGGTTAAACTAATCTTCATCAAAAGTTAAAATTTTCTTAGAAAGACACCACTAAGAAAATGAAAAAGCAAGCCAGAGACTAAGAGAAAATATTTACACTACACATATCTGATAACAGACCTATCTGGAGTATATAAAGAACTCCTACAATGTAATATTAAGAAAAAATCCAAATATGGGATCCTTCCAAGAATATTACCCTGGGGCTTCTGTCTCACTGAAACACTGACTGAATTTCTAAGGGGAAAAAAAGAATCAGCTTTTAACATCTTCAAAAGGAGAATTAAGACCTCTTCCAGGAAAGTAAGCCTCCAACTGATCAGCTGAACATCAACTGAATTTATTAAAAAGAAAGGTAAGGGAGAGGGGGCCAGGGAAGAATCCTCCAGGAGATCATCTGGAAATGGGATCAGATCAGGGGAAAGAAAGGGGGTGCCTCGTTGGCTCAGCTGGTACAGCATGTGACTCTTGATCCTGGGTAGTGAGTTTGAGCCCCACATTGGGTACAGAGATTACTTAAAAATCTTGAAAAAGAAAAAAGAAAAGAAAGAAAGAAAAATCAAAAAGGAGAAAGAGGAGTGGCTAGATGTTAACCAAACAGTTGTCTCAACAGAAGAACTCCCTTGCAAAGCTCTGACGTAGCGTGGAAGGAAAAACACTCTAGTCAGTTCTGAAGTCACTCTGAGAACTCTGGAGGCTTATGGCTCATGACCAAGATTATCCTAAACCCCACCCCTTCTCTACATAGTTACTGCTGTCAAGTGAGAAGTGGCTATTCGTGAGGCTACGCGGCTAACCTCAGGGAGGCCTGTTTCACGGAAGCTCCTGTCTTGACTGAGTTAGGGTGGCAAAACAGATCTCAGTTGCTTTCAGACCCACTGGCTTAAATTCTCAGTAGTTCCCTTCCTAAGGTTTAGCCAGAGCTTTTACCTCAGGTATGAAGTGACCGTTCAGATACTGCAATTGACCTAAGTGGACATCTGAAGTGGACATCTGAAGGCATCTGAAGGCATTCCTAAGCTCAAAGTGAGTGACTGAGTCACTCTGTGAGGAGTGGCCTTCGATGGAAGCAACACATAAAAAAAAAAAAATTAATGTGAGGCTGAGTAATCATTCCCGATTTACAACCAACTATATATAGCATAGAGATAAACACAGTGGTGTCAGAACTGGGTCAAAATCTTGGTTCCGCATGTGATTCGTTATCTTCGTGACGTTTTTTTAAAGTAAGCTCCCTGCCCACTATGGGGCTTGAACTCACCACCCTGATATCCAGAGTCACAGGCTCTACCTGAGCCAGCCAGGCACCCCTACCTTTGTGACTCTGAACCAGTCACTGAACCTCTTTGAGCCTCAGCTTCTTCACCTTTAGACTGGGCATAATGATAGTCCCAATTTCAGAAGGCTGATGTGAGGAGTCATGAGGTCACATGTACAAAATGCGTGTGAGAGCCCCGAGAAAAACAGAGTGCCACAAATTGTAACATATATGTGAACTGAAATACACTATGTCTAGAGACCCCTTTTACATGACGAATGGAAAATGAGGTAAATTTAGTAAATCAGGGCAGGAAAAAAATGACATTTTGAGGTATCCAAACAGACACAATATATCTTTGTTGTAAAGGCAGGAGAGTTTATTGTTATGGCTCATCTCTGTTACACTAACTATCCTCAAGGCTTACACAGTCACCCAGATGACAATTTACCATTGTGTTTTTCGCTGACATGTGTCATTTTTGTTCCAAACTTTTGCTACTGAAAAGCTTACAACAGAGTCACATTCCTCATCTCAGTTTCCTGACAGAAACACTTCATACTCCATAACGGCTAAAATCATTATTTACCTACAAGCCCTTCCATGTGCTTTTAATTTATATGTTCAGCCGTGAGAATGAGTAACTCCTACCACTCTTTGGTGCCACCCAACATGGTAAATTAAAAATATACAGGTGTACATGCATGTATATAGATTTTTTCAAAAAAAATTTTGACAGCAAGCAGAAGAGCTCTGATAAATGACACCTTCTCCAACAGGAGTCCATAGCTTCAAAAATTTTGTTACAGATAATTTCCTGATAGGGGTGCCTGGATGGCTCACTTGGTAGAGCGTCAGACTCTTAATCTTGCGTTGTGGGTTCGAGCCCAATACTGGGTGTAGAGATTACTTAAAAATAAAGTCTTTAAAACATTTTTTTTTTCTGACAAAATAAGCTTTGATGCTGGTTTGGCACAGGCGGGTCATCCTATGGAAGATATCTAAATGCTTGATGTAACTTCCTTTTCAAAGTAAAGGTGATCTTTTCGAAGTATATACTACAAAGGTCTATAGTTTTAAGTTAGAACGCTATATAATACAATAAGCTTCACAACGATCCTGTGCACTTGCTAAATTCTAAAACCTTAACTGTAGATATGTACAAGATGGTCAAAAGTAGCTTAAAACTAACTTTTTCACAGGTGAAAAGAAAAATGAGTAGGTAAATTGTGTACCACAGTTAAAAAAAATTCAAGTTTATATGATCAATAGACTCTTGCTTTTCCTATCCCTTACTTAAGTTTCAAAAAAATGTTAAAAGGTCTGCTTAAGAACTCAGATGAGATTACATTTAAAAAAAAGTTACTTTAAAAAAGTTACATTACTTTAAAAGTAATGTTCAGCTTTTAATGTCATAATGTCTCACAGTTAACTTAAGCCTCAAGGTCAATTTTTGTTTGGTCTTAATAAATAGTTCACTTTCTTTGCACCCATTCTACATTTGAGTTCCTGTTTCCCAAGGAGGTCAATTTAGGAATGGGGGCGGGGGGTGGGAAGCAGAGGCCATGAAGGGCTGAGGCCGTAAGCAAGGGCTGTCTGCCCTTCTTCTCACATTCCACATCCAGCCCTGGCTTTGTTCTTCCTTTGGACAGACATCCTTCTTTGCAACTGCTTCCGTGTTTTTACATAAAGGCCCACCCTTTCACGTTTCTAAATGTCAGAACTACCAATTCTCCTGATTAGAGAGCATTAGCATAGCTATATAAACTAGTACTGTTCCAAGGGCAAAACTGCTGCTGCCAATTCATTTCTCCAAAGAAGATGTACAAATGGCCAATAAGTACATGAAAAGATGTTCAGCATCATTCGTCACTAGAGAGCTAAAAATCGAAACCACAAACAGATACCACTTTTTACTCAATAGGATGGCTAAAATACAATGGCAGGCAATAGTGAGGAGGCAGAAAAACTAAAATCCTTGTGCACTGCTACTGGGAACAGAAAATGGTGCACTGCTTCAAAACCAGTTTGGCAGTTTCCCCCAAAGTTAAATACAGAAGCGCCACATAATCCAGCAATTTCACTCCTAGGTATTATACCCAAGAGAACTAAAACATAGGTTCACGCAAAAACTTGTACACAAGTGTTCATGGCAACATTATTCATAAAATAGCCGAGAAGCAGAAACAACAAAAATGTCCATCAATGGATGAATGGATAAACGAAATGTACATCCTTACACTAAAATATTATTGGCCACAAAAAGGCATGCAATATTGAGCTAAGCTACAACAGAGATGAGCCTTGAAAACATGATGCTAAGTGAAAGAAGCCAGGCACAAAAGGCCACATCTTATATGATTCTATGTATGTGAAATGCCCAGAAGAGGTGAGTCATAAAGACAAAGTAGATTAGGGGTTGCCTGGAAATCGGAGAATGGGGGATGGGGAGTGACTGCTAACTTATACGGGGTTTCTTTTTATGGTGATGAAAATATTCTGGAAATTAGTGGTGTTAGAGGAATAACTTTGTGAATATACTAAAAACCCCTGAACGGGTACACTGTCAGAGTGAGAGGTACCTCTAAATCGAGTTCTCAGCAATTTCATGAAAAGTTCCTTGCTTGTTCTTTTTTTCTTTTTTCAGTTCTTTTATGTTTGCATTTATTTACTTTTTTTTTTCTTTTTAACTGACCCCATAATGACCGCATTCTTCATCTCACTCCTGACTGGAGGCACCTTCTTTTTTTCCACATTTTTACTTAAATTCTAGCTAGTTAACATACAGTGTAATATTAGTTTCAGGTGTACAATATAGTGATTCAACACTCTCATGCAACACCCAGTGCTCATCACAAGTGCACTCCTTAATCCCCATCGCCTATTTCAACCATGCCCCCACCCACCTCCCCTCCTGTAATCATCAGTTTCTTCTACAGTGAAGAGTCTGTTTCTTGGTTTGCCTTTTTTCCCCCCATGCTCATTTTTGTTTCTTAAATTCTACATATGAGTGAAATCATATGGTGTTTGTCTTTCTCTGACTTACTTCGCTTAGCATAATACTCTCCAGTTCCATCCATGTTGTTGCAAATGGCAGGATTTCATTCTATTTTGTGACCAAGTAATATTCCATTATACATGCACGTACACACACACACACACACACACACACACACACACACACACACACCCCTCATCTTCTTTATCCATTCATCAGTCTATGGACAGTTGGGCTATTTTTCATAATTTGGCTATTGTAGATAATGCTGCTATAAACATTGGGGTGTATGTATCTCTTTGAATTAGTATTTTTATATTCTTTGGGTAAATACCTAGCAGTGTGGTTGCTAGATCATAGGACAGCTCTATTTTTAGCTTTTTGAGCAACCTCCATACTGTTTTCCAGAGTGGCTGTACCGGTTTGCATTCCCACCAAGACCAGAGGTACCTTCTTCTTAAAATTGTTCTTCTTGGGGGGTGCCTGGGTGGCTCAGTCAGCTAAGTGTCCGACTTAGGCTCAGTTCATGATCTCGTGGTCCGTGGGTTCAAGCCCCATGTTGGGTTCTGTGCTGACAGCTTAGAGCCTGGAGCCTGTTTCAGATTCTGTGTCTCCCTCTCTCTCTCTCTCTGCCCCTCCCCTGCTCGCGTGCGCGCTCTCTCTCTCTCTCTCTCTCTCTCTCTCTCTCTCTCTCTCTGAAATAAACATTAAAAAAAAAATAATAAAGATTGTTCTTTTTGGGGCACTTGGGTGGCTCAGTCAGTTGAGTGTCTGATTCTTGATTTCAGCTCAGGTCATGATCCCAGGGTTGTAGGATTGAGCCCTGCATCAGGCTCTGTGCTGAATGTGCAGTCTGCTTAAGACTCTTTCTCTCTGTCCCACTACCCTTCTCTCCCACTCTCTCTCAAAAAAAAAAAAAAAAAAAATTGTTCTGCTCTCAGAACCTTGTGCTTGGGCTTAGTTGCTCTGGCTTTCACACATCAGTTACCACCTGACTTTGTCTTTGACTCACATGACTGACTGTCTCCACTTCAGAGAGTCAAGTGCCCTTTCCACCAAAGTCTGGCATGTTCTGGCTGACCCTCCACCTTCTATCCCTACCACATGTTCACCACCATTTGACCCCTACTGGAGATTCGGACAGATTATGAAGGTTATGGGTATGCTGGGGTGTGACAAAAACCTTTCTGGGTCAACTCTGTGTTTTCTGGGTTTCTGAACCTCCTTCAGATCACCATTCCCACAGAGGATTTGGGAGTTCTCTGTGGCAATCTTCTCTAGGATGCCTGTCTCTTGCACAATGGACACACCATGGGAAGATGTTTTCATTAATTACATCAGTGGCAACAATTACCACAAATTGGACACTTTGAAGTGATCCTATTTTTTTTTTTTAAGTTTAGTTATTATTGAGAGACAGGGAGACACAGAGCGTGAGCAGGGGAGGGGCAGAGACAGGGGGAGACACAGAATCCGAAGCAGGCTCCAGGCTCTGAGCTGTCAGCCCAGAGCCTGACGCGGGGCTCGAACCCACAAACCATGAGATCATGACCTGAGCCGAGGTCAGATGCTTAACTGACTGAGCCACCCAGGCGCCCCAAAGTGATCCTTTTTCTGAAGACGGTAGTTTGTAATAGTTTACAGCTTATAAAAGTAAACTTTTGCCATTTATTCTCATACCATACCTTTGATCTGTAAATCAGACAAGAAGGGGAACTCCTCTCTGGAAAGTCTCTGTCTACAGGATCTACCAAAAACAAAAACTGAAATCCACAGTAGTGGGACTATTTCTTTTGGTAATCTATGTGCATATGAGGATGAGTAGGGAGGTAGAACACAGTATACAATATTCTGTGATGCCCTGGTTGTTTTAATTAATGTAATAAAATAATGTATAACAGTGACAACCACCACCCCTTGAGGATCTATTAAATGTTGGGCATTGTACTACGTACTACACACACATTATCTTTGTTCCTCACAAAAGTCCCATGGGGAAAATGTCACTCTCCTACTTAGAGGTGTGGAACTGGGGACTCAGATCACAAAATGTGCCTGGGGTCACAGGGCCAGAACTAGCAGTGAAGCTAGACTTCAAACCCACGCTCTTCCACCTAATCTTTGCCCATCTTTTCGACACAGCTAATTAATTTGAACGTCATTTCAATTAAATACATGCCATGTTGAACAACGTGTTCAATACTTTTTTTTTGAAATCCTTAACAGATGCATTTAAATGGCAACTTTTGACAGTTTTCAAGTGGAGTGAAAGAACACTTTTGTTTCTAATTTAACCACCACGATTTTTTTTAAGAGCCAAAATAACAAATTACCAGATATAGCATGGATATTTACAAAACAAAAACTGAGAGGAGACCAAAAGGAATGAACTTTGTCAGCAGATAAGCTGTAATGACATTTTCACTGGCAAAGTCTGTTTGTACACTTTGGACTCTGACGTTTCACTTGTACCAGCATTTCACAATCCCTGACCTCACCAAGGGGGCTTTAACACAGAATGTTCCGGCTGCAAGGGTCCTGGGAGATCAGTCCCACTCCCTGGCTTTACAGATGGAGACTACTGCACAGGGCTTGAGCAGTCCCATGCGGCTGGTACCACCAGAGCCAGGGCTGGGCTCCAGATCTCCCGGTCACCATCAACGGTCCCAAGGAACGAAGGTTGGCCAGTGACATTTCCTTCTCCACAGTTAGTTCTACCTTGTCAAAAACGAATTAAACTGTGTGAAAACTGTGACCTGCGAGTTTTTCAGTCCGTAAGAAACCCCCAAATCTGCTGCTGATGAATGTCAAAGTCAAATCAAACATCTCCAAATCCATTAGGAATAGGAACCTGCTCAGGTGGGTCTACATCTGCAGTTAGGAAGATATCAGGCCAAAGTGTGCGCAGTTTCTACTTCCTTCTGGAATTACATAAACCTTCCCCGTCCTTGTTAGTCTGCCATTTCCTGTTGCGAAAGGAACAAACAATGGGCAGACTGTCACCGATGTTTTCATTAAGTATACCACAGGCTGAATGGCATCGATTACCACATAATGGACATTTTGAAGTGACCCTGTTTCCTTTTTTCAAACAAGGTATCTAAATGCCTCCTTAAAGAAACACATTTTATTTGGGTCTTCAGGAGAATTAAGACGCATCAGGACCTCAGGAATTTGAATGGCATCACTTTGTTCCAGTAGTTATTTCTGACTTGCCCAACTTCCCCACGTGCCTTCTCACCCTCTGTGTTATGTTTAGGCGGGAAGGTAGGCGAGAGCTCTCAGAACCTTTAAGCAGTCCCCCAAGCTAAATATGTGGCCGTTGGGCAGATGACCCCCTTCCTCCCCATGCCCCAGAGAAGGGCTAGGGAGTGCCTCTGAAAGGCAGCAAGTGAAGAAAAAAGATCTGGGTAAAAAGAAAAGTTCTGGGCAAAACTCCCACTCCTCCCTCCCCCTTGGGAGAGCCTTCCCCGCACTCTCTGCAAGACAGTAGTTCAGGGCACACACACGCCTTAATCTCTGCCTCCTTGGGCAGTCTCTGCTCCAGAGAGTCTACTCTCTGGCCTCCCTGACTATACCTCTCTCTCCCTGTCCACCTTCATCACTCCTCATCTCCCACTGGACTGGTTTAAAGGCCCTTTTCTCAAAAATGGTGGGTGGAGAGCGTGGAAAGTTAGCCTCGGTGAAGGCAGAGGAAATGTGGGGTCTTCAGGGTTATTTTTTAAGTGTGGCTGCATCCTATCAGAACTGCTTCTGAAATCTAAAAGTGGATCCTGAAACTATGAAGGGAATATTGTAAAGAAACACTAGGTCCAGGAAAGCGTGTGAGCATCGCACACAAGCGATGAGAGGAGGCGGGACGTAGAAGGCCTTGGTTTCTTCTTCTGTCAGACACAGACGACGGTGCATGTAAAATGCCTATCCCAGACCCAGCACGTGGTCCACAAGTAGAAAACGACCGCTGTACCATTATGACTCTTGTCACTCTGAGGTGCTAAGGGAGAATCTGGAGAAGCTGTGCAGGTAGATGGGGCGGCTGGCTGGTGAAGAGAATCTGGGGGTCGCGTCACGAGCCTGGACTCCCCTTCCCAACGTCCAGGACTAAAGGGGAATAAAAGTCTGTCTGGTGACAGATTCAATAGTTTAAAACCTGAGCTAAGAGGACTAAAACAATTGGACCGTGTGCTCCATAATTCCCTCATTTCTGCACCCAATTGTGCATGAACACAATCCCTCTTTTGATTCAGAGTGGAGAACCGACCTTAGTGGTGGTGTGGAGGTCAATGTTTTACAGTCAAAATTCTCTACCCTGTGCCTGAAGAAAGGATGCGAGAATACTAACATCACAAAGTATCATATCTCAGTGGACGCCACAGTGTGCAGTCCTAAGCACCATGCTGGATGACCTCACCGCACACGTGAGGGCCTGATCCGGAGACCGGAGGCCGAGATCATCACCTGTGCAGAGGCTGAGGTGACAACTCAACTTAATGCACACATTCATCTGGCAAACACTTCTGAGCATGGTGGGGGGGAGGCGGGGAGACACGAGGCAGGAGATCCTTCCTGACCACAGGAAACCAGGAATGCATTAAATACAGGCTGTTGGCATATACTGACAGGTCTAAAGGATCCGCCAGGCAGAGACGGGGAGCACATTCTAGCAGGAGGGAAGACCGGAGGAGACATGGAGCAGGAGTAGAGACCAGGGAGCAGTCTGAATTTCGTGGACTTGGGAGAACAGCCATGACCACTACAAGCTGGAAAGACAGATGAGCGACTATTTACTGAAAGACTCCAGGTTTTGGCTAGAATGAAGAGAGAATGGCCGAGGTGCCTTAGGATTAGGAAGAAACCATTACTAGACTATGCTGTCATTGTGCTACAAATACTCATACTTCTACAGAATAGCATCACTTCCCTCCTTGGTCTTGCCACATTTGAGATAAATGTCTTTTACTCCCTAAAATAATCCTTTCATGGACACAGCTGCCTGTAGTCCTGCAGACTTCCTTCACGTTCATTATCCCACTTGCTCTAGGCCTACAGGCTGTCACCTTAACTTTCTGCCTGAGCGATTTCTAGTAATGGTTTGATGTGATCCTTGACAAGTAGTAAGCCCTCTACTCAGGTGTAGGATGAACTGCGGACTGAGGCCAGGATGGCTTCTAAAGGTTTACGATATTAAAATACAGTTTGTCAACAGGGGCAGAAACAAGTTAACTGTTGCCTCAAGTTCTAGGAACACACCAGAAAAAAATCCTTTGGGAATTCTTGAGATCTGAAAGATCTAGTGAGATTTTTTTAAAGGAGTATGGATCTGCAAGTGTTCTCCCAACTAACAACAGAGAGAGCAAAGAAGTCTGCAGTTCAGAACATCCAGATAAGGATGACAATGAGCAGATTGTTAATAAGGAAAAGAATCTGGCGTATTGTAATTGTCATTGGTCAAAAAATTGGGTAAATCGTAGGTATCGACAGAGTGTTAAGGAAAAGTCTCCTGGCTCACTCTGTACTAGCCAGGAGATCTTTATATTACAAGTTCCTTCATAGAAAGGCTTTTCTGGCCCACCCTATCTATAATTTCCATCTCACTGATATTTCAAATCCCGTTCCTTGCTTTGTATTTTCATTCTTAGCACTTATCTTACATGCTATATATTTTATTTTACCTTGTTTATTGTCTGTTTCTCCAGATAGGTAAGGTCTGTTTTGTTCAGCGATATATCCTCAACCTAGCTACAGCCTCCCACTTTGAACAGAGCCTGGCACAGAGCTGAATGAGTTCATAAATTAAGTAGACATGTAAAGGCATATGCATACAAAGTTCTGAAAGGCATATTCTTATCTCAGTGAGTCAAAATTCTACAGCCAGAGAGACTGAACCCTAATAAGGCTAACATATTGTGAGAAAAAAAGAACAGAGATATTCCAAGCTGGGGGGGAAAATGCATGTTCGAGATGGACATTTGTAAAATACAGAAAACAGAATGAAGCAGGCTAAAAACAAATACCACCAATCATCTCATCATTAAAGGGTAACCACAGTTAATTGTCATGTTTCCTTCAAATTTTTTTTTCTTAAAGGATATTTAACATAGTTGAAATCATATTGATAGTATAATGCCATGTTCTGGTTTTTTCACTTAATGTTAAAAGCTTAAGTGTTTTCATAGTATCACTTGCCTTTCATTGATGGACTTAAGTCAAGTGAAATTTATCACGAAATTTGCCCTTCTGAATCTCAATGTTGGGCTACAGATGCATTTTAGGAATATAAGCTGAAAGATGATACAGATATTCAAAGTGTAGCTCAAAACTTAATACAGCCCTGGGCACGCATATGGACTACATTTCCCAGCCTCCTTTGGAGTTAGCTGGGGCCATGTGATTGAGTTCTAGCCAAAGTGATGTGTGACACTTATGGTTTGGTCCACAGAATCTCCTGTGCTATTCCATTCTCTTTCCTCTTTTGCCAACCAGGTGCTACCAGGATGTGGTCTTTGGGTAGGACAGAGACACAGATGAGAGGAGCCTGAATCCCTGAAGTCAAGGGAGGAGAGTCACTTGCTAACATCCAGAAACATCCACCCTGAACACGAGCAAGAAATAAACTTCTGTTGCATTTGAGCCATTACACGTTTCTTACTCTATTTATAGCTGCAGTCTAGCCTACCGTAATACAACTCCCAAATCTTTATTTTCCCTAATAGAATAAAGAAGCTTCTCCATCACTAGGATAAAGATAGGGAAATAAATGAAGAATACATTAAGTTCTTCATTTAACAAACATTTATTAAATGTTAACTATGCACCAGGCATTGTTCCAAGCATGCAGCAACATGCAAATTTGCTATAATTCTGTTTTTCTTCGTGGAAAGAGAAATAGGACAGGGAATAGCTTTTCCCAGCCCTGCTTCCAGTTCTATAACTCATGTGCCCTTAATGCTGCTTATTCTCTAGCTCACAGATTGCAATTAGTCCTGCATTCCTCACAAGAGAGGCAGTGAAAGAGGCCTCTAACATTGCCTACTCTGGCAGACTGGAAATGACCTATGGGAGGATGAGGGTCGGGGGCTCTAGTACCCGGCACATGTGGCCAGGACGAGAAAAGCTGGCAGCTCCATCTGTCTAGGGGCATGTCTAGGGCAAGCAAACTAGGGTGGGGGGGACAGGGCTGCTGTTCACACATGCTCATATGTCAGTATCCAGAATTAGAATGGAGTTAAATCTTGGAGCAGTCAAATAACTGAGTTTTGCTCATGCTTCGCCAAAAAATACAAGCCTACATTTCCAAAGGCAAGTAATAAACTAGGTTGGGCCCTTTTCCAGGATTTCAGCCTTCTGGCAGGACAGTGCTGGTGTAAAGGAAGTGTGGGGCCAGGCCCAAGGAAGTATTGTATGCATACCTTATAACCAGACAAACCAGAATAAGCTCAATCCCCCATCTGCATTTCCTGCCACCCAAGGGACCAGTTGTATTTCTTACCAAAAAGAAAGGTTGCCCAAAGGACAAGAATGGGGGAGAACTATAATTATATTGTAAGGTCTCAACCTGAAATTGACACCAGAGTAACTTGTAAGATAGAAAGGGAACCTAAAACTTTCTTTCAAATATTAGCAAAAAGAAAGCCTAACATCTCAATGACCTTGTCAAAATTTGTAGGTTTCTTTTAATGTTTATTTATTTGGGGGGGGGTGGGGAGGAGGGAGAGAGGGAGTGGGAAGGAGAGAGGGAGTAGGAGTGAGGCGGGGGAGAGAGAGAGAGAGACAGAGAGAGAGAGAGAGAGAAAATATATGCAAGTGGAGGGGCAAAGAGAGAGAGGGAGACAGAGAATCCCAAGTAGGCTCCAGGCTGTCAGCGCAGAGCCCAACACAGGGCTCAAACTCACGAACCGTGGGATCATGACCTGAGCCGAAATCAAGAGTCAGATGTTTAACTGACTGAGCCACCCAGGTACCCCCAAATTTGTAGTTTTAAACCCATTTTATAATTTGAGGTCAAGCAAACAACAACAACAACAAAAACAATGCGAGGGTATGTTTAAAAGCAGCAACAGAAATGTAACAGGGCTAAAATGTAAAGGAGTTTCAGTTCAAGGTAGTAAAGAAGTAACAGCCTCACGGGGCCAATGGTCCACTCGAACCAGATTTTTACCTGAAGGAGCTCACAATGAATGCTAGTGCCAGTTCAGACACTGATTCTCTGTGCAACACTGTAAGCAACTCATTTAACCTTGACCATCTCTCCCCCAGCCCTATGGGAGGAAACACAGTACAGGAAGTCAGGTCAAATACTTGGAAAATGGCTCTAGCTCTAGCTAGGTCTTAAACGTTCCAGTACTGTTGCCTGAAAGAAACCCCTGCCCAGCTCTGTGTGAAGCCCATGACTGGTAGCTCACTCCTTCAAACACCAGTTGAGAGCCTCGTGCATGAAAAAGGGACACCTCAAATCAAAATGAAGTACTCCAAAGAAGTAGAATAGAAGTAGTATGGTAAAGTGGAAAAGAGGGCTGATGATCTATCATATCTTAGCCATTTTAACTAGAAGAGAAAGGGCTGCATTAGAGAAACTTTGGGGTCTATTTATAATCCCATGTAACCACATGGCTCTCTCAGAACTAAAACTCTTTCTTATCTGTTCATCTGAAACTCCATTCAATGCTTCATATTGGTTTACGCTAAAACAGCATGCGTATCGACACATCTAAGAATGAAAAACGCCGACTACCAGAATCATACTATGCATTTGGTCTCAAGGTCTTCAAGCCAGCATACAGTAACTGCAACAAAATAAAGCCAGTGGTTTTATCTTAGTTAACAGAGCGTTCCAATCTATGAACATACTTACCCATTGACAGCAGCTACAGTGAGGCAGAAACATGATCCAGGTCAGTGACAAGAGCTGCTCCAAATGTCTCAACTGGGTCTTCCTGGGACTGTGAATTTGCCACCTGCCCTCCTCTCTTAAATCCCCTATCCCTGGGGAAAGCACCCACATTAGGAAGATGTATGTTCCTTGCACTTTTCAGTTAACCCAAATTTCAATGGCTGATGTGACCTAAAATTGCAAGTGTCTGCCTGCCAACTTGAACCTCAAGTAGAAATAATGAGCTATCACAGAAAAATCACTGAAATGACAAGAGTGACATATCTGTAGCCTAGGAGTCAAGGACTAATCATTTGCTGCCATCCAGTTTCACATTTCTCACGGTCCAGGTTCCCAAGCACCAGTTTGTCAGTCACAAAGCAGGGTGAACAATTAATTACAAAAATCACACATATCCCACATCTGTAGCCTGAAAGAAATCGTGCAGGGCTTGAGGGAAACCAGAGTGCGCTAAAAATTACGTCTTGCCTCTACTTAGATCTTGTTCCTCCTTGGGCTGTTGGGAGTAAACCTTAAAATGAGCCAATATTTAGGCTGCCATTGGTATCAAGAAACTACATTAGGCCAATTCATGGCATTAGGGTTAGGCTTTTCTCTCTAGTCATGATTTATATTAAAAACAATAATAAGAGCTATCACTATAGTGTTTACCATATGGCAGACATGGTCCCAGGTACCTCATGGAGAGTAATTCATTCAACCCTCACCAAAACCTATGTGAGGTAGATTCTATCCTTACTCCATTTAACAGAGGAAGAAACTGAGGCTCCAAAGAATTACTTGTTCAAGGTCACACAGATAGCCAGAAACAGTGTCAGGATTTGAACCCAGGCAATAAGGCTCTGGAGTCTGCACTCAGAACCGTTATGCGGAAGCACCCACAAATAGAAGGTACACGTTATCCCACCTCAGCTGAGCCCTCCATGACTCCCAGCATCCACAATTGTACTACTGCTCATTGGTCACTTTCAATGAATAACCTCCCCTCTTCTTCAGGGAGAACACACAGGCTCCTCGGGTGTGGCTGATCTATGCCAAGTATCCTTCTTTTTATAAACTTGTCCAAGTTCTCCCTGTTCTCTCAAAACAGATGCCCCAGGTCTGTAAATCCCACCCTCTCTTGCTGCCTTGGGGACCCTGCTCTAAGACCCTTTCTACCCTTCCCCATTAATCTCTTCTCTTCTGTCTCTTCCCCATCAACCTGTAAACATGTTCAAGGATACCACCTGCAAAACCAAACCAAATCAAAACAAAACAAACACCAAGCCCTCTTTTGATCTCCATTCACTTTCAACTCCATTATTTTGGCCACTATCTCACTCTGTGACCCTGGATAAATAAATTGCTTACCCTCTCTACTAGGCTTCAATTTCTGAATCAGAATAATGAGGGTGCTGGACCAGAAGGTCTTTAAGGTCCTCTGATCCCCAATGTTCTATGGTTCTTAATGCAGAGAAGAGATCTGAACAAGTTTAATTTCTTCACTGTCCCCGGAAGCCCCAAAGTTCATTTTCTTCTAAGACTGCCAAGCTGTTCCTGTAGCCAGCAATGCTCCCCGACTTCTCTCCATTCATTCCCCAAACCTTTGGATTCCCTTGAAGAGCTAGCTTAAATCTCACTGGCTCCAGGATATCCTGACCTTTAATTCTTCCAGAACTTCACCTAGGGACCACAACTGAGCACTCTCCATCAACAGTGCCTCATCTTTCACATTACTGTCCTGTGTATCTTTGTTCCCTCGCTTCGACTAAGCTCTCAGCAGGCAGGCACTGTGTCCATTTTTTTTGTAACCCCTACAAAACCTCACACTAAGTAGGTCTGCAATAGTTGCTCAGCAATGCTGGTTGTCGGAGGGGTCACCCAGTAGCCACTAAGGAAACCAGCAGTCAGTGTGTATTACCCAGGCTCTCTATGAAGGAAGACTACCCCTTTCTTCTACTCCTCTCTCATGCACATGAATCTGTGAAACACAAACTTGTCACTCAAGAGCATCATCCAAAGTTAGGAACAGGAAAGCTTAGCTAACTCCTTGATTTTCTTTTATCGGAATCAGAAAAATATAGCTGTGTTTCCCTTTGATCCAAACTTAAGTAAGTGCAGGCACTGTAACTTTATGAGTCTCTGGTTGATCCAGGTTCTACACTTCCACTAATACATATTCTCCAAGGTTATTAAGTTCCTTACTTTTCAACACATACAGCATTATGTTACTTCCTCACACTTGCAACCAAATTTCCAGGAAACATCTGGAATAATATTAGAGACTTGGTGTTGTATCAAAACTACATCCTCTGCTTTATTCATTTGGAAGTGACTAATTTCAACCCTGAGGTTAGAAGTGAGCACAGCTGGATGTGTATGTTCTAGGAGTTTGTTAGCATCTACCAACAAAGATGCCAAGTCACCAATGAAAACCCTAAAACAGTGCTCACCTTCACCTTCAGAGAACTACCGAGGTACCGCTGCTCAGTACTGAGTACTGTTCCCTGTTCTGTAACAAACCTGGGTAACTACTGACTACTCAAAGTGAATCTCAAAGTTCCTCAAACAATTTTAAACTCAGTTTTTGTTTTTGTTTTTTTTTTAAGTCAGTTTGCTTTAAATGAATGCTCCAGAACACTGGTTCTCAACTCTGGTTACATGGTAGAATCATCTAGAGCACTTTCATAAATACCAATGCCCAGCTTCCTCCTTTCCCCCACTCACCACCCTTCAAAGATTTTTATCTAACTGGTTCAGAGTGAGACCTATATACATCAGTTCTTTCTTTCTTTTTTTTTTTTTTTTTTACATCAGTTATTTCTTAAAGGCAGTTCAGCTACACTGAATAAATTAAGGTATTATTATTTCAGGTATGCCAACAGCATTACGGCTGTGTTCTGGAAAAGGGTTCTTAGTGGAAAAACTGATAAAATTCAAGTAAGGTCTCTGTTAATAGGGTGGTACTGATGTTAATTTCCTCATTTTGATCATTGTACTAAGGTTCTGTAAAATGCTCACTTTAGAGGAAGCTGTGTGAGGGATATACAGGACTTCCCCAAATTACTTTTGTGACTTTTGTCTAAATATAAAATTAATTCAAATTTTGGAAAGTTTTCAAAAGAGTCCTTTACCTTTAAAGATACATACTTAAATATTTGTGAATGAAATTAAATGCCTGAGATTTACTGGATCAACTGGAGAGGTGGCAGGGAGTGTGAGTGGGGATATGGAGCGAGGAGCTTTCACAAATTGATGCCTGTAGAGGGCGCCTGGGTGGCTCAGTCGGTTGGGCATTTGACTTCAGCTCAGGTCATGATCTCTCATGGTTCCGGAGTTTGAGCTCAGCATCAGGCTCTGTGCTGACAGCTCAGAGCCTGGAGCCTGCTTCGGATTCTGTGTCTCCCTCTCTCTGACCCTCTCATGCTCTGTCTCTCTCTGTCTCAAAAATAAATGAACATTAAAAAAAATAAAAATAATAAAAAATAAAACAACAGAAATGGATTAGAGGACCTTCCAATAAGAAAATGAGAAGCATTACAAAATAATGGTTCTAAAATCATGGTTAATTTCTAGCACAGAAGTCAAAAATGGTAAGGTGTCTGCAAAAGCATTTCCCAAAGAATGTTCTAAAAACACTACTTCCATATGATGTTACCTAAGATAAGGGCTCTGAGGTCAAATAAGTTTGAAAAGGGACACCTGAATGGCTCAGTTGGTTAAGCATTGACGTTGACTCAGGTCATGGTCTTGTGGTTCGTGAGTTGGAGCCCCACGTTGGGCTCTGTGCTGACAGCTCAGAACCTGGAGCCTGCTTTGGATTCCATGTCTTCTTCTCTCTCTGCCCCTCCTATGCTCGTGCTCTGTGTCCTTCTCTCTCAAAAAACAAATCAACATAAAAAAAAAAAGTAAGTTTGAAAAGCACTGGCTTTCTTTACTATAAGATTCCTAAGAAATTTATTTTTTAGAAGACTTTATTTTTTTAATGTTGATTTATTTTTGAGAGAGAGATAGAGACATAGCATGAGTGGAGAAGGGGGAGAAAGAGAGGGAGATACAGAATTTGAAGCAGGCTCTGGGCTCCAAGCTGTCAGCACAGAGCCCAATGCAGGGCCCAAACTCACCGGCCCTGAGATCATGACATGAGCTAAAGTCAGACGTTTAACTGACTAAGCCACCCAGGTGCCCCTCAAGATTTAAAAAATTTTTATATTTATATATTTATTTTAAGAGAGACAGAGAGTGCAAGCTGGGGAGGGACAGAGAGAGAGGGGAACAGAAGATCCAAAGTGGGCTCTGTACTGACAGCAGAGAGCCCGATGTGGGGCTCAGACTCATGAACCGTGAGATCGTGACCTGAGACGAAGTCGGACACTTAACTGACTGAGCCACTCAGGTGCCCCTTAAGATTTTATTTTTAAGTAATCTCTCTCTATACCTAACGTGGGGCTCAAACTCACAACCCCAAGATCAAGAGTCGCACACTCCTCTGACTGAGCCAGCCAGGTGCCCCAATTCCTAAGAGCTTTTAATAAAATCATATGCATCATGACTTTCCAAGGGTGGTGATGGAATATGCAAGAAGGTTGACCTTCTTCACATGGAACTAGTTTGGCAGAATTTATTTTGTTTTGTTTTGTTTTTTATAACGTTTATTTATTTTTGAGACAGAGAGAGACAGAGCATGAACAGGGGAGGGGCAGAGAGAGAGGGAGACACAGAATCTGAAACAGGCTCCAGGCTCTGAGCTGTCAGCACAGAGCCCGACGCGGGGCTCGAACTCACGGACCGCGAGATCGTGACCTGAGCCGAAGTCAGACGCTTAACCGACCGAGCCACCCAGGCGCCCCAGAATTTATTTTGGAAAATCATGCGTGAGACCAGTGATTCCCAAATCTCACATAATGGAGAATGTATTCAGTGTCATTTGGTAAGTGTATTAAAGTAATGATTCACAGACCACATCCTAGACCTACTGGCAGGAGAGAACTCAGTATTAAAACAAACAAACAAAAAACTCAAGAGAGTCTAATACATAATCATGTTTGAGATTGAAATCTCTGTAGATCATACTACAGTAAAATAAGCTTATAATATTTGAAAAGCTACAACAATGCCAACCAATATGCAAATATGAAATGACAATTTGGAATTGTCTTCCAAATGAAAGTACTTAATCCACGAGAGAAGCACATATGTATACTTTTTATGAAAGGTAAGTAGTAAAGCATTGGAGGCGTTGGCAAATTTAAATCTATCAATATAATTAGTGACAACTGTGTAATCTCAAGGATGTACTACATCTATTACTAATTGTTAATGAATTTGCAACAATTCTCAACCCTTTACTTGTGTGTTTCCTCATGTCCATCTTCTTTTCATGCCTGAGCCACTGACCAGGACTATTTAAACAACTCCAGGAGGTGCCATTAACATAAGTGGTTTCTCCAGGACAGAGCTCCTGCCCTTTTCTTTATATGATACTACTTTGTGGTATTAGGAATCTCAATCCCTTCTTTACCGAAAACTTTGGAAAGTGTATGTACTACACCTTAGTGCTCACAGAGCTGTGCCATGCAGCAGCCCAGCCAATGATATATTTAAGTGCTTCACAGAAGTACCTACTATTATTAATAATTACTAAACATTTGTACCATGCACTTTAGGTTTCTAAGTACTTTCACATGAGTTCTCTTGCTCTTTCCCTCACAAAAACCTTGTGCATTAAGTAGGCATAATTGATTCCATTCAGCCAATAAAAATCACCTAGCTTTTCACATGCTAATACAGTGAAAAAATAATTGAAAGAGATATCAAGGCTCCTGCTCTCAAACAACTGATACCCTGTTGGAAAACAAAATGTAAATTATATAGGAAACAGCGAAAGTCCATTCAAAGATATAATGTTAGCTACAGCAGATTAGTATATCAGGACTTTACACACACTAACAATAGCTAACACTTACTAAGCAATTTAATCATCCCTCAACACTTGGGACAGTGTTACTGTCCCCCCATTGTTACTATTACCCCATTTTTCAGATGAGAAAACCGAGACCAGAACGAGTTAAGTAACTTATCCAAGCAAATAAGTGGTGAATCAGGATTCAAATTCCAGATTAGTCCAGCTGCATAGACTACTCCTTTTCACCAACACATTTTACTGCTAGGAAAGACAGAGGACAAATGTCAAGACTAAGATGGGTGCCTGAGGGGTTCAGTTGTTAAGCATCTGACTTTGGCTCAGGTCATATCTCATGGTTTGTGAGTTCGAGTCCCACTTTGGGTGAGCTTGAGCCCTGCTTTGGGTGAACATGAGCCCTGCTTGAGGTGAGTCTCGCTTCTCTCTCTCTCTCCTTCTGCCTCTCCTGGGATTCTCTCTCTCTGCCCCTTGCTGACTTTCACCACCCCCCCCCCTCACAAATAAATAAATAAATAAAATAAAATGTAAAAAAAAAAAAAAAAAAAAAAAAAAGACTAAGAAAATGGCTACTTCCCGTAAAGCTTGGATCATTGGCTCTACTGCTCAGTAGAAAAGGACCTGGTAGTCAGAGGAAATGAGAATCGTGAGCTGGTGATGTTATTTTCCCACAGTACGTTACCTCTTTGATTCGTTTAACCAAAGCATTCTGATCAAAGGCAACGGCCTCTGCACACTGATGAAGGTGGTCCTGATATCGAAGGCAGAGCTGTAACACCTGCTGAGAATCCAATTTCTCCAGTTTGGTATTTGTTGGGGAAGTCTGGCCACTCAATAGTCCTTCAAAGTAGAAAAAATTTAAATCAAATAAAATGGAAATTATTGTCAACAAATTTGTTTTATAAATAACAATAAATTCACCGAAGACAGGATAGGAGACTAAGATTTAATCTTACATCTTTTCTTATATACTAAAAACAAACATAGCAACTGTCATTTATGGAGCATCTGTTACACACCAATCACTCGGCAAAGTGCTTCCTATACATCATTTTTCATACCCATAATTGCCCTAGAAAGTAAGGAATTATTAGTCCTATTTCATAGATAAGAAGCTCAAGACACAGAGAAGTAACTTTCCTAAAGTCACACAGTGACTAGTAAGTGGTTTCTCCAGAATACAGTTCCTGACCCTATGACACTATTTCAAGGTATCAGGAATATAAATCCTTTCTTGAATGAAAACCTTGGAAAGTGTATTCACTCAATTTCTTTTAATAGTTAAAATGACTGTCTGACTTCAAAACAAAGACTACGGCAAGAGACAAAGAAGGGCATTACATGATGATAAAGGGATCAATCCAATAAGAGGATATAATAATTATAAATATTGATGTATCCAACACAGGAGCACCTAAATATATGAAACAAATATTAACAGACATAAAGAAAGAAACTGAAGAGTAGCGGACTTTAACATCACACTTACATCAATGGATAAATCATTCAGACAGAAAATCAATACGGAAACAATGGCTGTGAATGATACATTAGATCAGATGGGCCTAACTGATACATTTAGAACATTCTATCCAAAGATGGCAGGATACACATTCTTTTCAAGTGTATACGAAACATTCTCCAGGACAGATTACACGTTAGGCCACAAAACAAATCTTAATAAATTGAAGAAGACTGAAATCATATCAAGTATCTTTTCTAATTACAATGGTATGAAACTAGAAATCAATTACATGAAAAGAACTGGAAGAAACACAAACACATGGAGGCTAAACAACATGCCACTAAACCACCAATGAGTCAATAAATAAATCAAAGAGGAAATAAAATACATGGAGACAAATGAAAATGAAATGGTCCAAAATCTTTGGGACACAGCAACAGTAGTTCTAACAGTGAAGTTTATAGTGATATAGACCTTCTTCAAAAAACAAGAAAAATCTAAATAAACAATCTAACCTTACACCTAAAGGAACTAGAAAAAGAACAAACAAAGCCCAAAGTTAGTAAAAAGGAAGCAAATAATAAAGATTAGATGGAAATAAATAAAATGGAGACTAAAAAAAAACAAGAGAAAAGATGAATAAAACCAAGATCTGGTTCTTTGAAAAGGCAAACAAAATTGATAAACCTTTGGCCAGACTCATCAAGAAAAAAAAAGAAAGAAGACTCAAATAAAATCAGAAATGAAGGAGGAAAAATAATAACTGACATGACAGAAATATAAAGAATTATAAGAGACTACTATGAAAACATGCCAACAAATTGGACAACTTAGAAGAAATGGATAAATTCTTAGAAACATACAATCTTCCAATATTGAATAAGAATAGAAAATCTGAAGAAACCAATTATTGGTTATACAATTGAGTCAGTAAACAACAACAACAACAACAACAACAACAACAACTCCTTTCAAACAAAAGTTGAAGGCCAGATGGCTTCACAGGTGAATTCTACCAAACATTTTAAAAAGAGTTAATACCTACTATTCTTCTCAAACTATTTCAAAAAAATAGAAGGGGAAGGAAAACTTCCAAATTCATTCTTTGAGGCCAGCATTGCCATTATTAAAACCAGAGACACTACAAAGAAAGAAAACTACAGGCCAATATTATCGATGAACACAGATGCAAAAATCCTCAACAAAATATTACCAAACTGAATTCAACAATACATTAAAGATCATTCACCACGATCAAGTGGGAATTATTCCACAGATGCAAGCGTGGTTCAGTATTCACAAATCAACCAATGTGATACATCATATTAACAAAAGGGAAGATAGATACCATATGATCATCTCAATAAATGCAGAAAAAGCAGCAAAATACATCTGTTCATGATAAAAACTCTCAACAAAGTGATTTACAGGGAACATATCTCAACATAGTCAAGTATGAAACACTCACAAGTAACATCATACTCAATGGTGAAAAACTAAAAGCTTTTCCTCTAAGATCAGAAACAAGAAAAGAATATCCACTCTCACCACTTTTATTCAACATAGTACTAGAAGTCCTAGCTTCAGCAATCAGACAAGGAAAAGAAATAAAAGCACCCAAATTGGTAAGAAGTAAAACTATCATTATTTTCAGATGACATGGTGCTACATATAGAAAACCCTAAAGGTGCAGGATATAAAGCTAATATACAGAAATCTGTTGTACTTCTTGGGGTGCCTGGGTGGCTCAGTAGATTGAGCAGCTGACTCTTGGTTTTGGTTCCGGTCATAATCTCATGGTTTCATGGGTTTGAGGCCCCACACTGGGCTCTGTTCTGACAGTAGGAAGCCTGGTTGGGATTCTCTCTCTTGCTCTCGCTCTCTTTCTGTCCCTCCACTGCTCATGCTCTCTCTCAAAATAAATAAATAAACTTAAAAAAAAAATCTGTTGCACTTCTATACACTAACAATGAAGTAGCAGGAAGAGAAATTTTAAAAATCCCATTTAACCAAAAAATTAAAAAATAAATAAATAAATAAAAATCCCATTTAAAAGAATGAAAAGAATAAAATACCTAGAAATAAATGTAACCAAGGAGGTGAAAGACCTAAACTCTGAAAACTATAAGACATTGCTGAAATAAACTAAGATGATACAAATGAAAAGACATACCATGTGCATGGATTGGAAAAAAATTAATATTGTTAAAATGTCCATACTTTCCAATCAATCCACAGATTGGGTGCAGTCCCTATCAAAATACTAATAGCATTTTTCATAAAACTAGAACAAATAATCCTAAAATCTGTATGGAACCACAAAAGATCTGGAATAGCCAAAGCAATCTTGAGAAAGAACAAATCACAAGCCCACATTTCAAGATATACTACAAAGCAACAGTAATCAAAATGGTGTGGTACTGGCACAAATGGAACAGGATAGAGAACCCAGAAATAAACCCAAACTTATATGGTCAATTAATCTACAACAAAGGAGCCAAGTGTATGGAGCCCCATACACTATGGGGAAAAGACAGTCTTTTCAAGAAATAGTGCTGGGAAAACTGTACAGCTACACACAAAAGGATGAAACTAGACCACTGTTTTAACACCATACACAAAAGTAAACTCAAAATGAATTAAAGACCTAAATGTGCAACATGAAACCATAAAACTCCTAAAAGAAAAAACTGTTATCTCTTGGACATCAGCCTTACAACATATTTATGGATAAGTCTCCTCAGATATGAGAAACAAAAGCAAAAATAAACTGTTGAGACTACACCAAAGTAAAAAGCTTCTGCACAGCAAAAAACAAAAACAAAACAAAAACCATCAACAAAACAAAAAGGCAACCTAGTGAGAAGATATTTGCAAATGATGTATCTGACAAGGGGCTAATATACAAGATACATAAAGAACTTAGATGTTTTGGGGCACCTGGGTGGCTCAGTTGGTTAAACATCCAACTTCAGCTCAGGTCATGATCTCGCGGTTCATGGGTTCTAGCCCCACATTGGGCTCTGTGCTGATAGCTCAGAGCCTGGAGCCTGCTTTGGGTTCTGTGTCTCCCTCTCTCTCTGCCCCTTCCCCACTCACACTCCGTCTGTCTGTCTTTCTGTCTCTCTCTCTCAAAAATAAACATTAAAAAAAACTTAGATGATTTAACTGTGCACACACACACACACACACACACACACACCCAATCAATCTGATTAAAAAACAGGCAGAGGACCTGAATAGACATTTTTTCAAAGACACACACACAGATGGCTAATGGTGCTCAACATCACTAATCTCTCTCAGAGAAATGCAAATCAAAAACCAATCAAAATGACAAGCATTAAAAAGACAAGAAACAACAAGTGTTGGCAAGGATTGGAGAAAAGGGAACCCTCGTGCACAGTGGTGGGACTGTAAATAGGTGCAACCATTGTATAAACTGTGTAAAATGGAGGTTCCTTAAAAAATTAAAAATAGAAATACCGTATTATCCAGGAATTTTGCTTCTGAAAATTTACCTCAAAAAATGAAAACACTAATTTGAAAAGATATATGTACCCCTATGGTTATTGCAGCATCATTTATAGTAGCCAAATTATGGAAACAATCCAAATGTCCATCGATAGATGAAGGGATAAAGAAGATGTATAGATTCAGAAGACAGACAGACACACACACACACACGCACACACACACAGAGGAGTATCAGTCATAAAAAAAAAGAATGAAATCTTGCCATGCGTGACAACATGAATGGACCTACAGGGTATTATGCTAAGTGAAATAATTCCTACAGAGAAAGACAACATATGATTTCACTTATGTGGAATCTAAAAAACAAAACAGACTCTTAAGTACAGAGAACAAACTGGTGGTTGCCAGAGGGGAGGTGAGCGGGGGAATAGGTGAAATAGGTAAAGGGCATTAAGAGGTATAAATTTCCAGTTATAAAATAAATAAGTCATGGGGATCAAAAGTAGAGCATAGGGAATAGAGTCAATAATACTGTAATAACGTTGTATGGTGACAGATGGGACTACACTTCTTGCGGTGAGCTTTGAGCAATGTACAGAGTTATGGAATCACTCTGTTGTACATTTGAAACTAATAGAACATTGTATGCCAGCTATACTGTAATAATAACATTTTTAAATGGCTGTTTGAGAAACTGAGAAACAGAAATAATATGTAAAGGAACCCATCAGGAGGAGATGCAAAAATGAAGAAATTTAAAAAGTGAATGTCAGTGAACACACCAGAAACTTTTGTTATGTTTTTTTCCAATATCAGTTTTGTTGTGTAACTATTAAATTCCTGACATGTGCATAGGACACTTATTTTCAAAGCCTTTCATATAAACTTAACTTACTTTTCTTTGAGGTTTAGTATGTAGAGGAAGATAATTACTAAAACTTATGTAAGAAAAAAAATCAGTTAAAGGGGCTAAATGAGTTGTCCATAGTCATACATCAAACTTTTGACTAGAACTCAAACATACCAACTTTTGGCCAAGTACTCTGCCAAGCCAAAAGTTCACAGACTTTTCGGTGTTAGGATTCCTTTACCCTTTCAAAAATTATTGAGGACCCCAAAGAGCTTTGTTTCTGTGGTTAACACCAGTATTCACCTATTAAAAATTAAAACTGAGAAAATTCTTAAATATTTATTAAATTATCTTAAAACAACAATATTAGCCTCATTACATGCTAACATGAACAACATATTTTAAAAGAAGTAACGATATTTTCCAAAACAAAAAAGTGAGAAGAGTGGCACTGGTTTAAATTTTATAAGTCTTTTCAATGTCTGGCTTAACAGAAAACATATGGATTCTCATATCTGCTTCTGCATTTAATACGTTGCTTTTATAATATGTAGCTTCTGAAAAACTCCATTGTACATTTGTAAGAGAATGAGTGTAGCTAGCGAGTGTCTAAGTATTTTTTTTTTATTTACATATTTTGAGAGAGAGAGAGAGAGCATAAGCAGGGGAGGGGCAGGGAGAGAGAATCTCAAGCAAGCTCTGCGCTGGTAGCACAGAGCCGGACGTGGAGCTCAAACTCACAAACTATGAGATCACGACCTGAGCCGAAACCAAGAGTCAGAAGCCCAACTGACTGAGCCACCCAGGCGCCCTGCAAATGCCTAAGTATTATTGTGAAAATAGTTTTGACCTCAGAGAATCCCTAGAAGGGTCCCATGGATCCCAGGGATCGCCCTACCACACTCTGAGAACCACTAAGCTAGGGCCACACTGTCTCATATCAGAGCCAATAATATAGCATAAGGTGCACCAAAATCAATATGACAATGGGGCATATGCTGAGCATAATCAGTTTAAGCCCACCCACATCAAAGCTCATCTTAGGAACCCCTCCCCATTCTTGCCCCCAACCACCAACGTCAAACTTTCACTGATTTCTCCGGTACTAGAACTTAAACCAGTCTTCTCCTCCCCCACTTCCCCTACCTCAGCAGGCTGTATGATGGGCTACCCAGTTGGGCTATCACAGAGAATCCTCAGAAATGCCAGTCAGTGTTCTCAGATCTTCATCTCACCTGAAAGAGCTAAGGTAAGGGCAGGGTTGAACATGAGGTACCACTCTGTTCCCCTATATTCCACTGCCAGCACTTAGGTCCCTCGGCAGTTCCACTGTGGATCCTAACAGAGGAAAGCACCAGTTACTCCAGCTAAACCTGCCTCCACACGGTAGCTTCTGATGAAGCCACTATTTGCAAAAATAGGGATTTATTCTTTAATTGAAAGTTTTATTGAGATCCTGTGTATAGGATCTCGTGTATCCCTTTACTCAACTTCCCCCAAAGGTAACATCTGGCAAACCTATAATACAACATCACAAGCGAGACTGACAGCGATACAATCCAGTGATCTTATGCAGATGTCCCCATTTTACTTGCACTCGAGTGTGTGTGTGTGTGTGTGTGTGTGTGTGTGTGTGTGGGCATTCATGTACGTGCACGTCTGTGTACAGCAGCGGTGAACCACACGATGATTCTCCTTCTGACATATTGCCAAAAGGTCAATGGTAGCCTAACAGGATATAACAATGCCTACATCATTCGCCTCACTTCATCTCATTGCACAGGCATTTTATCATCTCACGTCATCACAAGAAGGGTGAGGACAGTACAATAGGCGTTTTAAGCCAGAGAGAGCGTACATCCACATAACTTTCATTATAGTACATTGTTAAAATTGTTCTATTTTATTATCAGTTGTTATTATTAATCTCTTGCTGTGCCTAATTTCTAAATTAAGCTTTACGACAGGTGTGTACATTTAGAAAAAACCTAATATATATAAGGTTCAGTACCATTCAGTTTCAGGCATCCACTGGGGGTCATGGAACATATCCCCCCACAGATAAGGGTGTCTACTATATTTAGCTCTATACAATTTTTTTCACACGTGTACATTCATGAATCCACCACCACGGTCAGCTCCTGAGCTGTTCCATCACCACAAAGATTTCTTGTGCTGCTTTTCATAACCACATCCACCTCTCTCATTCCCCTCCCCATCCTTAACCCCTGACAACCACCCATCTGTTCACCATTTTAAAAAAATGTTTTTAAATGTTTGTTTATTTTTGAGAGACAGAGACAAAGCATGAGAGGGGGAGGGGCAGAGACAGAGGGAGACACAGAACCCAAAGCAGGCTCTAGGCTCTGAGGTGTCCGTACAGAGTTAAACACAGGGCTCGAACCCACAAACCATGAGATCGTGATCTGAGCCAAAGTCAGAGGCTTAACAGACAGAGCCACCCAGGCACCCGTGTTCACCATTTTTTTAATTTTATCATTTCAACAATGTTTTATAAATGGGATCATACAACACATGTAACCTTTGGGGATTGGCTTTTTTCACCCAACATAATACATTCGAGAATCATCTATGTTGTTGAATCTATCAATAGTTTGCTCCTTCTCATTTCTCGGTAGTATTCCATGGTATGTATGTACCAGAGTTTGTTCAACCTTCCATCCATTGAAGCACATTTGGGTAGTTTCCAGTTTGGGGGCAGTTAAAAACAGAGCTGCTATAAACAGTTGTGCACAGGTTTGTGTATAAGCCAATTTTCATTTCTCTGGGATAAATGCCCTGAGACTGACTGCCATGGCTGGGCCATGTGAAAATCACTTGTTTAGTTTCATAAGAAAATGCCAGTTTTCTAGAGTGCCTGAAATTAATAAGATGGGGATTTTTCAGACCACTAAAATCTTCTCACAAAATTATCAAAGACTACCCTAAAACCAACAAAGATACAGTCCCAGGAACAGACCTGAGGAAGGTTACCGAAAGCTTTCTGCTGCCAATCCAAGAATTAGACACAGAGAGGAGGTGCCATGGAAAGAGGAATGAAAGATTTTGTGCTTTCAATAGTGGGCCAGGATAACGCAAAGGCCATAAGGAAACACTGATAAATTCAACAATATAAAAATCAAGATTCCTCATGGACAAAAAACACCCTAAGTTAAACAAAAAAACCCTGGGAAAAATATCTGCAACTCATATCAGAAAGAGCAAACTTCCTATTATATAAAGAGCTCCTAGAAATTGGCAAGTAAGGAATCAGCAAAAGAAAGATGGACAAAGGATATGAATAGGCAGTTCACAGAAAAAGAAATCTCAATGCCTCAGCTACAAGAAAAGATGTACAACCTTATTCATCATAAAAAAAATTAAAACTCCACTCAAGCCCATTTTTCACCTATCACATTGGTAAAAATCCAAAAGTATGATAAAAACTCTGTAGGTGGAACTATGAAGAAAATAGGCATTGCTGATTAGTGTATAAGTCATTAACACCCCCATAGAGGGCAATTTGGCATGGATATCAAAATCACAAATCCATAGAGCCTTTGATGCGGCAATTTCACTACTAGGAATTTACACATAAATTAGCACATAGGCTAAATGTTGTGTAAGGTATAAATATATAAGATTATTCGTTGCAGCAGTGACTGTCATAGTAAAAGATGAGCAAACACCTCAATGTCCATCAACAGGGAACTTGTTAATTAAACCAAGGTACATCCATAAATATTATATGACCAGAGAAACCAATAAAGGAGCTCTATATGTATTCGAGAGAAAAATCTCCATAAGATATTAAGTAATAACTCTTTCACCTAGGCTGCCAACATGGTATGCAGACAGGAAGACCTGGAAAGTTCCGGGCCATATGAGCCACAGCCATGGCTGCATGGGCAGGCAAGCAGGGGAAGCACCCAGGAGGCTGGGATAAACAAACATCACTCAGGTTACTCTGGGAACATTGGTATGAAGTATTATGACTTAGGAACAAGAGCTTCTGCCCAACTGTCAACCTTGATAAACTGTGGACCTTGGTCAGCGAGCAGACATGGCTAAATGTTGCCAAAACCAAGCCTGGAGTCGCTCCTATCACTGAGGTGGTGCGATCGGGCCACTACAAAGTTCTGGGGACGGGAAGGCTCTCAAAGCAGCCTGTCATTGTGAAGGTCAAATTCTTCAGCAGAAGAGCGGAGGAGAAGATTTAGAGGAGGGCGGTGCAGTGTCCTGGTAGCTCAAAGCTACATGGAGGAAAGTGCATTAAATGCTTTTTTTTAACAAGTGCTTAAAAAAAAAAAGATATTAAGTAATAAAAGAAAGGTATATAGGATGGTGTTTAGACTATGCCACCGTTGTGTAAGAAATGGGTGGTATGCAAGTAAATAAAAATATATATTCATAATTGCTTATATTTTACATAAAGAAACTCTGGAATGACAAGAGTCAGACAAATGGAGAGCAAGGGTAGGAGGGAAGACTTTCACAGGATATTTTAACTTTTTTTTTTAAAACCAGATGAATGTATTTCGTTCCAAAAACTTTTAAGTAAATCAACTTATTTTAACAAAAAGTGGCCACGGTCTTTCTCATCTATAAGTAATATCTCCTTGGGCAGTCCTCCCGTCATCCCTTGCCCCAAGTATCCCCAATTATATAAGCCCAAACCAGTTCCATATCTTTCATTCTCACCAAGGTTGACATGGCTGAATATACCTTAAAACATAATCTTCTCCATGGCAATTAAATTAAAAACCTCATAACAGGGGCGCCTGGGTGGCTCAGTCGGTTAAGCGTCCGACTTCGGCTCAGGTCATGATCTCGCGGTCCGTGAGTTCAAGCCCCGCGTCGGGCTCTGTGCTGACCGCTCAGAGCCTGGAGCCTGTTTCAGATTCTCTGTCTCCCTCTCTCTCTGACCTTCCCCCGTTCATGCTCTGTCTCTCTCTGTCTCAAAAATAAATAAACGTTAAAAAAATTAAAAAAAATAAAATAAAAGCCTCATAACAAACTTTGAGATGGGGGAAGATATTTTACTTATCTATTTACCTCTTATGTCTGCCATACAGCACCTAGTACATAAAAGGTTCTCAAATTAGGCTAGGAGGATACATTCTACCGCTGGAATTCCAAGCAAAGAGTGAGCTGAAGAAGACTTTAGGGAGAAAAAGCCTTTTCAGGGTCCCTACTCTGTTCTCCACATATACTTAAGAGTGAGGCCTGGTCTCAGTCTGAATCTGCTCTTTGAAAGTGAATGAGGAAGATTTCCAGTGCTTGAGGAGAATACTGGGAGCTTGTATTAAAGACTGGGGAACGTCAGGGCCAGCCCAAGCTTCCAGAGGGCTGAAGGGCAGAAGCAGAGGACCCACAACCCAACTCTGGCTCACAAAACAAAACCTTTACTCTTTCTCTTTAAAAAAAAAAAAAAAATGAGAAAAGAAATTTTAAGAAGGCTGCCAAGTCTAGAAGGCATACTAGAGTTGTTTAAGTTGCAGCCAACTTCAAAGTCAAAGAAATTATACTTTAAATCATCCTTATAAATTACAATTGTACCCTCCCCCTAATCATCTAAAAGCCAAGCCCAGGTAGATGGGTCTATTATCAGAATGTGCTTTTTTTTTTTTTTTTTGACTCACAGCCATCTCTGAAAATCTACCACAAATCTTGCTCCAGATCATAGAAGGAGCAAGAAGGATCATAGAAGGGGGGGGGGGGGGGAGAGAAGGAGGAGAAGAGAAGAGAAGAGGAGGAGGAGACAACGACGATGATGACGATGACCACAACGACGACAGGCCACTTTTTCTACTCCTGAAGCTACAAAGCTGTGGCAACATAGGCCAATTCTAGAGGCAGTAAGCTAATATTTCCCATCACTCTCAAGTGTCAGGAACCTGTTTCCCTCCTTTTGATGACTGAATCACCCCTATTATCTTCTGATCAAAAGAGGAGGGAGAACAGAAAGCTGGGTAAATTTAGAGATGGTAAATTTTGTCATTTGTAGGAGACCGCAAACTGCCAGCCTTTTGGACTGTGTTTCTTCTGAATGCATGTTTTTTAAAATTTCACGTTTCTGAATTTCAGGGTTTTTTTTAAGTGCAGATGCTTTCAGTGAGGTGCATACTCTCCTACTCTCTCAATCCCACCACTTCCCACTGCTATCTGACCAGCCAACTTCCTTCATTCGCATTACCTGGCCTCTGAGGGCCTCTACAGTTACACCTGTGTTTTAATTCTTACCAACTCTAATAATAACCTAAACCCTTAGTAATAGAGAGTGAACCATATATCATCTTGAAGTTATTTTTTGTATAGTTTCATAAATGTTCTTTATGGTTAAGACTTTTTAGTTTTAGTTTTTCTTATATAAATCTTCAAACACATAGAAAAGTAGGAAAAAATATACCCAAATGTTCACCCTCTAGATTCAACGACTAACATTTTATTCTATCACTTCATCCTTCTCTACTTCTTTGGTTTCCTGTGCCATTAAAAAAAATTAAAGCCCTCACGACACTTCACTCCTAATACTCTATTCTTCCACATGTTTATGATTAGCTTTTCACGTTAAAATTTCTAAATTATGTCTTCCTTACTGTGCAAGAGAACAGGACCATTACCCTTAGCTTTCTAATTCTTCTTGAGCTTTAAAACAGTGGTGCACTCAAAGCAGATATTTACCGAGTTAAAAACCTGATCTAATAGATTCCATATTTGCAAGTGGTAAATACTGGAGACATTTCTTAAGACCCTGTTAGACCCTGTTGAAACGACTTTGTTTATACAGAAATGGAGAGTGGGCTCCAGGGAATGGGTGAGGACCAAGACTGATTATTACCCAGATCCAGCAAACTGCCATCTGTACCCACCTCTTTGTGTAAAGTGCTGAGTGGAAAAATCATCAGGGTTAAACATTTGGGAAATATTTTGCTGAGCCATCTTTTTCTTTCTGAAATGTCAGGTAGGAAAAAAAAAAACAAAACGTTTTTTTAAAGTATAGTGCAGAACCATATGGGTATTAACCTAGGCTATTACCAAACTGAATTCCTTAACTTTTAAGGGCTTAGCGACTTCCAGGACTAAAATGAGTCTTATGAGCAATGAGGCCTATATTTTAGAAACAGTATAAGAAGCTGGTTTCCTGCTGCAGAATCCTGAGAGCAGAATCTCTGGAAGGTTGACTGTGAAGGTATAACAAGGCAACAGATTATGAAAAAAGAAATTCCCCCCAAAACTATTAAGAGATTTTTTACTGTATTGGTCATTGTACATTTGAAAGACAGAAGCACATTAGCCATGTGTGTTCTTTACTCAATATAAACTTTAGTTCTCAAAAGTTTTCTTTTTTAAAAAAAGGAAAGGGGTCTAAAAATACCAACCCAACTTGGACAGGATCCTATGATGTATACTGGTGACCAATTCTTTTGGGGTATTTAGAAAAAGAGTGCACTCCATAACCGGCTCCCTTTGGAACTTTTACCTCCATTCAGTCACCTCAGAGCAGCACCATCTCACCCAGGAGAAGAAACCAGCCAGACAGGCTATCATCATGGTTTTGATTAAACCATGTGATGGAAGAGACCCCAAGTGCAGGCAAGCTGGATATAATATGCCAACCCACCATAAGCAAAGAGTGAACTGAGGAGAAAGAGTTCTGTGTGAATAAAAATAATCTCCTAACAGTTACCCATAACTACCAGAGGGCCGATAAAGAACTCTCTCATTAAGGTGGTGCTATAGACTGAATGTCATATCCCCCCAAATTCATATGTTGAAACCTAATCACTAATATGATAGTATGAGGAGGAAGGGCCTTTGGGAGGTGATTAGGTAATTAGAGGATGGATCCCCCATGAATGGGATTACTGCCCTTATAAGAGACCCCAGAGGGCCCACTTGCCCTTCCTACCATGTGAGGGCAAAACAAAAAGATGACTATATGAATGAGGAAGTAGGCCCTCACCAGACACTGAATCTACCAGCATCTTGATCTTGGACTTCCCAGCCTCCAGAACTGTGAGAATTAAATTCTAAGACAGGGAGCTTATTAGTCCCTGGGAAAAGCTGAATTCAGCCCTATTAGTACTGGTTGTGTGATTTGGGCAGTTTACTTTATATCTCCGGGTCTCAGTGTTCTCATGTGTAAAACTGGGATAATAACCACTCCCCCTTACAGTTTTCCCAGCACACAGTAGGATCTTGACAAATATCTGTTCCCTTTATTCTTGCCTTTCTTAAGACTCAGAGAGGTAGAGGGGCACTCAGGCTTCAAGGGAATTTATGGTAAGTTATAGAAGTCAGTTCATCCATCTAGGTCCAGGCATTCATTTATCTATGGGCCAGTGACCTTGGTTTATGTTACCAAAGAAAAAAAAGCAGAAAATGTTACGACCAAAAGTAGATACAATTTTTCCAAAGGTGATCAGTTTCTACAGATGAGACACCTCGGTGTCTTCAAGAAATCCTGTCCACTGTTATGAACTTACCTTAGCTTTTCACAATCTTCTCCACTTTTTCCTCCCAAAGAATGCAGTGAAATGTTCAACTCATCTTCCTCCTTCAACAATTTCCAGGTTCAAAGGCTTGCTCTCTGGTTAAATTTACAGGCCATGGAAGGGGGGCAGCATTATATAATGAAAGATAGAAGCTTTGGAGTCAGGTAGACCTGGGCATTTGAATCCTGAGATTGCCATTTACTACCTATGTTATGTAAGAGTAGGATTTAATTTCCTTGAACTCAGTTTATCTACAATTTGAATACTATCTAGGTTAAAGGAGTACTGTGAGAATTATGTGAAGTTACACTTGGCATAGTATTTGGCACAGAACAGGAACTCATTTCACTGTCTCCGGGTCTCCAACTACCAACTGTTGCCACAGTCAAATAAGCAGGTTTCAAAATCTGGCTGAAGGAACGGCCAGCCCTACTATACTAGGAGTATTTGCTAGCCCCTCCTACTATATCCCAGCACTTTAGGAAATAATAAAGAAGTCATCTGACACCTCAAGCAGATCACCAGAAGCAGCAGGAGTTAAATACAATGCAGTGCCAGATAAAAGCTAAAATTAAAAAGTAGGAACAACAAAAAAGTCCCAGAACACAATTCAAAAATGGGCAGAGGACTTAGTAGACGTTTCTTCAGAGAAGATCTACAAATGTCACTTAGCACATTAAAGATGCTCAACATCACTAATCATTTAGGAAATGCAAAACAGAACCACAATGAGATACCGCTTAACCATTAGGATGGCTGTTATCCAAACAACAGAAAATAACAAGTATTGGTGAAGATGTGGAGAAATTGGGACCCTTGTGCAGTGGTAGTGAAAATGTACAACAGTTTTGAAATGACAACAAAGGATATAGAATGTTACATCCGCTTAGTTGATAAAGCAGTGGCAGGGTTTGTGAGGACTGGCTTCAATTTTGAAAGAAGTTCTATTGTGGGTAAAATGCCATCAAACAGCCTCCCATGTCAAAGAGAAATTGTTTGTGAAAGGAAGAGCAAGCCGATGAGGCAAACTACATTGTTTTCTTATTTTAAGAAACGGCACAAACACCACAATCGTCAGTAATCACTACCATCAGCAAAAAGATTCTGACTCGCTGAAAGTTCAGATAGTACCATTTCTTTGCAAAAAAGTATTTTTTAATGAAGGGATGCACATTGTTTTTTTAGATTTAATGCCAATGGACACTTAATAAACTATACATAGTACAGCCTAAAAGTAACTTTTATAAGCACTCAGAAACCTACAGTTTCACTTGACTCACTTTATTGCAATATACAGTGTGCACTGTGGTGATCTGGAACTGAACCCACACTATCTTTGAGGTATGCCTGTGTGTGGCAACACTGTCCTTCAAAAGTGTGGAAGACATTAAGACATTCCCAGAGAAACAAAAGCTGAGGGAGTTCATTACCTCTAGACCTGTCCTTCAAGAAATGCTAAAGAAAGCCCCGCAGGTTGAAATGAAAGGGCAATGGACAGGAACTCTGAGCTGTATGAATCAATAAAGATCTCAGTAAAGGTAAACACACAGGCAATTATAAAAACTAGCATTATTATAACAATAGTCTGTAACTCCGTTTTTTGTTTCCTACATGATTCAAGAGATTAATACATTTTTAAAACTTATTAGTTTATGTTTTTGGACAATGTATACAGATGTAACTTTGTGATATCATCATCTGAAAGGACTGAATGTGCAACTGTAAAGGAGCAGAGTTTTTATGCTATTGAAGTTAATTTGACATCAATTCAAGTTAGAGTGTTACAACTTTAGTGTGTTAAGTATAATTCCCATGGTTGGTGAAGATGTGAAGAAATTGGAACCCTTGTGCACTGGTGGTGAAAATGTACAACAGTTTTGAAATGACAACAAAGGATTTAGAATGTTACATCAGCTTAGTTGATAAAGCAGTGGCAGGGTTTGTGAGGACTGGCTTTAATTTTGAAAGAAGTTCTATTGTGGGTAAAATGCCATCAAACAACCTTGCATGCCAAAGAGAAATTGTGAAAGGAAGAGTAGGTCCAATGAAGCAAACTACATTGTTTTCTTATTTTAAGAAATGGCCACAGCCACCCCAATCATCAGCAACCACTACCCTGATTGGTCAGCAGCCATTAACAAGGCAAGACCCTTGTGAAGAAAATGAGAAAGGAATTTAAACATTTCACTACAAAAAAAAAAAAAAAAATCAATTCAACACAAAAGAAGATAGTAATGCAGGAAATGAAGGACAAAAAGGCTATAAACCATAAAGGAAACAAGAGCAGAATGACAGAAGTCCTTCTTCCTTAGTATTTACTTTTTAAAATGTCAATGGAATAAACTATTTTATCAAGAGACAGAGATTGGCACAATGAATTTGTAAAAAGGATGATATAACTATAGGATATCTACAAAAGACTCACTTTACATCCAAAGACACAAATAGGTTGAAAGCAAACAGATGGTTAAAGACAGTCCATGCATATAGTAACCAAGAGAGAAGGATTTGTTACGCTAATTCAGAAAAAATAGACTTTAAATCAAAAAGGGTTACAAGACACAAAGAAAGACATTATTTATAAATTAATAAAAAGTTCAATATAGCAAAAAGTCATAACAACTGTAAAACACTTACACACCTCATCACAGACCATCAAAATATATCAAGCAATAATGGACAGAACTGAATGGAGAAAGAGACAGTTCTACAATAATAGCTGGAGACTTCAACACCCCATTCTCAATACAGAACAACCAGACAACAGATAATTAAGAAATAGAGGACTTAACACAGTAAACCAATTAGATCTCACAGATGTATACAGAATGTGCTATCCAACAACAAGAGAATACATACAGACTCTTTGCCAAGTGCACATGGGACATTTCTCAGTACATTTCCCAGACCATTATGTTAGGCCACAAATTAAATCTCAATAAAACTTAAAAGATAAATATCATACAAAATATCTAACCACAAAAGAATTAAGTTAGAAATCAATACAAGAAGGAAAACTGAAGAATTCACAAGCTTGTGGAAATTAAACCAACACACTCAGAAGCAACCGATGGATCAAAGAAAAAAATCACAGGGAGATTTAAAAATACTTAGAGATGAATAAAACCTAAAATACAATCTACCAAAACTTAAAGGATGCAGCAAAGCAGTGCTAAAAGGGAAATTTATAACTCTGAACACTTAAAAAGAAAAAAGCAGTCAAATCAACAAGCTAAGATTACAACTTAAGGAACTAGAAAAAGAAGAATAAACCATACCTAAAGCTAGCAGAAGGAAATAGTAATGGTTATAACAAATATAAACGAAATAGAGAACAGAAAAATAGAGAAAATAAACAAAAGTTAATTCTTTAAATAGAACAAATTGACAAAGCTTTAGCTAGAAGAACTAAGAAAAAATGAGAGAAGACTCAAATTCTTGAAATCAGAAACAAAAGTGGGGACATTACTACTGAATCTACAGAAATAGAGATTATAAATGAGTAGTATGAGCAACTGCACATCAACAAATTGGATGGCCTAGATGAAATGACTAATTCCTAGAAATACAAAGCTGCCAAGACTATCATAAAGAAAGAAACAGAAAATTTGAATAGACCTCTAATTAGTAAGGAAATTGAATCAGTAATTAAAAAACAAAAATCTCCCAGGGGGTGTCTGGGTGGCTCAGTCAGTTAAGCCTCTGACTCTTGGTTTTGGCTCAGGTCATGATCTCAGGTTTCGTAAGTTCGAGTCCCTCATCAGTCACTGTGCTGATGGTGCAGAGCCTGCCTGGGATTCTCTCTCTTCTTCCTCTCTCTCTGCCCCTCCCCTGCTCATGCTCTCTAAACAAACAAACAAACAAACAAACTTAAAAAAAAAATCTCCCAGTAACAACAAAAAAAGTCTTGAACTTGATGGCTTCATTGATGAACTTTACCAAATACATAAACAACTAACACCAATTCTCAAAATTTTCCAAAAATTGAGGAGGAAAGGACACTCTAACTCATTCTGTATGGCCACTATTAACCTAATAGTGAAGCCAAACACACTACAAGAAAAGAAAATTTCTGACCATTATCACTTATGAACAGTGGTGCAAAAAGCCTTCAGAAAATGCTAGCAAACAGAATTCAACAACATATGAAAAGGATTACATACCATGACCAACTGGGATTTATTCCTAGAATGAAATGATGGTACAGCATAGGAAAATTGATCAGTGTAATACACAACATTAACAGAATAAAGGATAAAAACTACATGATAATCTTAACTAATAGAGAAAAAGCACTTGACAAAATTCAACATGCTTTCATGATAAAAACACACAACAAACTAGGATAGAAGGAAATTAATAAAAGAGCAAATATAGAGCAAACAATACTCAATGGTGAAAGACTGAAAGCTTTTCCTTTAAGATCAGGAAAAAGGCAAGGATCCCCACTTTTACCATTCTAGTCAACATAGTACTGGAAGTTCTAGCCAAAGCAATTAGGCAAGAATAAAGTAATAAATGAAATCCAACTTGGAAAGGAAGATAAAAATTATCACTGTTTGCAGATGACATGGTTTTATATGGGGGAAACCCTAAAGATTCCACACAAAAAATTTTTAGAACTATTAAATGAATTCAGCAAAGTAGCAGGATACAGTTCACACACAAAAATCAGTTACAATGAGAGTTCTGAAACACTGCTGAAATAAATTGAAGAAGACAAAAATAAATAAAAAGACAACTCATGTTTCATGAATTGGAAGACTTACTAGGATTTTTTATTTTTTTTATTCAAGTATAATTAACATATGGTATTATATTAATTTCAGGTATACAATATAATGATTCAAAAATTCCATAAATTTCTCAGTGCTCATCAAGATAAGTGTCCTCGTAGACCCCTAACCAGTGAAGAAATTGAATCGGTTATCAAAAATCTCCCAACAGGGGTGCCTGGGTGGCTCAGCCAGTTAAGCATCCAACTCTTGATTTTGGCTCAGATTATGATCTTGCAGTTCATGAATTCAAGCCCCACGTTGGGCTCCGTGGGGACAGTGTGGAGCCTGCTTGGGATTCTCTCTCTTTCCTTCTCTCTCCACCCTTCCCCCACTCACTCTCTTTCAAAATTAAAAAAAAAAAAAAAAAAATCTCCCAACAAATAAGAGTCCTGGGCCAGATGGTTTCCCAGGAGAATTCTACCAGACATTTCAAACAGAGTTAGAACCTATTCTTCTCAAGCTGTTCCAAAAAGTAGAAACAGAAGGAAAGCTTCCAGACTCATTCTATGAAGCCAGTATTGCCTTGATTCCCAAACCAGACAAAGACCCCACTAAAAGGGAGAATTACAGGCCAATATCCCTGATGAACATGGATGCAAAAATTCTCAACAAGATACCAGCAAATCAAATTCACAGTATATTAAAAGAATTATTCACCATGATCAAGTGAGATTCATTCCTGGGCTTCAGGGCTGGTTCAATATTTGCAAATCAATCAATGTGATACATCACATTTATAGAAGAAAGGATAAGAATCATATGATCCTGTCAATAGATGCAGAAAAAGCATATGACAGGGGCGCCTGGGTGGCTCAGTCAGTTAAGCATCTGACTTCGTCTCAGGTCATGATCTCACGGTTTGTGAGTTCGAGCCCCACGTCAGGCTCTGTGCTAACAGCTCAGAGCCTGGAGCCTGCTTCGGATTCTGTGTCTCCCTCTCTCTCTATCCATCCCTGACTAGTACACTGTCTCTCAAAAATAAATAAATGTAAAAAAAATTTTTTTAATTAACAAAAAAAGCATATGACAAAATACAGCATCCTTTCTTTTTTTTTAATTAAAAAAAATTTTTTTAACGTTTATTTTTGAGACAGAGAGAGACAGAGCATGAACGGGGGAGGGTCAGAGAAACAGGGAGACACAGAATCTGAAACAGGCTCCAGGCTCTGAGCTGTCAGCACAGAGCCTGACGCGGGGCTCGAATTCACGGACCACGAGATCATGACCTGAGCCGAAGTCGGCCGCTTAACCGACTGAGCCACACAGGCGCCCTCATCCTTTCTTAATAAAAACCCTCAAAAACGTCGGGATAGAGGGATCATACCTTAACATCATAAAAGCCATATATGAAAGGCCCACAGATAATATCCTCACTGGGGAAAAACTGAGAGCTTCCCCCTGAGATCAGGAACACAACAGGGATGTCCACTCTCACCATTGTTGTTTAACATAGTGTTAGAAGTCCTAGCCTCAGCAATCAGACAACAAAATAAGATAAAAGGCATCCAAATTGACAAAGAAGAAGTCAGAGTTTCACTTTTCACAGATGACATGATACTCTACATGGAAAACCCAAAAGACTCCACCAAAAAACTCCTAGAACTGATACATGAATTCAGCAAAGTTGCAGGATAGAAAATCAATGTACAGAAATCGGTTGCATATCTATACACCAATAATGAAGCAACAGAAAGAGATATCGAGCAGGGCCCCTGGGTGGCTCAGTTAGTTAGGAGCCTGACTTCAGCTCAGGTCATGATCTCATGGTCCGTGCTTTCGAGGCCCATGTCAAGCTTTGCGCTAACAGCTCAGAGCCTGGAGCCTGCTTCAGATTCTGTCTCCTTCTCTCTCTGCCATCCCCTGCTTGCACTCTCTCGCTTTAAAAAATAAACATTAGGGGCGCCTGGGTGGCTTGGTCGGTTGAGCGTCCAACTTCGGCTCAGGTCATGATCTCACGGTCCGTGAGTTCGAGCCCCGCGTCGGGCTCTGGGCTGATGGCTCAAAGCCTGGAGCCTGCTTCCGAATCTGTGTCTCCCTCTCTCTCTGCCCCTCCCCTGTTCATGCTCTGTCTCTCTCTGTCTCAAAAATAAATAAACGTTAAAAAAAATTAAAAAGTAAAATAAAAAATAAAATAAACATTAAAAAAATTTTTAAAGAAAGAGATACCAAGAAATTGATCCCATTTACAATTGCACCAAGAACAATAAAATACCTAGGAATAAACCTAACCAAAGAGGTATAAGATCTGTACACTGAAAACTATAGAAAGCTTATGAAAGAAATTGAAGAAGACACAAAGAGATGGAAAAACATTCCATGCTCATGGATTGGAAGAATAAATATTGTTAAAATGTCAATACTACCCAAAGCAATCTACACATTTAGTGCAAATCCAATCAAAATTGCATCGGCATTCTTCTCAGAGCTAGAACAAACAATCCCAAAATTTGTATGGAACCACAAAAGACCCCAAATGGCCAAAGTAATGTTGAAAAAGAAAACCAAAGCTGGAGGCATCACAATTCCAGACTTTAGCCTGTACTAAAAGCTGTAATCATCAAGACAGTATGGTATTGGCACAAAAACAGACACATAGACCATAGGAATAGAACAGAGAACCCAGAATTGGACCCACAACTGTATGGCCAACTAATCTTCAACAAAGCAGGAAAGAGTATCCAATGGAAAAAAGACAGTCTCTTTAGCCATTAGCAAATGGTGCTGGGAGAACTGGACAGCTACATGCAGAAGAATGAAACTGGACCACTTTCTTATACCATACACAAAAATAATTCAAAATGGATGAAAGAACTAAGTGTGAGACAGGAAACCATCAAAATCCTAGAGGCGAAAACAGGCAACAACCTCTCTGACCTTAGCCACAGCAACTTCTTACTTGACATATCTCCAAAAGCAAGGGAAATAAAAGCAAAAATGAACTACTGGGACCTCAAGATAAAAAGCTTCTGCACAACAAAAGAAGTAATCAGCAAAACCAAAAGGCAACCAACAGAATGGGAGAAGATATTTGCAAATGACATATTGGGTAAAGGGTTTGTATTTAAAATATATAAAGAACTTATCAAACTCAACACCCAAAAAACAAATAATCCAGTGAAGAAATGGGCAGAAGACATGAATAGACACTTTTCCAAAGAAGACAGCCAGATGGCCAACAGACACATGAAAAGATGCTCAACACTGCTCATCATCAGGGAAATACAAATCAAACCCACATTGAGATACCACCTCACACTGGTCAGAGTGGCTAAAATTAACAACTCAGGCAACAATAGATGTGGACGAGGATGTGGAGAAAGAGGAACCCTCTTGCACTGTTGGTGGGAATGCAAACTGGTGCAGCCACTCTGGAAAACTGCGTGGAGGTTCCTCAAAAAATTAAAAATAGAATTACCCTACAACCCAGCAATAGCACTCCTAGGAATTTATCCAAAGGATACCGGAGTATCAGAGGGGCACATGTACCTTAATGTTTATAACAGCACTATCAACAATAGCTAAATAACAGAAAGCACCCAAATGTCCATCAGCTGATGAATGGATAAAGAAGATGTGGCATACATATACAATGGAATACTATTTGGCAATTAAAAAGAATGAAATCTTCTTGCCACTTGCAGCAACATGGATGGAACTGGAGGGCATTATGCTAAGTGAAATAAGTCAAAGAAAGATACATATTTTCACTAATATGTGGAATTTGAGAAACTTAACAGAAGACCATTGGGGAAGGGAAGGAAAAATAAGTTACTAACAGAGAAGGAGGCAAACCTTAAGAGACTCTTAAATACAGAGAACTGAGGGTTGATGGGGCTGGGAAAATGGGAGATGGGCACTGAGGAGGGCACTTATTGGGATGAGCACTGGGTGTTGTATGTGAAGTGATGAATCGGGAATCTACTCCCGAAGCCAAGACTATACTGTATATGCTGTATGTTAGCTGACGTGACATTAAGTTATTAGGAAAAAGAAAAGCTAAGTGTTCTTTTAATCCTCTTTATTTCATCCATCGCCCCCCCACACACACACACCCTCTGGCAGCTACCAGTCTGTTCTCTGTATTTAAGGATCTGTTTTTTGTCTGTTTTATTTATGTGTTTGTTTCTTAAATTCCACATATGAGTGATATCATATACTATGTGTGTTTCTTTAACTGACTTGTTTCTCTTAGCATCAAACCCTCTAAGGTCCATCCATGCTGTTGCAAATGGCAAGATTTCATTATTTTTTATAACTAATATTCGTGTGTGTGTGTGTGTGTGTGTGTGTATTCATCTAGGAATGGACACTTGGATTACCTCCATATCTCGGCTATTGTAAATAATGTTGCAATAAACATAAGGGTGCATATATCTTTTCACATTAGTGCTTTTGTTTTCTTTGGATAAATACCCAGTGGTAGAATTACTGGATTATATGGTAACTCTATTCTTAGTTTTTTGAGGAAATTCCATAGTGTTTTCCACAATGGCTGTACAAATTTGTATTCCCACCACAGTGCACAAGAGTTCCCTTTTCTCCACAGCCTTGCAAACACCTGTTATGTCTTATGTATTTTATTTTAGCCATTCTGACAGGTATAAAAATGTCTCATTGTATTTTTAATTTGCATTTCCCTGATGATTAGTGCTGTCGAGCATCTTTTCATATGCCTGTTGGCCATCTGTCTTCATTGCAAAAATGTCTATTTAGGTCCTCTGCCCATTTTTAATTGGATTATTTGTGGGTTTTGTTGGTATTGAGTTCACAATACCACCAAAAGTAATCTATAGATTCACTGCAACCCCTATAAAAATTCCAATGTTTTTTTGCAGAGATAGAAAACCCATCCTAAAATTCATATGGTATTTCAAAGGACTTCCAATAGCCAAAACAATCCTGAAAAAGAAAAACAAAGCTGAAGGACTCACGCTTTCCTCATTTCAAACTTACCACAAAGCTATAGTAACCAAAACAGTATGGTACTGGCATAAAGACAGATGTAGAGATCAATAGAATAGACTAGAAAGCCCAGAAATAAACCCTCACCTACATGGTCAAGCAATTTTGTACGAAGGTGCCAAGACCATTGAATAGGGGAAAGGAGTCTTTTCAACAAATGGTGCTGAGAAAACTAGATCTCCACAAGTGAAAGAATTAAGTTGAAGTCTTATCTAACACCACATACAAAAATTAGCCCAAATTTTATCAAAGACCTAAAACCATAAAACTCATAGAAGAAAACACAGGGCAAAAGGTTCATGACATTGGGTTTGGCAATGATTTCCTTGATATGACACCAAAGATACAGGCAGCAAAAGAAAAATTGGCAAACTGGACTTTATGAAAAATTTAAAACTTTGTACACCAAAAGGCACTATCAATAGAGTAACAAAAGAAACCCACAGAATGGGAGGAAATATCTGCAAAGGCCATATATCTGATACAGGATTAATACTCAGAATATACAGAGAACTCATAAAACTCAACATAAAAAAAAAACAACAACAAACAATTCAAAATAGTCAAAAGACCTGAGTAGACATTTCTCCAAAGAAGATATATAAATGGCCAATAAGCACATGAAATGATGCTTAGCATCACTAGTCATAAGGGAAACACAAATCAAAACCTCACACTCATTAGGATGGCTGCTATCAAAAAACAAAACAAATTAACACAAAACCAGAAAACAAGTGTTGGTGAGGATGTAGAGACAGTGAAGCCCTTGGGCACCGTTGATGGGAATGAAAATGGTAGAGTCACTATGGAAAATAGCATGGCAGGTCCTCAAAAAATTAAACACAGAATTATCATATGATTACCAGTGGTTCCACTTGTGTGTACATGCCCTAAAGAACTGAAAGCAGGGTCTTGAAAAGACATTTGTACATTCACGTTCACAGTAGTTAAAGACATGGAAGCAATCCAAGCATCCAGCAATGGATGAAAAAATAAGCAAAATGTGGCAAATACTTACTATGTATATTATTCAGCCTTAAAAAGGAAGGAAATTCTGACCTATGCTACAACATGGATGAACTTTGAGAACATCATACGAAGTGAAATAAGGCAGACACAAAAGGGCAAATATGGTATGATTCCACTTACATGATGTACACAGAATAGTCAAATTGATGGAGGAAAAAAAAAAAGTAGATTAATGGTTGCCAGGCACTGAGGGGAGGAGGGAATAGGAAGTGACTGTTTAATTGGTATACAGTTTCAGTTAAGAATGATGGAAAAGGATGGTGGTGATGTTGTACAACAATATGAATATACTTGATGCCACTGAATCATACTCTCAAAAAGGGTGAAAGTGATAAATTTTATGTTATGTATATTTTACCACAATAAAAAGAGTCAAGTGGATAGATTTCAATTTTTGCTAAGCAAAAATATTCCACACTACCCCTCTAATAAAGCAGCCAAGAAAAAAAAGAAAAAGGTGGTCAGTAGAGAACAAAATCTAAAATATAAAAGGATAAATCGAGAGAACAGTAGATCTTATTTCTTTCTCTGAAAACTGAATGAGTTGAACCATGGTTTCTTCCAAACTTGGAAAACTTCATGTTTCTATGAGAAGGAAGATAAAATATTGTTCTACACTGCTAGACCAGGTTTTTTTTTTTAAATTATAGGGCCAAGACTAATTTAGAATTCTTTGCAGAAAGGAACATATTTAAATTCAGAAGACCCTTCCTCTGAGTATAAAAATAAATGTAGTCTATCACACACACTCATAGTTCAGAAGTCACAACCTTCAACATCTCTCAGTGAATGAACACAGGAAGTCCACTCTGTCTCACGTGTCTGGAGGTACAAATGCCAGCCTATAAAAATGGAGCACCTGAGTCCTCCCTACAATTTGGCAGCTAGTGTTCACCACACCCTGGTGTTCTCCACTTGCTGAAATATCAAAACGGCAGCTTTCCAGACAAAGTGAGGATGGTTGGTTGGAGCACCAAAGGATCCTTCCCTCTAAAAAGAGTTTGCTTTGAGGAACTGAACATGTTCTCTTAAAAACTGCATTTTAACACGTAATGCTAGTTATAGTAGTTTGAAATATACACAACTTCTTAAAAATACAGACTTTGCAAGGCACACCAAGACTGAGGGGAGGCTACCTTTAGAGTCAAGAGCAATCACATTGGGGACCCCAAATTTTTTTTTTTAGGTTTTCAGAAAGATCAATCGCAGGTTCGCTTTAAATAAAAACAAATGAAGTACCAAGAAAAGGATGCAACCAAAAAAGTCTGAAATACTAAGGCCACGACTGTGTTGCTTCAAGGAGTCACCCTGCTTGTGGGTATTACCTCATGGTTTCCCTGAAGGATTACATACCTTGCACTCTAATGGATTATGGGAAATATGGGACTGTTTATACTGAAGAACACACCCTGATCAGGTAGAAAGTTCTCATTTGTTAACAGTTTAAAAAGTCGAGGCAATATGGCTGATTGATAACAGATAATTACTAGGAACAAGATAGATTTTAGAAAAAAATCTGATTTCCTACTAATAGGGAAAACAATCTCAATTTCTATTCTGCTCATATACAATTAACAGGAAATATAGAATATTCCTTCTGTATACAGAGGTAAGACCCAAGGAACTGCAATAAAGCGTAGTGTCACATATGAGAGCCTCCTTGCCCATTACACAGAGAAGCTGAAGAACCAAGGGCCTTTTCCCCATCTGCCCTGCAGCTCAAATACAAGCACATGACAGAAGTTCCACCAATCGATGCATCCACCCTTGACTCTAAATGGGGAGCAAATGTTGCAAAATAGGGACCTTCTACAAGGTACATTCCCTGGTGACAACTGTTTCTGGAAAAACAGGGTTTCTGAGGTAACAACAGAAGCAGAACCAGTGGCAAAGTTCAGTCTACACTGCCAGCCAGCACTGTTTATGATACAGGGCATGCCAAAGTGTTTGGTCATAACAGCAGTAGTGACCTCAATGGTTAAGTTCTATGGCACAATTTTGGCCATTATGCTTAGGCAGGTGACCCAAAATCTGATTCTAGAGCTCTTCTAGAGATTCTGGAAGCTATTCACTATCACTTTGAAATTTGACCGATACACTTAACCTTAATTTCTCTATCAGTGAACTAAGGGTAATACTGTATACCTTGAAAGTAGCAGAGAGAATTAAATGAGATAATGTATGTTTGTCAACCTCTCAGAAGAAAAAGGTAAGTGATTCAGCCAGCAAAATCGAGTTTATTAGGGAATAGCAGAGGAACTTCAATTTGGAACAAGCAAACTATGGCGAACCACAGGCAAGTCTGGACAACAAAGGAGGAGAGCGTCTTTCTATGGAGAAAAAGAAGTTGGAAGGGTTGTTTTAAAGAAAAGCTCACTGGGGAAAAAAATAAGCGTTCAAAGTGGTGGTGCCTTCTCATTGGCTGCAGGTGGCTGGAGGTGGTAGCATCTGATGGGCTGTAGGCGAAAGGCAGCTTGCTCGGTCCAGAGGAAATCTTCCTTCTTCCTGTTGGACTACGCAAGTCCTAACGAGTGTTATGTGCATAAGAGGGCAACTTTCATGATTTCTTGACTATAATTTTGAGTTAGGTTTCCTTGACATGTTAAGGAAACATGTGACATGTTTTCACATGTTAAGTCTCTTTGTAAACAATAAGCCAATATTGTGACAATTTACTAAAATGTAACTCTATGTCAGGTGTCAGATAAAGCATTATATTTCACGAGTGAGAAAAACAATAGTTAACGTTAATGATGGCATCCCCTTAGCCAAGCATTGTGCTGACCATGTAATGTATTTTATCTTATTTAACTGTCAGCACGACTTTAAAAGGAGGATTTTATCATCCCCTATACAAAGCAAGTAGAGTTAATAGTAATAATAATCATGGCAACAAATCACATGATGGAAATATGTACTGGAGTTCACAGAAAGAAAAAATATTGTACATGAATGATTTTGGGTGACAGAAATATTGCTGTAATTTAAGGGAGATAATACAGTAGCCAAACCATGAGAGCCAGAGTTGCTAATTCCTGAAATTCTAGTGTCCATTATTTGGCAACTTACTTGAGGAATTAATTTAAAATAGCATTTTCTTCTTGACTTACGGTTAAGGCAGTTTTGCTTATTTGAGATTTGACTATAATTTGGAATCGAAATGTCAAAAAGTATTCAGTAGCAACATAGCCCTTTTATAAATAAATCATACTTTTTATGGGCTGTATCTCTGGAATACACTTGGTTGAAGGCTCATTATTGGCACTTACCATAGAATCCTTTTTGTGTATTATTATCAACGTTCCTGCTTTCTTCCCAGGTCTCTGAAAGACCCAAGGCACATAAGCACCTTACAGCCATATACAAAGTAGTTCTCCATAGATGTTTGCCATTCCCTACAGAGTACTGAGGAATGCTCCTATCTGGATGAGTGCCACAATACACAATTGGTGTACCCCTTGGGCCTTGCTTAAAGATCCCTAACTTCTGAAGGCTCAACTGCCCGGTTACCCCATTCCACTTCCTCTGAGCAAAGTCCTGATTTAAATTTATTTCTCACTGGAGTAAGAGACATTCTGTTCATATCTCTCCAAAGAAATGAACTCATTCCTGTCTCTAAAGTAAACTTACGTCACCCATATTTGAAGATATGGGCTCTTCTTATGCAAGTAGTGAATGAGGTTTTATCTATAAATCACTTGACTGCAGCCTTTTGAATATTTGGCAAAGGCAGTTTTATATGTAACTACAAGATAAAAGTGATACCAAAGGTCAACAAAACCAAGTATTAAACTTTGTTCCTTTCCCCTAGCAACTACATAAAATACACACACAGTATATCCCGTCATCACTAAGTCAAAACTTGATTGATCTAGGGTAATTAAATCATATATTCAGCAAGTTCACTCCTTGGTTTTCTGACCTCTGGTCTGAAGTTCATGGAGATAACATATCTGAATCCCAGTGTGACCATAAACACAAAGATCACTATCACAGGGCTGACTGAGAGAACAGGTTTTCACATTCCAAGTCCATGCCTTTGTTGTAGAAGATATTCATATGCCCTTGTTGTAGAAGATATTCAAGCAATAAAAATGCAAACTTTTCCCACCATCCCTGAAGCACACAGCTGTGAAAACATCCTCCTTTACGGAACGTATCAGTTGATAATATTCAGGAAAAAAAAATTATGTGGTCATTTGTTACTCTTTTCTCATTCTGTGCTTCAGTTTCCCCAGAAACAGGAAGAAGCCCCGTAGGGCACTAGGGAGAGATGGGCAGTCAGGGGAAGAAAATCTCTGGTGTGTCCAAACCAAGGCAAGAGCAACTGGGATAATGAGAGGGAAGCAAGTAGAGGTATCACACGTTACCGATGTGATACGCTAACTGAGAGACCCAAAGACACGAACATCTTTTGAATGGAAACACATCTGATTTTATTTTTATTTTATTTTATTTTATTTTTAACGTTTATTTATTTTTGAGACAGAGAGAGACAGAGCATGAACGGGAGAGGGTCAGAGAGAGGGAGACACAGAATCGGAAGCAGGCTCCAGGCTCTGAGCCATCAGCCCAGAGCCCGACATGGGGCTCGAACTCACAGACCGCGAGATCGTGACCTGAGTCGAAGTCAAACGCTTAACCGACTGAGCCACCCAGGCACCCCAACACATCTGATTTTATTATGAAATTAACATACGTTCAAGAGGCAGACAGGCAAACTGGCTAAATAAAAAGGTTTTGGAATTAGACCTGAGTTGAAATGCTGGCCCTACCTTTAACAGCTGTGTGACAGGAGAGGTCTTGAAACCTCTCTGAGCCTTATCTGCTAAGAGGAAAATGCCTACCCTAAGAGGATGGGCAGAGATTAAAGGAGATAATTTATGTTAACACCTCTGGGCACCAAAAAAAAAAAAAAAAAAGGCGAGACAGACAGATGGGAAGAAAAAGGTTGTTATTATTAGCAGAGAACTGGCATTGTGTATACACCAAAATCACTGCTCATATGCAGCTTCTAATAAACAGTAATAAAATGAGAAGTATATTCTATAAACACTCCAGAACTTTTCTGTCCACCACATATTAAGATGAAATATATTCTACAAACACTCCAGAACTTTAGGGTCCACCACATATAAAAATATGTGTAAAGTTTTTCTATCTTGCCTATGTTCACATATATCATTTTTACAATAAAGATAAATTGTACCTTGGAAAAAAACAAAGGCTAAAAGTAGGTCAAACATATGTTTGTTTTCATATTAATTATAGTAGAAGCTAAGAGATAAACATGTAAAGGTAAAATATTTCCAGAATTATTTTCAGAGAGCCGTTCATTAAAAGAACAAAGTAAACAGCAAATGAAAGTTACAGAAAATCTTTGGATTTAAGTAAAAGAACCATGCTGAACGAATCAAAGCTGTCCAATAAAGGAGCAAATTGCCCTGTATGACAATGAGCTGTGTGGGGTTAGATGTAAAGCAAGTCAAGGCTAGAAGTCTACTTTGATGAAATAGTCTATAAAATACACTCAACTCAGGAGCTCTGCAACCAGAATGATAAAACATTAAAGATTTCCTTCCAGTTCTAAAATCCTATAATCTTTGAACACTATAATGCACAACCAACTCTCTGGTGTCCACGGTAGGATAGAGTTTACCTCTAACATGGTCCCTATTAAGAGAAGGGTCTCCAAATTCAGGAAAGAGACAGATTTGCCACTGAATTCAACTATGAGAGAAGTTAAATTAATAGATCTGATGACTCCCCCCTACCCCCCATCTAACACTCCTGGAAACATCTCCTGTTTTCCTCTCTTTTGGCTACTTTTTTTTTTTCTTCCCTGGATGCTTTGCTTATAATCTATTCAGTCTAATTCCATAAATATTTACTGACTTCTAGGAAATCTACCCCCCTGAAACAGACTGAAACTCAGAAGAAGATTTATATACCAAGACTGTTTACTACAGTATATTTTAATATAAAAATTTCCTCTAAGGGGAGATTAAATGTTATGCAGCTATTAAATGGTGTTTTCAAATAATATTCCATGACATGGGAAATCCTACAATATAATTTTAAATGAAACTGTGATATAAAATGACAAATTCAGCACAATTCTCAATGCAGAGTAAATGTGTATCACATATATGTTTACGCCAGAAGGAAATACATAGCAAAATGTTAACAAAGCTATATCTAAGGGGTGGAATTTTTAGGTTTTTTTGTAAATCTGTTTTCCAACTTATCTAAAATAATATTTCCATTTTATGATTGTGAAAAAAAAGAAATACTATTTTAAAAAATAAACACGGGCAAAATACCCCTCTGTTTGGTTATCTTGGATTCGTAACTCTGAAAGCGACAATTCCTTTAAAGGAGGAAGCCTGGTATAAAAAAAGAATAAGTTTGCATCTGACCCTGTGTTTGAGATGGTTGCTATGCACAGTGCTGTCTTTAAATTAATCAGTAAACAAAGAACAGCTGGGACAATATCAGTTTTATTGAGGATGTGGAACAACAAGAACTCTCAAACATAGCTAGTAAGGATATAAATCAGCATAAGCACCGTAAAGAATAATTTCATAGTATCTAGTAAAGCTGAAAAGATTTGTCCCAGACTAAACAGTAATTTATTCCTAGTTACATACCCTAGGGAAAACTTTCATACATGTGCATGAGGAGACATGTACAAGCATGCCCACTAACAAACTGTTCAATAATGAAAAAATCTGAAACAACTCAAACATTAACAGGACAATGGATAAGTGAATTGTGAAACATTCAGTGGAACACAATACAGCAGTCAAAATGAGGTGTGTATCAACATGGATAAATCTCAAAAGTATAAGCCAAAAAAAAAAAAAGTTACAGAAGTATATATATAGGATACATACAACAGAATGCGATTTATATGAAGTCAAAACATATAAAAGAATATTAGATACTGTTTAGAGTTCTATAAATATGGAGTATAAGGTAAAGACATGAAAAAAATGTGTGGGCATGATGAACACCAGTCAGATCATTGATTCCCTATAGAGAGGAAAGGAGAAAAAAATGTTAGGGAGGGTCACAAAAAGTAGTGAAGGGCACTTGAAGTTATTTGAAATGTTTTTCTTTGGGGGGGGGGCAAAAAAAATCAAACAAATATGGTAAAATACTAAAGTCTGACAAAGTTGGTAAATGAAGATTCAGGTGTTTGTTATTTTTGCTATATGCTGAAATATTCCAAATGAAAAAAAAAATAGGTAGCAGTTGGCAATCTCTATCAGGGACAAGGTTCTCTAGCCACAGCCGTACTTCTTAAAATCTTTTAGGTCTGAGACCCCTTTGCAAACCCGATGGAAGCTATGGTTCTGCCTCCCACAAGGGCTTATGACACCACCACAGTTCCATCCTCAGCTACCATGAGAGCCATTCAGGAAAACATACCCTTCTCCAGCCATGTGGTGCCAAGGTAATTCTACTCATGCTAAGAGTTAGCAAAACTAGACGATTCTAGACAATTAGAGAGCAAATGGCACACTGGCTGCTCAGAAAGATAGCCTGGGACAAAGAGAAGACCTCCACAGAAGAAAGACCAGCAGAATGTTTGACAACTAGTGAGAAGGCTAAAAACTCAGCGATATGCACGCAAGTCAGTGTCTTCAAAGCTCATTTAAAAGATCTGGAAGTGTTAAAAGGAATGTTCTTATACTCAATTGAGCCCTGGTAGAAATCCAAAGTTTTAAGTTAAGGAGTGACTGATAATGAAGATCAGTGCGATTTTTGTTCACACTTCTCAAAACTTCCCTCTGTTTGCACCTCTTATTTAATACCATTTAGGGGCGCCTGGGTGGCGCAGTCGGTTAAGCGTCCGACTTCAGCCAGGTCACGATCTCGCGCTCCGTGAGTTCGAGCCCCGCGTCAGGCTCTGGGCTGATGGCTCGGAGCCTGGAGCCTGTTTCCGATTCTGTGTCTCCCTCTCTCTCTGCCCCTCCCCCGTTCATGCTCTGTCTCTCTCTGTCCCAAAAATAAATTAAAAACGTTGAAAAAAAATTTTTGAAAAAAAAAAAGAAAAAAAAATAATACCATTTAATTTGGTTAGTTTGTATGCTACTATTTGGCCAACGTTTATGCTTAGCTTTTCCAGTAAAGCACTGTATTATTTTCAGCAAGTCCAGATGAATGGAAAAGTATGTCTCTTTCAGTCAGTGACTCCATGAACTAAGCTCAGGAAACCTGTAATGAAAGCAACAGCTGACAGTGGATCTAAATCGCTGGCTAAGTCCCTAGAAGCACACAGTCTCTCCAAGGTGAGGCTTAAAAACTCAAACCTATGAAAAAAAAAACAGTAAATACCATAACTCAACATGCATGTGAAAGTCTTCAACTGATTTAATGATCCCAGGTGGGTTTTTCCTCTGCAAGTTCTAGATCTGTGGTACACAAAACTGTCCCAGAAATACCAACGTTGTAAGCTTAACAATGCTGTGTGAACGCTCCAATTTCATTATCACCTTTCATCGTCTCCATGTCTTCCACCTTTCTATCCCAATCGAAATCTTTTCCTTACACATACTTGCCCCCCACCCCCCTCCAGCTGTCCTGTTATCTTCCTCTACTTTATCTCATGCCCTTGTCTCTACTCCTGGACTACACATTTGCTGCCTCCCAAAAAAAGAGGAACCAGGCACAGAACTGGAGACCTGGAGGAATGACAATGGGCTAAAGAAGACACTTCCATCTCACTCTTCTCTCCTGGTGATGTCCTTCCCTGCCATCCATCTTTCCAACAGATTTTTTATGAAATCTAATCTGAATGAAGCTTGTACTATATTATAAATGCACAACTTCTTAAGACTTTCTAAGAACTTTCTGGGAAGCAAATAATTACAAAGAAAACCATGCCGCTTAATAAAACTGCAAAGCACATACTTGATTTAGTTCTGCCCTGGGGTGAGGAGGGGTTTGGGAAGAAGAGGGCCTCTCTGGCCGTCACAGAGACTGGGGGCACTACTGGTATTTAGTGGAAAGAGATGTTAATCATCCTCCCATACACAGGGCAGTCCCACACAATGAAGGCTGGTCCACCCAAAATGCCAGTAGTGCCCCCAGCCCACACTCTCCCACTCTTGTTATGAAACACTGGACCGCAGACATTCACTGTGCCAGATAACTCCAGCTAATTTCAATAAATACTTGGCTAATTTTGACATTTTCTGGCTTTTAGGAACATGTAAAATCGGCCATCAGGTTGTCCAAATTCCCAATGCTGCACAGAATTCTGGGAAGGGACAAGCTGGTGGTGGCACATGCTCCAGTGGGCCGTGTTGCCTCCTAGTGTTTGGAAATCCTAATTAAAATAACTATGTTTTGAGTTCGATATCGCTATGTTTGGGGACTTCTTCACTTATACTTGATGCAGCACTCTGCTGAGCCAAAACAGCTACAGGGGCCATTTTTCCCTGAAAATGAGTCAAGGCAGTTACACAACCCTCCACAGGGATCAGCGCACAACGGCCTCGGAGGGAGTGCAGGAGGAGACCGGTAAACATCTCTCCCCTTCATCAGTTCAAGTTCCAGCTCAGATTCCTCTTGACAAAACAAACATGGCTTTTATATCACAGTAATTCTTTTGTAGCAAGCAACTCATTCTCACATTCCTTCTCTAGCTTATTTTCCCCCATAATTCTTTACCCTTTGCCCGCAGTCCCCCCTCCCCGCCATGTTGTACTATTTGTATGGAAAAAAAAAATTTAAGAGTTGCTTCTTGCCAAGTGTGACATCAACTCATTCTTATTTAGTGATGTCCAGAGAGAACTTGCTCTCCCAAAACGTTTGCTCATTTTGAAGCAACAAGGTTACTAACTGTAGTTTGTTTTTCAGTCACTTGTTTTTGATGCATTAGTGTATCTTCTGAAACAAGTAACATAGCGCCTCATTTCTTTGGCCCAAGGCACTATACATGTATACAAAGGTCTTTTCAAATACCTTCAGGAAGACTATGTACTGCCTCTGTTGACAGAAAGGAAAAAAGATAACCAGAGATATTAATAATTTTAACCTCCCTGAAAAAGATATCCCTGCTAATCAGTAGCAAGAAGGAACTACCAATGTTATAGACAATGCAAGCCCAAAATTCTATTCTAGGTGAAGAACTGTTGTTACTTAGGAAGGAAAAAAAAAAAAAGAAAGAAAGAAAAGAAAAGAAAAATGAGTGACTCTTAAAATAGTATTTCAGATATATTATACTACTTCATGTTTAACATCACTTTGGTAAAGCACCACTTGATGAATAATTTTGGAAAGCCAACAATTTTATTCCACACATAAAAGAAGCTAAAATTCAGATTTTCAGTTAGCTTATTGGAAAGATTGGTGCTGGTATTCTCAATATGTGTCCAACTATGACAGAACTACTGAACTATGTCAGGTACTAATCCTCTCTCATGAAATCTTCTTTAAAACCCTGTCCCTTCCATTTCTCTGTTAATTAAAAGGCACAAATAGAAACAATATTCTTCTCTGTTCCCTTCTTTCAGGGAACATTAGCAGCAAACCTGCCTTAATTATCAGAATGCAGAAATTAATTCCCAGTGTGGGTTGGTCCTAGGCATGAGTAACGATTCTAATTCCAGTATTTGCTGACCACGAGGGCATTGAGGAACCCAGTCACATACAAAAGGTTGTGTGATGATTCTAACATCTTTCTGGTTAACATCATTTTCTGGGATGCCATGGCATTTGGGGGTTCCCAGTGTTACCCCAGAGAGGTCGGTTTAGATCCAAAGCAATCAGGCATACTTTCAAAGGGGTCACTCATGGCTCAGAAGGCTTTAGGTAGCTCTATAAGGGGGGGTTTCAAAGTCTTCAGAAATACAAAGTTTCGAACAAACCAGGAAAGGAACAAGAAAGCATATACCTTCCTAGGGAATTGCAACTATTTAACAAAAAACAAGTGCAAAAAATCTATGGAGAAAAATAAGAAAATCGTAAGTTGCACGTCTGGGGTGTGTGTGCATGCATGTGTGTGCGTGTATTAAGTCAGCCTGAAAAAGACAAAGGAAAAGGCCTTGAAAGTTGTAATTATAGAAAATTGCTCAGGTGACTTCATCCCACCCACATGCTTTTGATTTTCAAAAAGTATGACGAGCACTTTTTAAGTTAGTGTTCCGGAAAGGCTGCAGCTGTTCAGCACAGATTTCATATGCTCAGTTAAGAACATTATTTTATCAACATAAAGGTTAATGGCTTCTAAATGAGGGTAGCAATTTCCAACATGAGTACCGTACATTCATATTATTCATATTAGCAGTCACTCTGTTTAAAGATACAGACCCAGAAAGATGAGCTGGTCCTTGGCATGTTCAGTAAAATAATAATATGGAGATTCATAAACCCCTCAACTCCCACCCAAGATATTTAGCTTGCCCTTTATAAAACATTACATCTGTGTTTGAGCACATGAGCATAGAGGCTTTTGCCATGACTATAACACTGCATTCAATGGACCCACAGCAAATCAAGTCAGAAAATCAGAGCAAACTTTGAAAACCACCTGCCCCTTCTACTTCCTCCCACACTCCCGACCCCACTCCTTCCCCAGTACCACCTTAACTGTTCTCCGTGACAAGAGGGGCACTATAATGGTGCCAGGCCAGAAAAGGTTCAGTGTGCAGCACCAGAATGACTCCTACTACTGACTGTGGTTTTGCAGGGTCAATTTAAAAAATTAATTTCCTGTAAAAAATAAAAGGAAAATGTAATTTAAAATAGGGTACCTGCGTGGCCCAGTCGGTTAAGTGTCCGACTCTTGATGTCAGCTCAGGTCATGGTCTCATGGTTTGTGAGTTTGAACCCCACATCAGGCTCTGTGCTGACAGTGGAGAGCCTGCCTGGGATTCTCTCTGTCTCCCTCTCTCCATGCCCTCCTCTCTCTCTCTCTCTCTCTCTCTCAAAAATAAACATTAAAAAAATAAATGCTAAGAAAATAATAAAATACAATGGAATCAAAGGTCATTAGGGGTATCTATCACATCCTACCATTGTTAAGTGCAGACCCCAACACAAAGAAACATAACTTGCAACCCCAACAGGAAGAAAACTATACTTCACTACCCTAGCAGGAGGGAGAAAGATTTTCTCCTTGCCTGCAACAGCCCACACAGTGAGACACTGTCATAACACAGCCTATGAAAAACTACTATACTTCAAACTCCCAGTTCAGTCCGATGAACATTTTTGTTTATAGCAGCCCTCCCCACTCCCCCCTTTCCATTATAAAAGAGCCTTCCTCTCCTTCGTTTTTCAGGGTGCCTATGGTTTTGCCATAGCTTGCTGGTCTCACATTGCAATTCTTTAATATTCTTGAACAAAACCATTTTTGCTGGTAAAATAACTGCCAATTATATTTTTAAGGTTAACACTCCCTTCCCAGTTCTGCCATTATTCTGCTCCTCCCAGCAAATAACCCTATAGCTCCTTTCCACTCCCTGTACTTCCTGTATCCACTCTGTCAAGTTCTGTTATTTCTTCCTTGAAAATGTGTCAGATTTGCCCTTCCTTCGACTGTGCCCCCACCAATCCAGACTTTCATCAGCCCATCACTAGAAAATTACAATGGTCTCCTAACTGTATGCCCATCTCTGGCTACTGTCATACCAATCATCAAAAAAGCACAGCTTTGGGGGCGCCTGGGTGGTTCAGCTGGGTTAAGCATCTGGCTCTTGATTATGGCTTGGGTCATGATCTCACAGCTTGTGAGCTCAGGCCCAGTGTGGAGCCCGCATCAAACGCCGCCAATGGGGGGGGCACCTGGGTGGCGCAGTCGGTTAAGCGTCCGACTTCAGCCAGGTCACGATCTCGCGGTGCGTGAGTTCGAGCCCCGCGTCAGGCTCTGGGCTGATGGCTCGGAGCCTGGAGCCTGTTTCCGATTCTGTGTCTCCCTCTCTCTCTGCCCCTCCCCCGTTCATGCTCTGTCTCTCTCTGTCCCAAAAATAAATAAAAAACGTTGGAAAAAAAAATTAAAAAAAAAACAAAACGCCGCCAATGGGTTCCATGCTGATAGTACAGAGCCTGCTTAGGATTCTCTCTCTCTCCCTCTCTGCCCTTCCCCTGCTTGTGCACACATGTGTACGTGCTCTCTCTCAAAATAAATAAACTTAAAAAAAAAAGCACAGCTTTCAACTTGCCAATACCTTGTGCTCTATTACAACACACACAAAACTATAATTGCTTCTTAGAACATCACCTCCAAATTCCTTTCCCTGGCTTTTAAAAGCATCTATGAACTGGCCACAGTTTAGCTTTCTAACCTTCCTTCTTCCTCCTCCTCAAGATGCACCTCCTCTCTTTGGTCCAGCAGCTATCTCACAGTCTCCACCCCACCTCCCCAACAGTGGCATACTCAGGCTCACTCTGCTCCTCCTTTCCTCCCACCTAGGGACTCTGTTCCTCCACTCCTCCTGACGCAAACCAGCACATCCCACCCAACTCCCGCCTGTTCCTTTAGGATCAGCTCAATTAATAATTCCTCTGCATGGTTGTTTTCTAGGACTATGGCTCACCTCTTCCAGTGTGATGCAAAGAACCGGGTCTTTGGAATATGACAGACCTGAGTGTAAATCTCCGCGGAAATTGAACAGGTTGTCTACACCACAACACTGTCATACCTAAGCATTCTTACCTACAAAATAAGGATGATTGAATACCTCCTTCATAGGATTCTTCTGAAGATTAAAAAAGAAACTGCACAGACAGCAACTAGTGTAGCCCTTGGCACATGGTAAAGCAGGCATTCAACAAATGATAGGTATTATGCACTATGCTTCTAAAATTCTAGGCTTTGAGTTCATTGTGATTTTTTTTTTCCTACTAGCTTGTAAAACTCCTCAAGGGCAAAACTAGTGCCACATCCAACTGCATCTTACTTTTTCATAATTTCAACTCCCTGGACAGTCAAGAAATGGGGAAAACCACACAAATTGGCCCACAGGTCCCCCAAATAGTTATTATAAATTTCATGCACTAATGCCTATGTATTTTAGTAACAAGAAACCCCCAAAGGCTTACTGACTTTTATTTTGTTTCCAAGGTGACAGGAGCAAATTAGGAGGTGACTGCTACTTTCCATCAGAAAAGGAAACAACAGGAAAAAAATCATAGAAAGTAAACATATGCACATGATCTATACGAAATAGTAAACAAAATAAAGTCTAACAACCAAAGCCTCTGTTCTAATTGAGATATTAGCAAGTACTGAGTTAGAGACAATGTTAAAAAATACAGAAACGTACAAAGTTAAAATGATGGTGGTCAAAGTCCACTGACCATAATTGTTAAAATTAGAAAGAATCTTTGCACAATTACCGCAATTATCTGTTGAGCCCTCAATACGTACAAAATATATGCTACACATAAGCCATGCTGCCCACATAAACTAATCCTCCCCCATTAACTCCCTGAGGTAGGTATTAGTATCCTTATTTTACAGATTAAGAAATCAGGGCTCAGAGGGGTGAAGCAACTCGCCCAAGATCACAGGGCCAATGTGTGACATTTTCCATCCCTGAACTAACTCCAAGTCTGTGCTCTTTTCCCATAATGCCACACTGCTCCTCCATACTCTTATGAATTGCAAGAATTGATTCTAAGTTATAAAAGGGATCCTTACGCTTAAACATATATAGTAATGGAGAGTTCATTACTCTGCCAGATAGCACAGGGGTTATGAGCACAGATTTTTAAATTTTCTTTATTTTAGAGAGAGAGTGCACAAGCGGGGGGAGAGAGCAGGGTGGGAGGAGAGAGAGAGAGAGGAAGAGGGGGACAGGGCAGGGTGGGGGGGGGGGAGATTCTTAAGCTCCATACTCAGTACAGAGCCTGATGCAGGGCTTGAACCCAAGGCCCTGGGATCATGACCTGAGCCAAAATCTAAAGTCTCAACCGACTAAGCCACCCAGGTACCCCAAGCACAGACTTCTGAGACCAGTGAGATCTAGGTTAAGAATAGCTGTTTGGCGGGGCACCTGGGTGGCTCAGTTGGTTAAGCATCGGAATTTAGCTCAGGTCATGATCTCACGGTTCGAGAGTTCGAGCCCCACATTGGGCTCTGTGCTGACAGCTCACAGCCTGAAGCCTGCTTCGGATTCTGTGTCTCCCTCTCTCTCTCTGCCCCTCCCCTGCTCACTCTGTCTCTCTCTCTCTGTCTCTCAAAAATAAACATCAAAAAAGAAAAAAAAAGAAAGCTGTTTGGCTAGGGACCAAAAAGGACCCATATGACAAGTCTGCTGTTAGAATTAAATATGAGATGCTGCATGAAAAGTGCTTTGCTCATTGCCTAATGTATTGTAATTGCTTAATAAATATTACCATCATAATGATTATTGATAGAGAGTTCTTTATTATTTATTTCAAACCAAAACTACCCTCCCAATAACTTCTCCCCATTGGTCTCCATTCTGGTCACTGGGACTTCACAAAAGTAAATCTAATTCTATAGCCATTCAGCAGCTATATTATGTTAGAAGACAGATGTGATCTCCTAAAAATTATCTCTTCTCCAACGTAAAAATTCTTACCTGCTTCAAGACTTCTTTGCTTGACAAGGTTTCCTGACAACAACTTTCTGGTCACTCTATTTAGCTCTATTTACCAACATTATAAAGATCTTAAACATTACACCCAGAACACTCCTGCAGGTAGAGAGTAACCAATGTCACGTACGGTGCCGAGACTACTGTTTCTACTTTCTGATCTTGGTATCAATAAAAGTCCCCCTACTTCCACTGAATTCTGTTGAGCTAGTTTTCCTACAACTTGTGCTTATGCAACTGATTTTTTTTCATCTAATGCAAGATTTGACATTTTTTCCTTTTAAATGCCATTGTGGTTTCACCCCACCTTGCAAGTCTGTTGAGGTCATTCTGAACCTTGGGATCAGTCATGCATCATGTTAGGTATTCTAACATTTTATCACCTGCAAATTTAATTAATATGCCTCTACCTCTTTATTTAAGGTCAATAAACAAAATTTTAATGAACATGAAATACGTCCAGAGTCCCTTGGTAGAAGCTAAGTCAATTGATATGATGTTGAATAAGATAGAGGTCAAGGTCAGAACCCTGTAGCATCTTACTTGCAATCTTCTCATGGGCATATCCTGAAAAATTTTGAGTTTGCAAAAGACAAGGCCGATGGAGACAAAATAATAGGCTATAAATATTTTAATTATTTTCTAATGTTTACTTTTGAGAGAGAGAGACAGAGAGTGAGGGGAGGGAGGGGAAGAAGAGAGGGAGACACAGAATCTGAGGCAGGGTCCAGGCTCTGAGCTGTCAGCACACAGCCCGATGCAGGGCTCAAACTCACAGACCATGAGATTGTGACCTGAACCGAAGTCAGACGCTCAACCGACTGAGCCACCCAGGTGCCTCGCTATAAATATTTTAAAAGGGAGCAAACTCTAAAGATGCAAAGTTGGAACCAATGGATAGAATGTTAGTGATGCACATTTCGTTATCTCCCCATCCCTCCCCCCCTTTTTAATGCAACTACAGTTGAACCTTGAACAACATGGTTTGAATTATGTGTCCACTTATAAGCAAATTTTTTCAGTATAGTACAGTACTGTAAATGTATTTTCTCTTCCTTATGATTTGAATAATATTTTCTCTAGCTTACTGTATTGTAAGGATATAGTATATAACACATATACAAATTAGGTGTTAATTGTTTATGTTATTGGTAAAGCTTCTGGTCAATAACAGGTTATTAGCAGTTAAGTTTTGGGGAAGTTAAAGTTATATGCAGAGTTTTGACTGTGCAGGGGGCCAGCACCCCTGGCCCCTACAATGTTCAAGGGTCAACTGTACTTTGTTCTATGTCTAAACTTCTGGTACCTCATCTGTTCTTTACAATTCGTTAAAGATGACAGTTCAGTAATTTCATCTACAAGTTTTTTCAGTTCCCTGGCTGGAGGGATGTTCTTTCAGCTCCCAGGGTGAAGGGACAGAGTGGGGGTGAGAAGACAAGCACCAGAAAACAATACTTTTTGATCGGCTATTTGGACTTACAGCGTCTCCCATCTGGGATTTTTAGCTGCTCTATCATTCCAGTTAGTTAGCTTTCTCCTTGACAGAAAATACGGAAAAAGAGGCGTTAAATAGTTCGGTTCTGTCATACATTAACATCACCTCATCTTGTACAAGAAGCTCGCTATGTCTACTCCCTGCTGTTCTGCTCTGAACATAACCTTTTGTATTTCTGGTTATCCTTCGTGTCCCTCACCTCAGAGGCCTCTGGGTATCCTAGCTTTTATATATCCTGACACTATTCGTTCAGGTCAATATCACTCTTTTATACCTATCTTTGCTTACATTTGCTTCATTCTACACTGAGGATACATACTTTTAAAATTAGAGCATCTGGAATGTTCTCTGTCCAGCCACAGTGATCACTTCAAATATCTCACTTTCTTCTTCCTCATCATCATGATTTGTGTAAATATGTAGCACATCAATTTAGAGAAAGTAAAAAAGATGATGAAGGAGATGGGTTTATATCTCAGTGGGGTGAACTATTAGAAAGTATGCTCTACAAGAGCAAAGATCTTCTATTTTGCTAGAGGCTCACCTACTAGAACAATGCCTACAGCTCCCATAGCCACTCAAATATGTATTGAACAAATGAACAATCAAAATATCAAAGGATAGTAAGACTTTAGCAGGCCACAACAGAGGAGACAGATTTCAGACAGAACAGCGTGAACAAAGGCTTGGAGGTGGTGAAGCAAAGGAAGCGGTCCACTGTGGCCTGGAGCTCAAGACACAAGTGAAAAGTGGGAGATGAGGACTTAATGACTTCTTGAGATCTTCAGGTCAAACTGAGGAGCTCAGCCCTGAATCAGGCAGGCAGTCTGGAGCAACTAAATATTCCAAGCAGGAATCACAAAACTTGAAGTAGGCTTAAGAAAGATTCCGGCAGAGGTATGCAGAATTAATTAAAAGGAGTCAAAAATGTTCATTAAAAATGTATTTACTCATACAGGCTTAGGAAAAAACCCTGGCCAGGGATAGTTAATATCTTTCTACGTACTTTCTATTTGAACCCACAGCATCTGCCTTAACAACCTGTGTCCTGCCCCCACGTTGAAAGGAGTTAAGAGTCATGAGTATTACTAAAGCAAAGTAGGGATAAAACAAAGCCAAAATAAAGAGGTCACAAAACTGTAGCTTCTTGCCAGAATTTACTGCAAGCTGGAGGAGGATTGGCTTCCACTTGCTAAAAGAATGGCTTAGTTGTTTCACCAAAGGGAGTTATGCTCAAATCTGGGAACATTTTTTTTCACTTCCATCTAACACTATTTTTTTTTCCACCTAACACTTTTAATGTGTGGGACTACCTTGATAATTCTGTTTCAATATCTTCTAGTATATTGGCAGGAAATAGAAAGAACAGCAGAATGATAAAGCCTATCTGGATACAATGTTAATATTAGTCTTTCTCTGCTACTCCACCAGACTTCCAAATGACTCTTGCCTTTTCTTATATGTGACCCCTTATGAATCTGGTTTCCTTTCCTAATTTTTCATGCTTTGTCCTGTTTTTCCTCACTGTATTACTATGGAACATTGCCTTATACAGTGGTTTTACTAATAGGCTAATCTACTACTGCTTGAAGTAAACAATGGCTGCCATGATGAAACTTACTTTATCTTCTTTATTTACAGACTTCTTTATTTCTTTTGCTTTTAGATGGTAACTATCCCTGGCTAACAGTTCCTCTTTGGTAATTTCATGCAATCTAAATTAGCAGCAGCCATGACACTGCTATCCTATTTAGCTTTGGGATAGGTCTTAAAATAGAATTTTTACTCTCTTCAATGGTGTGGTTTTTAATCTCTCTGGTTGCTGCCACATATGTTTGGGAACTGTAGTCTACAATGCGGTTTAAAGTGTCAAAAAAAAAAAAAACACCTTAACATTTTAAATAAATATGGTAGTAATAATAAATATACATAGTGGTAATACATAGGATACCATAATAGATACTGCATTAATGATACACACACACACACACACACACACACACACACACACACACACACACACACAGTAAAACGTGGTGCTGATTAAAACATACCTAAAGGAGTCTCAATAAATCTTATAATATTAAACACTACCTCTCAGCAATTACATATAAGATGGTAATCTCTTTATCCTCCAAAATACTAAATAAATATTAGAAAATTTAAAAAATATTCTTAACACATGGCAAGAGTTGATTATGATGAGGCATGAGTTCTCCTTTGGCTCTCTGATCTGTTAACCATTTTTCAACAACTCATTCATTGTAGGTTAACCATGAGGGTCCAAAAAATAGCCTCAACAAGCTAGACACACAGGCCACATCTGACACTGAACTACGGATGATTGTAAAGTCTTCCACTGGAGGTCTGGAGAAATACAGAATGAGAGAGTTATGGCTTAACATTAGCACATGTGAAAAAGACTAGGGTTCTAGATGATTTGACGGGACTCAACTACCAAAAAAAGTGGCTGCAAACTTGAGCCGCATTCAAAGAAATACAGCAGGTGGAGCAAGGCTGAAGATCCAGCTCACACCTAGAATATTCTGTTTAGTGCTAGGGGCTACACTCTAAAAGGGCAAAATGGCGTACATTTAAGTTTTAGATCAGACGGCTGGCTGACACCAGATCTTGTCATATAAGGAACTGTAACTCTTTGTGTAGAGACTGTTCCACAACTTTTAAAAGAGCATATATTACTTACAGTCAGAAGAGAAGACGCTTCCATTTTGAAGAAAATATATTTAAATAATGCCCAGCGTTGAGTTGAATATTATAAAACTGATATGTTCAGATACTGCTGGTTTTACTACAGATTTGTTTATTAAACCTTTTGGAAAACAATCCTGCCATACCTTGTTACAGCCACAAACGTGTTGCTGTCGTGGCTTTATAGACAAACTATGATAGATGCATAAGACAGAATACTGATTGGCCATAAGAAGGAACAAACTACTGACACAGCCACATGATGGGATCTCAAATGCATTATGCTAAGTGAAAGAAGCCAGACTCAAAAGGCTACATACCTGACACTTTCATTTAAATGACATTCTGGAAAAGACAAAAACTATTCGGACAGAAAACAGATCAATGACAGAGGTTGAGGTGAGGAGGGGAACTGACTTGTATACAAAGGGACATAGTAAGAGTTTCTGGGAACAATGGAACTATATTATACCTTGACTGTTAGGGTTGTTATACCACTGTAGAAATATATTAACTCTCACAGAACTGTACATGAAAATGGGTGGGGCACGTGGGTGGCTCAGTCGGTTGAACGTCCGACTTCGGCTCAGGTCATGATCTCACGGTCCGTGAGTTCGAGCCCCACATCAGGCTCTGTGCTGACAGCTCAGAGCCTGGAACCTGCTTCAGATTCTGTGTCTCCTTCTCTCTCTGCCCCTCCCCCGCTCATGCTCTGTCTCCCTCTGTCTCTCAAAAATAAATAAATGTAAAAAAATAAAAAATAAAAAATAAATAAAATGGGTAAACTTTACTATATTGAAATTCCATCTTAATTTTAAAAAAAGAAAAAAGAAAAATAAGAGCATCTTGAAAGCAGCCAGAGAAGAGAAATACATACATGAACAATAAGATTATCTCTTAAAATTAAAGAGAAATACTTTTTTCAGACCAACAAAAACCTAAAAGAATTCACTACCAACAGATACATACTATAAGAAATGTTAAAGGAAGTTCTTCAGGCAGAAGGAATATGATATCATATACAAACTTGGATCTCTATAAAGAAATGAAAATTTCATGAAATGGATGAAATAAAGGTAAATATAAAATACCCTTCTAATTATTTTTAATAGTTTCAAATAATTGTCTAAAGCGGGGGTCAACAAAGTATAGCTCTAAGGCCAAATCTCACCCACTTCCTGTTTTTGTAAGTAAAGTTACTTTGGAACACAGTAACACCCATTCTTTTATGTATTGTCTATGGCTGCTTTCATACTACAACGACAGAGTTGAGTAGTTGAGACAAAGACCAGATGGCCTACAACACCTAAAATACTTGCTAACAGGCCCTTTACAGAAAAAGTTTGCCACCCCTGTTCTAAAGCAAAAATAGCATTGTATTGTGGGTTTATAGCATATGTAAAAGAAAAATGTATAAAAACAATAGCATAAAATATGACAAGGAAATTGGAGTACAAAAACCTTCCTGTAATAAAAACTATACTAAATGTGAAATGGTGATTAAAGATGTGTATTAGAAATGCTAGGGCAACCACAGAAAATTTTTTTTCAGATTTAAATAATAAGCCAATAGTGGAGACAAAAATGAGCTCATAAAGAGATTCAATCAATGCTAAAGAAGACACAAAAAGAGGGGAAAGGAATAATGAACTGATGGAACAAACAAAAAACAGCAAGATGCAAGAGTTTAATCCACCTGCATCGAAATTACATTGAACATAAGACTAAAGGTATCATTTAAAAGATAGAGATTTTCAACATGAAAAAAAAGCAAGACTCAATTATATGGTGATTATAAGAAACCCACTTTAAATATAAACATATAGCTAGACTAAAACCAAATGAATGGGTGAGGTATGCTTCTTGCTATAGCCAAGTGAGGCTATCAACAAATCTTCTCCACAAAAAGCAACCATAGGGGCGTTTGGGGGGTGCTCAGTCAGTTAGGCATCCAACTCTTGATTTTGGCTCAGGTCATGATCCCAAGATTGTGGGATAGAGCCCCATGTTGGGCTCTGTGCTGAGCATGCAGCCTGCTTAAGATATTCTCATTCTCTCTCTCTCTCTCTCTCTCTCTCTCTCTCTCTCTCTCTCTCCCCCTCTTCCCCTGTCCCCCACTTCTTCTCTCTCTCTCTCAAAAAAAAACAACTATAAAGTTAGACAAAATTCATAGAAACCATTTTGAGGTTTGAGAACTTAACCAAAGGCATACAATAATCTGAGACGCATTTATGCCTAAAAAACAGATTAACTTGGATAACAATAGTGGGAATTAGGGTGCCTGGGTGGCTCAGTCGGTTAAATATCTGACTTCAGCTCCGGTCATGATCTCACAGTTCGGGGGTTTGAGCCCGTGTCGGGCTCACTCTCTCTCTCTCTCAAAAATAAATAAACATTACAAAAATATTAAAAAAAAAAAAAAAAAAAAAAAGAATAGTGGGAATCTGTGGCATTTGGACCTGGAGCTTCTCCCATCTGTCTTGCCTCAGTTGAAGCAGATGTTGTGCCAGGATGGGGCAGGTTATGAGAATAAGCAGCTTTTCTATTGTAGTAGAAAGAGGTTTACTTGATTTGGAGCAGTAGGCAACACTCATGTCCAGCAGTGGGTGTCAGCAGAACAGACTATCTCAGAGATAGGCGAGTGAGAAGGGCCAAAAGCTCTCCTAGCACAAGACTGTGGTCATGGTTGGCACAAGTATATTCCTGGCTGAGGCTGCGTGCATTTATAGCAAAGACCCAAGGGGATTCAACCAGTCACACACTCCTGGCTGCCACTGAGGCTATGTGGATGCCAAAAGCATAGGTAAAAGAGCCCAGCAAAATATAAAAGAAGGGGGAGACTTGAAAACAGCCTGAAGTTTGAAGTACTACATACTCACACACAAACCCACTGACAGATGACACAAACCTTACTGGATTAGGTGGTTGAGTATAATTCCTGTTTAATCACTGGCTGACTAATAAGCCAGGCAAACATAGAGGCAAAGCCTGGGGAAGCAGACTTAAAAATTAAAAATTTAAAAAATAAACATCAAAGGCCACAAATCATAGGGAAGAGAGATTTCATAGGTGTAGTAAACATGTTATTAATTTATATGTAGTTACTAATTTATATGTAGTAAACACGTTACTAATTTATATGTTTATACTATTAACGAAAAAACAATGAACAAACAAAAAAGGAACCATCGGATATGTTAATTAGCTTGATTTTGGTGATTATTTCACAATGAACATGTGTATCAAATTACCAAATTGTATGTCTTAAATATATATGATTTTTAATTGTCAAATATTTCTCATTTAAGAAAAAAGTATGAAAAATCTTGGAGAGATAAGAATCCAGACCTGGTATATTATGTTATCTAAAATGTCGAGGTCTCAACAAAAAATTACAAAATAAGGGCGTCTGGGTGGCTCAGTCAATTAAGCATCCGACTCTTGGTTTGGGCTCAGGTCATGATCTCAGTTTTGTGTTTAAGCCCTGCACTGGGCTCTGCACTGGTAGCAAAGAGCCTGCTTGGGATTCTCTCTCTCCCCCTCTCTCCCTGCCCCTCTCCTACTCACACTGTCTCCCCCTCTCTCTTTCTCTCTCTCTCTTTCAAAATAAACTTAAAAAACTTCAAAAAAAATTACAAATATACAAAGAAACAGGGATCTGTGACTCATAGTCAAGAAAAGAAGCAGCCAACAGAAATGGTTTCTGAGTACCCCAGGGGTACTAGGTAAATCAGACAAAAATTTCAAAGCATTTATTATGTATAAGCTCACAGAACTAAAGAAAAATCATAATGAAAGAAAAAAATATGGAAACAATGAATCTACACATAGAGATTTTCCATAAAGAGAGTGAAGTCCTGGAGTTGAAAAGTATAATAACTAAAATGAAAAATTCACTGGAGCACTTCTACAGCAGTCTTGAGATGGTAGGAGAAAGAATCGGGGAGCCTGAAAATATAAATTATCCAATGTCAGTAATAGAGAAAGAAGATAGGAAAAAAAGAAGAGTTTCAGAGATGTGTGCGATAGCACAGTATACGAACATATACGAACATATACACATTGGAAAGCCAGAAAAAGAGAAGAGAGAAGCTTATCAGGTTTGATGAAAAATTTTAATACACATTCAAGAAAGCTCAATGAAGTGCAATTAGGAAAAAAACAAAGAGATCAACACCTAAATATAAAACAAGCTGTTGTAAGCCAGTGTTTAAGAGAAAACCTCAAAAACAGCAAGAGAAAAGCAACTTATCTGGAACAATGGAGGCTAGAAGAGAGTTGAATGACATACACGAAGTACTGGGAAAAACTTTCGTCAACTGAAAGTTCCATATCTAGCAGATTTATCCTTCAAAACTGAAGATAAAGTAAGACATTCTCAGATAATCAAAAACTGAGAAAATTTATTGCTAATGGATAATGCAAGAAATACTCAAGGAAGTCTCTTCAGGCTGAAAGAAAGTGACACTAGATGGTAACTAGAAGCCAAAAGAAGAAATGAGGAACACTAAAAACAGCAAATATGTGGTTAATATAAAAGATTCTATAAATATGTATAAATCCTCATTTCTTCTCTTAACTTCCTTGAAAGATGTAATCATTTTTTTTAACATTTATTTATTTTTGAGAGACAGAGAGTGAGTGGGGCAGGGGCAGAGACCAAGAAGGAGACACAGAATCTGAAGCCGGCTCCAGGATCCAAGCTGTCAGCACAGAGTCCAATATGGGCTCAAACTCATGAACCATGAGATCAGGACCTGAGCTGAAGTCAGATGCTCAACTAACTGAGCCACGCAGGTGCCCCAAAAGATGTAATCATTTTTAAAGTAATAACCATGACACTGTATTTTGGGGTTTATAATATATACAAATATATTTTAATGTATTTATCATTGATACTTAATACTATAATAACTATAATATACAGTAATAGCACAAAGGAAGGAGAAAGAATGGTGCAAAGCTTATATATTTTACCAGAATTATTAACTGAAGTAGATTCTGATAAATTAAAATGCGTATTATAATTCCTAGAGCAACCACCAAGAAAACAACTCCAAAAAACATATAGTTAGAAAAAAATCAGAAGAATTAAAACTGTGCATTAAAAGCATTTACTTAATACAAAAGGTGGCAGTTAAGGAGGAAATAAAGGAACAAAATAGACAAGAATAGAATGTTTGTAAAGAAATAGCAAAATGGCAAATTCAGTGTCACAGTGGATAAAACACAGACAGTGTCACACTGGATAAAACAGCAAGATTCAATTACATGCTTTCTATAAGAGACAGATCTTAGATTCAAAGACACAAATGGATTGAAAGTGAAAGGATGAAAAAAGATGTATACTATACGGAGAACTACATTAAAATATTATTATATATGTATATATAATTATTATTTATATATAATATATACATTTATTTTATTTATATATTATATATACATATATAATATATACATTATTATATGTTGTATATTAATATATATTATTAATATAATAATATGTTATATATGTATATATAACATATATTAACATAACTACATTAGGAATTATAACTATATTAATAATGATATGTTAACATACTATACAGAGAACTATATTAAAATCAGATAAAATACACTTTGAAATGAAAAGTAATATGAGACAAAGGATTAATGATAATAATGATGTATATCTTACATTAGTAAGATATAATAATTTCAACGTATACACACCTAACAATATAGCCTCAAAACAAATGAAGAAAAAACTGACAAATTTGAAAGGAGTAATAGACAATTACTATAACAATAACAGGTGAATAATTCAGTACCTCACTCTCAATAATTGGTAAAAACAGAAAATCAGTAAGTATATATATATATATATATATATATATATATATATATATACACATATATATATATATATGACTTGAACACTATCAACAAAGGTGACATAACTGACATATACCAAACATTCCAGCCAAAGACTGCAGAGTACACAATTTTTAGAAGTGTGCATGGTTTGCACCTTTCACAAAAATTAATTCAAGGGGCACCTGGGTGGCTCAGTTGGCTGAGCACCTGACTTTGGTTCAGGTCATGATCTCATGGCTTGTGAGTTCGAGCCTGGCATCGCGCTCTGTGCTCACAGCTCAGAGCCTGGAGCCTGCTTCAGATTCTGTGTCTCCATCTCTCTGTGCCCCTCCCCTGCTCATGCTATCTCTCTCAAAAATAAACAAACATTAAAAATATATTTTTAAATTAATTCAAAATAGGGTGCCTAGCTGGCTCAGTTGGTAGAGCTTGTGACTCTTGATCTTGGGGTCATGAGTTCAAGCCCCACATTGGACATAGAGCTTACTTTAAAAAAATAAAGTTAAAAATAAAAATAAACAAAAATTAACTCAAAATGGATCAAATACCTAAATGTAAAACACAAAACCGTACAACTCCTAGACAATAACAAGAGAAATGTCCCTAGGTGATCCTGGGTTTGGTGATGACTTTTTGGTATCATCAAAAACACAATCCAAAAAAAAAAAAAAGAAAAAAAATTGGGATTTCATTAAATAAATTAGATTTCATTAAAATTTAAATTTCTGTTCTGTGAAAGACACTAAGAAAATGAAAAAACAAGCCACAAAATACTTGCAAAACACATAACTGACAAAGGACTAGTATCCAAAATATACAAAGAATTCTTAAAACTTAACCATAAAAAAATCCCAATTAAAAAATGGGCAAAAGAAAGATCTGAACAGACATCTCAGCAAAGATGATATACAGATAGCAAATGACTACATGAAAAAATGCTTAACATCATATGTAATTAAGAAATTGCAAATTGAAACAATAAGATATCATTACAAACTTATTAGAGTGGCTAACAATCAAAATAATGACATTACCAAATGTTGACAAGGATGTGGAGCAATGGGAACTCTCATTCATTACTGGCGGGAATCTAAAAATCATATAGCCTCCTTGGAAGACAGCTTGGAAATTTCTTACAAGAATAAACATACTCTTGCTGTATGATCAACAATTTGGTAACATCTAAAACAACATCACCAAACGTTGACAAGAATGTGGAGCAACGGGAACTGTCATTCATTGCTAGTGGGAATGCAAAATGGTATCACCTCTTTGGAAGACAGTATGGAAATTTCCTACAAAAATAAACATACTCTTGCCATATGATCAGTAATTTGGTATCTACCCTTAAATTACCCGGTACTTACCCAAATGACTTAAAAATGTAATGTCTGCACAAAAACCTGCACAGAAATGTTTAAAGCAGCTTTAACTGCCAGAACTTGGAAGCAACCAAGATGTCTTTCAATAGGTGAGTGGATTAAAAAAAACTATGGTACATCCAGACAATGGAATATTATTCATCAGTAAAAAGAAATAAGCTATCAAGTCACAAAAAGATATAGAGAAACCTTAAATATATATTCTAAATGATAGAAGCCAATCTAAAAAGGCTAAATACTATAGGATTCCAAATATATGACATTTTGAAAAGAAACTATGAACATGGTAAAAATATCCGTGGTTGCCAAAGGTTCAGGGAGTAGAGAGAGAGGAATGAATAGGTAAAGCACAGAGGATTTTTAAGGCAATGTATGATACATTGAATGGTATGATATTCTGAATGATAACAAATGAATGGTAGATACATATCATTAAACATTTGTCAAAACTCACAGAATGTACAACACAAAGAGTAAACTCCAATGTAAACTATGGACCTTAGTTAATAATAATGTATCAAATTTAACCTGATTGTAATAAATGCATCACATTATTAAGTTAACATTAGTAATAGGGAAAACTGGATGGGGAGTTGGTAAAGGAGTATATGGGAACTCTTGTACTTTATTCAACTTTTCCGTAAACCTAAAACTTCTCTAGAAAATAAAGTCTATCAATTTTTCAAGAAGTACACATGAAACATTTTCCAGACAGACCATATACCAAGCCATAAATCAAGTCTCAATAAATAGGATTTAAGTCATACAATGTATATTCTCTGACCACAATAGAATTAAATTATAAATCAACAACAGAAAGAAATCTGGGAAATCCCAAAACATTCTGAACTTAAACAACATACTTCTTAATCAACTGGTTGGTCAAAGAAGAAATCAAAATGGAAACCAAAAAGTGTTTTGAAGTGAATAAAAATAAAGACATATCAAAATTTATGAGATACAGCTAAAGCTATGCTTAGAAGAAAATTTATTGCTTTCAAATGCCTATTTCAGAAAAAAAAAAAAACCCTTATACCTCAAGAAACTAGGAATAGAAGTGTAAATTATATTTATAAGCAGAAGAAAATAATAAGGACTAGAGCAGAAAGCAATGAAATAGAAAACAGAAAAACAGAAGAGAAAATCAATGACACCACAAGTTGGTTCACCAAACAGATCAACAAAACTAACAAATCTGTAGCCATATTGACCAAGAAAAAAGGAGAAAAAGCCTCCAATGATCAAAATCAGGAATGGAAAAGGGACATCACTATTGACCTCACAGAAGTGTAGAGGATTAAAAGGGAATATTATGAAAAACATCATGCCAACAATTAGGTAACTTAAATAAACAAATTCATAGAAAGACAAAAATTACCAAAACTGACTCAAGAAGAAATAGAAAATCTGAATAGACAAGGCCTATACCAAGTAAAGAAAATCTCAGTCCCACTGGCTTCACTATGAATTATATCAAATATTTAAATAAAAATTAATAACAATCCTTCAGTCTTACAGAAAAGCAGAAGAAATACTTCCCCACTGATTTTTAAAAACATACTTATTTATTTTTGGGACAGCACAAGCAGGGGAGGGGTAGAGAGAGGTGGAAAGAGGATGGGAAGTGGACTGTGTGCTGACAGCAGCAAGCCCGATGTGGGGCTCAAACTCAGAACTGGGAGATCATGACCTGAGCTAAAGTCGGACACTCAACTGACTGAGCCACCCAGGTGCCCCACTTCCCAACTGATTTTATGAATCCAGTATACCCTCATACTAAAGGCATCTCAAGAAAAACGAAACAAAACTACAAACTAATCTCAATTTGTGATAGGTCAAAAGGTCTGAATATCCAGATGTGTGCATGTAGACTTTTCTCTTAATCTAAACATTTATAGTACAGGAGTATATACGTTTTTTAAAAGTGTGCTTTATTGGGGATTAAAAAAATTTCCAAGATCGTATATATATATATATATATATATATATATATACACACATACCATTGAGCCTTGAACAAATCTGGAGTTAGAGATGTCAACCCCCCACCCATCCCCTGCAGTAAAAACTCCACACATAACTTTTGACTCCCCCAAAACTTAACTACTAGTAGCCTACTGTTGACCAGAAGCCTTACCAATAACATAAGTAAACACCACATATTTTGTATGTTACATATCATATCCTGTATTTTTTTACAAGAAAGTAAAGCAGAGAATAGAAAATATTAGGAAAATCATAAGGAAGAGAAAATACATTTACAGTACTATACTGTATTTATTGAAAAACAAAATCTACTTGTAAGTGGACCCACATGGTTCAGACCTGTGTTATTCAAAGGTTAACCATATAACATTTATGCACTGATTTTAGAACCTAATTATACCCAATGCCTCTACAAACACCAGATGTTCCTTTGTTGTTCTTCTGGGCCCACAGAGTAATCTACATAAAGATGATGAAACATATAAGGAAGGCCCATAGGCAGATTCTATAAGAAAGTATTTTTTATTAAAATATAGGGTATTGGTAAAGCCCAGGGAAACCTCATTAGATTACTCTGAACATATTGAAAAGGGGAATGGGGGTATTAAATAACAGTTTGAAGAGCCAAAGTTCAAGTGGACTTAAAAGGTCAGAACATTGAAATGTCACATTGTACATCAACTATACTTCAATTAAAAAAACCCTAAAATTAAAAAAAACATGTGGGGTGCCTGGGTGGCTCAGGCAGAGAAGCATGCAACTCTTTTTTTTTTTTAATTTTTTTTTAACGTTTATTTATTTTTGGGACAGAGAGAGACAGAGCATGAACGGGGGAGGGGCAGAGAGAGAGGGAGACACAGAATCGGAAGCTGGCTCCAGGCTCTGAGCCATCAGCCCAGAGCCTGACGCGGGGCTCGAACTCACGGATCACGAGATCGTGACCTGAGCTGAAGCCAGACGCTCAACTGACTGAGCCACCCAGGCGCCCCGAAGCATGCAACTCTTGATCTCAGGGTTGTAAATTCAAGCCCAGTGCTGGGGGTGGAGACTACTTAAATAAATTTCTTTTTTAAATGTAATTGTGTGTCAACTATACTTTTTTTTTTCCCCTCAAAACAAAAACAAAAACAAAAACAAAACAGGACACTGGGGAAATGTATCTATTAGCTAAAATATATAGAGAGGTGCTAAAGTCCAGGGTGCTCAGAAGTTCTACTTCCCTGTCTTCAAGGGAACACATTGTTGCCATAAGCTGTCCTGGCAGATGTCTATCCTAAAAATTATTATCATATATAAAACCTTTCTTCCAACATCTGACCTCTTTGTAGAAAACTTATCCCAGGGGCGCCTGGGTGGCTCAGTCGGTTAAGCCGCCAACTTCGGCTCAGGTCATGATCTCGCGGTCCGTGAGTTTGAGCCCCGCGTCGGGGTTCTGTGTCTCCCTCTCTCTGACCCTCCCCTGTTCATGCTCTGTCTCTCTCTGTCTCAAAAATAAATAAACGTTAAAAAAAAAAAAAAGAAAAGAAAAGAAAACTTATCCAAATATGGAATTGCAATATTTTCTAAGATGATATTATATTTTTAAACTTTTACATATTTTTTAAAAGATTTTATTTCTAGGTAATCTCTACACCCAATGTGGGTCTTGAACTTACAACCCCAACGTCAAGAGTCGCATGCTCTACTGACTGAGCCAGTCAGACATCCTCGAACTTTTTATTTTTAAAATAATTTAAGAAAAGTTGCATAAAATAAAAGATTCCTATATGCCCTTCACCAGCTTCCTCTAATATTAACACAGTACCTAACCATAGTATAATTATCAAAAACAGGGAATTAACATTGGTACAATACAATCAACTAAACTATACACCTTATCATAAGGTACCATTTTTTCCCATTAATGTCCTTTTTTATTCTAGGATCCAATTTGGGGTCCTAGAATAGACATTGCACATCTCTTTAATTTCCTCCAATCTATGACAATTCTTCAGTCGTTCCTTACCTTTTATGATTTTGACTCTTGTGAAAGTTATTTTGCAGAATGTCCATAATATTTTTTACTGATTTAATAATCTGTTATCAAGAATCATTGATTGAAGGTTTACTAAGGGCCAGGCACTAAGCCCCCTATCTATATTATCTCATTAATTTTTAATGTTTATTTATTTTTGAGAGAGAGGGACAGACAGACAGGACAGATAAACAGAGCATAAGCAAGGGAGGGGCAAAGAGAGAGGGAAACACAGAATCTGAAGCAGGCTCCAGGCTCTGAGCTGTCAGCACAGAGCCCTACGCAGGGCTCGAACCTATGAACTGTGAGATCGTGACCTGAACCTCAGTCAGACACTCAACCAACTGAGCCACCCAGGTGCCCCTGATTTTTTTAAGTAGGCTTCATGCCTAGCCCAAAGCCCAATGTGGGGTTTGAACTCATGACCCTGAGATCAAGACCTGAGCTGAAACGAAGAATCGATGCCCAACCGACTGAGCCACCCAGGAGCCCCTGTATTATCTCTTTCAAACAGAAGTGCTTTTAACAAACTTTAGAGCCGAAGCATTCTAAAATCGAAGAGTAATCATCTTCCATTCACCCTTCTTTAGGTGCTAGTGTTTTGTAAATTACAATGCATTATAAAACATATTATTATTCACCCACCCCAATATCCTTAACAGTCCCCTGCCCCCTAAAAAGTATGAAGTCCAAGTGTAAGCCTTAAATTCAGAGCCTTAAACTTAGGACCTTTCTGAATCTTTACTGCCCACATTTTCCTACCCTTAAACCTTGGCTCATTACTTTCTTCTCTTGTACTGGCCTTTCCTTTTCATCTCTAAATATGCTTTCATGAGTACACCTCTTATCACTGCTCAAGAGCTACTGATCTTCTGGCATCCCAGAATTTAATGCCTGTAGTACTCATTTGGTACGTACACACGATCCTGGACTATAGGTATGTTTATACAGATTCTTGTCTCCTAAGTGAGACTTTTTGAGAAGAGAACTCAAGGATTCTTTCCCCTATGACATACACACACACACACACACACACACACACACACACAACCTTAATGCTTAATAACATTTACTGAATACCTATCAAGTGCCAAGCTTTGTGTGCTAGGCCCTGAGAAATTAGGGATGATTAAAACACAACCCCAACTCTTGAGAAATATTTGGGGTAATAAATATTTCTTTGAATACAGTGATAGACTAAAAAATAGAGTTTTCACTCTAAAATATTAAGGTCACTAAAAGTTTCCGGTAGCAATTTTTTTCTTTGTTGTCCTGATAAAACACTGAAATAACTAATTATAGATTACTCATGTGTTACAGAATTTGACATATTTTCCAACTAGCTTGTGCTTGAAGCAAGCTGTGACCTCGTTTTATGAGAAATCCAGATGCTACAGAGTAAACTTAATTAACCAAATGCCTTTGCAAATACTGCCACAGGTTGTAGCTGTGTGAACCGACTTACTAATCATTATAGTCTAGCGACATCTAGTGGCGAAGGTGGTGTTAAAAACAGCACTGCGATAAATTCAACTACATTAAAGGGAGGCCATCTTATAAAAAAAGGAGCAAAATAGGAGAATGACTTAGGATATTTATTAGCATTAAAGAATGTTTTAATGTTTCTTTGGCCTATATTTATTCCTCTCAGTGGGATGTATCATTTTTTTCCTTCCCTTGAGACTGGTAAACATTAATCTTGATGTAAGATTTACTGAAATAAAAGTATGAATAGTTTAACTGTTAGAAAAAAGTCCTTGGTTAAAAAGACTGAATGAAGAACAAAACAACTCCCAATTGTCGTATGTCTGCTCCAAAAATCTTGCAACTCAAAACCCCATTTTTGTTTGTGTATTTGTTTACCAACACTTTCACATGTGGATAAACCCGTTTAGAAATGTGTTTAGAATATTTTGTTAATAATTTTCATTAGCTCATATGAGGAAAATAATTATCTAAAGTCATTTTTAAAATATCACTTTGCATTTCACTGGCTTTCTGTGAAACCAAATTTTGATGAGAAGAAATATTTAAACATTACCAAAACCCAGGGACTTTTAACAAATTCTTCAGCAAGTAATGAACTCTCAATGAGTCCAAAATTTAATGTACAGGCATTAAATGTGAATCAGTTTCAACAATGGAGTTCATCCAAAAATAGCAAAAACCTAATGACATACTCTAAAATACTCTTTTGACAACTGTATCTCTTTAAAAGATATCTAAAATCATTTATTTGAATGATCTAACACTTCTGTGATCTCAAGTAGTACTTAAGTTCAAAAACATCTAGCTCAGTGTTTTCCAAAGTGAATCCCTTGGAATGCTAGTTTAACATACAGATGTCTTACAACTGAACTTACTAATAAATCAGATTCTGAGTCTGGGGCCCTAAAGTCAGTATTTTTTTTAAAAAAGTTTCAAGGCACCTGGGTGGCTCAGTTGGTTGAGAAACTGACTTTTGATTTTGGTTCAGGTCATGATCCCAGGATGGTGGGATTGAGCCCCTGTTGGACTCTGCACTGAGTGTGCAGCCTGCTTAAGATTGTCTCCCCCTCTCCCCTGCTCGCATGTTCCATCTAAACGTAAAAAATAAAACAAAGTAAGTTTTTCCACATGGCTTTTTAGGCATAATAAAACTTTGGAAGTAATTAATACCAAGAGCACACATATAAATTCTTCTCAATTGTTCTGATTCTAGTCAACCATTCCTGCCTCTCTCAGAATAAGTTGTTCCATCCTGTAGGTTCTCTAATGCATTACATTTATAAGCACTTATCATGCTGAATCACAATGACCTGTTAAGAATATAGTTTCCCTCACAAGACTGTGAGCTGTTCATAGGAAGGAATAATGTTTTTTTTTGTATCTCTAGCCTAAAATATCTGACAAACAGCAACAGCTCAATGAATTTAGTTAAGTGAATAATATATGAAAGATCACAATTCTAAAAAGAGTACATGACTTTCACTTTTGCCCAGGATGAAAAAGCCTTATCTATTAACAATTCCAAATACTATAAAATTATTATTAATCTAATAATCAGTTAAAATTTGGGGGGTGGGGGAAAAGGAATTTCTTTTTTAATTCTCGGAACGCCTTTAGAACATTGGCTTTCCTAAATAAACATTTCAGTCTCAAATGCTAATGTTTTAAAAATAGAATTTTTTATGTGATTTTTGGAAAAGTAGAAAAATTGAAGATGACTAACAGAATTTTATACTATTCAGCCTTGGAATGTTTCTAAGATGTTATGTAGCAAAAACTACTAACAAAACAGAACCTTAAAAAGAAATATATTTAAAAAAATACATCTATCTTTATTGTCATATTCCAGGAGTAATTGGCTAGCTTAGCCAGGAAATGATATTGCTTAGAAAGATATATCCTTGGGTACTAAAGTAAACCATGCATATTTTTTTTTCCAATATATGAAATTTATTGTCAAATTGGTTTCCATACAACACCCAGTGCTCATCCCAAAAGGTGCCCTCCTCAATACCCATCCCCCACCCTCCCCTCCCTCCCACCCCCCATTAACCCTCAGAATGCATATTTTTTTAAATTAATAATATAACACAAATTAAAAGCTTAAAGAAACACAAAAGAATGAATAATAGTATACAGTTAATTATTCCAGTAAGTTAATGTCTAATATGGCTTAAAATTAAAATCAGATTTTAACCTGCATACATATGGGTATCTAGAGTAATACAAGAAAATCAAAGCAGCACATCCCAGATATAATTTTGGTCAAGAAGTATTTTGGCATCTTTTAATTATAACTTTTTGATTATATGGATGATCCCTTAAACCATGAATCCACTCCCTGACCCCATCCTCCCCATGTGGCTACCTTCTATCCCTCAAAGCCCTACTCGACTGTTACTTCCCTTGTGAAGCCTGCCTCCAAATTCCCAGGCCAAATTAATGATTCTCTTCTCTACACATGACTGATCTTTTGGCCTTATGGCCAATATGACCCATGCTACGTTACTGTAAGTTCCTTACCTATCTTAATCACTCACAAAACTGTAAGCTCCTAAGGGACAGCAGCTGTGTCTTATATTTTTTGTATCTCCACTAGCTGGAACACCACCAGGAGCACCAATGTTTACCATTACAATTGGCCCTTGAACAACACAGGTCTGAACTGCGCAGGTCTACTAACACTTGGATTTTTTTCAATAAATACAATACAGTACTGTAAATGTATTTCTTCTTCCTTATGACCTTCTTCGTAAATTTTCTTTTCTCCAGCTGACTTTTTTGTAAGGATACAGTATATAATATATATAACATACAAGATATGTGTTAATCGACAGTTTATGTTACCAGTAGGGCTTCTGGTAAACAGTATGCTACTAGCAGTTAAGTTTGGGGTGAGGGAGTCAAAAGTAATACACAGATTTTCAACTGCAGGGAGGTCCAGGCCCCTGACACCCGCATTGTTCAAGAGTCAATTGTATACTGCAGAAATAAACCAAGGTAGTAATCGAAGGCTGTTGGCATGAGGCGTTTAAAATGAAAGAAGTGGTAATGGACAGAAAAATAAAGATTAAAAAGCATTTTTTTGAGGATTTCTGCTTCTGCCCATGAAAGATTAATTGCTATTATGCCTTCCAGTCATAAACAACTAGGAACCGGACCAAATATATGACACACTCTTTTCAGATACTCTCTAACAGGCTTTGATCCTTGAGAGAAGGAAAACAAGCAAGTCCTATCATTTCCCCAGTTTATTACTGAAAAACATTTTCCAGGCGGGGGGGTGGGGGGAGACATCCATCAAGAGCCCAGTGGCCTCAGTGAGTTGAAGAAAGAGAACGTGGAGTTTGGAGAGGCAGAGGTATCAGAAGGTACACAAAATAATATGGGGGAGGGGAGGGCTCAGTAAGAGAGCAGCCTGCGGAACTGCACAGGGCACCCTGAGTCTCTGGTTTACACTTAAGCTATGAATTTGCGGTAAAATTCCACCAGGCTGGAGAAAGAACTACAGGAAAGCCATAGGCCAAACAATGTCTGAAATTCTCACGGGACTGTGAGGGCAGTTTGCATTCCCACCTGCATGAGTAGTGAGACTTCATAACACATGGGCCGCAGGTAAAGCACTCAGAAGGGTAGTGCCTTAGAAGTGAGGCTCAGTTAAACTAGACTAAAGGCTGCTCTGGATAAACCTTCACAGAACATAAAGGCAGGTCAGAAAGAGTCAAACTGATTATAAGTAACTTAACTTTATGCCAGAACAAAGTCTAATATACTTTAAAGGAATAAAACAAACCCTAGCACCCAGAAACATACAAAATATACAATGTTTGGCATACAATGAAGAAATTTCCAGGAATGCAAAGAAGCAGGAGAATATGGCTTGTAATACTGAGAAACTTCATTTAATAAAAAACAGATCCAAAAATGATAGACTAGCAGTCAAGAATTAAAATTATAAATTATAAATGCACCCTACATGTTCAAAAAGTATAGGAAAACATAGGCATGATAAGCAAAGACATGAAGACTTTATTAAAAGGGAGGTATATCTAAAGCTGAAAAATACAATTATCTAAAATTAAAAATACATTGAATGGGATTAAGAACAGTATAGACATGACAAAAACAAAAAACAAAAAAAAACCCTAAATCTGGAAACAAAGCAATAAAATTATCCAAACTAAGAACAGAAAGGAGAAAGACAAAAACAAAGCAATAAAATTATCCAAACTAAGGACAGAAAGGAGAAAGACCAAAAAAACCCAAAAAACAAAACTGCATTAGTGACCTGTGAGACAGCATAACACAGAAAATGGAGTCCCCAAAAAGGAGGCGCGGGGGGGGGGGGGGGGGGGGGGGGCGGGGGGTGGGGGGCAGAAAAACACTGGAAGAAATAATGATCAAAATATTTGATGAAAACAATAAACCTATAGATCAAAGAACATTTAGAACACGTCAGTATGAACTCAGTATATTCAATATATACAGATAAATATAAAAATACATGTAAGTATAAATGTGTGTATTATGTATATACACACATATCTATTTCCTTGCTAAATCCACTGAGAAGGCCTAAGAGTAGCTTCTAAATACCACTCTCCACTAAAAGAATCAAGACTCCTGGAGAAATGCCTGATTCTAGTGCTGGAGCCAGAGAAGAACAGGAAAAATCTGGAACATTCTATCATGCCAGAAAATAAAAACATGTTCAAAGAATAATGAGAATATGTCAAAAGGACAAAGTAAACTAGACTGACAGGGTTCCAACTGTCTCAATTTGGAGCATTTTTTTCAAGATTAGATTTTTTTAAGTAATATCTACACCCAACATGGGGCTTAAATCCACAACCCTAAGACCAAGAGTTGCACACTCCACTGACTGAGCTAGCCATGTGCTCCTAAATTTGAAGCATTTTGAGATTGAAAATAGTGACTGCATGGACTTAAATAAATAAATGGAGAGAAGAGAAAGCTCTTCCTAACAGTGGAATACAAACTAATAAATGTAGAAGGAATGGTAAAGGTAGAAAAATCACTATTTGGCAACCGTCTCTGTGTGATTAATTCAAACAAGAAACAGTAATGGATATTATAACCGGTGAAGGAAAGTGTGTTGAGAAATGAGATTTCACAAAATTCCATAATATCTCCTTAAAAACTTACCAAAAAAGGGGGTAAAAATTTTATAGTGAACCTGGGCAAAAACTGACATCTTCACATAAATAAAAACAGAAAGAATCTGTTTCCAGCTGATCTGCACTACAAGAAATGCTACAAGAAGGTCTTCAGACTAAAAATAAATGACATCACATAGAAACCTGAATCTACAGAAAGGGATTAAGAATTCTGGAAATGGTAAATATGTGGGGAGGCATAACATTGTATTCTATATGTAGTTCTTTCTTCTCTTAATTTCTTTGGAAGATATATAATCATTTAAAATAAATATAAACTATTGGGAATGCAAACTGGTGCAGCCACTCTGGAAAACAGTATAGATGTTCCTCAAAAAACTAAAAATAGAACTACCCTATGACCCAGCAATTGCCCTACTAGGCATTTATCCACGGGATACAGCTGTGCTGTTTCGAAGGGACACATGCACCCCCATGTTTATAGCAGCACGATCAACAATAGCCAAAGCATGGAAAGAGACCAAATGTCCATCGATGGATGAATGGATAAAGAAGAGGTGGTGTGTGTGTGTGTGTATACGTATATATGCGTGTGTGTGTGTATATATATATATATATATATATATATATATATATATATATATACATATACGCCATTTGCAACTACGTGGACGGAACTAGAGGGTATTGTGCTAAGTGAAATTAGTCAGTCAGAGAAAGACAAAAATCATATGACTTCACTCATGAGGGCTTTAAGAGACAAAACAGATGAACATAAAGAAAGGAAAACAAAAATAATATAAAACAGGGAGGGGGACAAAACAGAAGAGACTCATAAATATGGAGAACAAACAGGGTTACTGGAGGGGTTGTGGCAGGGGGTATGGGCTAAATGGGTAAGGGGCACTGAGAAATCTCCTCCTGAAATCATTGTTGCACTATATGCTAATGTGGATGTAAATTTTAAAAAATAAAAAATAAGTAATAAAAAATAAAATCTAAACTGTTATAATGTATATAATTATATAACATAATACAGTAATACATAAGTTTTGTAAATAATAAACATATATTTAATTTATATATAAATATATAACTTATAAATATATATATAATATATAAAAAAATAAATAATATATATAAACACCACATGGGATTCCTAGTATATGGAGATGTACCAGTATGACAACTATAGCACAGAGAAGTGGGGTAAATGGAACCATACCACTGAAAAGTTCTTACATTTTATGTGTACAATATTAAGTCTGTGTGAACTATGATGTTAAAGATGTGTACAATGGGGGCGCCTGGTCGGCCAAGTCGGTGGAGAGTGTGATTCTTGATCTCGGGGTTGTAACTTCGAGCCTTATGTTGGGTGTAGAGATCATCTAAAAATAAAATCTTTAGGCGCACCTTGGTGGCTCAGTTGGTTAAGCGTCTGACTCTTGGTTTCGGCTCAGGTCATGATCTCACGGTTTCGTGGATTTGAACCCCACATCAGGCTCTGGGCTGGCAGTACAGAGCTTGCTTGGGATTCTCGCTCTCTCTCTCTGCCCCTCCCCATGTGTGCTGTCTCTGTGTCTGAGTCTCAAATAAACAAATAAACTTAAAAATAAATAAATATTTAAAAAATAAAAATAAAAAATAAAATCTTTAAAAAATTGTGTATTACAATCCGTAGAGCAACCACTAAAAAAATAATGCATAAGAATACAACTAAAAAAGCTAATAGAGGACTTAAAATGGAATACTACAAAAATTTAGTTGATCTTGAAAAAGTCAGGAAAGTAAAGGAACCAAAAGGAGACCACAAATAGAAAATGAAGAACAAATGGTAGACCTAAATCCAACCACATCAATTTACACCCAGTTAAAGACAGACTGCCAACACAGGTACAGAAATAAGACCCAACTGTATGCTGTCGGCAAGAGATGCACTTTAAAGACACAAATACATAAAAACAAAAAGAAAGAATGGAAAAATATATATACTATGCAAACAATAAGTGTGAAAAGGCTGGAGTGGCTATATTAACATAAGACAAAATAGATTTCAAGATAGGAAATAGTGCCTTCTATACAAGGACAACTTCATAATAATAAAAGGGTCAATATAATAAACATCGACATGTGCATGCCTAGTAACAGACATCAAAAATACAGACAGAATAAAAGGCATAGACAAACACAATCACAGCTGGAGATTTTAACACTTTTTTTTAAGTGGTAGAACTAACTAATTAAATACCATCAGGGGTGCTTGGGTAGCTCAGTTGGTCAAGAGTCTAACTTCAATGCATGTCATGATCTTATGGTGTGTGGGTTCGAGCCCCATGTTGGGCTCACTGCTGTCAACGAAGAGCCCACTTCAGACCCTCTGTCCCTTTCTCTCTGTCCCTCCCCAACCTCCACTCTCTCAAAACTAAATAAAACATTTAAAAAATAAATAAATAAAATAAAAGATAGGAAGATCTAGGGCTGCCTGGGTGGCTCAGTCAGTTAAGCTTCTGACTCGATTTTTGGCTCAGGTCACGATCTCATGGTTCATGAGATGGAGCCCCACATTGGGATCCGTGCTGTCAGTGTGGAACCTGCTTGGGATTCTCTCTCTCCCTCTCTCTCTGCCCCTCCCCTGTGCACGCCTCTCTCTCAAAAAAAAAAAAAAAAAAAAAAAAAAAAGATGGAAAGATCTATACATCAACATAAGAGGAAAGAGGTTCAATAAGCTGGATGCTAAAGACAAGGAGAGTACAGAAGCAAAGTCCCAAGAAGTGTAGAAAAAAGGGAAATGGAAAAGCATTAAGTTTCAGAGAAAGGCATCGACATACCTTCTCTGAGATTTGATGGAAAGAAACAAGAATGGATGCCCGTGTACATTCACAGAAGTGAGGAAAAAAGTGAGGCTGCTCTTGCAAAATGGCTTTGCTCTCGCAACTGGTTAAAAGCAATCATTCGCCTCGTACTTCCAGCTCTTGCATAAGACTAACGCTTTGCTGGTTAACAGCAATGTTTAAAAGGTTAACATACACAAATAATCCACATGGTAATCAGGAATAAGTTATCAACTCTTCAAATATGGTATTCAGGAGAGAACAGACTCTTAGGATCAACCTTGGGCTCAGAGGTCACCTTTAAGTCATTCAGAAAAGACTAAGCTCTAAGATCCAGTCTCTTATCCTCTTCCATTTTCCAAAACAGAGATAAGGTCTGACAGCTGGCAGAGACAAGTGTCTGATAAACGCCAAGAGTCTCTACCTTTATTCTATTTGTCTGGCTAACAGATGAGTGGGTGAGAAAGATGTTAATAAACTGATCATTTGAAATGTAGCTCCCTCACTTTCTCCTTACTACCATTTCCCATTGATTCATTCTCTCCCAGCTTCAACCTCATGCACTAATTCTCAATGTTCCATGTGATTTGAGAGCCTTCACCGCTGTTCCAGGAGATTTTGCTCCACCAAGAAAAGCCCCAGGCTCTTAACTGTCAAAGTCGACTTCACAGAAATCATGTTCTTAACAAACAAATGCGTAACTCCCAACAAACTTGCTTCGTCTCACTTAAGTATCTACACTGTATCTGTCTGACCTTCCTTGCTGGTAACAAGGACAGTCCCTTCTTTAAGCAGCAAGACAATCTGATGTTGTATCCAAGGTCAGTAACAAAAATGATAGGTCAGTTGTAAAGAATGTCATATGTGCATACATGCCCAAGCACGTGTACGTGTGTATGCATATATTCATCTTCAGGCGTGAACAGAATGATTATATAACTTTTATACATAAAATGTCAACTTTGCATTTCTCTTATGAATACTTCATTTCTATAGATTGACATAAAATTATGACATAAAATTAAAAAATATAAGTGGTTGAATGTTAAGTAAGAGATTTATAGGTTTTTTTTTTTTTAACCCCGGGAATATCATTTGTATCAGATCTACATTTTGCTTTTGTGTCTTGTTGTGGCCATTTTTTGCTACTTGTAATTTCTTAATTTTTCATTTTCTAGTAAATGTTTTACACTTCAAGATAAATTGCTAATTCAGAGACTGCTATGAAAAACAGACATTCTTCCTGCTTAGATAAAAAGAGGAACAGATATTTGGCACCAGTATAGAGCATAAATTATACTCTGCTATATCTATCCAAAAGGGTTAAGGCCAAAGAAAGAATCTGCTTGCTTATTAAAAATGCAAACATTACCTCAGTCATCCGAATAGCCCCAAACTCGCCCAGCCACTGCCTCTGCAGATCACCCACCAGCATTAGCATTACATCACATGACATTACGGAACAATAGTGAACTCTGTGTAATACTTGAATATATTGTTTTGAAAGAATAAACTGTGATTAACTTGCATGAAAAGCTTTCTGAAATCAAACCTGGGGGGTACAGCCCTCACTGTGTGGCCTTTCTACTACTTTGAGAAATAGCCTCATCCTGAAAGCAGTAAAGGGCGAAAAAAGAGAGTAGAGTATAAAGGCGACAGTGATGAGTGGCCCTCCAGCAGCCCAGCAGGCAGGCGGCAGAGCTTTAAATTACCAGGCAGAGCAACGGCAAAGCGGGAGGCTCTGTACGCTGCCCCAGAAATCCAAGCGGCCTCACAACCATCGCCCCGTTGTCTTTTACAGCCCAGTGATCTTTCTAATTGGCTTTGCTAGAATTGGAAACAGTCTCATTCCATGTACAAAACAGCTGAAAACTCCACGTCCTGATGCCATCTCGAGATGGGCTATAACTTATAGCCGTGTGACTTTAGGCAATGCACTCACACTCTCTGAATCTCAGTGTTTTAATCTATAAAATGGAAAGAAAATAGTATCTTGCAGAAGTACAGGAGGGAGGGGAGGGGTTAGCTACTATTATTATTGTAATTATCCTTCTTATTTCCACCCAACTGTCTCCTTTGCCTGTCTCTTCTAATCACTAAGATGTTTCTTCTTCACAAGTGAAATGGGAGCGTTCCCTTAAATGCTTGCTGGCTTTTTTTTTGTTCCTTGCAGTCTGGCCCCTGCCACATGTTGCCATTTTTATTTTCACGCCATCCTTATCAAGTGATTTCTCCACCTTCCTTAGCCAAATCCCAAATCACCTCTTAACTGCACCCTGCCCCCCACCAGCTTTCTTCTCTCTCATACCTATTCTCAATGTTCTCAACAACCAAGGTTCAAACAGGTGAAAAACAAAGCCAGGGCAACATAGCTAGCTGGTAGCCAAGGCCCCATTTAAATCCGGTATCAATGCAACCAGGTCCAGCTACATGGCATTAACTGGACTACAGTCATTATTCACTTTTAGGGTTCCCAGTGATGAGTGTATTTTATTAAAAAAAATTTTTTTTGAGCTTATTTATTTATTTTGAGAGAGACAGAGACAGCGTGAGCAGGGCAGGGGGAGACAGACAGGGGGAGACAGAGAATCCCAAACAGGCTCTGCACTGTCAGCACAGAGCCCCCCACACAGGGCTTGAGCTCATGAAACCGTGAGTGAGATCATGATCTGAGCCAAGGCCAAGAATCAGACACTCAGCCAACTGAGCCACCCAGGCACCCCTAACCTCAGATTTAAAATCATCACTGGGAGGGGCGCCTGGTTGGCTCAGTTGGTTGAACGTCCGACTCTTGATTTTGGCTCAAGTCATGATCTCCTGGATTGAGCCCCAAGTTGTGCTTTGTGCTATAAGCATGAAGCCTGCTTGGGATTCTCCATCTCCCTCTCTCTCTCTGCCTCTCCCTGCTCTCCCTCTCTGTCTCCCTCAAAATAAATAAATAAAAACTTAAAAAAAAATGTTTAAATCTAAGGTTAGTTTCCCTTAACACCAAGCCTTCTCCTAGATGCTTCCCCTTCTAGGCAATTTACTATCATAAAATAAGAATCATTTCAAATGCTTAGAAACACTATCCCAGAAAATCATTAAGTATATCTCAAAATTCTGGGAGTTTTTTGGGTTCTGTTTTTGCTTCTTTTTGGTATTTCCCTAAAGTGGGGACAAATACTGGTCCCATAAGGCCTCAGCCAGGACTAGAAGACTTTGGAAGACTTTGGACATAGTTAACAGGAAGCAGAGGCATGAAAGCGTGACCACATGCATATCTGGAAGTGCTGGAGTATAGAATACAAGTGTCCACCTCTATGTTTCTACAGCTAAATTAAATCTGATCTGTCTTTTAATCTGATTGAGTGAGGACATGTGGAGATGGAAATTTTATTAATGTTTATTAATGGCTTTGAAGAATCATGTTCTCTCTCAAAATAAAGAAAACTGTTAAGATGGGTAGCAGGATGTAACGTGTTGTTTCATGTAAGAACCAAAGAGTTTCCCAAAGTCCAACATTGAGGCCTGTGGGAAAAGATCAAAAGCTTGTATTTCCTTACCCGTAAAGCAGACAACGTACTGGGAACAATGAGATGATACATGGTTCGATAAAGCACTATTTGTTTTTATTTTTGTTTTGTAAGTAGAGTGTAGAACAGTGTAACTAGTATCTGAAATCAGTGATGAAGGTTCAAGTTCAACCTCTCTATCTGCCAGCTGTCTGATCTGACACAAATCATTCTAACATATTTAACAATGTAAGAATTAAATGGATGGCAGGTGTTTGTGTGCATGTGTGAAGGGGGGGTATCTTCTAAAAGAAATAGCTCTATAAATGTAAGATGTTTTAGGTTATATTGTACCAGCTTAAGTACACCAGGACCTTATGTTCATTTATATTTTCTAATCTTTTGGAGGAAGAGAGAGACAGAAAGAGGGATTCTTATAGTAGAAACCCTGTTCAGTTAATAGAAAATCATTGCCACTACTTAATAGGTGTGAAAAGGAATTTATTAACATAAAATAAAAATATATAATGAAATTACCAAATGAATAATAAAATTCATACTAAAAGGTAACTCTACCTCAGTATACAGTAATCAATATATGCTAATCCTCTCATACATACCCTCTCCTCTCATACAAAACAGTTGCCAAAATTAATTTTAAGTGTACCAACGATTATGGAGATTTTCTCTATGGATCTAAGCTAGTCAAAGATAACATAGTCCAGGCCACAGATAAGAATGAAAATCTTTGGGGCACCTGGCTGGCTCAGTCATAAGAGCATGCAACTCTTGATCTCAGGGTTGTGGGTTTGAGCGTGAGGTGTAGAGATTCCTTAAATAAATAAAACTTTAAAAAAAGGAGTGAAAATCTTTTTGTAGAAATGTAACAGGTAAAGGCCAACTCCAGCATCATTCATTCATTCATTTACTCAGTCCCTGCTTTATAACAGGCTCTACAATTCAACAACACACAAAACACAGAAACTTCCTCCCACATTCTAACAAGGAAACAGACAGTAAATAACTATACATTAGATCAATGGTGATTAAAAACTACAGAGAAAAGCAGCAAAAAGGGCTGCAATTCTAAATAGGGCAGTCAAGGAAGGCTTCACCAAGAAGATGCCGTTGAAGCAAAGACCCAAAGTAGACGAGGAAGGCACACGCCCTCTGGGGAGAGTAGTGCGGCTGTGCAAACCTTTCCAGCAAGTCCAGATAAGACAAAACCCAAGTGCTTACCTTTCAAAAGTGGCTGGAAGGTCGGAATCTCTTGCAGTTTGATGACATCGGGATCGTTACTGACATTCCGTGAGGGCTGGGAGCCTGGAGCTACAACCACGATATCGTCCATCTTGGCTCTATGCTTAGCTGGAGAAGGAGTCACTGAAAATAAAGTTACACTGCTCACGAGCTGCATGTTAGCCCCCTCTGTCTCACTAAAGTACAGTCATTAAAAAGAATATTTTTACACAAAAAAATGCTAACTGTAGTCATCCTGCAGTGGAGGCTGGAAAAGGGGAGATAAATCATAGGGGATCTGTATTTTCTACTAAAAAAAAAAAGCATTATAGGAACCTATAACATGTATGAAATTGCTTTTGTAATTAAAAATATCTTATTATTCAGCACATAAAAATATAAGGTAGATTATGTTTTTAATTTTTACTTCTTTGATCTTCCTGACATTGTCCCTGTTTTACCAATGAGGAAATGAACATACAAGACTTGGTTGTGAACTGCCCAAAGTCAATAGTGCTAGAAAAAGAATTAGGAAAGGAATTGGAGGTCTATGGGGTGTTGGTATACATGGCCCATCCCTGTGAAACAGGTTTGCAGAACTGGTGGCCAGACCAGTTCACAGCAAGCCAGGTATATTTAATAGATCCTATCCATGGGGGAAAAAACCCCAAAAAAAACCCTGGTTCTCAGCCCTATATGAGATGGGTCTATTCCTGAGGCACCAGCCCCCTGACCCTTACAATTACAGGCAGTAGTCTAAGAAGAATAGAAATAAACAGGAAGTCCATTCTAGGCTGAGGCCAAATTCAGAAATTTGTAGGACCGTTAAGAGAGGCAGGCCAATTTCAGGTTTGTTGCGAGAAAGCAAAGCATTTGGAGGAACTGATGCAAACTACCAACAACTTCCTAGACCAAGATACCTCCCTCTGCTCACTATCCTCCTGGTTAGAGCAAGAATAAACCTTTAAAGTGGTTTACCCTCTAGAAGGTAGTATTTGCGGGCTCATCATACTTATGTCTCAAAGGTTGACGCAGGAAGGCCACAGAACTGCCCCGCCTCCTAGAGGCTAGAGTCTCCTGTGGCTTGGCATTCCCTCCTGTAGAATCTCTGCTACTTTTACCGCTCTTCAAGAAGTATGTCTTAACCCCTTTTGCTAATTTACTTAACATTTCACAAATCCCAAGTCAGAAGTCTTTCCTCCTACAAATTGATTTCTTCTTCCCCAGTGGAAAACAAATTTCACTAGATTCTAGCTAACCTCTATCACCTTGCCTGTAAAATGGGGCCGCTGTGAGGATTAAATATAAACGTATGCAAACCACTTAGCCCAGGGGAATCGGGCAGATTCTAACCTATGCTATTGGTTAGTATGCTATAGTATTGGTTAGAGTTCATGCTGTTGGCTAGTTAGTAGGTGAGCAAGCAGATTTTTTAAGATGCCATGCTTCTTCCCCTCAAATATGCTTCCGGCCTGACATAGGGGCAAGAAAATAAAGGGTAACAACTATTACTGTGTTTGCTATTAACAGATCAGATGTGCTGGGTCTTCCAAGGAAATAGAAGAATGTAGCAAAGCTAGTAGATGCTGTTCACCATTGAAATGTGTCCCAATCTAGCCCCCAAATGAGGACCTGAACCAGTCTTAAAGGACACACTTCAGTGTGGACTCTCTGTCAGCGTCTACATTTCTGAATTACAGATCCTACCAGGAATAAACGACAGTTGTGGATTCTTAGTGTATCTACACCTCTCTGCAAGTGTAAAATGTTGTTTAAAATTTCATAATATATACAAATATCTAATCATTAGACTGTACACCTGAAACTAATATGTTATATTTAGGCTCCAGATTGAATCCAATTTGGATTAGCAACTCAAGCAGAGCCAGTTGTGCTAGGGTTTGTCGCTAACAACAACAGAGCATAGAATCCTTAATTATCAACTATTTTATTTATTGACTGCTTACTATATTCCTAGCACAATAATCCTTCTGATCCTATTTCAAACGCTGGGAGAAACCTTAAAATTACGAACGGGGGAAGAATAGAGAAAAACACCAGAGCGTGCGGTGCTGGCCAACCCCTATGACAATAGAAAGCGAGTCGCGACCCCTTCTTAAGAGAAAATGCAGTTTCTGGAGATGTTTGCACCCAAGGGTTCAAAAACGATTGTACACCTGTCACACATCCCTTCTGAAAAGGAACATGTTCTTAGAGATTCTGTCTCTGATCCATCCACTGTGTGAGCCAAATCTCTCGGTGTCAGGCATGAGTACTAACGCCAAAAGTTGATTAGGTCGTCTTTTAAAGAGGAGGCAGAGCTGGGAGAAACAGCTGTTTTGACAATAAATAATGGGCATGGGCGCACAAGCTGATTTAGCTTGCAGTCACAGGCACTCCCATCAGGGGAATGACGGCTAGGACAGACAGTGACTTTTTTCTTTTTCAAGAAAAACGTACGGTGAGGGCTCTCTGTGCGTTCGTGTCCACGGTCCCAGTCCCCACTAGGTTGGGAGGCAGCCCCCTCCGCAAGCAGACAGGGCCGGCTGGAGGAGGGTGGAAGTTAGGACACCGACCTGAGGAGTTCAGATCGTTGGGTCGGCTCTCGACCTCGGAGCTCTGCTCACTGCCCATGGTGGCGGCAGCGGTGGCAGCGGAAGAACGGCGGGCCAGGCGGTCACCGCTCCGGCGGCGGGACGACCGGGCAGGGGCCGGGGACTGGGACAGGGATGCTACACCAAATGTGGGCGCCGCTGCAGGGCCGACTTGTGGAGATGACGCGCCCAGCCCACTCAGGTGCGCTGGCGTTGGGGGATGGGAGGCCCTATTTGGGGAACCGACGCGCCAAGAGGCGTAGCGCGGATGCACGGTGTTTGCCCGCTCTCTTTGGGGGACCCTAAGGAAAGAGGTGGAGGGCGCCCAGCTTCAGCCGCGCCGGCGGCCGGCGGGCGGCGCCGCTTTCACTCACTCGCTCCGGGGCCGCAAGCTCGCTCCTTCCGGGACGCGGATTGGCCGCGCCGGCTGCGCGCGGCCGTCAGTTCCGGGTTGGAGGCCACCCCCCCCCACCCCGCGACCACGCCCCCGCCTCGGGGAGGGCGGGGAGAGTGTAATCACCCTTAAAGGGCTCCACCGCCTCAAAGCCAGAACCACCGCCCCCAAAGAGCAAGGCCTTCTCTAGTGTAATGATGCGTTGCCTTTAAGCATCACCCAGCTATTGGCACTTTATTGTTAGAACTTTATAAAATGCGGCGTGGGAATTGTTTGTTTTAGGGTTAGAATTCACAACTGTCTGGATGCAAAGCTCCTGTTTCACAGTTCCAGAAGGTAGGAGTTTGGCCGTGGACAACCATACAAAAAATATAGACAGTGAAGGAAGGAGATGGAAATGAGAGATAAATGAAGAAATTGAAAATACTGATTCAGGGCACCTGGGTGACTCAGTCCTTTAAGCATCCCACTTCAGCTCAGGTCATGACCTCACAGCTCATGAGTTCTGACCTCCGCATCAGTTTCTGTGCTGACAGCTCAGAGCCTGGAGCCTGCTTCCGATTCTGTGTCTCCATCTCTCTCTGCCCCTCTCCCACTTGTGCTCTCTCTGTCTCAAAAATAAAAACATTTTAAAAATGTTTAAAAAAAATACTGATTCACATGTTAGGGTGTGTGTGTGTGTGTGTGTATCCTCAGAGGAAAATGGATGCCCCTATAATCTAGGCATTTTCTGGGAACCTTGACAATTATCCACAGGCCATTCCAAAACTAGCAAAGGTGAGGGAGGAGTACAAGAGATGCAAAATGGAAACTGTAAGATTGGGCAGATCAAGAACTGAGACCTAGCGATGCAATGCCACCAAGGAGTTGAGTGGTTTTGTAGTTCTCAGAATTTTACAATTAATTTTATATCATTTCCTTCATGAAATTTCAAGCAAATGTCCTAGCATTTTATACTTATAAATATAACCTCAGAAGGAATGCCAAATGAACTGTATGATTAAGTCCCTTCTATTCTACAGTATCATAGACATTTCCCCTATGTTACCTCATCGAACTTTCATAGCAACCCTGAGGCCCACAAACAGGTACCTTCCTCACGGTCACCAGGTAGTAAATGGTAGAACCAGGATTTAGGACTGTCTGATTTCAAAATCATGCTTTTTCCTCTACTCACCATTGCAATACTCTGAGAAAAGTATAAATGAATGTAAATTCAGTATTTGGTGGGAATATGAAGAAAGAACTAAAAACTGCCTGAAAGGTCAAGTAGGCTCCTGGGAGGTGGTGTTTGACTGTAGTCTTGAGGTTTACATAAACCATCAAGCTTATGGGATCATTCCTTTCTGGAGAGCCCCTGACTCCTCTCCCAGGTTTGCCCTCTTTGGGGGTGGGCAAAAGAGAAGGAAAAAAGGGATAGTACAACTCATTCTGGCTCTTTTTGCCCCCTTTCCACATCAGACTATATTTATCTTGTGTTCCATGCCCTAATTCACCCTGATGTGGTGGTGCTTTTTTATGCTTCCCAGTGGATGAATGCTTCATTCTAAGGTTCATTCTCAACATTCTAAACATTCTCAACTGATGAATGAACAAATATATCATCCTATTCTCTCCTGGCCTGCAAGGTTGCTGCTGAAAAATCTCACCTTATAGGGGTTCCCTTATATGAGAGAAAACGTGTTTCTCTTTCTGCTTTTAAAATTCTCTTTGCCGGGGTACATGGGTGGCTTAGGTGTTTGAGCATCCAACTCTTGGTTTCAGCTCGGGTCATGATCTCACAGTTTCATAGGTTCAAGCCCCACATCAGGCGCTATGCTGACAGTGTGGAGCCTGCTTGGGATTCTCTGTCTCTCTCTGCCCCTTCCCCTCTCCTGTTTGCATGCACCCGTGCACACTCGCTCTCTTCAAAAATAAATAAACTTAAATTATCTTTGTTTTTGATTTTAGATAGTTTTAATTATAGTATGTCTTGGAGAAGATTGTTTTGGATTGAAATTTTGGGTTGACCTATTAGCTTCATAATCTTGGATATACAAGTTTCTCCCTAGGTTCAGGAAGTTCTCAACCATTATTTCTTTAAATAAACTTTTTACCTCCTTTCCTCCTCTTTTCTTTTCCTGGGACTCCAATGATATATACATTGTTTCTCTTGATGGTGCCCCAAAGTCCCATAAGGACTTTCTTCATTCCTTTTCATTCTTTTTTTCTTTTTGCTCCTCTGATTGGGTGATTTTAATTGGTCTGTCTTCTAGTTCATTGAATTCTTCTTCTGTTTGGTCAAGTCCAAGTTTGCAGCTCTGTATTAAATTCTTCAATTCAATCATTATATTTTTCAGCTCCAGGATTTGTTTGGTTCTTTTTTATGTTTTCTATATCTTTGCTGAACTTCTCATTTTGTTCTTGTATTGTTTCCCTGACACTGTTAAATTGTCCGTTCATGTACCCTTGCTCCTCCACTGTGGTGGAGTCTGGCTATGGCTATCAGGCAGGTGTCGTGCAAGTGTGCAGCCAGAGGGACTAGCCCTGAGTGCACACACACAGTGCTGGCGTCTTGCACTTGCACAGCTGCCTAGGCTGGCTGCCATTGTGGTTCCTGGGCTGGGCTGAGGATAGGAGGGAGTGGGGACAGAATCAGGTGGAAGATGTCAGTGAACACGAATGCCTGTGAGGCAAAAGCTGGCAAGATCTGCAAGGCGTCTGTGGCAGTTTGTGCTTGCCATTGGTGTCTTCGGTGGTGAAAGCTGCTTGATTTGGCTACAAATCAGGTCACTGTGAACCAAGATAGCTCCAATTGCATGTCACCAAGGAAGACTTTGTGCCTAGCAGTCTCCATATGTCTGTATGTCTCAGCTTTGCCAGTCTGGGTGGGGTGAGATTGAGGTGGGATCTTTGTGTACTCTCCTGAAAGTCTGGGGAAGCTGGTTACTCACTGTATTCTTCCTTTTGTGGCAAGGAGAACTCTTTCTAATTTTTTTTAATGTTTATTTTTTTATTTTTTTTTTAACTTTTATTTATTTTTGAGAGACAGAGACAGAGCAGAGGAGCAGAGAGGGAGGGAGACACAGAACCCAAAGCAGGCTCCAGGCTCTGAGCTGTCAGCACAGTGCCCGATGTGGAGCTCAAACCCACGAACTCTGAAATCATGACCTGAGCCGAAGTCAGATGCTTAACTAACTGAGCCACCCAGGCACCCTTAATATTTATTTCTGAGAGAGAGATGAAGTGCGAGCAGGGAGGGGCAGAGAGAGAGGGAGACACAATCTAAAGCAGGCTCCAGGCTCTGAGCTGTCAGCAAAAGCTCGGTGCAAGGCTCAAACTCACGAACCGTGAGATTGTGACTTGAGCCAAAATCAGACACTCAACCAGCCAAGCCACCCAGGCGCCCCAAGGAGAACTCCTTCCAGCTGGGAGGTTTCCTCTTGGTGCTGAGCAGTGCTGGCTTGGAGGAAAGGATGATGCAGTCAGAATGAAGCTATCTTCCTCCTCTATATATGTGACTATTCTCAAGTTTTTTGTTGTACTGTGTTGCTGATGTTTCTTAAGTGAATTCCAGAGTTCTCCCAGAGCTGCTTTTGTTGTGGATAACTAATGATTGATCTTTTTGTGGGGAGAGAGGCTGAGATCTCCTACATCATCATTTTTTTTTCAGAATGGATAAATAAAATGTGGTATATCCATATAATAGAATGGTATGTGCCCCTCACTAAGGAATGAAGTACTAAAATGTGCTACAACAGGGATAAACCTTATAAACATTATTCTATTGGAAAAGAGTCCATCACAAAAGATCACACATTGTAGATTCCATTTATATGAAATATCCAGAAGAGGCACTATAGACACAAAAATAGATTAGTGGTTGCCTAAGGCTGAACAGGAGGGGTGTGGAAGGGAAAAAGGGGAGTGACTGTTAATGGGTGTGTGGGTTTCTTTGTGGGAGTGATGAAAATGTTCAAAATTTTTTGTCATGGTTGTACAACCCTGTGAATATATTAAAAACCACTAAATGGTACAATTTAATTAGGTGACTTGTATGGTATGTGACATATCTCAATAAAGGTGTTATCAGAGAAAAGATATAGAAAGATAAAATGTCTTTATTCCTTTACTCAGCATTTATTGGTAGCCTATAATGTGCTGGGCACTTGCTAGAGGCTAGTAATAAATGATCCAACAGGACCCAGTCCCCATCCTTAGGAAGCTTACAGTCTGTTGGCAAGAAAATGATTTGGGCGTTTATAATTCAAGGATTCTGCTGGAGGGACTTTAGAGGTAGAAGACATTTGGGACTGATGCCTTTTAGCACCTTGAAAACCATTTCCACGTGAACAGCAACTATGTGACCTATACACATAATAAATAACAATTGAACCGGCTTTTGGAGTTTATAAAGTACTTTCCTAATATTGGCCCAGTATGATGGGCCTATAACGTAGATAATGCTTTCTTGATTTTACACAGAGGTTAAGGAGTTTTTTTTTTTATTTTTTTATTTTTAAGGAGGTTATTCTTGATCATGAAGCTAATAAGTAATGAAACCAGGATTCAAATTCTCTGAAACTCATTATGTTTTTATCCATTCCAGACTGCTCCTCCTATATCTTTATATTGCCTGGCACTCCAACCAGTTTCCTACGCCATAAATCTGCTTACCTCTACCGCCGCATCCAACCAGTCACAAGTCTGGAGAGCCTCTCTCCTTAATTTCTCTTCTGTCTCCACACCCTGTTCAGGGCCTCCTCCCTTCTTCAATTCCTTGGAAAACAGGAGGCCTCTGGCTTTACCTCCGTCAATCCATCCTACATGTGGCTGGCAGACAGAATTTTTAGAATATTAATAAGTTCTTTGGACCTGCCAATGCCCTATAAAAACCTTCAATAACTCCCTATGGCTTCAGGATAAAGTTTAAAATTTGGCACATGAACACCTTCTTGCTCCAGCCTTTTTTCTCTATTCCTCTATGTACACAGGGAGACTTCATGCCAGTCAGGATAAAATTCCCTGGATACTCATGTCATTTTCTCTGCCTGGAATATTCAGGCTTTTTCTCTCCCTCTAGCTAACTTAACTTCATCCTTCAAGGTTAACTTATGTCCACACAAAACCTACACATGGATGTTTATAGCAGCTTTATTCACGACTGCCAAAACTTGGAAGCAACCAAGATGTCTTTCAGTATGTGAAAGGATAAACAGACCAGTACATCCAGACAATGGAATGTTTATTATTCAATGCCAAAAAGAAATGAGCTGTTTGGGCGCCAGGGTGGCTCAGTCGTTTAAGCACCCAACTTTGGCTCAGGTCATGATCTCACGGCTCTTGAGTTCAAGCCCTGTGTCGGGCTCTGTGCTGATAGCGTAGAGCCTGGAGCCTGCTTCAGATTCTGTGTCCCCCTCTGTCTCTGCCTCTCCCCTACTCGTGCTCTGTTTCTCTCTCTCTCAAAAATAAATAAACATTAAACATTAAATAAAACATTAAAAAATAAACATTAACCATTAAATAAACACTGGTAAACATTTAAAAATAAACATTAAAAAATAAAAACATTAAACATTAAAATAAATATTAAATAAATATTAAAATAAAATGAAAACAAAACAAAGAAATGAGCTATTAAGCCATGAAAGGATATGGAGGAAACTTAAATGCATATTACTAACTGAAAGGTCCCAATCCATAAAGGCTACATACTATATGATTCCAACTATATGACATTCTATTAAAGGCAAAACTGTGGCAATAAAAAGACCAGTGATTGCCAGGGGGTGTGAAGAGGGGGAGGGATGAATAGGCTGAGCACAAAGGACAGTTAGGGCAAGGAAAATACTTTGTATGATACTCTAGTGGTGGATACACCTCATTATACATTTGTCCAAATCCACAGAGTGTAATACAGTAAGAGTGAGCATACGCAAGCTATGGACTTTGTGTAATTTATGATGTGTCAGTGTAGGTTCATCAGATGTAAGAAATGTACCTCTCTGATAGAGGATGTTGATAATGGGGAAGGCTATGCATGTGTGGGGGCAAGAGGTATATGGGAACCTTCCTCTCAATTTTACTGTGAACCTAAAACTGCTCTAAAAAAAAAAATAAAGTCTTTGAAAAAAAAAAAAAAAAGACTGAGGCATGCCTGGGTGGCTCAGTCAGTTAAGCATCCAACTCTTGATTTCGGCTCAGGTCAGGATCTAACAGTTTGTGGGATGGAGCCCCATGTCAGGCTCTGGGCTGAGAGTGTAGAACCTACTCAGGATTCTCTCTCCCTCTCTCTCTCTCTCTCTGCCTCTCCCCCGCCCATGCTTTCTCTCTCAAAACAAACAAACAAACAAACAAACAAACAAAAAAAGATGGAATTTTTTATCTCTTCCCAGAAGTCCAGATTATACATCCCTTTTCTGAGCTTCCTGAGTTAGCATCTTCTATCATTACATTTATTCTTTTTTTTTTTTAATTTTTTTAACGTTTATTTATTTTTGAGACAGAGAGAGACAGAGCATGAACAGGGGAGGGTCAGAGAGAGGGAGACACAGAATCTGAAACAGGCTCCAGGCTCTGAGCTGTCAGCACAGAGCCCGATGCGGGGCTTGAACTCACGGACCGCGAGATCATGACCTGAGCCGAAGTCGGTCGCTTAACCGACTGAGCCACCCAGGCGCCCCTACGTTTATTCTTTACACAATAACTAATTTGATTGTCTTCCCCACTATGAGCAGCTTGAAGGTAGATCCAACGTCTTATTGGTCTTTAATTTCCCTGCAGGTGTTTTTCTGAATAAAATACTTTTTAAAAAAAATTTGCCTCCACATAAATGGAACTTCTAAGTATCAGGAGAAGAGGATCAAGAATCTTTTCAGGCAGTGAGATGAAAAGAGATACTATTTCTAATGTAAACACCTAACTCACATCAATGGAAAAAAAATTTCTTTAATCATTATTTTCATCAATGTCCTCTGTTCACTGTCATAACTGAAAAAATAATATGTCACTTCAACGATAACAGGGTCATTGTTTAAAATCCAAAATCTGAAGCTTCTAAGTCAAGGAAAGGTCTCCTTAGTGCCTAGCGAGGACTATGCTGTGAAGGGAGATTTAAAACAATGTGACCTTTTCCTAGCAAGACCCTCAAGTACATCATCTGCAGAGATAAAATGTATTGTTTACCAGTCTTTTGCTACAACAGGAAAATGACTCCAATGGGAAATCACTGTGGAGTTTCCTTTGATAGCTCTTTAAAGCCAAGTATTTGCAACATCATTGTAATTCCAGAGGAGGTCATCCTCTGGATACAACCCGTAGAGTTAGTTTCATGCAACCTTTGTTCACAGGGATTCTCAGTCAACATAGCCTCCTATAGCTCTTGGTTAAAACCAGGACGTAGCTGTTGGCTGTATTATGTCCAGCATAATAAGTTACAATGGCTTAGTGCTTTAGGTTTGAAAGTTCTTCACACAGACCGGGTGGAGATGTTGTCTAAGGTCTGAACCTTTGGCGAGTTAAGTATCAGTGGTTTGGTAAAATTGCATCTGTTTGCACGTACACAGAGGTGTGGGCGAGCAAGCATTGATTCAGAAATACACTTCTACAACCTATGCCCTATTCTTTCCCATTCATTCACTCGACAAATATATTTTAGTTAAATATTTATTGAGTACTTATTAGGTACCAGGTACTATGCTAAATGTCAGGGGATACATTTTAATAACTATAGCAGGCACCATTATATTATTATCTATACTTATAAACAGTAAATCCGGGCAGAATCCGAATGCCTTTGTTGAGGCTTGACCTGCGCGTGAGGGCTAACTGCAGAACTGTTAACTGTAATTGAGGACCCTCCATGCCTGGAATTATCGAAAGCAGATTCTCACAGCCAGGCCCCGGATAGAAAGCAGTGTAAAGTCCCGAAGGGAGAAACCGCCCTCAGAGGTTGCCCCTCTGGGAGAGGACCGAGTCCGGGACACAGAGGCAGAGGCAGAATGCAGGGCACACGTTTTGCACCGTCTGACTTTCCTCTGGTGTGGGCGCGCGTCCTGCGGCCTCGGGAAGGAGCGGGCGCCGCTGCAGGCCCGTGGACAATCCAGCGGGTCGCGCCCACGCCCCTCGCGGGGGCCGCAGCAGGGCGGGTGGGGTGGCAGCGGCCGGCTGCTTCCCAGGCTGTGCGCGATCGCCGGGCGTCTGGAGCCACCGCGGGGAGGGGCTCCCGGAGGACCGCGCTCCAAGTGGCCGGGAAGCAGCTCCGGGTTGCAGGGAAGGAATGTGCCCTTCCACCTCCCCCTCCCCTCCGCCTCCGGCCAACTTTCTGCCGCCGCAACGGAAGCAGGAACTGGCGAAGCACACGCCCCCCGGGCCGGCCGGGAGCTGCGGAGCATCCCTGCCGCCCTCGCCGATACCCTCGCGCGGATCTGCCGCTCCTTCCTCGGGAGCGCGTCGGGGCTGCCCTCGCGCGGGTGGGACACGGGAGCCCCCGGGTCGCGGAGCTTCCAGGTAAAGGCGTCACCGCCCTCCCCCCCAGACCGGCCGCGGGCTGCGCCTCCAGCGCGGAGAGTGCAGCCCCCCTCCTACTCCTGGGGCGAGGCCCCTCCACCTCTCCGGGAGCGCCAGGGACCGGGTTGGGGCGAGGAAGGGCTGGCCCGGGGTCTTGGTGGGATCGCGGGCCCCCAGAGGGGATCTCCAGGCTCGCGTAGCAGCACCTGTCTTAAGTGGCCCTGGCTCCGCGTCATCAGGAAAGACAGAAGAATGCTCAGTGAGCGACACGCATTTCCTCAAAGGAAGGGAAAGAAAATGATTTCCAATATCTGACACGGTTTTGCACAAGTGCGTTTTAGTGGCTATTGTAAGCAGGCGTCAAAGTTCAGTGCCTCCTGAACTTCCTCCCACCTGTATCTTTTTCACGCTTTCAACAGAATTCAACTTGACTGTGGACCTTTAAGGCCTAAGTAATAACGATTAGAAGAATTACAGAGGTTGAGTATCCTTAGCGCGATAAACTCTTCAGTGACTTCTGGCAGTCCAGGCGCCATGAAGATTCTGCATAGAGAAAACACAGTTCCTGCCCCATCCCCTGTCATAGTTCTGGTTTCTTTGCAAAAACTTAAGGAGAGATTCTGTCAGAATCCTTGCAAAGTAAGACATTGGCCTGGTTTTCCTCTTTTTGCTCCTGTCTGGTTTTCTTTAGGGCTAGAAAAGAGACTTGCAAGATGCGGCAACATGAAAAAAGGTCACTTGTGCCAGGATTCTTAACCTGGAGAGCCACGGCTAGTACTCTGAAAGTCTGTGAACTTCAGTGGCAAAATTTATTTTAGTAGCCTCTCACTGAAATGTAACATTTCCTCTAAGAGGCATGTGATCAAAAGCCTTGGTAGAGTTAGACGCAGCTGTAATTTGCCATCAGTAGAAATCACAGGTGTTTTTGTATTATATTACTGATTACACAGATCTCAAGTATCCTGTTCATTCAACACTACTTCAAAATTATGGCAGTTATTAGATGTACTGCTTGATATTTGATAGGTTAATAAAGAAGCACAGATATCTCACAATTGTTTCTATTTTGACTGAAAACGGGGTTAATAATAGGATCTATCTCATAAGGATCAGGAATCTATTTCATTAGGATTCTTGTAAGTATTAAATGACATGACACTTGTAAAGTGCTTAGTATAGAGACTGGCATGAGAGAAACATAAATGTTACTTGTTATTTGTTTACAAAAGTTGGATACAACAGCAAGGAAGCTATTGGACTTGTGTGGTTACTATATATGGGTAATATATACTCTTTTTTTTTTTTTTTGCTTTTTAACTATTTGTGTTGTTTTTTACTATTTTGTTGTTTTAAAGACTATTTGTTTATATTAGGGATCACTCTTTTTTTTTTTTTTTAAAGATTTTATTAGTAAGTAATCTAATCTCTACACCCAATGTGGAGCTTGAACTCGCAACCTGGAGATCAAGAGTTCCACGCTCTGCGGACTGAGCCAGCCAGGCGCCCAATGTTAGATTTCACTCTTTACGTTGTACAGTTCTATGGGTTTTGGCAGATGTGAAGACATATGTCAACCGTTACAGTATCATTTAGAATGATTTCACTACTCTAAAAATCCCCTGTGTTCCACCTGCTCATCCTTCCCTTCCTCCTCCTGGCAACCACTGATTTTTTTTTTTTTTTCAACCACTGATATTTTGACTGTTGATGTAGTTTTGCCTTTTCCAGAATGTCATATAGTTGACAAGAAGTCATATCTTTCAGACCGGTTTCTTTCACTTAGCAGTATGCAATTGTGGTTCCTCTATGTACTTCTGTGGTTTGATAGCTCATTTCTTTGTACTACTGAATAGTATTCCATTATATGGATGTACCACATTTTGTTTATCCATTCACCTATTGAACGATGTCTCGTTGTCTCCAGTTTTTGACAATGATGTAGAAAGTTACTATAAACATATATACATAGATTTTTTTTGGTAGGATTTGGTTTTGTCAGTTTTTTGGATTTTAGTCATTCTAATAGGTGCATAGTGGTATCTTGTCATTTGAATTTACAGTTCCCAAATGATTATGATGTTGAGCACCTCCTCTTATGCTTATTTGTTATCTATATATATCTCCTTTGAGATCCACATGGGGCTTGATCCCAGGAACTGTGAGACCATGACCTGAGCCAAATCCAAGAGTCAGATACTTAACCAGTTGAGCCACCCAGGTGCCCCAACTTTGCTCATTTTTAATTGGGTTGTGTTTTAAAGTTCTTTGTATATTTTAGCTACCTGTCCTTTATCAGATGTGTGTTTTGCAAATATTTCTCCCAGTCTGTGGCTTATCTTTTTATTCTCTGAATAGTGTCTTGGGCATAGCAGATGTTTTAATTTTAATGAAATCCAACCTATCAATTTTTTTTCTTTCATGGATTGTGCTTTTGGTATCGTATCTAAAAAATCATTGCTTAATCTAAGTCCACAAAGATTTTTCTCCTATGTTATATTTTTACTATATTAAAACTATTTTAACATTTTAAAAAATATTTTATTTTTAAGTAATCTCTACACCAACATGGGGCTTGCACACACAATACCAAGATCAAGAGTCTCATGTTTTACCAACTGAGCCAGCCAGGCACCCCTCTAGGAGTTTTAGAGTTCTGCATTTTACATTGAAGTCTATGATCCATTTTGAGTTAGTTTTTGTAAATGATGGAAGGTTTGTGTCTAGATTTATCTTTTTGCATATGGATGCCCAATTATTCTGTCACCATTTTTAAGAAGACTATCCTCTGTCCATTGAATTGCCTTTGCTCTTTTGTTAAAGAGCAGTTGACTCTATTTGTGTGGATCTTTTTCTGGGCTTATTATTCTGTTCTATTGTTCTGTTTGTCTATTCTTTTGCCAGTAGCACACACTTTTTTTTTTTTAAGTTTATTTATGTTGAGAGAAAGAGCACAAACAGGGTAGGGGCAGAGGGAGAGGGAGAGAGAGGGAGAGAGAGGGGAAGAGAGAGAGAGAGAGAGAGAGAGAGAACAAACAGGGTAGGGGCAGAGGGAGAGGGAGAGAGAGAGAGAGAGAGAGAGAAGATCCCAAGCAGGCTCTGCGTTGTCATTGCACAGCCCGATGCAGAGCTCAGTTTCATGAATGGTGAGATCATGACCTGAGCTGAAATCAAGAGTCCGATGCTTAACCGACTGAGCTACCCAGGTGCCCCTACACTGTCTTGATTACTGTAACTTTGCAGTAAGTATTGAAATTAGGTAGTGTCAGTTCTCCAATTTTGTTCTTCTTCAGCATCATGTTGCCCATTCTGGGCCTTTCTGCATTTCATGTAAACTTTAAAATCAAAACTTTGCAATGAATCTATAGATCAAATTGAGAAGAATGGACATCTTTTTTTTTTTTTTTTTTAACGTTTATTTATTTTTGAGACAGAGAGAGACAAAGCATGAACAGGAGAGGGGCAGAGAGAGAGGGAGACACAGAATCTGAAACGGGCTCCAGGCTCTGAGCTGTCAGCACAGTGCCCGATGCAGGGCTTGAACTCATGGACCGTGAGATCATGACCTGAGCCGAAGTCGGATGCTTAACTGACTGAGCCACCCAGGCACCCCAAGAATGGACATCTTAATATTGATGAACATGGAACATCTCTCCATTTATTTAGTTTAGTTTTGTTTTTTGATATTTTACATCAGCGTTTTGTAGGCATATTAAACAAATTTTTAAAAAATGTTTATTTGTTTTTGAGAGAGAGAGACACACACACAGCGTGAGCAGGGGAGGGGCAGAGAGAGAGACACACACAGAATCTGAAGCAGGCTCCAGGTTCTGAGCTGTCAGCACTGAGCTGGACACTGGGCTCAAACTCACAAACCATGAGATCGTGACCTGAGTTGAAGTTGGAGGCCTAACTGACTGAGCCTTCCAGACGCCCCTCTAGGCACACTTTAAAAACTACTTTGATAATTATATTTCATATAACTGACTTCTTTCATAATCCTAATATATTTCATTTTTCATTATATATATGTATTTTATTAATTTATTTTTTAAAGAATTTATAGGTTTGTTTTGTTTTGTTTTGTTTTTTAGAGGAAGAGAGTGCGTGAAAGCAGGGGAGAGGGGCAAAGAGAGAGAGGGGCAGAGAGAGAAAGACAGAAGCTTAAGCAAGCTCCACACCCAGCACAGAACTGGACACAGGGCTCAATCCCACTACCCTGGGATGGTGACCTGAGCTGAAATCAAGAGTTGGACACTCAGCTGACTGAGCACCCCTCATTTTTATATTTTCAAACCTGTCTCTCAGAAAAGATCCTAAGCCTCACCAGACTACCAAAGAGTTCGGGTTCATGACAGAAGAAGGAGGAGGAGGAGGAGAATGAGATTGAAGAGGAAGTATTTCTGCTCTACAGTATGCTTCAGTGAACAATTTGTATTCTCAAAATGAATGAATTCCCTCTACTGACCAGCTAACTCTTAGAATTAGATTATTAGAGTTACCTGTCTCTGATTTGATACTTAAGGAGAGGCAGCCACAAGAAAGGCAGCCCCAGTTTCCTCATCTATAAAATGAGGGAAATAGTAGCTCTTTTTTTTTTTTTTTGCAGACCTATTATCAGGATTAAATGGGATAATATATGTATATTTCATAGCACATTGCCTACCACCTAGTAGGTGATTTTAAAATGCTGGTTGTTGGGGTGCCTGGGTGGCTCAGTCGGTTGAGCGTCCGACTTCAGCTCAGGTCACGATCTCGCGGTCCGTGAGTTTGAGCCCCGCATCGGACTCTGGGCTGATGGCTCAGAGCCTGGAGCCTGCTTCCGATTCTGTGTCTCCCTCTCTCTCTGCCCCTCCCCCGTTCATGCTCTGTCTCTGTCCCAAAAATAAATAAACATAAAAAAAAAAAAAAATAAAATGCTAGTTGTTAATACTGAGAAAGAAACTCTGCTCAAGCCTGTTATCACTGCTTCATCAGTGGCTAGAGATTTTGTGTCCTCTCCCCTCTTGGTTAGGAGAAGCAAGAAGAGGAAGGATTCTAGAACTTTGGGGGTAGGCCTCTTGTTTATATCTCTTCCTTCATAGGTATTTGTCAGCTTTTAAGCACTGATGGGATAGTATACATGTTTGTGCTAATTAGTTCTTTACCAAGTTTTTAATGAAGGTTGTCTTGATCTATTAAAAGTGAAACATAAAAAATGCTTGTTTATTTCTGTTTTGTAAATCATGAGCTGTTGACATTGACTTGAAGGAAATGAAATGTATCTTCGTGAGATTTATTAAAAGAAACAAAACTCATTGATGATTTTCTATTTTTGTTCTAGAGAGAAATTCCATGATCTGTACAATCTTCTTGAAGCAAACTCAGACCAGAGGGAGGATTATCCTTGACCTTGGAAGACTAGGCTGAATTGAAATTTAAAATGTCCTTTAGGGAAGAATGGGGCTTGAGTTACACTTTTGTGGTAATTTGCTTCCTGACACTGAGGCTGTCCACCAGTCAGAACTGCCACACGAAGAGTCTAGAAGATGTTGTCATTGACATCCAGTCATCTCTTTCAAAGGGAATTAGAGGCAATGAACCTGTACATACATTAACTCAGGAAGACTGCATTAATTCTTGCTGTTCAACGAAAAACATAACAGGTAAGTAATAGTCCCTTGGCAACTCTTCATTTTAAGTGTTCTGTGATATAAGTAGCTGGCTGATCTGGCTACATACTTTATTCTAGTGATTCTCAATGGGGTAGAAATGTGGGTAACAAATTCACTGGGAACATGTGCCACAAGTGTGTCCTCCCCTCCCCTAAGCTGGGTCAAAGTTACTGATGAGTGTGTGTGTATATCACCCAGGTGTGTAGGTAGAAAAAAGGTTGAGAACCACTGGTGTTATGTTCTAATAGGCATCTAAGATGCTGGAAACAAAAACCCTTAAGGGACATGGGAAGTTGTTTGGACTGACCCAGTCACATGACACAGAGGAAAGAGGCTCACAGGTCTGAGCCATACCTTTGCATGTTTCAAGTTCCAGACTTGAGAAATATTTATCCAAGAGAAACAGTGGTCATTTTCCAGTTGTTTTTGACCCTGTCCTAATTCCCTAAATGAAAAGTAAATAAATAACCAACCACAAAAAAACACCCACACTAAATTTATTGAGCACCGAATGCCTTGCTGAATGCTGGAGACAAAACAATGAATAACATGGAAAAGGCCTTGCCATCAAGGAGCCTAGAAGAGCTAGTCAACATTGGAGTAATGCTTCTTACCTGACTCACTGGCCAACCGAATCATACGTTTTCTCTTATATCTTTGGTTTCTCTTCTTTGTATAATGGGTGTGGTATAGTCAGAAATGTATGCATATAATCTTGGTTTCTGGTTCCTGTTAGAGCTCCTAAAAACCTTGCCGTTTCCTGAGCCTAGGAGCTTCTTTCGTTATTCATTATGAGCCCCTTTCAACCACACCTGAGTTACGACTGTTGGTGGCTCCCTAGGTAGCTCCAGGATGGGAACTCGTCACCAGAAAGACCCAGCCTTGATTAGAAATTTGGAATTTTCAGCTCCACCCCCACCTGTAGGTAGAGGAGAAGGGCTGGAGATTGAATTCAGTCACCAGTGGCCAATGATTTAATCAGCTGTGCCCACATAATGGAATCTCCATAAAAAAATCCCTAAACACAGGTTTAGAGAGCTTCCACATTGGCAGACACATCCACATGTGCAAAAGGATTGTTCACTTCAGGTACACCGGGACGGAAGCTCCTGCACTAAGGACCCTTCTGGACCTTGCCCTATGTACACTTCATTTGGCTATTCATTTGTGTTTTCAATGATAAACTATCATAGTAAGTATAGCCTTTTCCTGAGTCCTGTGAGTAGTTCTAGCAAATTATCAAACCTGAAGTAGGGGTGGTGGGAGCTTGGATTTATGGCCAAGTCGGGCAGAAGCGTGAGTAACCTGGGAGCTGATACTTTTGACTGGCCTCTAAGTGAGGACAGTCTTACAGGACTGAGCCCTTAAACCTATGGAATCTGATGCTAACTCCAGGTAGTTAGTGTAAGAATTGAATTGAATCATAAGACATTGAGTCAGTGCCCTGGAGAATTGGAGTATTAGTGTGGAAAAGATACCACATATTTGATGCCAGGAGGAAAAAAAAACTTTCAATGGTTTTCTCAAACTCAGCAGTGTGCTTTGATATTCTCTATAGGAGTAATTTATGGAAATTACAGAGATTTAATTTAAATTTCCAGTTTTTCTTTAAATGTTGATATCAACATTTATGTGAAATAGCAAATCATCTGCAAACAGGACTGAATGCTGTGTGGGTGTTTGCTGGCAACACAGGAAACCTTGCATTTCTTTTCAGCTCCATAATGGGTGTTAGTGAGAAATGAGGGTTTGCTGTTTTATTGTATAAGCAGAATTACTGTTACTGCTTTACAGTAAGTAGAGATAATTGTGGGTCTCCTTTAACGGATCTCAGACTGTTTCTTCATTTATTGAGCTATGGTCTTTAAGTGCTTTGATAATTTGCTCATAACCACAGATTTTAGAAAGATGCCCAGGGGCGCCTGGGTGGCTGAGTTGGTCGAGTGACCAACTTCAGCTCAGGTCATGATCTCATGGTCCGTGAGTTTGAGCCCCGCATCGGGCTCTGTGCTGACAGCTCGGAGCCTGGAACCTGCTTTGGATTCTGTGTCTCCCTCTCTCTCTCTCTCTGCCCCTCGCCTGCTTGCTCGCTCTCTCTCTCTCTCTCTCTCTCTAAAATAAAATTAAATTTAAAAAATTATTTAAAAAAAGGAATTATTAAGAAAAAAGAAGTACAAAGGACACAAAGTTTTGCATACAACTTGGGGGGGCTTATGGACCTTTCCCTTTACCTCCATGCCCCCCAAAAATGGTATTGCAGAATTATCCCATTGCTGAGAAAGGAAAAACTAAAGTACCTTTCTTGTTGCCTGGTTTTCTGCCTAAAACCCCTGCAGAAACTGAGTCTTCTTTCCAAATGCGGGAGTCAAGGTTGATCCTCACCATTGCCTGATTTGAAGAAGTTGTGCTGATGGCCAGTTATGCAGAATATTTTCCCCTGGCTTTATTGAGATATATTTGGCATGTAACATTGTGAAAATATATACAGTGCGATGATTTGTTACATGTATATATTGTGAAATGACTACTACAACAAGGTTAGTTAATACGTGTGTGTGTGTGTGTGTGTGTGTGTGTGTGTGTGTGTTTAGAAAGAGCATGCATTTTTAATAATTAGCCTATGTGCCTCTTAACCTTCATCCTGGGGCACGTGGGTGGCTGAGTCGGTTAAGCGTCTGACTTTGGCTCAGGTCGTGATCTCACAGTTTGTGAGTTCGAGCCTCACATTGGGCTCTGTGCTGACAGCTCAGAGCCTAGAGTCTGCTTCAGATTCTGTGTCTCCCTCTCTCTCTGCCCCTTGGCTGCTCACTCTCTCTCTCTCAAAAATAAATAAAAAAGCATTAAAACAAAACAAAACAAAACAAAACCTTATCCTGACCAGGGGTATACTGATGCCTCAAGGGTCTTAGGCCAAGATGTGAGATGGCACCAGATTGAGACCAAAGCCAGCTCTAGACCATGATGAATAGAAAGAATGATTTCTACTGGACATAGGTGGAAGAGAAAAAGAAGCAAGAAATGAAAGTTAAGAGTAAAAAGTTTGAAAGGAATGAAAATGGAAAAGCAGAAATAAGGAAGAGTAGAAATGTGAAGAAGAAAAATCAAAAGACGAATGGTACTGATAAAGGTAAAACATAGACTTTGTCCTCCATACACTACTCAGGTCCTTTGTGGAAGGAGGCAATGATGGTGTGATGCTAAATTTAGGGACTCTACTCAAGAAAGCCAGACTCATGGCTTCATAGGTGTCTGATATAGGTGTCTGCCTTTGGGATATGAGAGATACATGAAATCATTAGGTTAGATCCATTTCTTAAGTTCCAACTCAGTTGGGAGTTGTGTAAAGATCGCAAAGTCAGTATTTCTGTGTGTATTTTGATGGATATTTGAGCAAATGGAAGGCTTATCTAAAGAATTAAATGCATTATTTTTAAAAAAAAAAGAATTAAGTGTACTATTTAAAGTGGGTTTTGCCAAAATTACCTTAATTCGGATTTTTTAACCCAATGTCTTCACAAATTGCTGTAAGTACTAAGGAAGAGGAAACGAATTAGTGGGCAGCAAGCAAATGCACAACATGAACAAAGGTATTTGTGTTGGACAGCAGAAAAAATAATTGCCATCCTCTTTAGAATATCCTATTTCAGTGTAATGCTTATGATACCTTTAATTTCAGGAGACAAAGCGTGTAACCTGATGATCTTCGACACTCGAAAAACAACTAGACAGCCCAACTGCTACCTATTTTTCTGTCCCAGTGAGGAAGCCTGTCCCCTGAAACCAGCAAAGGGACTTATGAGTTACAGGATAATTAGAGGTAATAAAAGCATTGTTCTTTTTCTTTGGTGATTGGGATTATTTAAGGACATGGTTCATGTGAAAGATTTTCTACAAAAGAATCTAAGTAAAACTACCAAAAGTAGTCACAAATATAGAGGCACACCAGAAATCTCTCATGATTTAAAATTCAGTCTATTAAACCAAACATCTGTTTTCCAATGAAAGATCTCTGAATGATGGTATTTTGTGTTGTTTAGCTTTTTGTTTCTACCTTCCTGAGATAAAAGGCACACAGACCTTTCATGAAAACATTTTGAAACACCTCTTTAGAAAATGTAAGAGGCACTGGAATAAGGTCTCTGTGGTCCACGGTCTGTTTTAAAAGGGTTAAGACCCGGCTGCCTGGGTGGCTCAGCTGGTCCAACTTTGGCTCAGGTCATGATCTCACCGTCCACGGGTTCGAGCCCTGCATCGGTCTCTGTGCTGACAGCCCAGAGCCAGGAGCCTGCTTCAGATTCTGTGTCTCCCCCTCTCTCTGCTCCTCCCCCACTTGTGCTCTGTCTCGTTCTCAAAAATAAATAAACATAAAAAATTTTTTCAAAGGGTTAAGATCTATGTGAGTATGTAAAATTCTAGTACATTTGTCTTTAGGTTCTAATTATTTTATAATCACATTATGTGAAATCAAACACCCTGGATTTTATTACCTAGACCTGGAAGGAGGTTCATTCAAGAAGTATTTACCAAGCATCCACCATGTGCCAAATTCTGTGCAAGGCATTGGAAATACAGTCTCCATTCTGAACATATTTGTTCAGAATTTAGAAAATAAACAAGTAAAAAATAATATAATAATTTGGATATGTCTTGGTGAGATTTTGGCTTGTTAATATTTTTTAAGTTTGTTTATTTATTTATTTATTTATTTAGTTTTGAGAGAGACAGAGACAGCGTGAGCAGGGGAGGGGCAAAAAGAGAGGGAGAGAGAGAGAATTCCAAGCAGGCTCTGCACCCTCAGCTCAGAACCAGACGTGGGGCTCAAACTTACAAAACCGTGAAATCATGACCTGAGCTGAAACCAAGAGTCAGATGCTTATGCCAACTGAGCCACCCAGGCACCCTGGCTTGCTAATGTTCAGGGTGAAATGTTTTCAGTATCAAGTGTCCTTTTATTTAAGTCTTAGACAGTTTTTTTTCACTATACCCTTGGCTATTAATAATATTCTATTTGCTAATTTACTCAATAAACATCAAATGTTATTTAGCATCTCCTATATGTGCCAAACACTTTTTCTGCCCCAAGAACACAAAAATGGAAACATGGAAAACAAGGTTTTTACCTCTGGAACTTATGTTTTAGGAGGGAGAGACAATAACCATCCTAAATAAGTAATCAAGAAAAATATTATAAGTAATCAAAAAAAAAAGTAATCAAGAAAAATATCATCACAAGTGTTAGGCTGATGATTGAGCTAAGACAATGTAATAGATGATCACTGAGTGGACCCTCTTGAGTAGGTGATCAGAGGAAGCCATCTGTGAAGAAGTAACCCCTCAACTGAGATCTGAATGGTAAGAAGCCAGATGTGAGAAGATCTGGGAAGACCTTCAGGCAGAGGAAATAGCCTGTTTCAATATCTTGAGGCAGAATGATTTCAGTCTCAGTCTCAGCTGGCTGACTCATAGTGAACCTTATAAAGAGTGACATACAGGGGCACCTGGGTGTCTCAGCCGGTTAAGGGACTGGCTTCGGCTAAGGTCATGCATGATCTCATGGTTCATGGGATCGAGCCCTGAATAGGGCTTTGCACTGCCAGTGCGAAGCCTGCTTGGGATTCTCCTTCTCTTTCCCTTTCTCTCTCTCTCTTCACCCCCCTCACTCCTGCTCTCTCTCTCTCTCTCAAGAGAAACAAACTTAAAAAAAAAAAAAAGTGATACGCAAGAAGTATGAAAAGCGGAGAGATCACATAAAGCTTTGTAAGCCAAGGTAGGAAGTTCTTATTTTAGGTGTCTAATGGGAAGCCGTTGGAAGTTTTCAGTAGGCGCGTAACATGGTGTTTTCAAGGTGATTTCTCAAAGCTCACTGTGACTGCTCTCCTGGGGAGGGACACCAATGCGGCAGCAAGAGAGGAAGTGGGAAGACTCGGTAGGAGGCAGAGGCAAGATCCAAGTGGAAGGCCATGACATTGTGGACCAGGGAGGTGGCAGATGAGGTAGAGAAGTAAACATACAGCTGTTTCAGAGGAAGAGCTGATGGTGTGGGATGGTTGTGATGGCAAGGGAAACAGAAGTATTGGAACTGAGTCCTAGTTTCCTCGTTTTTGGCTTGAAAGTCTAGATGGATAGTGGTACCATCTACTGAGCTGGGGAAGATTAAGGAGACTGGTTTTAGGGTTGGGAGGGGGAGTGCACTCAAGGATTGTCTTGTGACTATTTTATGTGTGAGGTACTTTGGGGAATGATACTGCCCAGGGTGCCTGGGCTCAGACTCCACTCTGTCCCCTGTGTCTGAGTTTTGGTTAATGAACCAGATGTATCAAACATTCCCTAAAACAGGAGCATAAAGCACAAATTATTTGTGTAAATTCTGCCTAAATAGTGATATAAACCAACTATAAGAAAACTGGCATAAGGTACAAAAGTTTCGGTTTTGCTAGATGAAGAAAGCTCTGGAGATGGATGAGGGTGACAGTTGCAGAGAATGTGAATATACTCAATGCCACTGAACTGTATACTTACAGAGTTAAAGTGGTAAATAGTATGTACATTTTACCACAGTTTTCAATTTTTAAAAAAATTTTAAAAGTTTATCTATTTTGAGAAAGAGTGTGTGCGCAAGCAGGGCAAGGGGCAGAGAGAGAGGGAGAGAGAGAATCCCAAGCAGGCGACATGGGGCTTGAGCTCACGAACCGCCTTGAGCCAAAACCTTGGTCATGATCTCATGGTTCGTGAGTTTGAGCCCCACGTCACCTGCTTCTCTCTCTCTCTTTCTGGCCATCATCCTGCTTGCACCCACACTCTCTCAAAATAAATAAACATTTTTTTTTTTTTTAGATATTGATTTTTAAAAAACACTAGGCATAGAACAAATTAGCCTTTCAAAACACTTAAAACCTTACTTTCTGTGGACACTGTCTTGTCCTGCCCTTTTGGGGCATCAGTGGGCAGATCTTCTGGCTGCCCCAGATCTTCATGGCTCCTTGCCTTTGTGCCTGTGCGTAAATCATCTGGGCTAAAAATATTGGAGCCTATAGTGTGGTGGTGATACTTCTTGCTGTTCCTCTTTGATCACCTGGAACATTGCAGAGCCTGTTAGATAGCCAGGGGTGGGAATTCAGCAGCAAATGGATATTCCAGGCTTAGTGTCCAAAGAGGTCAGGGCTCAAGACACTAACCGGAATGTTTGTTCTTCTTCTGGAACTCCCATCATGTGGCATTTGGACTGCAACGTTCCGCCCCTGTTATCCCTTCTCACTACCTCTTCTTCATTCTGCCCCTTCTTCTATCAGCGCGCTTCCCTGTATCTGTCTTCTATTTCATAACTAAAGCACAACATTAAAGAAATTACAGGTAACTTAATCCAGCAATTCTACTTCCATAAAACCTTAAAGACGCAAGACCAAAACAAGAAAAAGCTATTGGTTTGAAGCATGTTTTTTTGTGAAATTAGTTTGAAAAGTAAAAAACGAGGAGCAGCATAAATGTCCCGTTGCCTGAGAATGGTTGGGTATAAAATATGATGGATCCATTTGAGAGAGGTTGAGCGTCCTGCTCTTGGTTTTGGCTCAGGTCATGATCTCACAGTTCGTGGGTTCGGGCACCTCATCGGGCTCTGTGCTGAGGGTGTGGAGCCTGCTTGGGATTCTCTCTCTCTCCCTCTCTCTCTCTCCCGCTCTCTGTCTCATAATAAATAAACTTAAAAAAAAAAATAAGTTTGAGGTATATAAATAAATACAATTCCAGGTGAAAAACACCTGGGTTTTTTTTTCAAATACATGAAAAATTTAACTCTAAGGCACACAGAAATGTTAATAGTTGCTGAGACATAATGATAAAAACCATAGTTGAATTTGTTTTATAATTTCCATATACTTCTGTAATGTTGTTGCTTTTATAATCCATGTATAAAAGAGGGAATATGAGGTAAAGATTCTCTCCAGTGGAAATGGGAGAAAAGGGAACTTTGGCATGTTGTGTAAATCTTTACTGGGAGGCTGTGAAGGTCATAAAGTCGGATTAGAATTAAACAGTTCCTGTGGCAGCCACCAGGGGGCGCCATCAGCCCAGAGCAGGTTGAAGAGCAAAGTGGCACGGACCCTGGACATCATGTGCTGCAGGCTTTATACATACAGGATGTTTACAAATTGTGTTTGTAATTCTCTTTATGAATCTGCCCATGTTGATGGACTGAGAGTCCCCCAGAAATAAATTATCTGCTTCCTGTTTAGAGTGAAATTAATAGATATCTGTTGGGTGGTTTGTTTCCAGATGAATTCCATTTCCTATAACGGATGGGCTAATATTTACAGACCAAAAGCTTGAAAGATGATAGTGTACTGTGTTCATTCTATAAAACCATTGCAACTTGGAATTATTTAATTTTTTTCCCAGCTTTGCAGTGTGTCATTTCTACCGAGGACTAGAATAGGGAAGTTCAGAAACAATAAATTGGGAGTCTGTTTGCTCAGCTGGTTTCCAAGTAATAGTCAGTCCCTAAGTTTTTTATTTCATCAAGTCACTTGAAAATGAAACTCAAAAGAGAGATTGAGGGCGCAGGGCTGTTTTGCAGTCCCCGCTGGCTCATCTCTGTGAGAGTGAGAAAAAGCACCGCACCCCAATGGCAAACATCAGCGGGTGAGGTGAAGGGAGCAGGTGCACAGGATCCCTGCATGCCTCTAGGATCCTTGCCAATAGATGAATCTTATCAAGAAATGGGACTAGCCCTTGCTTTGCTTTATTTATGAACTGACATTCTTGAGAAAGAAAGCAGCTGTTTTGGTCATTCTTGTCAATGGCTTTATTTAAGTTCTGAGTTCACACACATCGCATTTACTTAGTCTTTTTTTTTTTTAACTTTAAAATGGAATATGTTGAGTCCTGTTCTTTTTGAAAAATATCTGATGCTACCTAAAAATAGAGATGCTGTTTATCTCATGGTGATGTTATATCTATCATCGTGATGTAACCTGCAGCAGAAACTCTTTTCTCCAGCATTGTTGGAGGAAAGAGGAATTTCAATCATCCGAATTCTATTTTGGGGTAAAGTACTATATCCTAGAGCAGGTGTCTGCAGACTTTTTCTGTCAAGGGCCAAATGAGAAGTATTTTAGGCTTTCCAGGCCAGTATGGTTTTTTTTTTTAATTTTTTTAACATTTATCTATTTTTGAGAGACAGAGCATGAGTGGGGGAGGGGCAGAGAGAGAGGGAGACACAGAATCGGAAGCAGGGTCCAGGCTCTGAGCTGAGCTGTCAGCACAGAACCCGACATGGGGCTCAAACCCACGAACCGTGAGATCATGACCTGAGCCGAAGTCAGATGCTTAACCGACTGAGCCCCCCAGGAGCCCCTCCAGGCCAGTATTTTAGGTTTTATGGGCCATATGCAATCTGTTGTATCTATTCACCTCTGTCCTTATAGTGTGAAGTACCTGCAGACAGTGCATAAACAAATGAGCATGGTTACATGCCAATAAAACTTTATTTATAGACACTGAAATTTGAATTTTATATAATTTTCATGTGTCACAAAATATTATTCCTTTTTATTTTTGTCAGCCATTTAAAAATGTATATGTTAGCCCATAAGCCATATAAAGAGAAGTGACAAGCTAGATTTGGCCCTCGGGCCATAATTTGCTCACCCCTGTCCTAGACGGATTAAGGAGTGACCGTTCTAAAGGACCTGTTCCAGGTGTGATGCTTACAGAGTAATCGAAGATATTACAAATCGGAGGTCGCTTCTGGATGTTTGTTAGCAGAGAAGAGAATGGAATCTAGTTCAGACACTGGCACTGAGAGGAGTTGAAGAAGAAAGGGGGAAAGAGAACAGGGAAGAATGAACAAGGAAATGCTAAAAAATTCCTTTTCTTCCTTCCTTGTGTTTTCTGCAGTTCAGATCTAAGTGAAAATGATCAGCCAAGTAGCAGAGTGATACAGAGCAATTCAAATGATCCTTCCCTGCCCCTGATGGCTCCCGCAAACCTTTCCAATTTGAGCTGTGATGAATGGTGTGTGAGACTAAGAGCATAATTCTAAGCTTTCTGTCACCGTGAGGAGAATGTGAGGCTGGTCCCTCCGTAGCCAGCACTCGGAATTGTGTGATTTTCGGCTCTTTCTATCAGCACTGTGGCCATCCTAATTTCAAATTTGGTCCCACAGTCCTCAGACTCTAAGACATTGGGTCTGAAATTTTAATCCTTGAGAGTCACAGTGAAATCTCCCAAATTGCCTCCCTCCCCTGTGTGTGGTGCTGAAACCTGTTTTTTGATTGGACACTGTGTCATCAGCCTTCTGCTGCTGCTGTGGCCTCGGTGCCCTGGGAGGAGACCAGACCTTCCCTCCCGGCCCCTCCGCCTCCACCCTGTTGCAGGCAAATTGCAAGGATTCTGCCTCCGCTCCCCCTTGCCTTTCTTGCCTGAGGGTGCCCTTGCTACGAAATCTCTCTCGGTGATTGCTGCCTTCCCAGATGTCTTGTCAGTCCCAGGAGTTTCTCTCTGCCACTCGTCTTCCAGCCCTGTCGCCCTGGCCCAGCCCTCTTCCCTGGCATCGGCCCCCGAAGTGTCTCCATCTTCCTAAACCTCTTGCTGCGGCTCCTGGACTCCTCTTAGCCCCCTTGCTCTGCTCCTCCCAGCTCTTCCTTCATTTGCCTGGTCCTCCTCCACACATTTCTTCTCTGTCCCACCACTCTAGAAATAAACCACAGCATCTGGTAGAGAGGCAGTGTCATCAGATTCTGATTTAGCAATTTGTATTTTTCCATTTTGCGCAAGTTTCTATGAAATGTCAAGTTTCAACAGTTTGGGGATTTACTGAACAAGCTGATATGTTTGTCTTTTTTTAACCTGCCTTCGCATGGAAATATTTAAGTCTCCCTTTAACTTTTCTCTACATTTTCAGACTTTCCAGCTCTGGCTAGAACTCATTTGCCAAGCCAAGAGTTAACCCAAGAAGGTTCTCTCATCCATGGCCAGTCTCCGCAGGTGATCATCACTCACACACCCCCTCCTGTGACAGGTTATTCAGAGTCCACTGATAGCTTACAGAAAGGTGCCTTTTCTCAGAAGTTGGGGTCCTCAGATCACTTGGAGAAACTATTCAAGATTGATCAAGCGAGTACACGGTTCCCTGTTGATAAAGAAAAGGGCCATTCTCAGAGTTCACGGTTTTCTTCAGAACAAAACATAGCTCATCTGCTGCCCGAAAAGGTGACAACACTCCCCACTACCAAGGCTGTTTCCTCTCTGCATATCACCTCTGCCGCTCCAAAGCCTGCATTTCCCCCCACCACCAGTGCTCCAGTGATACCTTCTGTGACTTTTGAACCCGAGGGGGCCACCTCAGCTCCACCCCTAGCTGTGGTCACGTCTCAGCCCCCCACAAGCCTCTTGTCTACAATGTTGACACATGCTGAAGTTACACCCAAAGCTGGCGTAACTATGACAACAGTCTCAAACACCATCTTTGAGGCACCTACGGACTGGAAAGGCCCCCCAGAAACAGTGCCGGTTAGAGAAATTTCCAACCTATCTTTGAACACAGAGGGTGCCTATAACCCTGCTACGCTTTCTTTGTCAGCTGTGGATTCTTCTGCTGCCACATTACTTCTGTCAAATGTGGATTCTTCTGCTGCCACATTACTTCTGTCAAATGTGGATTCTTCTCCGAATAAAAGTGCTTCTCAGGAAAATGGGAAGTCCAGTCCAGGTGGTTCCTCCCTGAAGAGTGTTCCAGAAAGTCAGCATGGCCTCCCATTTGAAAAATGGCTCCTCATTGGGACCCTGCTCTTTGGTGTTCTGTTCCTAGCCATAGGCCTTGTCCTCTTGGGTAGAATGTTCTCAGAATCTCTCCGCAGGAGACGCTATTCAAGACTTGATTATTTGATCAATGGGATCTATGTTGACATCTAAGGGGGAAACTAGATGTCTCTTAATTCATGTTCTTCCTGGTAGTCCAAACACAGTGACTTTCTACTGACTTGCTGATCTTAGCAGGATTTTTGAAGTGTCTTGAAGACAGACAGATGCCCCCTACCACTTTCTTTTTGCTTGCTTTTTTCAGACAATGGGAGAAAGGAAACGAATTAGGTAATTTGAGTGATCTATCTCCAAAATATTCGCTGGAAACAAAGCTCTACCTAAAGTAATAAAGTATAATTGGCATATAAATTGAAAAATGACTGGCTGTTTGCAAGGAAAAGTGGTTAGGACTTCTAGGCTGCAGTTCATTAGCATTTCTGGTTCCAGATAAAGTCAACTGTTTATGATATTAATTCTAATAGATTTACTTTCCTTTTTATATGAATTCCAATAAAACTTATTCCAGATGTATTTCCTTCCAATTAAATATTTGAATAAATCTTTTGTTACTCAGTAATGTTCTTGTAAGTGACACGTCCAGCTGGATAACTTTCAGTTTATTCCCACCAGCAAAATGATTAAATGATGAAAATATGTGTTCTAAGTTAAAGTGACACCCCCCCCCCCTTCCCATCAGTGAGCAAAGAGGTTCCTTTGGGAGAATTCTAGCCGAAGATTAGTCTACATGGAGACAGTGATAAGTCACTTTTGCTAAACAGCCAAATCTACTTTGGGTCCATTCTAGTTAACTCTTCTGCCCCCCCCCACACACACAAAAAAAAGTAATACAGGAATATTCTAAACTTTATCAAGTTGAAAACATAACAGTGTTATTTATAAATCCTTATGTAAATTTTGCCAACAGTCAATTTTGGCTTTATGTGGAATAACATTGGAAACAATGGATAACGCTTACAATTATTGTTAAATGATTACTGTGCTGTAATTTTTGTGTGCATTTAAAAAATTCATTTATTTTTAATTCCAGTATAGTTAACATACAGTGTTATATCAGTTTCAGCATACAATAAGTATGCTGTAATTTTTATTGATTAGCTATTGAAATGCCTGAGCAATGCCTTTAATAAAAATAGTTTGCTGGACGAATTACAGTGAGGTGACTAAGAATCCAGGAAGCTGCCTGGGTCAGTTTGACATCTGAGTCTCTGGACTTCAGTTTGCTTATCTGCAAAAGAAGAGGTTGTCCCTTCCTGGAGTCACCAGGGTTTTTAAAGATACAAATGGAATTTGGGAGTGAACTTTATACAGTGAGCACTAGAGGGCAGTAGCTGGTTTATAAGTATAGCAATGAAGACAAATGTAGGAAATGACAGAAACAGGCTTTTCTCCTGTTTCTTCCTCACCTCCTCCTTCTGCTTCTCTCCTGGACACACACACACACACACACACGCACACCCATCTACATTAAGCTCATAAAGCTCATTAAGAGGAAAGCTGGTCTAGTGAAAATAACTACCTTTCATATATTTTCCAATTTAACAGCTTGACACAAATCTCCAAGGGGTTTACATAAGCTTTAAGTAGGCTGAATAAATAAAACCTTGAATCAATTTAATTTAACAAGTATTTATTGAATATCCACATGCAGGCCAGAATCAGATCAGTAACTAAGTGCCTTGGAATTTAAAATTTTCTCCTCGTCTTTGTTAGCAGAATTGGACAGTGGGAATAAGGCTTTCTCTGGGTGCTTACAGAAGTTTTCTTCTGGTTCCTTCGTAGCTCTCTTTCCACCTTACTGCATTGCCTTCTTTCTTGCGAAGGAGAAACTCGAACAGGAGCCCGGATGAAAGATGCTTGGGGCCCAAACTCCGGCAGTGAGCGTGGGGATGTGAATTGCAGGGGAACAGCTGGATTTAAGACCAACTTCTAAGGAGGAAAGAGTAGCTCTTCTTACATAGCTCTCCCTGCCCATTAGACCTGTCATTGTGGCAGAGACTGCTGCAAGGGGCAGTGAAAGGGAAGGAAGCCGGCCTGTACTTTCTTGTAAGTAATTTTAACAGTGAATGGCCTGGGCAACCTTTTAAATAAAGGTGAACTGAACTATAAGCCCCCTCCTAGGGATAGTGACAGCCTAGAAGAAGCAAGAATACTAGAAAGGACCCCTTGCTCAAAAATATCCTTTCTCCATATTTTACCAATAGGACACTCACCTGGGTTAAAAAGCTATTCTCAAAAAAGCTGATGGCCTCTGAAAGGTGAACCCTATGGCTGACTCACTCTCAATAAATACATCTATGTCCTTGTTTCTCAATTACCCCTGGCCTGAGTGAGGCATCCTTGAAACTCTTTGGTTCTCAGACTGTGGCAGGCAATACAAGCAACAGCCAACCCCAATTCCACTTTTGCCTCATTTGTTGTAGGTTAGAAGTGTCACATTCTTTTCCAGCCTCTCTTGAAGTTAGGGATGGGCCTGTGGCCCGGTTCTAGCTGAAAGGAAACCTACTGGGGGCTTCTAGGAAAGATTCTCCTCCTTGATAAGTGAGGGTTACACAAAGAAGAAAGTCCCCCTCCCCCCCACCCCAACCCCTTATTTCCTGCTTGGAATGTTGGTTGAGTAAGGACTTGATACTTGGAGCTACTGCAGTCTTTCTGCCACCATGAGGTGAGAAATCACTAACAAGCTGAGCATGGCAAAATGGGATTTGGGAAGAGTCTGGTCCTTGACAACTTGGTTGTCAAGCAACAGCACCAGCTCTGGAACTGTCCACTTCCAATCTCGTTCCGTAATAAGTCTCTAACATTTGTACCATGTTTAGTTGAGCATTCTGTTACTTATTAATAACGATAGCAAGTGCTTATCAGGTACTTGACTTTGTGCCAGGCACACATTTATATATATGAACTCATATCATTCTTATAACAGCCTCGTGAAGAACTTCTTATTTTGCATATGAGGAAGCCGAAGCGGAGGGAGGTTTAAGCGTCTTGCCTGAGGTCACTTGCCTGGGTAATCTGGCTCTGACATTCCCACTCCACAGTCTTTCAGCTGGAGATGATGCACAGCGTAACCAAAAAAGAGGTGTGCAGTAGACGGGACATATTCTAGATAACAGCTTTTAAAGGGTGTTGACTGGAACTGTTCAAAACTGTTGAAAGAGCTTTTAAAGGGTGTTTTACCTTGAGCCCAAAGCGTGGCAGTTGAGATCTGTGGTTTCATTCTGAGGCAGGCTTGCTCCAGTTTCTCAGCCGCGGACATCCTGTCTTCTTGTTTGGTCCCTGACCACCTGTGCCAATGTTAATGGTCACTCTCTAGTCAGAAGAACCCTGGAGTAGAAAACCCATCTTGTTGCTTGTTCTTGCACCTCAATGAACAGTACCACCAGCCACCAGTCTCCCTTGTACCGAGCAACTTCAAAGTCCTACTCCATTTCTGCCTCTCCCTCAGCCTCCACAACCAGTGTTTACCACATACTGTCTCTTCTCTTTCAGAAACGCTTCTCAGAGCCAGCCTTCCCGCTCCCACCTCCTATTTGTCTCCTAACCTGTTTTTCCCTACTCCCACGTTATATACTCCCTCCACATGACCTCCCATTACCTTAAAAGCACCACACACACACACATGGGGCGCCCGGCTGGCTCAGTTGGTGAAGCATGTGACTCTTGACCTCAGTTCAAGTCCCACACTGGGTGTAGAGATTACTTAAAAATAAAACCTTGGGGTGCCTGGGTGGTTCAGTCAGTTGAGGATCCAACTTCGGCTCAGGTCATGATCTTGCAGTCCATGGGTTCCAGCCCTGCGTTGGGCTCTGTGCTGACAGCTCAGAGCCTGGAACCTGCTTCGGATTCTGTGTCTCCCTCTCTTTCTGCCCTTCCCCTGCTCATGCGTGATCTCTCTCTCTCTCTGTGTCTCTCTCTCTCTCTGTGTCTCTCTCTCTCTCTCTCTGTGTCTCTCTCTCTCAAAAATAAAAATAAACATTTAAAAAAATTTTTTAAAAATACAAAACAAAATTTTAAAAACAAAGCATAACACACAATACATCCCGCACTACCTGTGCCCCCCAACCCCCCATTACCTGAAGGGGTGATTAGCCATTCATGTGGCCTAAGAAGCCTCCCCATGTGCTAGCCCCAAGCTATCTGTCCGTCTACCTTCCCCCTCACAAAATCTCTCTCTTCACCATTTCTCAAACGTGCCAGGCACTTTCATGAGCTATGCTATTCCCTCTGCTCGTAAATACCCTTCTCTTTCTTCACCTGGCAAATTTCCACTCACCTCTCAAGATTCGGCTCAAACATCACCTCCGCCACAGTCTTCCCAGAGTCTCCCAGGTGAGTATTATTCCTCCCAGATTTCTGGCATGGCTGTGGATTTATACCATTAGTGAGACACTTGCATGGTATCTTCTAACATATCGGTTTATACATTCCACTGCTAGACTGATTCGTTAGACAGCAATGTTATTCTGATTCCCCCGCCCTTAATAGTGTGCCTGGCACACGGTAGACCCACGATAAATGATCACGCGTGAATTTTAAAGCCTGTTCGTTACAGTTCATTCTTTTCAGCAATGGACAGTAAGGTGATCAGCTGTACATGCAACAGCTTCTATGTCATGAGGAGAAAACCTAGTCAAGACCCCACTTCCAAACACTTTTTAGGAGAATGGGATACAATCCAGGTACACAGTACTAAAGTGTATACTTTTATTTTAACTAAGACCATGTGCTGAGGATCAGCATTGCGATTTTGTTTATGTCTCTCTTTAGAATTGAGGTAGTACAGTTTACTTAGCCCGTAGAGAGGGTGAGCTGACAGAATTTGTTTTTGTTTGTGCTCTTATATTTTTGGGTAAGTTGAAAGGTAACTTTTAGAGTGCTTTGACGGCCAAAATCAGGCTCAGAATCTAAGTTATCTGTCCCCAGATTATGACGGTGATTAGCAAGAGTCAAAGCTGAAACCAAGAGCCTTCTGATTCCATATTCTCTCCACCTCCCTGCACTACTGTCGGCACTGGTATGTCCCCGTAGAAATAACACAACTAGTCTAACACTCACCCGGATGTTAGGGGAGGGGAGGGTTCCAATTTTTTTTTTTTTAAGATTTTATTTTAGGGATGCCCTGGTGGCTCGGTCGGTTAAGCATCTGACTTCGGCGCAGGTCATGATCTTGTGGTTCATGGGTTCCAGCCCCACACTGGGCTCTGTGCTGACAGCTCAGAGCCTGGAGCCTGCTTCAAATTCTGTGTCTCCCTCCCTCTCTGCCCCTCCCCTGCTCATGCTCTATCTCTCTCTGTCTCTCAATAATAAATAAACGTTAAAACAAATTTTTTTTTAATAAATAAAATACTGTGTTTATCAAGAGCCAAAAAAAATTATCTACGCAACTTCTGGTATTCAACTTTTTATTTTTTTTTATTTTTTTAAACTTTTTTTTTTAAATGTTTATTTATTTATTTTTGAGAGAGACAGAGAGAGAGAGAGAGAGCAAGGGGAGGGGCAGAGAGAGAGGGAGACAGAATCCCAGGCAGGCTCCATGCTGTCAGCACAGAGCCTGACGTGGGGCTTGAACCCATGAACCATGAGATCATGACCTGAGCGGAAACCAAGAGTTGGACGCTTAACCAACTGAGCCACCCAGGCGCCTCGGTATTCAACTTTTTATATGGATGACTTGTCTTCACAGCAGTATTGAAAAGTCCCCAGAAGGTTAGCGCTTCATCTTCACTTCTTTTTATCTGTTAGTGTCATTGATTATTTGCCACTTGTGGCTATGGCTCATGCCTATTTTTTTTTTTTCCTCACCAAGTCCTAATTACAGTGCATTAAAGAATAAGAAAAATACAGTTCAGAGAATTGAAGGACTTGCCCAACCTTGCCTCTGTGTCTCCAGCCTTGCTTTTGCTTTTTCTGTTGTGACAGCTGCTGCTGGCCTGTGCACTGAATAGGTGATCAGTAAACACCTGTTACTTGTAACATCTTGGAGACTTCTCAACTCTAAGGCTTTTGGCCTTTTTTTTTTTTTTTAATGTTTATTTATTATTGGGAGACAGAGAGAGAGACAGAGTGTGAGCAGAGGAGGGGCAGAGAGAGAGAGGGAGACACAGAATCTGAAGCAGGTTCCAGGCTGTGAGCTGTCAGCACAGAGCCCGATGCAGGGCTTGAACTCATAAACCTCGAGATCATGACCTGAGTCGGACGCTTAACTGACTGAGCCACCCAGGTGCCCTCCCCCCCCATTTTTTTAGGCTTTTGGCCTTTCTATTGTGGGATGAAAGGAAGTCCAAATGCAGCAAGACAAAAATGATACAAATTAGGAATGGCAGTGGGCTCTTGCATAGTTCTGGCTGATGCCGTCCCCTATTCCTTGCCTTCTTCCCTCCTTCCTTGCCAGCACTGCCCTCAACAAATCCGGCCCTGAGACCTGCGTTCCCCTCCAGTATCCCCTCTGCCTTCTGTGGCACGGCTCCCAGGCGAAATGGGAGACAAGGGGCGGGGAGCTGGCAGGCTCTGTCTGAGCTGCTTGTCTCCTCAGAGACTTGACCTGTTCTCCCAGTCACTGCGAGCCACCGGCTTGCACCATCACAGGGAAAAAGGAAACCCTTACCAGATATCATAGCACATACCTGACCATACACACTGGTGGGCCTCTTCTGCAGGCTTATGCATAATAAGCTTTACATTTTTTTATGTTTGTTTGTTTATTTATTTATTTATTTATTTATTTTTGAGAGAGAGAGAGAGAGAGAAAGAGAGAGAGAGAGAGAGAGAGCAAGCCAGGGATGAGCAGAGAGAGAGGGAGAGAGAAATCCCAAGCAGGCTCTGCACTTGGCACAGGGCTCGAACTCACAAACTGAGATCGTGACCTGAGTCAAAACCAACGGTTGGATGCTTAACCGACTGAGCCACTCAGGTGCCCTGTATAAGCGTAAGAAAAAGAAAAGGAAAGAAAAGAAAAGAAATCTTAAAACAAAATTTTTTTTAACGTTTATTTTTTATTTTTGAGAGAGAGACAGGGCATCAATTGGGGAGGGACAGAGAGAGAGATGGAGACACAGAATCTGAAGCAGGCTCCAGGATCCAAGTTGTCAGCATAGAGCCCAATGCAGGGCTCCAACTCACGAACTGTGAGATCATGATCTCTGAGTCGAAGTCAGACACTTAAATGACTGAGCCACCCAGGTGCCCCCAAAGTGAAGAAATCTGAAAGGATATAATGTAAAAGAAATAGGATTTGGAGCTAGGGAGAATAGGTGACAAGAGAGGATTCCAGGGACTGGGCAGATGAACCATTAGCCAGCAGATCGATGTCATTGGTTAACATTTAATGAAAGTATGCAGGGTGCTAAATTGATCGACCTCAGCCAGTGTCCCCTGACAGACCACTAGGGTGGCCACGCTGGGCTGACCAGGTACAGTGCCACACAGGCCCAATGCTGCTGCCACACCTTCTCCTTTTTGAGTGCTCCATGGAAGAGAGGAACAGGGATAACTGCTTTTTTGCAGACGGCAAGGAACTACACAGGATCTTCCTTTCCTACCTGCCCCTGCCTTCCAGTCCAGCCTTCCCCTATTCCAGGCAGGTTCTGCATATCTCAGTTTTCTTCACATCGCCTTCAGTCAACATCATCAGCAAGCTTTTGTTTATTTTTTATTTTAGTTTAGTTTAAGTAGGCTTCACGCCCAGCATGGAATCCAGTGTGGGGCTTGAACTCACGCCCCTGAGATCAAGACCTGAGCTGAGATCAAGAATCGGATGCGTAACCAACTGAGCCACCCAGGCGCCCCAACATCATCAGCAATCTTAAGACTTGGCAGGGGTGGGGGACCAAAAAGCTTCTTATCTTACAAAAAAAAAAAAAAAGGAAAGCCTTTGCATTAGGAGGACTTTGTCCAGCTCAGGCACAGTTACCAGCATCCTCCTCTCCTCCCGTAAAGTGGCAATAACAGAACATACCCCTGGCCATCCCCTCCCCCCATCCCCTCCCCCCCCCCCACACCGCGCAGGGGAGAGGAAAAGGGCACAACTTTGAGAAAAACAAGTATCAAGGGTTGACGGTGTGTGCTGAACTTTAAAATGTGAAACTACGGTGAAAAATATTTTGGAAAAGAAACTATCTTCCAAATTGTGCGACATAGTAAAGTTAATGGAGCCCATATGTCGTCTACTAAAACTTAGAAAAACAAACTAAAAACAATACTTTAGCGCCTGCCAGGGTGAAATGTGATCCACTTCTTAATGCTCACTCAACCCAGAGTGAAATGCTTTAAAATGGTAATGATTCCAAAGTGCAGCCTGAACTCAGTGGATAAACAACAGACGTCAAACACAGGGGGGTGGGGTGGGGGGGTAATGTTCTGATCCCAGCTCTGGGCAAAATCACTTCATCTCCCAGTTCTTTCTCAATTTTCTCGGCTTTAGAATGGGGATATCAGTATTTCACGAGGTGTTTACAAGGCATACTAAAATGATCGTAAAGCACTTTACAAATGTTCAATAACTGATGCTTTTTTCACAATTTGGCTTTATAACATCCTTCATTATTCACTCAGTGGTGTGGAAATAAATGAAGACATGCCAAATGAGCACAGAGGCTATTTATTCAGAGCTTGCTATAGTAAGGGAGTCAGCCACCATGGCTTGCACTTGGCAGAGGCACCAGCCAAGCAGGGGAGTAGCTAGTCTCTGAAGTGGAAAAAAAGGGAAGGATTCAGGTAATCTCTGGTGGGAGTTTATTGGTGTGGGGAAGGTGGAGGTGGGCTATCTAGAAGCAGGGCGTCTTATGGGATAGGTTTGGGGAGCACATTTGGCTTTCTCAAGTTGGTCCTGGTTGTAAAGGGGGTGGGGATCCTGAGGTGGAAGGCAAGTTCCTTGGCTTCTAGAGCTGATTGCAGAAGAGGTTGTGGGTCAGAGATCTACTGTCATATGGGTCATATATTTGGCCATTGCCTGTTTGTATGTTCCGTCCTTCAGTGGAAAATGAAAGGTGGGAAGAGTCCGAATACCCACAGAAGCCTAGGAGCCTAGAAAGTAGCTTGAACCTTTGATACCTTGTAATCACTTATAGAAGCAGCGAATTCCGAGGACAGACTCCTGAACTAATAGTATTGACTCTCCAGAATCAATGGGCATACCACCAGACTGGTAGTTGGGACAACCAGGTTCTAAATGTGGTGATTCTATTGTGTCCATTCCCCACCCCAGCCTGAGACAAGTCACATACCTTTCCAATTTCCTCAAGAATAGGCTGAGAATTCCTATCTGTGTAGTGTAGCTCATCATTTGGTTTTAAAAATAAATGGCTTGGCGGTGGGGGGGGGGGAGACACCTGGGTGGCTCAGTTGGTTAAGCGTCTGACTCTTGATTTCTGCTCAGGTCATGATCTCGAGGTTCATAAGATCAAGCCCTGCGTCAAGATCCTGGCTGACAGGTGCAGAGCCTGCTTTGGATTCTCTCTCTCTCCCTCCCTCTGCCCCTCCCCTGCTCTCCCTCTCTCTCTTTCTCCCAAAATAAGTAAATAAAACACTTAAATAAAAATAAATAAATAAAAATAAAAATAAAAATAAAAATAAAAATAAAAATAAAAATAAATGGCTGGGGCCTCCTGGCTCAGTTGGTGGAGCACACAACTCTTGATCTCAGGATGGTGGGTTCAAGCCCCGCAATCTTAAAAAAAAAATCTTAAAACAAAAGTGGCGTAAGTTTGTACAAGGAACCTATAAAGTGGGTATTTTGAACTCCACGAAGCAGGTATTTTAGAAGACATTCTAGAAGTGTGAGAAGGAAGATTATGCCTTCGAATTTTCATCTGGTGGACTAGAACCTTAAACATTTTCCATGTGTCCTGTGAGAAGACTGGCTGACACTCCCTCAGACTCACTATCTTTCCCACCTCTACCTCCATTAAGGCTCCCCACCCTCTGCCTCTCCATTTTCCATCTCTGTGACAGGACTAGTAGAAACGTGGGAATTTCTTTAGGCCCCTAACAGAAAGATGTGTACTTGATTTCTACCTCTCACTAATTCACCCATTTCTTAAAAAACAATGTGTTTCTTATTATTTTTAAGTGAAAATTTGAGTATTTTAAATATTATTTAAATATCTCATTTTTAACTTCTAATATCATAAATATTGATAGCTATAACCAATATAAACAAAATCTCTTTAGGTCCTCAACAATAGTTCAGAGTATAAAGGGGTCCTGAGACTAAAAAAATTGCCAACCACTGCTTTAGATAATATTACCTTTTGTCCTAGTAATCTAGAACATAAAATTGCACAGAAAAATTCATGCACAGTATGTTCATTGCAGCACATTTATCAATATAATCAACCTAAGTCTCTGAGAAGACTTATATATTTCATACTCGTTCATAAGGTAGAATATTATACAGTTACTGAACATATTTTCAAAGAATTTTAATGAATACAGACAAACTAATTTTATTTAAAAATGTTTTAAATGTTTATTTTTGAGAAAGAGAGAGGGACTGAGTGTGGGTGGGGGAGGGGCAGGGAGAGAGGGAGACACAGAATCTGAAGCAGGCTCCAGACTCTGAGCTATCAGGACAGAGCCCAATGTGGGGCTCAAACCCACACACTGAACCGTGAGATTATGACTTGAGCTGAAGTTGGACACCCAATTGGTTGAGCCACCCAGGCTCCCCCAGACAAACTAATTTTAGACAAAAGTGCCAAGAATACACAGATGAAGAAAGGGTGGTCTTCAATAAATGGTGTTGGGAAGACATTGTATCTACCTGCTAAGAATGAAATTGGATGCGTATCTGACACCATACACAAAAATCATCTCAAAATAGATTAAAGACTTAAATCTAATACCTCAAACCATAAAATTTCCAGAAGAAAACAGAGGGCAGAACTCCTTGACATTGGTCTTGGCAATGATTTTTTTGGACATGACACCCAAAGCACAGGCAACAAAAGCAAAAATAATCAAATGTGACTACATCAAACTAAAAAGGTTCTGCACAGCAAAGGAAACCGTTAACAAAATGGGAAGACAACCTATGGAATGGGAAAAAGAATTGTAAATTGCTTATCTGATAAGGGGTTAATATCCAAAATATATAGAGAACTCTTACAACTTAATAACAAACACAAAAACAAAACAAAACAAAACCCAAATAACCTGATTAAAAAATGGGCAAATGACCTGAACAGACATTTTTCCAAAGAAGATATACAAATGGCCAACAGATGCATGAAAAGGTGCTCATCATCACTAATCGTCAGGGAGATTCATATCAAAACCAAAATGACCAGATTTCAAGCTGTATTACAAAGCTGTAATCATCAAGACAGTATGGTACTGGCACAAAAACAGACACTCAGATCAGTGGAATAGAATAGAGAACCCAGAAATGGGCCCACAAACATATGGCCAAGTAATCTTTGACAAAGCAGGAAAGAATAACCAATGGATAAAGACAGTCTCTTCAGCAAGTGGTGCTGGGAAAACTGGACAGCGACATGCAGAAGAATGAACCTGGACCACTTTCCTACACCATACACAAAAATAAACTCAAAATGCATGAAAGACCTAAATGTAAGACAGGAAGCTGTCAAAATCCTTGAGGAGAAAGCAGGCAAAAACCTCTTTGATCGTGGCCATAGCAACTTCTTACTCAACATGTCTCCAGAGGCAAGGGAAACAAAAGCAAAAATGAACTGTTGGGACCTCATCAAAATAAAAACTTCTGCATAGTGAAGGAAACAATCAGCAAAACTAAAAGGCAACCAATGGAATGGGAGAAGATATTTGCAAATGACATATCAGATAAAGGGTTAGTATCCAAAATCTATAAAGAACTTATCAAACTCAACACTCAGAAAACAAAGAATCCAGTGAAGAAATGGGCAAAAGACACGAATAGACACTTCTCCAAAGAAGACATCCAGAAGGCCAACTGACATATGAAAAAATGCTCAACATCACTCATCATCAGGGAAATACAAATCAAAACCACAATGAGATACCACCTCACCCCTGTCAGAATGGCTAACGTTAAAAACTTAGGCAACAACAGATGTTGGCAAGGATGCAGAGGAAGAGGATCTCTTTTGCATTGTTGGTGGGAATGCAAACTGGTACAGCCACTCTGGAAAACAGTATGGAGGTTCCTCAAAAAATTAAAGATAGAACTACCCTACGACCCAGCAATTGCACTACTAGGTATTTATCCAAGGGATACAGGTGTGCGGTTTCTAAGGGGCACATGTACCGTATAGCAGCACTATCAACAATAGCCAAAGTATGGAAAGAGCCCAAATGTCCATTGATGGATGAATGGATAAAGAAGATATGGTGTATATATATATATACAATGGAGTATTACTTGGCAATCAAAAAGAATGAAATCTTGCCATTTGCAACTATGTGGATGGAATTAGAGGGTATTATGCTAAGCGAAGTTAGTCAGAGAAAGATAAATATCATATAACTTCACTCATATGAGAACTTTAAAATACAAAACAGATTAACATAAGGGAAGGGAAACAAAAATAATATAAAAATAGGGAGGGGGACAAAACATAAGAGACTCTTAAATATGGAGAACAGAGGGTTGCTGGAGGGATTGTGGGAGGAGGGATGGGCTAAACGGGTAAGGGGCATTAAGGAATCTACTCTTGAAATCATTGCTGCACTATATGCTAACTAACTCAGACGTAAATTAAAAAAAATAAATTAAATTAAAAATTTTTCCAACCCCCCCTCCAAAAATCCATAATGTGATATCACCTCACACCAGTCAGAACAGCTACTATCAAAAAGACAAGAAATAACAAACGCTGGCAAAGACGTGAAGAAGAGGCAACGTTTGTACACTTGGTGGGAATGTAAACTGATATAGCCATTTTGGACACCAGTGTGGAATTTCCTCAAAAAAATTAAAAATAGAACTACCATTTGATCCAGCAATCCCACTTCTGGGTATATTCCCAAGGGAAATAAAATCACTATTTTGAAGAGATATATACACCCCCGTTTTCATTGCAGCAGTATTCACGATAGCTAAGATATGGAAACCACCTAAGTGTCCATCAACAGATGAATAGAAAAGAAAATGTGATATATATATCTACATATACAATGAATATTATTCAGCCTTAAAAAAAAAAAGGAAATCCTGCCATTTGCAAAAACATGGATGAACATAGAGGGCATTATGCTAAGTGGAATAAACCAGAAAGAGAAAGACAAATACTCTATAGTATCACTTAGATGTGGAATCTAAAAGAAAGAAAGAAAAGACAAGACAAGAGAAAAGAAAAGAAAAGATCAAACTCCTAGAACAATAGTTGCCAGGGGCACCTGGGTGACTCGGTTGAACGTCCAATTTCGGCTCAGGTCATGACCTCATGGTTCATGAGTTCAAGCCCCAAATATTGCTCTGTGCTGACAGCTCAGAGCCTGGAGCCTGCTTCAGATTCTGTGTCCCTCTCTTGCTCTGCCCCTCCCCAACTTGTGCGCGCGCTCTCTCTCTCTCTCTCCCTCAAGAATAAATAAAACATTAAAAAAATTTTTTTTAAAAGAACAGTAGTTGCCAGGAGTTGGGGCGGGGTGGGGTGGGGGGGACGTGGGAGGATGTTGGTCAAAGGGTACAGCTTTCAGGTGTAAGATAAATAAGTTCTGAGGATCTAATGCAGAATAGTGACAATAGTAAATAATACCGTATACTTGAAATTTACTAAGAGAGTAGATCATCAGCACTCTTATATACAAGACAACTGTGAGGTGATGGATGTGTTAATTTTATTTGTAACTTGATTTGATTTCACAATATATCTGTTGTATATTTTAAATATATTATAAACTTATTTGACAATTATACTTCAATAAATCTGGGGGAGGGGAATAATGGTAATGATATGGGGAAAGGCTAGCAGGATAATATTAATTGAAATATGAGACAATATTAGGTATAATCCCAATTTTGTATATATGTGTGCTAATGTGTGTGTAAAGGCTTAAAGAAAATTTACCAAATACACTAAATCACTCACAGTGATTAGCCATCTTTGGGTAATTGGGCTTTGATCGATTTTGTGTCTTTATATTTACCGGTATTTCACATGTTGTCTATAAAAAACTCAAGTATCATTTTTATACTTAGAAAAACACAAATGTTATTTTTTAAAACACTTATAACATCACATTTATATTTTTAATGCAGAAGCTTCCAGCCCTCCAAAAGGACAAGGATCCACAATTTACATTTTTTTGGAGAAGGAGCATTTGCTACAGCACTTACAAATTTGAAAATTTATATAGCCACTGCTTCAATATCCAAGCATGTATCTGGAATCTGAAAAGTCATCTCATTCATAAAACATCTTGTTCATAAACTACGACCTGGATAGGCCAGAAATCATGGAAATCCAGTGGGAGCAGGTGGAGGTCACTGACCTGACATAGGTGCACGGCTGAGGGTGTAAGCCTTGGAGAAAATGCCAAGACCAAAAGATGAGTGTCAGGGGAAAAGACAGGTGGACTTTGACTTCTACAAACCAAGTCACAGTAGGATCTGAAGGTCAGCCCAAGCTGAGATGGAGTAGGCAGTGGCAGGTGATTGGAAGAAGGCCAAGGAGACTGGCAACAGGGAGATTCAGCAGCAGGCACTCAGGCACCAATCCCAGGTACTGGAATTTATGGGTAATCTGAGGCAACTGAGGAACCAGAGCACATAGTTCCCCATTTCAAGAGGCCATAGATAAAAATGGGAGGGGCGCCTGGGTGGTTCAGTCCATGAAGCGTCCGAATCCCTGTTTGGGATTCTATTTCTTTCTCTCTCAAAATAAATAAACTTTGACGGCAAATAATGGGAAAACCTTGGTTTCACAGACACACCCTAGAGATTTAGCTCAGACATACTCAGTTCAGCCAAGTGACCTCGTGCTAATTTCTACCTCACAGGGTAATGGCGGAGATTAAGTAAAATATGGCAGATGAAATATCCAGCACAGAGCCTATGTAGCAGAAATAAATTGAAGTCGCTACTGTTATTAATGTTATTGCTTTTTCAACTCTCATCAAATGGGGACTTGGGTATATGTAGGTAAGAATCGATATTCCTCAGAAACAAATATTTCCTCGGAAACGTTTTGCTTAATGGACCCAGCCTAGAAAGTCTTCAGTAAAGTCCACCTGGGACACATGTTCTCACTAGACCTGCAGGAGCGCAGGTCAAGGGGAACTCATAGTGACATGCTGATTATTTTATCTTCAGGCAAGGCTTTTTCACCGGGAGCTCCTTGTCTGCACCATGCCTGTATGTGCAACCTGTAAAAATGAGGTTTTACTGCCTTTATTGGTCTCTGTTGGGAACAGAGGGACTCAAAGCAGAGTTCATTTTTTTTTTTTTTTAATGTTTATTTATTTTTGAGAGACGGAGAGAGACAGAGATGGAGCACGAGCAGGGAAGGGGCTGAGAGAGAGAGAGAGGGAGACACAGAATCTGAGGCAGGCTCCAGGCTCTGAACTGTCAGCACAGAGCCCAATGTGGGGCTCAAACTCATGAACTGCGAGATCATGACCTGAGCCAAAGTCGGACGCTTAACTGACTGAGCCACCCAGGCGTCCCAGAGTTCACTTTCTTAAGTCTTTAATCATAATGTTGACAAACATTATACCTTTTATGATTAAGAAACAGAATCACACATGTAGACTATGAATCATATCTTAATCCAATTGGCTAAGAGTTATATAACACAGTTGCAACTTTTTTTTGGAGGGATTATAAATGTTTACCTTAAAATTTCCAACATTATATCAACCATAACAGGAAAAATAAGGGGAATTTCCCTCCGGATTTTAATGCCCTTCACTCAAAACTAAGAAAACGTGCCGATACCTTTTGCTGCTACCTGTGTCAGATTCTGCGTTCCCAGCCTTGTTTCCCTATAGGTTCAAGGTCAAGTCCACTCAGATCCTGAACTAAAATAAGACTTAGGCACAGCTAATAATTGCTATTGGGTCCCAGTGTATGAACTTTAAGCTCTGGGCACAATTAGACCAACTTAGTAATTAGTTTTAATTTTTTTTTCCCGCATCCAGAATAACCCCTTGCTTCTTTTGGTAACACTATCATATCTTTTTTTGGTGGGTGTGGGGTAGGAAGAGGCAAAGTGGGGGATGAATTCCTCCCTGGCTGCGTGTAGTCAGAGTGGAACTCTCACAGCATTCTGCTTTCCTCACATGGAGGCAGGCAATGTGTTTATGAAATAAGACTTTCAGGCTCCAGATATGTGGTTGGATATTTAAACACTGGCTGTACCAACCATCCTCAGAGATTCCAATTCAGTTGGGGCCAGGGCCTCTGTATTTTTTTTAAATTAAAAAAAAATTTAAAGTTTATTAATTCATTTTGAGAAAGAGAGGGAGACTGGGACAGGCAGAGAGAAAAGAGGATAGAGAGAGAATCCCAAGCAGGCTCTGCACTGTCAGCACAGAGCCCAACGTGGGGCTTGAACTCAGGAACCATGAGATCATGACCTGAGCTGAAACCAAGAGTCAGAGGCTTAACCAACTGAGCCACCCAGGCGCCCCAGGGCCTCTGTATTTTTTAAGCTCCCCGTGTGGTCCTAGTGTGCAGACAATGTTGAGGTCCACTGGATCTGGGCAAGCATTCCATGACAGTAGAGCCTGACAGTTCCTGTCTCTCCCCAACTCAAGGGACTCTCTCTCCCCCTGCCCTTTCCCCCTCTTTCTCCCTCTTGAATTTCTCAACTCAAGGGACTCTCTCTCCCCCTGCCCTTTCCCCCTCTTTCTTCCTCTTGAATTTCCATCTGGCTTATTCACATATAGAGTGGATATTTGTGCCATGAAGTTAATACGGAACTAAGGTTTTTAGATTTGAAAAATCTGCTGGGGGATGGTGGCTCATTTGTGACATTTTTTATTATTCTCAGACCCAACTGCAGGTTTGTGTTATCTTTAACAGACTCTACCGTTCCCGACATGGCATATTTGTGTTAACAGGAAGATTGTTCTGCCAGTCTTGTGAGAAAGAGACTAGTAATGAGAAGCAGAAAGGAAGTTTGGAGGCTGATTCTAGGGTGTAATGGGCATATTCTGACACCCTACAGTGGAGGGAGACATGGGGTCCAATAAGATTAAAATGAGCCTTGTAATTCTGTAAAAAGACCTACTCTTCTCATTTTTGTGCTATCTGGACACCAGAATTTTGATATAGATACTTATGGAGGACTCATACGGTTCAGAAACTAGATATAGCTAGATGTCCAAAACATATATTTTTAATTCCTTAAATCAAGACTTTATAAAGGTAACAGACAAATGGATTTGTTTGAAAAGACTGAGCCCATGCTCTCAATGCAAACCATGCAGTTTACCTCCACAGAGGTTCCTGTGTAACAAACTATAACATGATACTTTCTGTGGAACATCACTCAATCTCTCTCTGGCAGCAGCAGCTGGAAATTACTGTTTAAACATCCATGCTCACTGATCCATGGGCTATCCAGGCACAATGCTGAAAGCATTTAACTCCCTGTCTGAGGTTAGCTTTCCACCTGCTTTCCAGTTCAGTGACAGAGACACCTGTTGTAAATGCAATCTGAATTAATAAAAGCCAATGATCTCTGGCCAAGCCACAATTTTTATTAGTAAAATTTGGAGGTAATACTGTGACAGTTTTCCTCATTTCCCTCATCCATTTCACACACAGCAACCAAGGAACTTCTCTGTGTCAGGCATTGGGTTAGGTACTGGTGATTCGAAGATAATACACAATTATAAGAAATTGTGCTACACGTGACTCAGAAGTATGAACAAAGTAGCATGGAGAAACGAAGTTTTCTTAGGAAGTATTAAGGCTTTTTTTTTTTTTTTTTTTTAAACAGGGGGAAGTCATGTTCAAGTTGGGTCTTGAAAAGTAAATGGGAGTTTCCCTAAGACAAAGGTAGAGATTGGTACTCCAGGCAAAAAGAATAGTATGTACAAATGCAAATGAGGAAAAAAAAAAAAAAAGCGTGGCAACTTTGAGAGCAGTGAGAAATTCATTGTCACTTAGAGCAATGAGTATCGGGAATAGGATTGCACATGAGACTAGCCAGGTATTTTTGAAGGGTTTTTGTAAGCCTTGCTTGAGGGTTTAGATTTTACTCTACAAGCACACAGAGTAAAGTCATTATTTCCAAGCACAGCCTGTTCTTGTTACAAAAGAAAATCAACCAGCTATATGAGGAAAAGACTAGAGGAGAGAGGCAGAAAAGGCAGCTTCAAGGCTCTTTCAAAAGCAACAGTTTTCAACCAGGGGAGATTTTTGCATGCAGGGGATGTTTGGCAAAGTCTGGAGACATTTTTAGTTTCATGAAGGAGGTAGAAGGTGGGGAGGAGGGGTGGTGGTGGTATATAGTGAGGAGAGGCCAGGGATGCTGCTAACATCTTACAAGGTACAGGACTTCACCCCTTCTCCCCTACCCACGCCTCAAATTATCCAACCCAAAATGACAACGGTACCAAAGTGTAGAAATTCTGTTCTAGGCTGTAAGTGGACAGTTGCTGCTTTGGGTTGCTGGATGTCTATCCCTTCTTCTTTGGAAAAGCACCTTGATTTGTTTTTCATTCGGATGTTCCCCTTCTCCTAGAAAGCCAAGTGCTTCAGGGGAAGCTCACCCCACCCCCACCCCGGAGGTAAGGCTGAATCGGATTAAGCCAATCAGCTCATCCCATTCCCCTCAAGCTTTCATTTGAGTAGAGACCAAGCTAGGGTAACAAAGAGACCCAAAAATAGAGCTTTAAATAAGATGGAAATTCACTTCTAACTCTCATGAAAGTCAGCGGTCAGAGATCTAAGGCTAGCTGGGTAATTCTGTGCCACCTGCGGTTAACTAACACAGATTACTTTGATTTTACTGTGCCACCATCTCCTGAGGTGCCATTCTCCTCTCCTGGTGGAGACTGGCTGAGCTCCGCCTCTGAGTACCAGTCTGCAGGAAGAGCGAAGAGAGTTCACTGCAAGCATTTTTGGTCTTTAAGGGGCGATCTAGAAGTTGCACACATAACTTTCCCTCCCATCCCATTGACCTGAATTTAGTCACTTGATCGTGTTCACCCAAAAGAGAAACAGGGTAGTGGCCCTGTTTTCAGCTAAAAATCGTGGAAGGCACTGGTTCTTCGGCTGGAAGGAAAATGGTTAGTGTGGAAACTGAGGGGTAATTAACATCTCTGTAACACCTAGATTGAGTGGGTGGTATTCTGTTCAGGACCTTGACTTAATATAGGCCCATGAGGTATGAAAACATGTGAAAAACACATTTGCTGGAAGCTTCTGGGAAAGAAGATAGTAAAATTCAAATCAACTTAAAAGTAACTTACAATGCCCTGATATTTTTTCTTAACCTTATTAGATCTCTTCCTCCAAACTGCATTTTTATTCTTTCAGTTTCCACACTGTCCTATTTCCATCAGCGGAAATCACTGTCATAGTTTTCCCATCATAATGAATTGATGATACTTGACATTCTCTTTGTAGCCCCTGTAACTAGTCACTTATGAAGGCAAAGCTCTATTTTCTAATGTCCCTCTTTTTTTTAAACAACTTTGTTTATAATTCACATACCATGCAGTTCACTCATTTATAATTACAATTACACCCAACTGCAGCATACAATTCTGTGGTTTTTAGTATATTCTCAGATAATGTGCAACCATCACTGTAGTCAGTTTTAGAACATTTTCATCATCTCCAAATGAAAGCCCACACTGTCTGGCTGTCACCTCTGTAGATCCCCATCACCCCCCTCAAACTTAAGCAACCACTAATTTGCCTTCTATCTCTATAGGTCTCCCCATTCTGGACATTTTGTAAGAATGGAATCATAAAACATACGGTATTTTGTGACTGGCTTGTCTCACTTAGCGTAATGTTTCCAAGGTTCATTCATGTTGTAGCCTATATCAGTACTTCATTCCTTTTTATGGCTGAATAATATTCCAATTATGGCCATATTACATTTTGTGTATCCATTTCCCAGTTGAAGAACATTTGGGTTCTTTCTACCTTTCATCTATTGCGAATAATGCTACCCTAAACATTTGTGTACGCGTCTTAAATGGGAGTACATTTTCATCTCTCTTGGGTATATACCTGAGAGTGGAGTTGCTGGTTCATACGGTAACTCTAAACATTTCAGGAACTGCCAGACTGCTTTTCAAAGCAGGTGCTCCATGTTACATTCTGACCAGCAGTGTCAAGAGTTCTGATTTCTCCATATCCTCGTCAACACTTATGTGACTTTTTTATTCTAGCCATCCTCTGTCCTTTTCCAAGAGGCATCATCTAGCCTAAGCCTTCAGCTGGTCCACTGGTCCCTGATTTCACACCTTTTCTAGCACTTCCAACCTCTGTGTTTTCCTGTCTCAAACTCTCAGTTATTCATACTGAGCACCTGGCTTACTCCCATCTGCCTGGCCTTGCCCTCTTGAACCAACGAGAGAGACCCATCAGGCAATATGCAGGTGATTATCTGCTCCAGAACTGCCCAATCCTCCCTACACACGCTGAATTTGAAAAGAATTAAAATACCATGACCACACGTTGGTAGAGCTGGTTGGTATAGCAGTTGGTATAGCAATTATGGAAAACAGAGTGGTAGTTCCTCAAAAATTTACACATAGAATTACTGGGGTGCCTGGGTGGTTTTGTGGGTTAAGCATCTGACTCTTAATCTCAGCTCAGATCTTGAAGTTAGGGTCATGAGTTCAGGCCCTGCATTGCGCTGTGCGCTGGGCATGAAGCTTACTTAAAAAATAAATAAATTTAAAGAATAATAATAATAAAATAAAATAAAAATAGAATTACCATCTGATTCAGTAATTCAAATTCTGGGTATATATCTGTGATGGTTCACTTCTGGGTATACACCTGAGATGTGTCAACTTGATTAGGTCACAGGATGCCCAGATGTCCTGTTCAATAATATTTCTGGGTGTGTCTGTAGGTTGTTTCTAGAAGAGATTAGCATTTGAACAGTTGGGCTGAGTAATGCAGATGACCCTTCACAATGTGAATGGTCACCATTCAATCTGTTGAGGATCTGAATAGAACAAAATGTGGAGGAAGAAAGAATTCTCTCTCTCTGCCTGACGGTTGAGCTGCTCTCAGAATGGGACTTACATCATCAGTGCTCCTGGTTCTCAGGCTCAGACTTGGATTAGAACTACACTACTCGCTTCCCTGGTCTCCAGCTTGCACATGGCACATTGGGACTTCTCCAGAATCACCTGAGCCAATCCCTCATAATAAACCTCATTATGTATATAATTTCCATTGTTATACATACACTTTCCTATTGTTTCTCTGCAGAACTGTAATACAATATACAAATGAATTGAAAGCAGGAGTTTGAACAGATATTTGTACACCCATCAGCATTACAGGTGAACAGATTTTTGTACACCTTTCATAGCAGCATTATTCGCAAAAGCCAAAAAGTGGAAAAACCCAAGTGCCCAAGTGCCCATCAACAGCTGAATGGGTAAACAAAACGTGGTGTACACATTTGGAATGGAATATTATTCAGCCTTAAAAAGGGAAGAAATTCTGCCACATGTTGCTGTGTGGATAAGCCTTGAGGACATTACGCTAAGTGGAATAAGCCAGTTACAAAAAGGCAAATACTGTGTGATTTCACTCATATAAAATACCTAGAGTATCTTCACAGAAGTAGGAAATAGCATGGTAGTTACCAGGGACTGGGGAAGGAGGTATTGAGAGTTATCTTTTAATGGATACTTCTCAGTTTGAGAAGAAAATGTTTTGAGATGCATGGTGATGTCAGTTGCATAACAATGTAAATGTAGTTAATGCCACTGAATTGTACACTTAAGAATAGCTAAGATGGGGGAGCACCTGGGTGGCTCAGTTAGTTGAAATTGACTCTTGGTTTCAGCTCAGGTCATGATCTCACAGTTCGTGAGTTCGAGCCCCACATCGGGCTCTATGCTGACAGTGCAGAGCCTGCTTTGGACTCCCTGTCGCTCTCTCTCTGCCCCTCCCCCACTGGCTGTCACTCTCTCTCTCAAAAATAAACATTTAAAACAATTTTTTAAAAAGAAAAGATAGTAAATTTTATGTTGTGTGTATTTTACTACCATTAAAAATTATAAAAATCATGATGCCAAACATGTATAAATGAGGTATGATTGAGCCACAAAGAGAAATGAAATACTGATACATGCTACAACATGGATGAACCTGAAAATATTACACTATGTGAAAAAAAAAAAAAACGACAGAAAAGGTTACATTGTGTGATTCCGTGTATATGACACATCTAGAATAGGTAAATCCACAGAGACGGTATGCAGATTGGTGGTTGCCAGGGGCTGGGTGGAGGAGGAAATGGGGAGAAAGTGCTTAATGGGTACAGAGTTTTATTTCCGAGTGATGGAAATGCTTTGGAACTAGACAGAGATTGTGGTTACACAACCCTGTGGATGTACTAAATGCCACCGTATTGTTCACTTAAAATGGCTAAGCATGTGGTATGTGAATTTCACCCCAATACATTTAAAATTAAAAATATATGTATGGGGTGCCTGGGGGGCTCCATCAGTTAAGCGTCTGACTATTGATTTCGGCTCAGGTCGTGATCTCATGGCTCATGAGTTCAAGCCCCACATTGGGCTCTGCACTGACAGCAGGGGGCCTGCTTGGGATTCTCTCTCTCTCCCTCTCTCTCTTTCCCTCCCCCATTCTCGCTTACAGTCTTTTTCTCTCTCTCAGAATAAATATATAAACTTTAATATATATATTATATACTATATATACTATTATATATCATATATACTATATATACTATTATAGTATATATGATATATAATAGTATATATATATATAATTTTTTTAAATCTCAGGACTGGTATCTGTTTCCTGCTCGACACCAAGCACTGCAGCTGCTCCATAAGGGGCAGCCCCGATCACGTTCCCCTGAGGGGAGGCTGGCCACTCAAGTGACCCTCTTCTTCTCTCCTTTCTTAGGTACTCCCCTTTTTTCCTTCTCTCCTTTCCCCATCCCTCTTACCATCTTCATTACCAGGCCTACCCGACTTGCCCCAGCCTGACCCTTTGAGCTCTTTCTTATCACCCTCCCCTTGGCTTACCGTCCTCCATGGACACTGGCCTCACAGTTGAACAGACCAAATAAGCTGCCCCCTCACCGCTTGCACTGGCTGCACCCCCAGCAGCTGTAGTGGTGCCCGGCTACTTACTTGCTTTGCCCTCCCTCTGGGTCCCCACTCTAATGTCACCTACACAGAAAGGCCTTTTGTAACCACTCTGTCTACATTTTAAGTATTATCTACCATGTTCTCTGTCTCCTTCCTCTGCCTTTTCTTTTCCTTCAGAACAGTTATCACTAGACTTGTCATATTTGCCTCAGATCTTTCTAAAATAAAAAAAAATATACATGAAGGTCCTTTTTCCATCTCCCCCAATATCACTCTCTTTTTCCTCTTTTACCAAAGGAACTCTCATAATTCTGGTCTCTGATTCACATATTCTTCTACTTACTTACTTACTTACTCATTTATTTATACTTCATATGTGTGGGTATAAACAACAGACAGGAATTGCTTTTTCTGTTTGTTTTAAATATTATTTTATTTTATTTTAATTTTTTGTAATGTTTTGTTTATTTTTGAGAGACAGAGACAGAGCACAAGCAGGGGAGGAGCAGAGAGAGAGGGAGACACAGAATCCAAAGCAGGCTCCACGCTCTGAGCTGTCAGCCCAGAGCCCGACATGAACCGCGAGATCATGACCTGAGCCGAAGTTGGACGCTTAACGGACCGAGCCACCCAGGTGCCTCTGTTTGTAATTAATCGTTTTTATACAGTTATCTATCATGATGCACGTATCTCTACAACACACACACTCACGTATACATGCACACTTCTATCTATCCAGTTCATTCATTTTAATGGCTGCACTATATTTTAACAAATGAATATACCTCAATTTTTCTAGCCCCTTATTAATGAAGCTTTCCCTCTAGTTTATGGCTACTATGATAAATGCTGCAAGACACTATTTGTGCATACCTTTCACACACGTGGAGTTTCTATAGGGTGTAAACCTGGAAGTAGAATTGTGGTATGCCAGATGTTTTCCATTTGCCCCTCAGTTCCACTCTCTCCTCTACTCTGTTCTGCACCCCAGGAAGCTGACCTTTATGGACTACATCAATGAATGCCCTTTTCCTCTGCCTTCTTGTTGGATCTGGCCAGTGGGAGGTACCAGCAGGAAAGCAGGGGAGTGGGTGGGTAGGAGGAAAGGGGGTTGAGATCAGGGCATTTATTCTCCTGGTCTCTATCATGCTGGGTCTCTGTGGGTTGGCTACATTCCTCTCCCTAAGGCTCCCTAAATTTCCCTAAGACTGTTGCTCCTTGGATTCTGGAGATCTGGTAACCATTTTCTCTCTTTTCCCCTTCAGACCTAGGGATAGCCATGAAGTTCCCCAAATTTCCCTGCTACTGCTACCCTCATTGATTTTTTAAATTTCCATTAACTGTACCTGTGTTCTTGTAAATAGTCCATGAAACTGTCCTCAGTAACCCAGGGTGAGAGCACATTCTGTTTCTTGCAAGATGCTGATCAGTACATATGATGATATGTGCATTTTCAACTTTACCAGATGCTAATCAGTTAAAGGAAGCTAGCTTCCTGTCTCTGTTTCTCCCAGAGGATTCATTGATGAGATCTCAAGATATTTTCCAATGCCATTAAAATGTGACTTCCTTGCTTTTCACCACATGAAATCCCTGCTCTAGGTAGATTGGCCTATTCATTGGTCCCTGAACATCCTTGTGCTCTTAAGTCTTCCTTAGATAAAATATTCCTCCCCATTCTATTTCCTCCTTTTTCACACTGTGATCATCTGCGCCCTTCCACTTCTCTTCCCTGCCCCCCCTCTCCCCGCTCCAACCAAGCTTCCTAGGAAGGAATCTCACTTGCTTCATGAAATCAAGCTACTAAGGGAGCTAATGATCATGAGCTCCTAATACTTATTGTCCCACTATGCAGCTGGTCCTCTGCCTCTCAAAAATCTCTTGTGCTTGTGGGGGCACCTGGGGGCCTCAGTTAGTTCAGCGTCCGACTCTTGATTTCAGCTCAGATCATGATCTCGTGGGTTCGCGAGATTGAGCCCTGAGTTGGGCTCTGTGCTGACAGCATGGAACCTGCTTGGGATTCTCTCTCTCCCTCTCTCCCTCTCTCCCTCTCTCCCTCTCTCCCTCTCTACCCCTCCCCAGCTCATGTGTGCTCTCATTCTCTCTCTTTCTCAAAAATAAGTAAATATACTTTAAAAAAATCTCTTGTGCTTGTTTTCCACTTTTAGTTTTCCCTATGTATATGTCTAATGTCTTCAACTATACTATGCTTCCTTGAAATGTTACCGACTTCGAGCTCTGTTTTAAGTATCTACCCACATTATTTAACTGTCGTGTTCAAGAGGTACTCAGTTAATATCTTTGATGACTCAGTAAATGAATCTATTGCCCTAATATCACTAACCAACATGCAATCTGATGACCTGGAGTCCTCTCTGCACTTATAAATAGATACAATTTCTCTTTTTCATGCCAGTTGAATTCATTCGTATGTTAAATGCATCCTATTAAATAGCCTGTGTGTCTGAGCTGAGAAGTATATGTTTTGGGTAATGAATGAATTAATGCCTGTGAATTTACTGTAGACCTAAAACTACTATTAAAATTAAAATTAAAGTATTTGTATTCTTGGGTCAGTTGCCTGGCTGGGTCAGTTGGAAGAGCATGGGACTCTTGATACCGGGGCCATGAGTTCGAGGCCCACGTTAGGTGTAGAGATGACTAAATAATAATAATAATAATAATAATAATAATAATAATAATAATAAATTTAAAAAAATTGTATTCTCATTATGAAAAAAGTTCTTAGCAGTGAAAACAAGGATGATGATACCCAACCAAGTTAGTTACCAGGGATCAAGGGCCTTCCATTCTCCACCCTCTCCAATGTGAAAATCTGAGGTTTCTTTGTTGACTTTGAAGTATCTGTTAACATCTGCAGACATCCTAAGGGAAATTGGCAAACGATAAATAGATCCATGCTATTTTTAACTCTACTGGGGGAAAAAAAGCAAGGCGAAATTAGGTTTCTCTAGGTGAAAACAGGAAGAGAGATGTTTTTCAGGAGCCTACCTAAGCAAAAAGAAACAAAAATTAGTCCCAACCTCCTTCATGGCCACCCCAAACGCAGTTGCCTATCTCTATCTAACATATACCCGGTAGTCATAAAGTTACAAATAACCCTTGAGAACGATCAAGTAGTGAACAGAGTAGAAGAAAGTTTACAGAACATTAACAGAGGGGATGAATGGTGAAGAAATGAAATTGATCAGCATAAACAATTGTAATCATTTGCAAGAAAAAGAGAGAGATAAGACGATGTTAAGGAGTAGCTCTATCAAGGGAAGGTGTTTTTGTCATCAGAACTCTTGCATCATGGGCGACCATGCTTGGCTCAGGGAAAGGACAGGCAGGTTTATCTGTTGAGGAGAGAGATGTGGAATGGGTGCTAAGGTGGTGGTCCTCAAAATATTGTCCCCTGTCCAGCAGTGCCACCTGGGGACTTGCCAGAGAGGCAAACTTCAGACCACCTGACTCAGAATCTCTGGGGGACAGGACTTAGCAGTCTGTCTGTTAACAAGCCAGGCAGTCGATTCTGATGTGTGCTCAGGTTTGAGAAGAACTAGAACTACCGTGCCAGGTGATTGTTTATACAATACCTATCTGTATGTGCGCCTCTGCCGTTAAACTATTTGAGGTTTTTCCTGTCAGAAAATGTTTCCCACTTGGCTCTTCATTGTTCACTCCAGGCAAGGGGAGCGGTGGGTGCCTGTGGGCTCAGGCAGACTCTGAAGCACTTCTAGTCCTGAGGAAGGTGTATAGAATTACAGGTACACTAGGAGGTCTACCGTGGAGGTCACTAGGAGGTCTAACTAGGAGGTCACAAACCGTGAGATCATGACCTGAGCCAAAATCAAGAGTCAGATGCTTACCCGACTGAGTCACCCAAGTGCCCCAAGAGTTTAATTTTTAAGCAATCTCCACACCCAATGTGGGGCTCGAACTCACAACCCCGAGATCAAAAGTCACATGCTCCACTGACTGCACCAGTCAGGTGCCCTGCAAATGATTTAAATAGAAATTCAATGCTATGACAAAAGTCTGTATGGGGAAACGAGGAAGCCCAAAGAAACGACATTTAGATCAGGGAAGGTCTCCTGGAGAAATTAGTACCTGCTCTTCAGAACACAGAAGATGTACTTAAAGAAAACGTATGAAAGTAGCTGAGAGGAAAAGGGGGAGGTATATGTTTCTGGTGAAAAGAATAGCATAATCAAAGACAGGGAGTTCCAACAGGACGGCAAATACTGGCAATGAAGATTCTCAGAAGTCAGCCTCAGACAGAAGCACATAGGAGCTGGAGAGGGGGATAGAGGGTGACCACCTGTCTGGCTTTCCCCAGAACGGTCTCAAGTTTAGCACTGAAAGTCCCCTGTTCCTCCATTCTAGACAAACCAGGATGGTTGGTTGGTCATACTTGGATAGAGGCCAGAGTGCAGAAGATCAGATGTGCCATAAAAAGAAGCACATATTTGAACTACCAGGATGTCCATCAGGATGTCACTAAAGGCGACAGGATATATTTGGGAAAATCTTACATGGCTGAATTAATAAGAATAGGGGCTCACGAGAAGGGAAGGCAAAGTCAACCCTCCTGGCTTTTGCTGTCCCACACAAGTGGGGACATATAAAAAACATTGTTAAAGAGGGAGGAAGGAAAGGCAGGAAGGCAAGGAGGGAGGATAAGTCTTGAAGTCGGGAGTTCTGTGTTCACTGTTTCCACTTACTCATACACATTCTGTAAGCTTCAATTTCCACATCTGTGAAATGGGATAATACCTACCTCCTTGGTTTGTTTTGATGATCAAACAACAGAGTGCTTGTGAAAAAGCTTTGTGAACTCTAAAGCACTATATGGGTATTACTAATAGGAGCACTATCAAACTCAAAATATATCCAACCACATCAATCTAGAGAGTGTAATTTGGGTTGTAATTGCATCACACTGCCGCCTGTGTGATGTTCACTCCAGGCAAGGGGAGCGGTGGGTGCCTGTGGGCTCAGGCAGACTCTGAAGCACTTCTAGTCCTAAGGACTACCAGCACCGTCGTCATTAAAACGCCTGTATGTTGGCTGGCTTCAGTGGGATTCAGAGTGGCTGGGGAGAACTGCCAAGGGGGAGGCAGTCCAGGTCCTTCCTTCTCTTCCCCCATACCATAAACATTCAAACCAGGCAAAGTGGGATTAAAAAGAACAAGAGAGGGGTAGGGGGACAGAAAGGAATGGAAGCGATTTATTCTAGAGCCCAACAATACTGTTGTAAGGGTTGATATCAAGTCAAGTCATGGCCTTTTTATAATTCTCTTTGCCCATGGGACATGACTCATACTTCTTGATCAGGTCCCTGCCTACCTCTCCAGGTTGTCTCCGGTCCGTCCTCCATATGCTGCATTGCCACCACAACAAACTGTTAGCCATGGTGGAATTTGTCCTGGTCTCTTCCTGCCTGTGCTCTCCCCTTTGCCAACTTCCCTCCTTAGACTTCTGGGATGGGCTCAGATGCTACCTCCAATGTGAAGTCTACTTTGGCTTCCCCAGGCAAAGCCAGGCATCAGGGGGCCCAAAGCATCTCGGGCACTTTTCTAGCATGGGGAGGGTGTAATGCTGTGTCGCAGACAAAAGCTTAGGTTTTCAGTCATATTCTGGCTTTTATGCCCAGGTGGGCCATTTACTCTTTCGCACAAGGCATAAGAGAAGCCCTGCAGTGGATTGTGAAGAGCATAGATTCTGTCTGGAAATCCAGACAGCCTGGATGTGGGAACGTGGACCAAACTCTTGGGTCCCTAAATATGTCAAAAGGGGGTAATGAGGTTAGTATTGACGTCATAGGGTAGTCGTGAGGGTAAAGCGAGTTAACATGTGAAAACCACTGAGAACGGGGCCCGGCATATACTTGTTAGTTCTTGCTGTTACTCTCACGGTTTCTTCTCTCGCGAAATGGGAATAGCACTCACTGAAGAGGGCTGATTGGAGAATTACTCAAGCGGAAGTGCTTGGCTTAGAGAAAGTCCCTGATAAATCTTTTACTTGCCCTTTCCCCTCTTGCCGTTTGTATCACACTTCTTCACTTAAAGATATTTCCACCGCTAAAAACTCTTAGCTCCTCCAGGGAAGAGAGACATTCACCCATCTTTGCGTCCTCAGTGTCTGGCACATACTAGGTGCTCAAGAAAGACTTGGCAAATGAACTGATAAAAATGTAGTCTTGGCAAAACTCAAAAGGGCCTTAAGTGGCCTCTTAGCTATATACTAAAAGGCCACCAAATAGGAATGCAATCCCTAAAAATCTGTATTTTTATAAATCTGTGTAAAATTCATCATTTGACTAGTAGGTCTTTTGTGTTTGTGTTTCTTGCTTTGTTTTGTTTTGTTTCTTCCCTAGCCTTCTCTCTTCCCTGTTTTCATCTTGGGTAGGGTTTCTCAGTCCTGGCACCAGCAATGGTTTCGAGACAGTCCTGTGATTGTAGGCTGTTTAGCAACATCCTCGGCCTCTACCCACAAGATGCCAGTAGCATCTCCCACCCCTAGTCCTGACAATCTAATGCCTCTAGACACTGCCAAGAGTCTGGGAGACGGGGCAAAATCCACGCTCATACCCCACCATTGAGAGCCACTGGTCTAGGGAATCTGCTCAAACATTTCCAGATAAACTAAATTTTGGTAAGGACTGATTTTTTTTTTCTCTTTTTCTCCAACGCAGAAATTTGGTTCAAATGCCTCCAAATTGAATAGACTCTGACAACGGTGAAGGAAAAGGAATCCCTTCTTCCTTGACTGCAGTATTCCTCTAGATTCTCATCCTTAGAAATGGCAAGGTTGGGGCGCTTGGGTGGCTCAGTCGGTTAAGCATCCGACTGTGGCCCAGATCATGAGGTCATGATCTCACCATTCAAGGGTTTAAGCTGACAGAACCTGGATCCAGCTTCAGGTTCTGTGTCTCCGTCTCTCTCTGCCCCTCCCTGCTCGTAATCTGTGCTGCTCTCTCTCAAAAATAAATAAAAACATTAAACCAAAAAAAATTTTTTTAATAAAAAAGAAATGGCAAGGTTAGGGAAAGGGCTTAAGAGCACATTTTATTTATCTAGACATACGCCCCTGACATAGCAATTGCATATTTCTCTTATTTCATTTTGTGGGGAAACTCAAAGAATGCAGTGTTTTACAATTCAAATTAAAGCAACAAACACATCAAGCTGTCTGATTTTCTGGGAGTGAGAAGTGGGGGAGGGGCTTTATGATGGCATAACTGCCTGAAAACTTTTCAACACCAGAAAAACGTTTTGCAGCACGAAAGAAAAATGTGCATGTTGAGAAAGAACATGAATGCTAAAAACACATTGTTACTATAAATTTTGAATCTGAGACACAATTCACAATGCTGCTTTACTAATAGTGCAGTTTTAAACCTATTTAAGCTGGGAAATTTGTTATCAGGTGACTCATACATGTGGGGAAATCCAGTTCATGTGTGCCAAAGATGAAAGAAAGCGATTAGGTGTTTAAATGTTAAGATTCCATTCAGTCTTGTGAATGAACTGCAGTAATCTCGGATGAGAAGAAAAGCAAGAGGGCAGTTACTCATCAAGTTAAAAAATGTTAAAGGACTCTCTGGATTTAAATAATAAAACCTTACATTTATGACACATTTATCTTTCAAATACCATAAGGACATTTCTTTCTTTTTCATTTCGAAACATTCACAAAGTTAAAAAAAAAAAAAAAGTTAAGTACAGTGCAAACAACTTTTTGTCCTTAAGCATTTTAAAGTACAGACCTGAGGCTCTATTGCCCACAAATACTTTTTCCTACAGACAAGGACTCTCTCCTGTCTAATCACAATGCAACCGTTAAAAGCAGACAATTAACACTAATGCGTGACTGCTAGGTAAGCCTCAGACTCTGCTCACGTTCTGCCAATTGTATCAATGATGTGTTTTCTAGCAACAGGTTCAGAAGCACACACTGCACTAAGTTGTCATGTCTCCGTCATCTGCCTCTGCCTGAAACAATTCCCCGGTCTTTCTCAGACTTTCATGACTTTGGCACTTCGGAGTTATCCTGTAACTTGTCCCTTCATTTGGATTTTGCTGGTGTTTCCTTAGGATTATATTCAGGTTATACAACCTTGGCAGGAATATCATAGAAGTGATGTCACTTTCATCGCTTTATATCGTGTCATGTGGCACATAATTTCAGTCTGTCCCATTACTAATGATGTTCACTTTGATTCCTTGCTTAAGGTAATATCTGCTAGGCATATCCTCTGTGAAGATATTCTTTTTCCTAGTGAAACCATGTAAATACCCCATTCCTCAGCAAACTTTTGATGTACTCATTTATTTATGTCTTTGTAGTCATAATTTTCTATTTTGTTCAATGGGTGATGATATTTTACTGTCATTTTAAATTTTGATGCTCGATTTGTTCCTGACTTGGCCAATGGAAGGCTCTTCAAGTGGCTTCTATGTCCTTGTGACACTTTCACAGTATTCCTTGAGCCCTTCCTTGCTCTTTCACAACAAAGTGTTCCAGGCTTATACTTCCCCTGCCCCAGATGTGGGATCAGTCATTTCTCTAAGGAGCCCTGGTTCCTCTCAGAGAAAAACGTTATTTAGAAGCCAAGATCTTGACACTACCTGTGATCATTGGTATCAGGCTGTCACCATGCCTAAACTTGCTGTGGTGCCTATAAAAATGTGCCACTTGGGGGCAGCTGGGTGGTTCCACTGGTTGAGCGACCAACTTCGACTCAGGTCATAATCTCGCGGTTTGTGGGTTCGAGCCCCACGTCAGGTTCTGTGCTGACAGCTCAGAGCCTGGAGCCTGCTTCGGATTCTGTGTCTCCCTCTCTCTCTGCACTTCCCCTGCTCACTCTCTGTCTCTCTCTCAAAAATAAATAAACATTAAAAACAATTAAAAAATGTGTCACTCGGATCTCCTGCTACAGGCAACATAATTGACTGACAGCCCCTACTACTGCCCGCCCCCCCCCCCATCTATCACCCTGTTTGTACCGAGGCCATACTCCCCAAGGGTTACTCCCAGTCAATACTTAAGCATAGCAGGCTCAGGGGGCCCATTCTGCAAGACATAGGAATTCTTCAATGGGCAACTTTGGTTTGGGAACTCCCCATCTACTTAGTAAATCCATTCTTGGAACTGTGCGGCTGTGCAAGACTTGTCCTACTCCTGTCCTTCTTTCCTTATCTCCTTCCACAAATGTCAGAAGACATCTCAGGCTGAAGGATCTCTCACCCTTCTCCTTTCTTACTTGTATTAGTTACCTATCACCGTGTAGCCATTACCTTCGAAAGATATTAACTTAAAACAAAATACATATTTATTATTTCATAGTTTTTGTAGGTCAGGAATTTGAGAGCAGATGAGCTGGTCCGGAATCTCTCATGATGTTGCTGTCAAGAGGTCAGCCACAGCACAGTCATCTGATGGCTTGACTTGACCCTGGAGGGTGTATTTCCAAGATGACTCAGTTGGCTATTGGCAAGAGGTCTCAGTTCTTCACTACAAGGACCATTCCTTAGGGTCCCTTGAGTGTCCTTGTGACATGACAGCTGACTTTAGCCCTAAACAAGTGCTCCAAGAGAAGGCAGAGCCACTGTTAAAGACAAGCCAACAGGTCCAAAATGGAGTCACTTATGCTAAGCCCGATGCCACCAAACTGAAACTTACAGTTTTGTCCTCTCCCAGAAATGGAATCTTAAACCAATCAATTAGGAATCACCAGGTCAGCACTGGTGAGGTAACCTGCCTGATAGACCCTTGCCATTCCCTGAAGGAAAGTGACTGTGCCACAACGGATCCATTATTTTGCTAGTATAACTTTCTTGTCCCACTCCCTTCTACTGATAAAAGTCTTCCATTTTGTATAGCTCCTCAGAGCTCTTTTCTATCTGCTATGTAGGTTGCTGCCTGATTCATGAATCATGGACTAAAGCCAATAACATCTTTATTTTTTTTAAGTTTATTTATTATCTTTGAGAGACAGTGAGAGAGAGAGAACACAAGCGGGGGTGGGGGGTAGAGAGAGAGGGAGACACAGGATCCGAAGCAGGCTCCAGGCTTGGAGCTGTTAGCACAGAGCCCGATGTGGGGCTCAAACTCATGAACTGCAAGATCATGTCCTGAGCCCAAGTCAGACGCTTAACCAATTGAGCCACCCAGGCGCCCCACTAATAGCATCTTTAAAATTTACTCAGTTGAATTTCTTTTTAACACATGTATTGTCTAACCTTAAATTCACACCATGTCATTGCAGAAATAGGTCAACTCTATTCATTTTGGGAAGGACTTTCCAGGTGTGAGACCACCAAGAAGTAAGAATCACTGGGGGCCACCTTGGAGGCTGTCACACTCCTCCTATATATCTCTTGCACATCTAATCTTGTGCAAGAGTCTTGGTAACTCCTTCTTAGTAAACATGAACTGACACATCTGCTTGGTGGACAGAGCTAGGGAATACACACACACACATACACACACACACACACAGAGTCACATATTCATTTATAGCTATTTATTTCTATATCTATCCACATATACTGAAAACCATAAATTCATATCGATACATCCAATATCGATACATACCAATAAAGAATCACAGCATCTGTTCTAGTGTTTTCTCTTTCTGTATTTGTAACTGCTTTGTATGTGTTGAGATACCTGGACATGTAGATTTACCTATTTTATCAAATATGGGAAGTTTTTGACTCATTCCTTCAAATATTCTTTTTTTTTAATGTTTACTCATTTTTTTGAGAGAGAGAGGGAGAGAGAGAGAGACAGAGATAGAGAGCGTGAGTTGGGCAGGGCCAGGGAGAGAAGGAGACACAGAATCTGAAGCAGGCTCCAGGCTCTGAGCTGTTAGTACACAGCCCAATGCAGGGCTCGAACCCACGAACTGTGAGATCGTGACCTGAGCCGAAGTTGGACACTTAACCGACTGAGCCACCCAGGTGCCTCCTTCTTCAAATATTCTTTATGTCCCTTTCTCTTTGTTACTGGAAACCCTGATTGGTACCTTCTACATTGCTACTGCACCATGGAGAGAAGGGCAGACAAGAGTAAATTAAAACACAACAAACCTCTTCTACCATGTTTCAGTGCTCATTCTCTCTCTTTTTTTAATGTTTATTATTTTGAGAGAGAGAGAGAGAGAGAGAGAGAGAGAGAGAGAGAATATGAGCGGGGGAGGGGCAGAGAGAGAGGGAGACACAGAATCTGAAGCAGGCTCCAGGCTCTGAGCTGTCAGCACAGAGCCCGATGTGGGGCTTGAACTCATGAACTGCGAGATCATGACCTGAGCTGAAATTGGACGCTTAACCAACTGAGCCACCCAGGTGCCCAGTGCTCATTCTCTTTTAAAAACAACAACAACAACAAAAACCCCCTCTATTTATTTATTTGTTTGTTTAAATGTTTATTTATTTTGAGACAGAAAGAGAGAGTGCAAGCAGGGGAGGGGCAGAGAGAGAGGGAGAATCTCAAGCAGGCTCCAAACTGTCAGTGCACAGCCTGACACAGGGCTCTATTTCATGAACCGTGAGATCATGTCCTAAGCCAAAATCAAGAGTCAGATGCTTAACTGACTGAGCCACTCAGGTGCCCCTCAGTGCTCATTCTCTTGACTAAGCATTTGCTTGGTTGCTATAAACCTTTCATTGTCTTTTTTTTTTTTTAAACGTTTATTTATTTTTGGCAGAGCATGAACGGGGGAGGGTCAGAGAGAGAGGGAGACACAGTATCCGAAACAGGCTCCAGGCTCTGAGCAGTCAGCACAGAGCCCGACGCGGGGCTCGAACTCACAGACCGCGAGATCACGACCCGAGCCGAAGTCGGCCGCTCAACCGACTGAGCCACCCAGGTGCCCCAACCTTTCACTGTCTTGTAGAGCTCTGATAAAGTTGACTCTGAGAGTTTTTGCCAGTGTTTTTTTTTTTTTTCAGTATTTATGGGAAGAGACAGGCCCGTGGATTTCCCCACTCCATCATTTTCATTGACATTGACACTGATATATCTGCCTTCTATTTGTGACTCCCTTCTCCAACAGAAAGCCAGCTTCTATTATTCTTAATGTATTTACTTTTTGATTAATCCCTCTGTATGTAACCAATATTCTGCTCCCTCTATCATCCCCTTCCCTGCATGGACCCCTCCTCTCTGCTCTGTCTACATCCGAGTCCCTGCGACAGAGTGTCCTCTGCTGTAGGAGTCCTTTAATTCTGCTGGGGCTAACCTGAGTACTTTAGTGCACAGTGTTTTCATTTATTGATCATTAAAAAGTTTTATTAGGTTTTACTGGGGGGTTATACGGCCACTGATGAAATAAGAAACAAATATTATTAGAAACAAAGTATACTTCTTTTCAAATTATAACTATATTTAGGCATCTCATGCAATACTCTTATTCTGTAGCTAGGAATGACTATTAAATCCCATTCAAAGATGGAAAAATAGAGGTAGGGCACTCTTACGGTATCCCCCAAATTTATGGTGAGCAGCTGCAGTCACACCCTGTCCGATGTTAGGAAACCTTGCAACACGTCCTTTGTCACTTCCCTCTTCCATTTCCAGCAGCAACTCTTCACATCTTTATCACATTTCTGAAGCCCACGCTGTATTCTTTCTTACTTCACTCTGAATAGATTAACTTTGCTTTTTAAAAAAAATTATTTATGTATTTTTTTATTTTAGAGAGGGGAGAAGAAGGGGAGAGGGGCAGAGGGAGAGAGAGAAAGTCCCAAGCAGCGTGAAGCATGACATGGGGCTTGTTCCCACGACCCTGGGATCACGACTCAAGCCAAAATTGAGTCGGATACTCAACTGACTGAGCCACCCAGGCACACCAAACTTTGCTTTTTGAATACAGTGGTCTCCCCTTACCCATGGGGTACACATTCCAATCCCCCTGAGGGTGCCTGAAACCATGTTTCTTCCTAAACATAAAAGCTTAACTTATAAATTAGGTGCAGTAAGAGATCAACAACAGTAACTAATAATAGAACAGGGGTGCCTGCCTGGCTCAGTGGGGCATACGATCTCGATCTCAGGGTCATGAGTTCAAGCCCCGTGTTGGGCACAGAGCTTACTTAAAAAAATGGAACAATTATAACAATATAGTGTAATAAAAGTTCTGTGAATGTGGTCTCCGTCTCCCCAAATATCGTATTGTACTATACTCACCCTTCTGCTTGTGATGACGAGATGCTAAAATGCTCCCATGATGAGATGAGATGAAGTGAGGTGAGTAACATTGTGCCAGAACATTAGACTACTAGTCTTGATCTTCTGATGACAGGGACTGTGGTTGGCTGTGGGTAACTGAAACCAGGGAAAGTGAAACTTTAGATAAGGGGGGACTACTGTATTAAGCAAATAAAGGCCATCAAATGTAAACTCTTTCAAATATTTGTCTCTGTTATCCCATTGCCCCCAAACCTACAGTTACAAGGGGCAGATTCGGGTTTTGTGGTACCTGAGCACATGCAACTGGAAAAGGAGGAATTAAAAAAAAAAAGAATACAAAAAAATTTACCCTGGAAAATTTTATAAAAACATATGACATGTTATATCATGGTCATGGTCTCTCCCAGAGCCTCTGGAAGCAGCCTGTGAAAGTAGGGGTGGAAAAAGGGAGTTGGAACTTCAGCAGCTTTTTTTTTTTTTAATTTTTTTTTTTAACATTTATTTATTTTTGAGACAGAGAGAGACAGAGCATGAACGGGGGAGGGTCAGAGAGAGAGGGAGACACAGAATCTGAAACAGGCTCCAGGCTCTGAGCTGTCAGCACAGAGCCCGACGCGGGGCTTGAACTCACGGACCGCGAGATCATGACCTGAGCTGAAGTCGGCCGCTTAACCGACTGAGCCACCCAGGCGCCCCCAGCAGCTTTTGATAGGTCTCCTCCTTCTCTCGCATCCGGAAATGGTGGTTCTCCTCCTCCCCTGTCCAAGGCCAATTCATCCTGTACCCTCCCTCTCTCTTCTTCCCTTCTAAACAATTCCATCACACAGAACATACTGTTCTCTAACTTGTTCTTCAATTAACAGTATATCAAGGCTACACTTCCAAATCGATACATCTAAATCTACACAATTCTTTTTAACAGCTGTATAGTATTCCACAATAAGGATAGACCATTGTTTCTTCAACTATTCCCTTTTGAATGCATTCAGGTTTTTTTTTTCTTATTAGATTGAACCATATAAAACTACCATATTTGTAGGCTTGTTTGTTTTGTTCATTTTATATTACAATGTTTTACTAAATATCTATGTCTCTATAAATTTTGTTCCTGTGGATAAATTCTAAGAGGTGGGATTCTATTTTAAAAGAGGTGGATATTGGGGGGGGGGCACCTGAGTGGCCCAGTCAGTTAAGTGCCGGACTCTTGATTTTGGCTCAGGTCATGATCTCACAGTTTTGTGAGTTTGGGCCTTGCCGAGAACACTGTGCTACAGGTGCAGAGCCTGCTTGGGATTCTCCCTCTCTGTCCCTCCACCACTCGTGTGTTTTATCTTTCTCTCTCACATGCAAAATAAACAAAAAAAAATTTTTTTTTAAAAAGGTGTGTATAACGGGCTACCTGGTTGGCTCAGTGGGTTAAGCATCGACTTGATTTTGGCACAGGTCATGATCTCATGGTCCTGAGATAGAGTCCTGGTATCAGGCTCCTTGCTTGGTGTAAAGCCTGCTTAAGATTCTCTCTTCCTCTCTCTCTCTCTGCCCCTCCCCCATGTACACCCCTCCCCTCCCTAATAAAAAAAATAAAAGTTGTGTATATTTTACTCCTAGATTGCTTTCCTAAAATGTTGGCATAATGTATGCTCCCATCAATGACCTTTTTGGAAATTATAAGTCACAGCAGCCTTGTTTCAGTGTTTCTCAGAGCAGACTGTCTCCACCATACCCTGTATTCGCCATTATTGACCGCACCTTCTCTCACCACAACTCTTCAACCAGTTTTCCGCCTTCCCCCTTTCGGTTTATGTCTCTAGCTTCTCTTTTTCTATTCATTCCTAGATACTTGTATTCCACATGGATCTGCTCTGGCTCACTTTTCTAGCCACAACGAGTGCTCTCTTCTCCCCTTAGGTAAGTTTATGGCTTCAGCTGTAACCTCTACCCTCAGCCCACCAGTGAGGTGGCCCCAAGTTCACTTCACCTGAACTATGAAAATGCCCTCACTTCCTGCAGATGTCTTACTGTCATCCTCCAGAAAATTGTGGTAATAACTATTTACTATTCTACAGCACATTCCTGGGTTGTGTGGTGTATAAGTTCCACAATCATCACTGAATAGCTATATTTTCCACTCCTCTCCTGAGTCCAAACTTCTACATCAAAACTGTGTACTGTATATCTCCAGCTGGAAGTTTTACAGGCAGGGCCAATACAAAAGACCCATTGTTGAACTTATCATCACCTCTTCTGAAATCCTCCTTAGGCATTTCTTTTCTCAGTAAACGAGACTCTCATTCACTTGGGTGCATAACTTAGAAACCTGGAAATTCACCCTAGACTACTTCTCTCTCTCTCTCTCTCTCTCAATTCACATCGGATAGGTTCCCAAGCCCTGCGGTTTCTACCCCATATTCCTCAAATCCATGATCTCTTCAATCCCCTGGGTTGTTGGCCTGACCATCTCTTTCAGGGGCTAAAAATAACTTCCTCCTTGGTCTTCCTACTTTTTGCCTTGCCTCCCTTCTATTCACACTGCAGTCAGAGATATTATTTAACACGTAAATCAGTTCTCTACCATGAGAAAAATGCTTCAAACTCCACACTGTCAACAGGCTAAAATCTAAATGACTAAGCATGACTTAAAAATCAATTTATTTATCCAATATCTACTTAATGGCCTGCCTCATTTTCTGACATTCTCTAAAAGCACCCTATGCTTCAGCTATATGGATCTACTTTCAAATCTCCAACATGCCAAGCTCTCTAATAATTCAGTGCCTTTGCACCTGCTACCCTTCTGCTTGGAATTCCTTGTCAGTCTTGTTGGCCTGACAGACTCCGACTTAAATTTCAGGCTTAAGCTCTCAGGTTATTTTCCTTTTTTTAAATGGTGCAGGCAGACAAACACTCAAGTTCCTTATTGATATTCTGCACACCTACACCATAGCAATTTTAACATTTAAATTATTTGTTTTATCAATTAGTGTTTCTAAACACAGTTGTAAGCTTTTGGAGGGTAGGAGCCATGATTAGTCTCATCTTTGCATCCCCAACACATAACACAGTGACCTGCACTGAATATTTAATAAGCATTTGAATGAATGCAAAAATAAATTAGTTAAGTAGTAAGAATGACGTCCAGGCTAGGGCTTAACCTTAAGCTACATAGATTTTTCACTTAAGTACCTCTTAAAAAATTGGAAAAACAGAAGAATATATTAACGGAAATTTAAGAAATAAAAAGTAAAATAAATCTCATATTACTTTACCATCCTAATGCCTGTTTTAATGCAGTTACTATTTACTTTTGGTCTTTCCTCCAATATGTGGTAAATAAGGAAGTATATTTATAATATATGCTTGTGTTTATATTTATATTTTACATGGTTGTAATGAAGACATACGTGCACTTTCACGTTTTAAGTTTAACTAACTGTAAACATTTTCCACCACTGTTGTGTAGTCATCTGAACCATCACTTTTCAACATTGTATGATACTTCCTCTCTCTACTTAGGATGACGGCTATAGAAACTTAGGTTGTACTCGGTTTCCTATTATAAATAGGAACAGATCCAGGTTTTATGGAACTTGAAATTTATACAATTTTGAGAGATGTTTTCAGTAAAAGAATACAAAAAAGCCTTACTTTCGCAAACTTTGTGAATACATTGTTAGGGACGCTCCCGGGGTCTGGAAGGGGCCTGTGAAAGTGAAGCTTAATTGTCACTTAATTTAAGTGAAGGTTAATTTTCATCAGCTTCACAGTTGTCTACCTCCAATTATAAATAATCCTGTGATAAGCATTTTGAGCATGTGATTTTTCCCTCTCTTCTATTATGTTCCAAGGATTCCAAGTTATTATAACACCATAATATGGTCATATTATGACACCTTTCTCACCTTGAGGTTGAGAAAGGAAATGATTATTTATTGAGCATCTATTATATATTGACATATTATTTATCAATATAGTTTAGATATATTAAAAAAAATTTTAATGTTTACTTACTTTTGGGAGAGAGAGAGAGAGAGGGAGAGAGAATGAGCAGGGGAGAGAAGCAGAGAGAGGGAGACATAGAATATGAAGCAAGGAAGCTCCAGGCTCTAAGCTGTCAGCACAGAGCCTGACACGGGGCTCCAACCAACGAATCGCGAGATCAGGACCTGAGCCAAAGTTGGACGCTTAACCGACTGGGCCACCCAGGCACCCCAATTTACTATTTAATTTAATCCTTACTACAAGCCTGAAGGAGGTATCATCCCCATGTTACAGACGAGAAAACTGAGGTGCAGTGGGTTTTGTACATCATGTACATCTTTGAGTAGTTACATCTTGTAACTGGTAGGGTTTGGATCCAAAGCTCATGCCTTCTCTTCATCACTACATTATGGTGTTTCCACAGCCTCACTAGCTTCACAGTAATACATTTTCTAGGCTATTGCTGAAAAACCTGGTTCACAGTTACCTGTTTTGAGGAGGCCAGTAGGCCAAATTTGCAGTCTTGACATGGTTCTTGGAAGAAGGTAATTTAAATCAGTGGTGGCTAGACTTTCTTCAGGTGAATTTAGGAGAAAGTGATTTGACTGTTTCTGCCCTCCGTCTACTTACAGACCTGTATCACTTAGTTCAGCACATATTTCTTGGAAGAAGCAGTGTCTGAAGTTGAAAGACCTGGGCTGGGTTTGGGTCCTGCTGTTCACTACTTGAGTGGCCTTGGCAAAGTCATTGAACCCCTCATTTTCCTCCTCAGTGCAATGAGGATAGTAAGTAACAAATCCTGCCTCACTCCAGGCTAGTGCCAATATGATAATGTGCGTGCAAACCCTCAGTGAACTCCAATGTCACTGAGGTACAGTAGTGCCCCCTTATCAGAGGTTTTTGCTTGCAGTGGTTCCCCGCAGCCAACCACGATGGGAAGCAGATCATTCTTCTGACTGTTGTCAAAAGTCAATAGTAGCCTAAGGCTACGTCCCAATGCCTGCATCATTTCACTTCACTTCATCTCTCGTGTAGACATTTTATCATTTCACATCATCACATGAAGGGTGAGTACAGGAAAGATAGTTTGAGAGACAGGCCATAGTCACATAACTTTTATTACAGTATATTGTTGTAGTTGATCTATTTTATGGTTAGTTATTGTTGTTAATCTCTTCGTGTGCCTAATTGAGAAGTTAAACTTTAACTCAGGTATGTATGCATAGGTAAAACCGGTATACGTAGGGCTGGGTGCTATCCATGGTTTCAGGCACCTGCAGGAGGTCTTGCAGTTAAGGAGGAATTTTTGTATAAGTAACATGGTGGAAGTTCCTCCACTTGCTCGCACGTCTGCCTCCAGGTAAGGGCCTGTGACAGCCGTACAGAATTCACCCGATGGCTCCATTATGGTTAACTCTGGCTGGAGTTGCCTCCTCAGCTGAAGTTGCCACTTCTTTTCTGGGGTGGATGTCTGGGCTGTTCCACCGGGAAGCATCAAAAGCAGCAGAGGCGGTGCAAAACCAGGCTGAGATTCTGGTGAATCTTTCCCTCCTCAAGCTGCGAACTGATCAAAAAAATGCCAAAGATTTATCTATAAATGCAACTCGTAAAATCCCAAGCACAGTCCTTACCAATTGTCCCTTTGCTCTGTCTTAGGTGCTGACGCATTTATCCTGGAATTTTACCTGGCCGATTAGAAATCTTTAGTCCTTGTGGGACCTAATTCTGGGGATGGTCTGTAATTCTGGAAAGCCACGAGAAAATAAAAATCTCTGTTCTGAGTTGGCGTTTGGACATCCTCCCCGTATCACGTTTAAAGCTGGTGTAAGCAGCATTAGTCTTTATTTTCCTTAACAGAGAAAAGGGTAAACCCATTTCCAAGCCCCAAGATTGAACTCGTCACCCTGTGCCGGGCCCCGCGCGGCTCCCCGCGCACGGCCTGAAGCTCCGCAGCCGGCCCGCCGCCTCCCGCGTCCTCAGCCCAGGTGTCAGGCAGCGGGGACCCGGACCTCCACCTGGCTCGGCCGGCGGCGACCGCACAAAGAGCGGAGCAGGCGGCGGCCCGGCCGAGCCGCAGAAAGTAGTCCCGACCACGCCGGGCCGATGTTGTTCGACGTCGCTTCACGCCCTCCGCGGGGAGGGCCGCAGCGGCCGACCCAGGAAAGAATCCCATAGGAATGCGCCGGCGGGAGGCCTTTTCCCTCCAGCTCGCCACTGCTCGCCTGGCAGATCTCCCGGGGTCTCCAAGCAGAAGCCGTGCGCGCGGCCCCCCACCTTCTTCCGCAGCTGCTCGGGAGGCGGCGCCGAGGGAGGGGCTCGCCCGCGCGCAGGGAGACCTTCGCGGCGACCCGTGGCGGCGGCGGGACCGCGGTATCCCTGCGCCGCTGCGTGAGAGGAAGAGGCTGAATGAGGAACTGCGCGGGGGAAGCGGGGCGCCGGGGGAGGAGGCGGCGGGATGGAAGCAGACGCTGGCGTCGCGCGAGCCCCCGGCAGAGCGGCGCGGTAGAGAGGGCGGCGGCGGCGGCGCGCGCGGAGCCTTGACGTGCCCCTTTCTTTCTTCTCTCTCTGGAAACCTGGGAAGCATGAGCGTGCAGACCTGCCGCTGCGGCGGCCGCCCCGGCTCCTCGCCTCCCCCTTTTCTGGCCGCCCCTCGCCGGTGAGAGAAGAGAACGCGAGAAGGGAAGATGGGGGCCGTCCTGAGGAGCCTCCTGGCCTGCAGTTTCTGTGCGCTCCTGAGAGGTGGGAAAGGGGGGGGGGAGCGGGAAAGTTGGTGGGATTTGGGGGGGAGGTGGCCTTGTTTTGTGTGTGTCTGGGGGGAGGGGGAGGGAGGGAGGAGAAGGGGAAGAGGAGCCAGGAGAGGCCTGGTCGTGGGGAAGGAGAGAGAAAGGGGCCCGGGAGAAGGGGCTGTGCGCTCCGCCTGGCCACAATGCAGACCCCTTCCTGGGGTTCCGGACCTTCCCTGGACACAGAGGAGCCTCATCCGGGCTGCTTGTGTAGGTGAACCCCTGGAGCTCCATTCTTTCGCAGTGACTGAGGGTCTGCGTGTCCCTTTCTGCCGGGAGTCATCCGGGAGAAGGGTCTTTGTATGGATTTTGGCTTTTAAAATGTTGGAGCCGAAGATGCTTTAACGTTGGTCTTCTCTCTGGAAGCCCCCACCTTTTCTGTGTCTCTTACGTGAACTTTTAGAGCCTTCTTACTATTTTTCCAGGCCTTGTTACTACTAATAATTGGCTTCCGTTGGGGATCTAATGATCCTGGGTGAGAGCACAGTTGGAAAGTGACTCCGAGGTTATAGGTCGAGCGTTTCAGCACTGGGAATCTTCTGAGCTTCAGCCCATAATAAAATAGAAACGTTGCCCTTGTAACCCCTGGTATTCAGGACTTGCCCCTATTTTCGGAGCCTGCAAGTGTACAGTTGGCACTGAATAGGAAAGTCATCCTTGTGTGAAGAGGAGCCTGTCCTGGGACCTAAGTTATCGTTTGCTGCGCTCCCCTGGGGGACTGCTTGGCACTTTGGTAAAAAAACGTGGGCTATTCTGGGTATTTTGCTCCGAGAATCGCATAAATTCGACGGCCCTGTGGTTTTTTGAATTGCCCTGCGAAGCTGTCACATACGCCGTGACTTTTATTTTGTGACAGTTCACTAAGGTTTTTGATTGGCCCGCAAGATTTCAACAGCTCTTCTCAAACTTATCCGTGTGGAAGTGGTGATGAGTCTTGCTATTGAGCATTTACCAGCAGAGGAATTTACGTGTGGATCGATGCAAAGGCTGTGGCTTTGGTTTTGTTAAAATTCTCACGTGTTCATGGCAAATTATTTTCAGGTATAAGACCTCTTGAGTCCATGGAGATTTTTAGCTCTTCATTTAACAAGGTAAACTTTTGTTAAGCCTCCATAACTTGCTAAAGTTTACAGGGCACGATAGTAACTCATGATCTTGTGCAAATGAACCCAAGATGCCTTCTGTGTGTGTATATTTGTGTTGGATGAATGCGATTGACTTTTTTTTTTTTTTTTTGAGTGGGAGGAATTTTTTTTTTCTTTCTGTAGTTACTCTTGCAGGATTATTACGTTTGCATGTTATATCTACTTATACTTAATAATTATGACTCACTGTCAGCATATTCCAAACTATTTTCGCATGTCACCCCCAGAAAGACAGTGCTCGCTTAATTGTCTTGGCAGAGAATTTAATACAGTGTTGTGTACTTGAAAGGCTTAATAAGTATATGTTTATTTCATCACCGTATACTCTTTGTTGAAAGGGGATCTTGCTCTAGTTGTGAGAAACATATTTGACCTAAGAATATGCATATATTTTAAGACAGAAAGTTAGTAGTTAAATATGAGAGTCAGCTGGTTGGTTAAAGTCCTCGGGAAATCTAAGTCCATAACCTGGGGATGCTTCTGGTTGCCTGGTTGTATTTCTTGGAGGGTAAGGGTGTGACATAAATGCCATTTGTTTAACACTAAGTTTGAGTCTAGAGTTGGGTTTGTTCGTTACTTGACTTCAGAGAAATTGTATTTGAAGTATTAATTTGAAGTACGGTGTTATGTAACAAGACCTAAAAGAGTTAATAGTTTAAACTGCCTCATTTCTACCAGCAAATTTCCAAAAGTGGACCTCTCATTTTCAGTGTAGCATAATGATAGTATAAGGTGGTCTTTGAATTTATCAGTGCTTAACTGTGAGTACATATTATTTGAACTAAAAAATAGTCTTCTGATGTGAAAGATTTTCATTCATAATTTAGGTTTTTTTCATTCCTTGATAATGTCATTCTGTGTTATAATAGTGGCATTAGTTGACCTTGGGCTCTGAGGAGAAAAATGTGATTAACTTGTTGCGTTAAGATAATTTTTTCTGTAGAGGAGTTGTTATGAGGAGTTAATATTGGGATGATGGGTTGATGAGAGAGTTCGGGAGACCTTTTGTCCTGTAGCGCTGTTAAGTCAATAGCTGAAAGCCAGGGAATAATGCGGTCATCGTCTGGGCTGCATCCCTAACCCCTATCATCTGAGGACAAAGTGTAATGGAAAGATTTGGGGATTTCAGCACTAAATCTTGGGTTCAAAGTCTGTGCTTCTCTATTTAATAACCTTGTGATTCTGGTCTAGTCAGTCAATTTCTCTGGGTCTCAGTTTCTTTACCTGTAAAATGTAAATAGTAATCCTGACCTAATTTGCATGTTTAACAGGCATATTAAGTGAAATGATGAATATCAAGTGATTTGCTAATATTATTTTTTGTTATAATTTTTTATTGTGGACATATTCTCAAATGCCAGGAATTTGAGATTTAATTTGTGTAAGATTTACAAATTCTTGTGGCCAGAAGAGATTTTGATCATTCTGGTCTAACTGCTTAATTTGCAAGTGAGGATACTCAGAATCAAACTGATTATGATCTGATTAAGCTCCTATAGCTAATTAACAGTGGAAGGATGGTAGGGATTTATTGGTAGGGATTTATTAATAGTAGGGATTTATTGTTCATTCTTTTAGCAAATATGTATGGGAATACCTGCCTACTGTATATCAGGCTCTGATGGTATAGTGGTGAGCAAAATAGCCATGTCCCTGTTCTAATGGACCTCACAATCTCGGTTGCCATCCTTACTGTTCTCTTGGTTCCATCCAGGTACTGATTAGAAAAGATTATATCTCCAATTTTCTAGAGCAAATATATATATATATTTAAATATTTATTTATTTTTGAGACAGAGGGAGAGCGAGAGCATGAGCAGGGGAGGGGCAGAGAGAGAGGGCAGAAACAGGCTCCAGGCTCCGAGCTGTCAGCACAGAGCCCAATGTGGGGCTTGAACTCACAAACCATGAGATCATGACCTGAGCTGAAGTCGGACACTTAACCGACTGAGCCACCCAGGTGCCCTTAGAGCAAATATTTTTATAAGATTTTTTATAAATTTTGGAATACCATTGTGTGTATAATCTGTAAATACTATGTCCCAACTTATGTTGAGGAGGCTTTGTTGTTTCATAAAAAGTTTTTGCTACTTAGTTTTTTAGAAAATATTATTAGTTTTTGTGGGATGGTGGTAAATACTGTACAAACAAGCCACTAGTGTTTTCTATCTTATATTTTGTAGAAGTGGTCCTTGGAAAAGCATTTGCTTTAATATCAAGTGGAACAAAATCTTGAGGAGGTAGAGTGAATTTTGGAGTGGGAATCAGGAGAATTAAGTTTTCATTCTAAGTTTGCCATTAGCTAGCTGTGTCGTGACCTTGGGTAAGTCACTTAATCTCTGTATAACTTATTTTCATTAGGTATACAGAGATGCGTAATTCATATTAAAATGTTAAGATCTCTGAGAGAATGTGAAGAGACCAATTTTAATTTTGTTTAACTCATTATTTCCCAAACTTGGGAATATTTTTTCCATAAATTTTTTTAACATTCTGGTGAATCTTTGATCTAAGCAACACACCTGGAGAGGGCTGGACTGGATGATCCTTTGAGCATTAGGTTGATTAACATGATTGATACTTTTTAAAAATTTATTTTGAGAGAGAGAGATTGCACGTGCACATGAGCAGGGGAGGGGCAGAGAGAGAGGGAGAGAGAGAATCCCAAGCAGGCTTTGCACTGCCAGTGCAGAGCCCACTGTGGGGCTTGAACCCACAAACGGTGAGATCATGACCTGAGCTGAAGTCAAGAGCTGATGCTTAACCCACTGAGCCACCCGACCACCCCTGATGTGATTGATATTTGATGGTAATTTCATATAGTTAAATCTGATACTTTCATTCCTAGTTACCTGGCTTTAGGTTTGCTTATCTGGCTAAGGAATAATTTGATTGGGTACAAGTAAGATTTCAGCTCTTTGTTATTATGAGGCCTAACAGACTTTTCCCATTGGTTTGGTTTTTCAGCGACTTCTTTGTTTTGCCTTTTTTTTTTTTTAAAGTTTATTCATTTATTTATTTGGAGAGAGAGAGTGTGCATGCATAAGCAAGGGAGGGGCAGAGAGAGAGACAAAGAGAGAGAGAGAGAGAGAGAGAGAGAGAGACAATCCCAAGTAGGCTCTGTGCTGTTAGTGCAGAGCCCACTGTGGGGCTTGAACTCATGAACCATGAGATCATGACCTGAGCCGAAGTCCAGAGTTGGACGCTTAACCAACTGAGCCACCCAGGCGCCCCTGTTTTGCTTTAATTGGAGGTTTTTCCATTTGCTGAACTGAAATATTCTTTCCGTATAGTTATACATGCTTTGGCTATCAGAAAGGACTCTTTTTTGAATATCAAATAAGACTCTGGAGGGTATATAAATGAAAATATTTTATGTGAGTTTATAATTTGA